>NC_081841.1:30930083-31538325 GCF_963259705.1 Myotis daubentonii
TCAGATACCCAGAAAGAGGGTGCTTAGCATAAACTAGAAGTTCAACAAAGGATTTGGGATGAGAAGATGTGGCTCAAGGTGCAACTCTACTACTTGACCTTTTGTCAACAGAATCTGCTTCTCTCCAAGGTGAGTGTTCTCCATTCTCCAAACAGCAACATCAACAACCCGCCCCGCCCCCCCCCCCCCCCCCCCCCCCGCCTCCCGCCCCGCCAACCCCAAAGTGTAATACAGTTTCAGGAGCATTTTTTTTTTTGACTTGAGGGTTAGAAAATCTGACCAACTCATCTTTGCTATTCTCATGAAGGATTCTTTTTTTTTAAAAAAATATATTTTTATTGAAGGGAGAGCGAGAGAGAGATAGAAACATCAATGATGAGAGAGAATCATTGCTCGGCTGCCTCCTGCACACCCCTCACTGGGGATTGAGCTCATAACCCAGGCATGTGACCCGACTGGGAATAGAACTGTGACCTCCTGGTTCATAGGCCTATGCTCATGCAGCTGGGCAACATGAAGGATTCTTGATGGAAAATACTGGCCACTCTTAGTAAAAAAATCATGACTCCAGTCTTAACACTTACTGTCTAATGAACGGAATGATTCTGTACTATATTTGAAATTCTTTTGACCCTATAGTTTGGTTATTATGATAACTTCATTTTATGAATCAAGATACAAAAAAGCTTATGACTTTTAAATGTGCTAAAGTTCATAATAGTAGCTTCTAAACTTTTTTGATTAATATGTACTGCACTAATATATTATTAGGCTTACATACAGAAATGGAAATTCCAAAGAATGAGGAAAAAATATAAACAGTATTTTTATATATTTTTTCTCAAGTAGATAAGTTAGCTTATTCTTGGGAGTATGTGCAACCCAGATTGGAAATTGCTGTTATAAAGAATGAAAAAAAAATATCAATAGCAGATTACATTGATCAAGAATATGTGAAATCTTGTCACATGCTTTGTGATTCATTCAAATCAAATGTTGATTTTCAAGTGCACATGCTAAGAATTAGAGCCTTTGGACATGCTTCACTTTTAAAAGACAATTGGTATAATGGAGTTACTGGAGAAGGTTAAAGGTACTAATGCTAAACAATTATGAGGTACTGTAACATGCAGCATAAAGACAAAATCCCTATGGATGAGACTCTCACAACAACAATTGTAAGTATCTAAAACTTTCCCTCAGGAATTGTTTTAATGACTTTCATAAATCAATGTGAAAGAAAGTACCCAGGAGAACATGGAGAAAATTAAAATTTTGTGGAGAATAAAAGTCAGCTCAGGTATAATTTCTAACCTCATTCATAAGATATTTATTCGTGTTGATGTTCATATTCATATATAATTACATGGAGGACTCAGCCAAAACCTTGCATAAAGGTAAGAAATATTAACTGTGCTTTTGTAAAGAACAATGCTTTTTAAAAAAATTCTAGGTAGAAATGCTAATTATTTGAAAGAGTACATTAAAGAAGTTAGTTATCTAAACAGATATGAAGGAAAAAGAGATGGAACTGGTGACAATTTATTTTTAGATAATTACTCTCTTTGAATGGGGTATAATTTAAAGAAATATATATATCAGTAGAAGCTCTTAACATTTTGAAACTCAACTATTACTCCTATAAAGTGCGACCTACCTATATAACTTTGACTTTTCTGTTGTTCATTTATTTGTTTTCTTTTATCTCATTTTCCTCATCCATGAGCACCCACTCTGAAATAGCTTTCAGTTTTATATATTCTTTATTATTGTTGTTTTCTGATCAAAAATTAAATTTTATCTCTAGCAATTCCCTCCTTTATTTACCTTGGTATTTTTAAAAGTTAAATTTTTAATTTCTTAACATTTAGTACCTGTTTTGAATTTTAACTAATATTAAAACATTTAATGGTATAATTTTGGCTTTGAGTATAACTTTACCTGTGGCCCACAGGTTTTGGCATCAAGTCATCTCCTTTTGGTTACTTTTGAGACAATTTACAATTATAATTTTGAAATGAACAGGCTCCTCTGGAGTAATGATTTATGACTCAAAGAGTGGCACCAAATAATTTCTTAAGAAAGATTTTTTTTTTTTTTTAATTTTAAAACATTTTTTTTTAATTATTAGTTAAGGTATTACAAATGTGGATTTGGATATATTTATAGGTCTTTCTGAGACTCTTGAGTCACACTTTTCCCTCAGAATCATTCTAAAAATAATTTATCATAATGATAATTCTTAATTGATTTTTTTAGACAGAGAAAGGAAGGGAGAGGGAGAGAGAAACATTGATAGGCTGCCTCCTGCATGCTGACCAGGGAATGAGTCTGCAACCTAGTCATGTGCCTTGATCGGGGGTCAAATCCGTGACCTCTTAGTGTATGGTACTATGCTCAACCAACTTAGCCACACTGGCCAGAGCTAATAATTTTTAAAAAGTACTTGACATAACCCTAATCCATTCTGGGTCAGTAGACATAGCAGGTCAAGCTGGCACTGACCTTTGAGGAAATGATCACTTTGGTGTCTCCATATTCAGGATAATTGACTCCTTTATATTGAGCTCAGTGTTCTAACCCACAACTGTTTTCATCCTGTAGAAATATATTTTGACCCCTTATACATGAATATACACATTTTAGTCAGTGTTATGCCCAGATTTCAAGATCCCCAATAGACCACCAGGGAGCCAGCCGAGTCTGATGCAAAAGCAAAGAGTCTTTATTTGAGCTAGCTCGGCTCCCCAACCACACTCACTGACGCAACGGCAAGCCAAGTGGCAGAGAGAGAGAACTCTGTGTGGAGAGGGGTTTCATAGGGGGTTGGAGCAAGGGGAGGAGGAAGGACTGTGGGCCCTGCTGATTGGTCAGGCGCAGGTCGGTGTCTTGTTACACAGGATGTGGTCATATCTATGGCGCACACTTCCCTTGATTGTCATTGGTTGGTTTAAAGAAGTCCTGGGTGTGGCTAGCAGAGGCTTGGGCTTCCGGGAAGAAGCTCCTTGCTGAGCACATGGCTGCCTAAAAATGGAGGATCCAGGGTAAGATGGAGGGCATAGCCCTTACCCTTGGGCAAGAGGAAGGGCATAGCCCTCACCCTTTCAGTCAGATGTATACAGACATTGATGACCTTTCATTATAAAATAGTTTTTGGAGCAAACTCTATTAAACAAATTAAATTTTTGTCCACCTTAGACTTACTGCTTATTAAGTTTAGCAAGTTAATCCTGTCTCTTGTGTTTAAGTGACTCTGTTGGCTTCTTCCTTTCTAGAATCTCATAATCTTTTTTTTTTTTTAATCTTCACCCAAGGATATTTTTTTTCCATTGATCTTTAGAGAGAGAGAAAGTGGAAGGGAGGAGAAAGGAAGGGAAGAGAGAGAGAAACATTGATGTAAGAGACACATTGACTGGTTGCCTTGCACATGTGCCTCCAGAGGGTCAGGGATCAAGCCTGCAATCCTGGTACATGCCCTTGACCAGGAATCAGAACCAAAGACCCTTCAGTCCATGGGTCAATACTGTAACCACTGAGCCAAACTGGCTAGGGTGATCCCACGATCTTTATTGAAATAATAGAACGCATTGCAATAGCAGCTTTCCCACTTATCTTGATCCACAGAGTTCAACCATTATAATAGTGCTTTTCAAAGACCTCAACATTTAAATATTTTTCATTGCTGTGGTAAAGACCTTGAGCTTTCATGGGAGACTTAATTGGGGATAGAAAATAAGTTATATATAATATTTTAGTTTATTATCCCTGTTTCTCTCTATATTTTTTCTACTACATTATTTAATCTAGTATCACAGTCTCTTTTAGCATAGACCAGTGGTTGGCAAACTCATTAGGTAACAGAGCCAAATATCAACAGTACAATGATTGAAATTTCTTTTGAGAGCTAAATTTTTTTTTTTAATTTTATTGATTTTTTACAGAGAGGAAGGGAGAGAGATAGAGAGTCAGAAACATCGATGAGAGAGAAACATCGATCAGCTGCCTCCCGCACATCTCCCACTGGGGATGTGCCCGCAACCCAGGCACATGCCCTTGACCGGAATCGAACCTGGGACCTTTCAGTCCGCAGGCCGACGCTCTATCCACTGAGCCAAACCGGCCTCGGCGAGAGCTAAATTTTTTAAACTTAAACTATATAGGTAGGTACATTGTTATTAACTTAATTAGGGTACTCCTAAGCTGGCCTTTGCTAAAAACATCCTCAATCTGATTGAGGTACGTTCGCTGAGGTTGACCCCTTCCAACTCTCCCATCCACACTCGTATACTTGTTTTGTCTATCTCCTTTCATTCAGTTGCACTGTATGTGCGTGCCCACACGTGGTATTTTGTGGAAGAGCCATACTCAAGGGGCCAAAGAGCCGCATGTGGCTCGCGAGCCACGGTTTGCCGACCACTGGCATAGACCACCACTGAGTTGAGATTTGAGTTAAGCAACCAAGAAAACAGGTGAAAGCAACCTGGGTTACCTAGAACTAGTATATTGGATCCAGTATTTTTGGAATTTGTTTTCATATGTATAACTTCATTAAATCTAAAAAATAAAATAAAATAATGTTCTTCTCCCCCTAATTTAGCATCCTCAGAATCCATTTTCACATTTATTCTTCAGACTTCCCATAATAGAAATGGACCAATTCATAATTTTTCTTGCATGCTCATGGTTTGACTTTATAATATTCCTCAAAGGGCATGGTAAAATATTTCTTTAGGGTGGGGCAAAAGTAGGTTTACAGTTGTGAGTATGTGAAATACAGAGTTTATTCTTCTATTACTATTTGTCATTATATTATTTTCTATATGAACAATTGTACGCTTACTTTTGCCCCACCCTGTAGAAGCAATGAAGACATGGGGGAGAATTGGAAATCTTTGAGAAGAATTAGTAAGGTATTTACAACCCAGGCTTCTGTAGTAAATTAGGAAAAAAACATAATGGAAGAGGGAACTACTTCTGGTAAGAGAGCAGTAGTGGTCTTATAGGTTTGAGGCTACCAATGGACTCCATACTAGCTCTTAGGGTCTCACTCTTTCTCAATTGGTTCCTTAACTTATACCTTAGAGAAGGGTTGTGAAATCCACCTTCATTGCAATTGCACAGATTCAGGTCACACCGTGTCTGACTTTCAGTGATCTCAACCAAATATCTGCCAGGTACAGGAGACTCTTTTTCAGGGTAGTTATAGAAACTCTTTTATTTGATGAGCATGTCTCGAGTCAAGCATTTGAAATATTGAGCTTGGCGTTTCTTTTTCCTGTGTGGAAGGAGGGATCACTCCGTCTTGCCAACAGCAGATGCTGCATCCTAGGTTACCACAGGTGAGCATGTAAGTAACAATTTTACCCCACGCACCGTGAACTACCAGTGCTTTAATGGTCGTGAGCTCTTCACTGCCTTCAAACCACACTGGGGAAGAGAATCAGTCCATGATCCCTGTTCCTCTGAGGGTCTGTTGACTGCAAATTCTTTGGCACCAGTTACTCAGTGGCTTACTGTTGTAAGTTTGAATCGTCTCTTGCTCATTATAACAAAAAGGACTTTATTAAAGGGCATTAGGTAGCTTATAGATAGAATCTCTAAGATGGCCAGATAATCAGGCCTTGACATTAGAAACGCAAAGAAATTTCAAGTTGTACCAATTACATTGCAAGTAAATCCAGCCTATCCTCCTTCAGGGCCCCAATGTTGTTTCCTTTTACCCTGAAGATAGTTTTGCAGAAATATGTATCCAGTGATTGTTTAAAACCCCTTTGGCTCATATTACCAGTATGAGAGCCAGGCAAAGATATTAAAACTGAAAGGTAAATCCTATACGCACTTTTAATTGGCAAGGAAACACTGCACTAAATGTTTTATAAACACTGTGTTGTAACAAGGCCAGCGATTTATGCATTTGTTCTTTTGCCTAAAAAGACCAGCAATCGACTCTGATTTACCTTTGGGTGAACTTTTGTTTTTGAAAGTAAGCAGATTTTTTTTTTTCCTCTGAGTTTGAAGAGTTGGTGTTTCTACTTTTGCTTTTTAAGGCAAATAATTACCATAGTGCCTTTTGATTTTCTGGCTCTGTTAGTTGTTAGTAGAAAGGGTAGAAACCCAATTTCTGTTTTATTAAAGCAAATGAACATTTTCCAGTAAATGAAAATTGACAAAGAACTGTTTTCTATCCTCTTTTCAAAATGTCCTTTGGGTCCCAAGCATAGCATTTTGGAATTTTAAAAAAAAATGCCCAGGCAATTGACGATTTTAGGCTAAGTGACCAGGGTCCCAGCATTTAGATCTTTCAAGCAAAGTAACTTTGCTTTTATATTAAAAATCCTTTGTTTTTTATTTTTTGTATGTTTTTATTGATTTTAGAGAGAGAGGAAGGGAGAGGGATAGAGAGATAGAAATGTCAATGAGAGAGCAACATCGATCAGCTGCTTCCTGCACACCCCTCTATGGGGAGCAAGACCAAAACCCAGGCATATGCCTGACGGGTAATTGAACTGGTGATCTCTTGGTTAAAGGGTCGATGCTCAACCATTTAGCCACACTAGCCAGGCTAAAAATCCTTTAGTATAATAGGCAACAAAAAGGAAAGGAAGATCTAACTATATTGGCTATTTATTCTGTCTATGTCCTTCAGATAATTGTTCAGTTCTCTCCGTTCCTTCTAGTTTGCTGATGCTTAGTGCCCCAATAGCTTTTAGTCTGTTCTCTCAGTAGCAGACCACCATAGGAAAAATATGTACACAGTACAGGAAATGTAAACTCATGCAAAATCTTCACTTAATCCGTCTTGAGTTTAATATCCTATCATCTTGCATCTTCATCCAGGAAGTCTTTCAAGAGACTAATCTCAAATAACTATTTATATGCCTGTTGGTGACCTCAGTTAAAAATTCTTAGTGGTGAATGTTTGATTATTAGTGGATTAGTCTGAAATTTGAGCGTATGTGAGAGTAAAGTGAGGAAGAAAGTTGTAAATAGCAGTGTGCTCTATTAGGTCTAGGCTTTATCCCAAAGTGTTGGTGAGAATCCTGTGAATATACAGAAATAAAGGCTCTCCCAGCTCAGGCCAGGGTCCTGAGAACAGACTCTAGACTCTGAGATTTCCAAATAGGAGGTTTATTGGATGATTTTTCTTCTAATACCTGTACAGAAGTGAAGAAAGCAGGACTGGGTAGAGGGAGAAGTATCAAAACTCTTTGATAGAGTTTTAGCAGTGGCCTCGGTGATCTCATGGGGACCTGTGGATTGAGAATGGCCATTTTTGCATGCAGTGTTCTTATGTTCCAGATGAGGAACTCTAAGGAAACTCAGAGCTTAGGAAATCCCAAGATTTCACAGCAGAAAGCAAACAAACTTTACCCTAAATAGAGAAACACAGATATTTCTGAAATGACTTATCATTAGTACATGGTTTTCATTATTTACTAGAGGCCTGGTGCACAGATTTGTGCACTGGTGGGGTCCCTCAGCCTGGTCTGTGGGGATCAGGCCAAAACCAGCTGACATCCCCTGAGGTGTCCCAGATTGTGAGAGGGTGGTTCTTGGGTGATGCACCCTGGAATCGGGCTCCCTCCTCTCTTGTTCCAGGTGCATCACCTGAGAACCACAGCTGCCAAGTCACTGCAGCTGGGCAGCTCCTGCGTTGAGCATCTGCTCCCTGGTGGTCAGTGTGTGTCATAGCTACTGGTCGGAGCGTCTGACCCCTGGTGGTCACTGCGCGTCATAGCTACCAGTCGGACGGTAGAATAGTCGGATGGTTGGACGGTTGCTTAGGCTTTTATATATACTAGTATAGATAGTTTGGGCCCATAAATTCTTAGGATGAGATATCAGAAGCTTGCTTTATTAGTTAAGGTAAAGGTAGATGCAAGGGAGTGGAGGTTTGGGAGACATTCTGCAGTTGTAATTGCATAACTGATGGGGTGGCTGTTCTGGCTTTCAGCCTCCACTCCCTCCCTTTAGCTCTCTTCTGGCCAGGGCTGAGGGCTGGTCACAAGACAGCCAGTTCTGATCTCTACCCCTGTTGTGATCGCTAGATAAAAATCTTCATGACAGAAACATCAGTTTGTACTGGACCCGGCTATGACCTTGTTTCTTTTGTCAGACCATCTGTCTTGACAGTGGCTATGCAGCAGCACCCAAGACTCTACACTTGGCAGCTGCAATGCCCAGAAAGATTACGAGCATCAGACTTTGCAGAATGCTTGAAAGCCATGCTTCCATATTAGCAAACCTAGATAAGGAAAACTGTCCAGGCCTACGGGGTTTGTCTTGGAAAGCCAGGTGGCCATCTCCTTCTGTTTAGAGATCAGTTGTTCTGCCTGAGAAGATATACCATGAAGTCTTGGCAATGGCACGGACACCTCCTTTCCTAGTGAATAGAAAGTTCAAAGCTAATTGTAGTTGATTGTCACTTGAGCCAAACATTTTTGACTTGAGCCTTAAAAACAATTATGAATTTCTGAGCAGCATTTCTAACATGTTAGGATGTTGTGCATAAAAAGTGAATCAGTGAGCCCTAACTGGTTTGGCTCAGTGGATAGAGGGTCGGCCTGCAGACTGAAGGGTCCCAGGTTCGATTTCGGTCAAAGACATGTATGTTGGTTGCGGGCACATCCCCAGTAGGGGATGTGCAGGTGGCGGCTGATCGATGTTTCTCTCTCATTGATGTTTCTAACTCTCTATCCCTCTTCCTTTCTCTCTGTAAAAAATCAATAAAATATCTTTAAAAAAGGTGCATCAGTGATTCCTTAGGTTAATTTTCCAGGTTAGTCTATTGTGGCTTCATTTTGTAAGCTCCTGGATACAAGCTTCAGTGAGAAATAGTCCATAATGGCTACAGGAGATTCTAGTACCTGAAAGTTTTTGTGTGGTAAATTAGGAAGAGCTGAGTGTGCACATAAAAATGAGTATTTTCTAGATAGAGGAACTGATGGTTAGCAAAGTTTGATACCTTTACCAAGGTCATGTAACCAATAAGTCAGAGAGTTGAGATTTGAATGCAGCCCCAGTCCAAAGCCTTGTTTTAAACCACTACAGTATAACCACTGCCCTTGTGCATTGAGATTGTTTCCTGTTCTAAGAGGCTGCCCTTTGAGAGAATTAGTGGCAATGACTGAACTAGTGTTGCTGTCATTTTTGAAAATGACCCTTTCACAAAACTTGGGAAAGTTCTGTAGAAACTTAGGGTGGGTCACCCCTCAATTCACTAGTTGTAAGTAGAAATTGTTTCCTTGAAAAGATTCTGAAAATCTTAAAGCTTAGAACTTAAGTTAATTTTTACTCATCACATAAATATGTTCAAGGCACTGTGTTAGGCTGTTCGGAAACAAAATTATTTATTGCTTAGGTAAACTTGGTATGAGCAAGTGAAAAAATAAACAGCTGACTAGGGGAAGATTCACCCTTTCTTTGAAGATGATCAGACTAAAGCAACCCCTTAAGGACTGGTCGTATGATTAGCAAAAGTATGCAATTACCCATGTTGTATTCTGGACATACAGGCACTCAATTCCCCAAACTCTCAAGGCTTTGTGACCTTTTGTGAAATTTGATGATTAGAGATTCATTCTGTTGAGATGTAATAGCTTTTTAGATTTTGTGAATGTTCCATTACAGCTCAAGACTTTAAACGGCATGTATGTGAACACCAAGGGCGAATACATGAAAGTCTTTGATGGTACCTAAGGCAGGAGAATTGGCAGCTAGCTAAGAGCAGCACCGTGAGGATTGTGACCGACGAGGCAGTAGGGAGAGGTAAGTTCTCTGGGGCAGAAGGGGACCAACTTCCCAGCTTGGCACCATTGGCCCTTTCCTTCCTAAATGTGTCTTACACAAACTCCAAATTTCTTTAAATTTTACTTTAGAACATATTGTTTGCTTTTCACCTTTCTTCTATGTTGCTGTATAATTTTCCCCTAGCTCTGTTGGAAAACATGCCTTTTAGACCTGCACACATAAACCCACCCCAAGCCCCACAGCTAATGCAAGAATAGGGTACCTGGCCGGTGTGGCTCAGCGGTTGAACCAAGAGGTCAGGTCGCCTGTTGGATGCCGGGTCAGGGCACATGCCTGGGTTGTGGGCTCGATCCCCAGTAGGGGGCATGCAGGAGGCAGCCAATCAATGATTCTATCTCTCCCCTTCCTTTCCTCTCTCTCTAAAATCAATAAAAACATACTAAAAGAAGAAGAAAAAAGGTGATCTCTTGGACTTCAGTGTGTAGTGTGGTAATGGTTAGAGGTCATGGTTTAGAATAAATGAGTTCTATGTCCTTTCTTGAATTATAACTTAATATGGTGAAGAGATTAAGTAACTTGGTGAATGATGCATGATTAGGAAGGGTCAGTGTTAAGGTTTGGTCTCTATATCCAGCCCTGTGTTCCATACCCAAGAGACTTTCTGTTTTATTTTGTTAAAAGGAAGGAGACAAAAGTATCAGGGCCCAGGAGGTAAGCTTTTCCTTTGTCATCATTCATCTTAGCTTGTCCCTAGTGTGTAATAAAGCTAAGCATTTATTTCCTTCAGGATATCCTATTCTCTGATTTTTCCTGGAACTCTGGAGGGAGAGCATTCCAATTGCCTAAAAGTGTTCTTCCTTCAAAATCTCTATCCATTCTCAGGCCAGTAGGATTGGGTGGCATGGTGTCAGAATGACTGAACATTCTTGCCTAGCTTCTTAATCTTTTGAGGGGTTGCTGCTATTTATTGATTGAAGCTACTGCAGAAGAACCCCTGAGACATGGGCTTAAATTTGCTTTTGTTATTATGTTTGACTTTCATGGTATTTAAGACTGAACTGTAGAATAATTTTGCATTTTATTTGAAGTCAGTTCCCTTTTGTGATCAGTTGACATTCTTGCTTGAGGAAAGAAATTAATACTTGATTGATTATGTTGCAGCAAGTAACTGTGCAGGAATGTCAGGCTGGTACAGTTTGTATATAGTATACTGTTCTTCCCATGAGTATGCTCTCCGGTTCATGCACAGCAATGATCTAGGGGCACCCGAGATCTAAGTTACTTTGCTTCTCTGCCTTCTCCGATTTATTCTCCCCTTTCTCTCCACTGTCCTTTTTGCTACCCTCGTTGAGTCTTTAGGCTGAGGGTGGGGTCATACTGGTTAATGTCTTCCTGCAAATGGATTGTGACTACATTTAGCAGTGAAATTGAATCCAGGGATTTCATAGTCTGTTGGCTCTTACTATCAAAATGAACATTAGAAATATTGGTCAATTATATGATGTGAATTAAAGATTGCCATCCTGCTGAGGGTTCGGTGAGCCTTAAAGAATACCTTCCTTGCTAAAACAGTCTCTACCTGAGTACCACAAAACACCATAGAGTATTGGGTCATATGTTAATTTTATATTAAAACATCAATTGTCACACTCTCTGGTTTTATTGACGCCTACAAGATTTCCATCTCATGACTGTGGCTTGAATTCCAGGCAAATTTGCGTGCCTTTTCTGTTTTCTGCTTTTTCACAGATATGTTTTAAAATCATTGTGGTCTAAATGTTTCATTCTGGAAGAACCAAAGTGATAAAGAGCTGGAATTGCTTTCTATCCCACCATCTGTTTTACCATTTGTCTTCTGTAATGAGAACATTAAGTTGAGCTTCCCTACCTATTTCTCTTTAAGGCTCTGATTTAGTGCCTACCAGGAAGGGATGAACCATGTGTAGGTTTTTCCAGCCAGTAAGGGTTAGTTGCCAAATCTTTTTTGATGGTTTTCTATCGAGCAAGAAGTTATATAGAAGGGCAATTCATTGATCTTTATTCCCAAATTTGTGTAAAAACTATATATAAACATTTGTGAGCACCTTGCGGTAAAATGAAGTTACCTATTACATAGGTACAGGGCTGCATTTGACAGGGATCTCCTTCTGATTATTTGAGGTACTCTCAAGCTGGTTAATGTTTTAAAACTATTTTAGAAGGAAAACAAGGGAAAACTTAGAAAAGTCTGGTTTTAAAAAATATATTTTCATTGATTTCAGAGAGGAGGGGAGAGAGAGATAGAAACATCAATGATGAGACAGAATCAGCCTCCCTCACACCCCAAGGAATCGAATCATGACCTCAGGGTTCATAGGTTAAACCTCAACCACTGAGCCACTCTGGCCAGGTGAAAAGCCTGATTTTTAAGCCTCTTACTTTACTAGAAGCATTCAGCAGGCTACAAATTTTGATTCTAGGCATGTGAACACTAAAAGACGACAGCTGCTAAATGCTATAAAACAGTTAAATTCTCCATCTGGTTTGCAATATGGGTGAAGATTGGCTGCAAATATGGATTGAATGCCTTGCCCCAGTTAGTTTACAAATATGGCAGGTCTTTTAATTATAGAACATGAAGTGTGGTCCTGAACACCAAAACTCTTACAACTATTCTGCAAAAATGCAATATAGAAGCAATATCATTAAAAAATTTGCTCTACTTAATTTCTAAAAGCAATTTTTACATCTTCAAGAATATGAGAAAGAATAGAAAAATCTTAGATCTAGATTAAGTTTGGGACAACAATGAAGTAAAAGGAAGAGCAAAGATATTTGTGTTACAATTGAAACTGCCTGATGAAGGTAACACTTTGAATCTGGTATTTCTTCCTTTGAGAAAGTTATTTTTCTTAACAAAACCATCCACCTTTTTATTTTAAAAATCTAAATTTATTTTTAAATTGAGATATAATGACATTGTATTAGTTTCAGATGTACAATATAATAATTCAATATTTGTATATCTTGTGAAATGATCACCTTCGATCACCACACTTAGCTACAATTTCCTTTCCTTTCCTTTCCTTTCCTTTCCTTTCCTTTCCTTTCCTTTCCTTTCCTTTCCTTTCCTTTCCTTTCCTTTCCTTTCCTTTCCTTCCCTTCCCTTCCCTTCCCTTCCCTTCCCTTCCCTTCCCTTCCCTTCCCTTCCCTTCCCTTCCCTTCCCTTCCCTTCCCTTTCTTTTGTTGGTAATCCTCACCTGAGGAGATTTTTCCATTGATTTTTTTTTCTTCTTTTTAGAGAGAGTGGAAGGGAGGGGGAGAGACAGAGAGAGAGAAGCATCGATGTGAAAGAGACACATTGATTGGTTGCCTTCTGCATGCACTCCTACAGGGGCCAAGGATCAAGCCTGCAACTGAAGTATGTGCCCTTGACTGGAATCAAATCTGGGACCCTTCAGTCTACAGGATGATGATAGAATCCACTGAGCCAAAATAGCTAGGGCCAATTTTTTTTCTTGTGATGAGAACTTTTTAAGATTGCAGCTTTCAAATATACAATATAGTATTATTAGCGATAGTCACCATGCTTTATAATACACCCCAGGACCTATTTATTTTATAACTGAAGTTGTATCTTTTGACCACCTCCATCCATTTTGCCCTTCTTTCCCCCAAGTCTGTTCTTTGTATCTAAGAGTTCAGCGTTTGTTTTCTGTTTTGTTTTTTTATTTTAGATTTCACATATAAGTGAGATGATACAGTACTTGTCTTTCTTTATCTGACTTTAGTTACCATAATGCCTCTGAGGTCCATCCATGTTTTCACAAATGACAAGATTTTTTTAATGGCTGAATAATATTCCAGTGTGTGTGTGTGTGTGTGTGTGTGTGTGTGTGTGTGTGTATCATATTTTCTTTATCCATCTGTCCATCAATGGACACTTAATGTTGCTTCCACATCTTGGTTCTTATCAATAATGCTGCAATGAACATGAGGTACATATATATTTTCAGAATAGTATTTTCATTTTCTTTGGGTATATCCAGAAGTGGAATTGCAGGATAATATGGTTGTCCTATTTAGTTTTTTTTTGAGGAATATTCCTACTATTCTTCATGGTGGCTGTGTCAATTTACATTCTCACTAATAGTGCACAAGGGTTTAATTTTCTCCACATTCTTACCAGAATTTGTTACCTCTTGTCCTTTTTTTTAGACTTTATTTTTTCTATGTTTTTATTGATTTCAGAGAAGAAATAAAAACATCAATGATAAGAGAATCATTGATTGGCTGCCTCCTGCATGTCCCCTATTGGGGATCAAGCCCACAACGCAGGCATGTACCCTGACCTGGAATCAAACTGTGACCACCTGGTTTATAGGTTTATGCTCAGCCACTGAGACACACTAGCTGAGCCATACTTACTCCTTTTTACCAACAAGAGGATACTTCATGGAAACTGTCTCTCTACTCTACTGGTTGGTGTGAAAAACCAGGTACTGTGTCAGTACAAAAGTTCACCTTCTCCCTTCTTCCTGCGACCCTGTTGAGTCTTGGGACGTGTAGAGAAGAAAGAAATATTTCTGAGTACTAACTTAAACCAGGAAGCTGTAGTGCTGTTTTCTTTTGATAACTAGCAGAAGGGGCCATGCCATTCAGTTGTGTTGCAACTTCTTGCAAGTTTGTCCAAAGCCTGGGGGTGGTGGTGGTCTGTGGGCCAATAAATGATGTCCTAGTAATTCAGTTTCTTCCATCTTATGCATTTAGTCATTTATGTAGTATTTTGATGTATCTGACAATAATCAAAACTCTCGGGCTTTGATCATTAAGATCACTCATTATTATATCATGGAATCTGGAGGCAGAACATAGATTCAGGAAACATTTATGGAGTACTTATCATGTGGCAAACAATTGACAGTGTTTGTCGCTGCCCTGTCTCCTTCCTCCACCTTCTGACCTTCCGTCCCTTACCCAACCCTGAGTTTCTGTCTGTAGTGCAAGCAGTGCCCAGTCAGATACCACTTGCATAAGAAGGTCAACATGGGAAAGGAGTAAATTTAGTTACTTCCCTATGAACACTGGAGAGAAATTTCCTCATATGGAATTGATAGACCCAGACTGGAAGTATAAAATGTTATAAATTTATGCTCAGGATATAGAAATTGCTTAGTTGTATTGAATATTCCTTTGAAATGACAATTGTTTCTCTAATGTAACTGTCCTTTGAGATTATTATTTTCCCCCAAATGACAGAATGAGTGTAAATACCATGCAGGGAGCAGTGTCTTTATGTTCCTTTCAAAGCAGGTGTTCATCAGTTGCCTGTTGGCAGGACTCATTGAAACCCCACGCTTTTGGTAAAGGCCCAACTTTTCCTAGTTCCCCTTTGAGCAGAGAAAAGGTACACGTGGCCTTGAAACAATGTGCGCATCATCTGTTCTCTCCCTTCAGTCAGGTTGGAATGTGCTGACCTTGCCGCTGTCTGTGGAGGCTCATGAAGCATCTCCAGGGGTTTCTGAGGCCAGAAAACCTCTGAAGGCAGATGAAAGGGAAGTCTGTTCACGGGGCCCCAGCACAAGCCACAGGGAAATTTTCTGTGTCTAAATGCAATCTGTTGGGTTCTTTTTTTGTTTCTGGCTTTTGGACAAAGTTCTGAGATGAAGGGGAGGCGCATGCTGCCTTCTGGATGGAAAGGGCCATGGTGTCAAAGTCTCGTTGGAGGAGCTCTCCCCAGCCATGAGAAAAGAAAGGGGCGACATAGTCTTCTAAGTTGGAACCTTTTACTTCTAAAGTAACTGCATTTTTAGCCTGACTGGTGTGGCTCAGTGGTTGAGTGTCGACCCATGCACAAAGAGGTGGCCGGTTCGATTTCCAGTCCGGGCATATGCCTGGGCTGCAGGTCGATCCCTGGTGGGGGCCCTGTAGGAGGGCAGCCAATTGATGTTTCTCTCCCATGGATGGTTCTCTCTCCCTCTTCTTTCTCTCTCTCTTAAAATCAATAAAAATATATTTAAAAAAATAAAATACCTTCATTTTTAAGATTTTGTGTTTTATCCAGAAATCAACTGTTACGATGCTGTAGTTAGAAATATTCAACTTATATCAAATATGAAATTTGAAAGGTGGAACATTGACTAGGGTGATTATGAAAAGAACCACTTTAATATTATGAATAAAGCAGAGTGCCTGTTTCGAGTTCAGTAAACACAACTGGAGACTTTTCAGTGCTGGCTAATGAGCCTACCTCGATGAATAAGTCCCTGCCCCGATGGAGCCTTCAGCTCAGCACAGTGGTCACACCCTGCCCCGTGCCCCCCCCCCCCCCCCCCAGTACAGCGTGCAAAGTAGACGAGAGCATGTACAACATGCCACAGGAGGGCAGGGGTAAATGAGGAAGACGGAGTGTCCACTAGGGCGATGCCATTGTTGATGATGTCTTGTAGGTGTTCATCAGGTGCAGGAGAGGGGAAAGGACTTTGCAAGCACAGGGGTGGATGCGTGTAAGGACAGTGAGGCGTGTGCCACTGACCTATGCTGGAACCCTGGGGAGGTGTGGGTGGTGAGAGCTTTGTGGTGGGTGTGGCATAGGATGAGTGTAAGATCTGCTGGGGTTAGATGGAGGTGGGAGGTTGAGACCGCAGACATACGGTGAGGGTTACCGGGGTGCCGCTAAACTGGAAGTGGGGGAACCAAGCACAAAAGTCAAATGCCACCTAAAGATAGCTTGTCTATAGAAGAAGCAAAATCTGTGAGATGTCAGCAAAAACACAGATTTATTTTTGTCTCCTCCTGACCTGGTATAATTTATTCCCTGGGGTCCAATACCCTTGCCTCAGGTTGGGAACCCTAGCAGGCCTATGGCTTTTCTGCTTGCTCTTAGTAAACTGACTATCCTACTTCCAGTTGCATACACAGTCCCAAGTCTGTATTTACAAGTGTTCAGCTCAGCATATTAATTAACATTTCAATTTTCACTCAAAGATAAGAGTCTTCGTTGTCCATCCTATAGCCAGGGTCTCCTCTGAGCTCCTTTCTCCACTGTAGCTCGGTCTGGAGCAGGTGGGAGGGAACCAGTGGTCTCAAAAGGGGAAGCAAGTTCAGGTACAGGTTCTTCTGTTATTCTCCGTCTCCCCACACTCTGGATGCGATTTTGACCTCATTAGAGGGGAAGAGCCTTTTGTGCCTGGATGGCATCACTCTCTCCAAGCCTGACAGATGTTTAAAGCTGGCTCTCTTCCTCTTGGGGAACCAGATCTGAGACTTTGCATTTGTGAACGTTGGATATGATTACATGGCACCTTTCTTTGAAGTTTTACAATGGTTACTTCTTGGGCTCTCAGTGGAAATTTTAATATCCCAATAAGTGTATATTAATTTTAATATCCTGATAAGTGTATGGGGCATGGAAAGTTGGCTTGAAGATACATTTGGAAAAGGAAGGGATGTCATGGGGAGGTAAAATAAAAAAATTATTAACATTTATTTAGAATTTATAATGTGTTAGGCGCTGTTTTAAACATGTAATGCTTTACATCATCATGATTTTATGAAATAGGTGCTAATATTTTCTCCATGTTATAGACGTGGAAATAGGAGCACAGAGCGGTTAAACGATTTGCCCAAGATCACAGAGTCAGTGGCATTGCCGGGTTCCAGCCGGGGTAGTCTCACTCCACAGACTGCTCTTAATCTTCATGCTGCATTGGCTGCTACAACATGCCTGCAGTTTTGCGAACTGCTTTACATAGATGCTCTCATTAAACGCTTTTACCCTGGTTTGGAAATGAAGATACCGAATCTCAGAGAGGTTAATTAATTTGCTGAGGGTCACATAAGTAGTGCAGCTGGGATGTTAACCAGTTTGGATTGATTCCCAAGGTGTTTTGCTCGTAGCTGCTCCATCGCTGGCTTCCTCATAGAGAATGCATCCCGGCAGCTCACAGATGTGTGGTCTTTTGGGGACAGCACAGGGGTTCAGAGTGCAGACGCTGGACCCAGACCTCCTGGGAGCAGGTCATGGGCCCCCACTTACTGGCTGGGGGACGTTGAATGTATTCTTAACTGCCTGCTTGTAGAGTTCCTACACTGTGCCTTATTCAACCTCACGTGCAAACTGGGGACAATAACTGTACCCAGAATGCAGAGTCATTATGAAGGTGAAATGTGTTAATATGAGTAGATGCCTAGAGCATAACAAGTGCTCTACAAATGTTAGCTGTTATTGTTTGATTATTATACGAATTCAAAATAGAATCAGGAACTGTTGCTGTGAATGAGACTATTAATAAATAGGAAATACAAATTCAGGTTGTGGAAATAATGTCCATCTCAGAGTTCCCAGGGACTAAGGACTTCTGGACGAAGTAAAATGACTTTCTGTCCAGGTGGTAATCATTCTTAGGTTCTTTTTTTTTCTTTTTCAATATTTTCATTGATTTCAGAGAGGAAGAGAGGGGAAAAGAGAGATAGAAACATCAATGATGAGAGGGAATCATTGATTGGCTGCCTCCTGCAGATTGGACCAAGCTCACAACCCAGGCATGTGCCCTTGACCGGAATCGAACCCGGGACCCCTCAGTCCGCAGGCCGACACTCTATCCACTGGGCCAAACTGGCCAGGGCTTAGGTTCTTTTTTGTTGTTGTTTTAGCATTTCTGTCTTGTCACCTGAATACACCCTTGAGCAGTTACATGGGAATATAGGACTTCAGGTTTTCTTGAAAAGAGCAAATGTGAATAGTCTTCTATCTTGCTCCTACCAAAAGCTTACCTGACATTTACAGCCAGGATAAGGTCTTGCCTTATGTTCATTATATGAGTCCAATCTCTTTTGACTTCGATGGATTTGTGTATTCAGAAACAAATTATTGAGTGCTTTCAATGCGTTTGGCCCAATTCTGGATACTGGGGAGAGAGCAGGAACAAAACAGACACAAATACCTGCCTTCAGGGAGCTTACGCTCTAGCGAGTGAGAAAGACAATAGATAAATAAGTAAAATTTATAGTAAGTCAGACAGCAGTAAGACAATAGAGAGGAATAAAGCAGGGAAAGAGGGGACTTGCTGGGGTTTTTAATTTTAAATATAGTGTCAGACGTAGGTGTGATGATCTAATTGTAACTTTGTTAAAAAATATCTTTTACCATTTAGAGTGATATACAGATGCATTGTGGTAAAGTATACAGAGCTATTATGGTGAACAAAATGTCTGAAATTTGCTTTAAATTAATCTAGAACTGGGCCAGGGGCATGAGGAAGGAGTTATAGCTGAAACAAAGAGGCTATGTGTTAAGTGTTGAAGCAAAGTGACAAGTATGTGGGGGTTCATTAACCTCTTTGCTCTACTTTTGGGTGTATTTGAAAGCCCCCACAATAAAAAGTTAAAAAATTTTCTGATACCACAAACATGCACAATTTAAGACAACTGGATTCCATTGTAAAACATAGACAGAAAAACCTAAATCCACAAAGTTATAAAAATAATCAATAAAATAATTACTTAAATTATTAAATTTATATAAACAATGCCCTATTTACATAAATTTATATTAATGATTTTGTATATGATTATTAAATTCAAAACTAACAGAATAATTCAGTGTCAGGGATGGCTTTGTTGAGCAGGTGCAGTCCAAGTGGAGACCTGGTGGCGGTGGGGGGGGGGTCGGGAGGCTGCAAGTGTTGAAGGTTGGCGGGGGTGGGGGGGGTGGGGGTGGGGGTGGGGGTGGGGAAGGCAATGAGCCTTGGGGAATTCTGGCAAAAAGCCTTTGAACTGAAAAAAAGCGAGTGATCCAAACTGTGAATCAAATTCCATGACTGTTGCTGTGTTGCTGGGGAGGGCATTGCCCTAGTACGGGGCCCATGGCCCATGATGATGTCCTTCATGTATGTTGTGCTTTGCAGTTTAGGAAGCTCTGTGCAGACCTACAAGGTGGGCTCATGTCAGACTCATCATTGCTCCCCCAGGGCCTCGCAGATATCCTGTGCTGCTTGAGTGTGGAGCATTCATTGTCTCATATCTTCTCCTATGACAAACCTGTAGGGTAGACAGGGAAGCAATCACTATTCTCATTTAGTACAAACAAGGTATCATGGTCTATCATTAGGAGGCTTAAATTGCAGCCTTGCTGTATGGTAAAGCTATTTGATTTTAAGTCCTGTGGGTCTTTTCCCTTACTCCCCTGATCTGTTAAGAGGCCCTATTTCTTGGTATAGAAGGAATGCTAGGTGATTAATTTTTTGGTGTGTGTGTGCCGGGGGGGGGCGGGGGGGGGGCGGGGGGGGGGGCGTCCAGTTTGAGAGGTAAATAAGAGCACTAGTGCCTCATGCTTTTAAACTCTTAGGGCCAAAGTAAGTTTCCTCAAACTGTGTGTGGCCAGAGAAAGTAAGAAATCTTATTTCTAAACCCGGGCATGAAACTGTTGCTCTGAGACTTGGTATCACTTAACACTGGAAAACGTAAAACTGAACGAGACCCACAAAGGCATTTTACATGCTGCTTAAAGTTAAACACCCAGGAAATTATGTGCATATGTCTACGTGCGCATACATTGTATTTCAGATTCCATGGTCTTAAACTTTCTTTCCATATGTAGAATTTTTATAACCAGCAAATAGATGGGACTTTGGGGTTTAATGAAAAGATGTGTATGGATAACATATGTTTCCCTTTATAAAAAATAATCCTCAGACTATTGAAAATGCCTGAGTTTTTAATGGAATAATTTTATTTGAGTTTTAAATCATACCCACCCCCTCCTTTTAAAAATGTACCATATTTTTTCTAAGGGTCTTATTTGTAATTCTGGGGGATGTTCAGAATAAGAAATATTTTTGTATCCTTAGTTGATTCTACATAGATATGTCTTTTACAGATGTTACTATATTTTATGTGTTGGGAGGTACATGGAGGGTATATTTAGAATTTTAACTTCATAGTCTTTGCTTCATCTTTGGGGGACAGATTTAATTAACAGCCTAAATGAGTTTCTTTGCTCTTAGAAGAGCATGCTTTAGGGAAATTATCTTAGAGTAAATGAGAGGCAAATCTGCAATTTTCTTGATCTTATATGTCATTTGGGAAAAATGGTGTGGGTTAGTATATAGTTATTCAACTTGGGGATTCATTGTCTTTTGAACATACACTTAAAAAAGGTCATAAATTTGTAATGGAACTTACCAGAGGGTCTAATTTTATATTTTAGGTTCATCCTGGATGTGTCCTAAAGTCTGTCATAATATGTCCCCTGCAGGCTGTTCTAAAGGGTCAGCTGTTTGAGATTTCTATGGAAAGCAAATTAATTTTAGTGGAAGTAATTAGACCAGGGGAATAACTATGGCTAGCCATGCTATTTCTTTGTAAGTAGTAAGTAATGTTGATGTTAAAAAGTTTGTATAAAAAATGGCCCTAGCTGGTTTGGCTCAGTGCATACAGTGTCAGTCTGTGGAGTGAAGGGTCCTGGGTTCAATTTCAGTCAAGGGCACATGCCTGGGTTGTGGGCTCATTATCACTACCTGACAGTTATTTGGGTGAATGCTTTTAAATTGATAAGTCTTTTAAATATATACTTTAGCTAGTAATTTCTACTTTTATTATATTACTAGGTGCCCAGTACACGAAATTCGTGCACAGGGGTGTGTGTCCCATCAGCCCAGCCTGCACCCTCTCCAATCCGGGACCCCTCGGGGGATGTCCGACTGCCAGTTTAGGCATGATCCCGGTATCACCTAACATTGGAAAAAGTAAAACTTACAAAATTCGGGGATTGGGCCTAAACTGGCAGTCGAACATCCCTCTCACAATCCAGGACTGCTGGCTCCTAACTGCTCACCTGCCTGCCTGCCTGATCGCCCCTAATGGCCTCTGCCTGCCTGATCTCCCTAACTGCCCCCCCTACCAGGCTGATCACCCCTAACTGCCTTTGCCTGCTGGCCTGATTCCCTGTAACTGCCCCCCCTCCCCCCGCCGGCCTGGACGCCCCTAACTGCCCCCCTTGCTGGCCTGATCACCCCTAACTGCCTCTTCCTGCTGGCCTGATCACCCCTAACTGCCCCCCCTTCCAGCCTGGTTGCCCCTAACTGCTCCCCCTGCCAGCCTGGTTGCCCCCAACTGACCCCCGCCCCCCCCCCCCCCCCCCAGCGTGCTGGCCTGGTCGCCCCACGCAGCCTGCTGTTCGGTTGTTGCGTGAGGGCATCCTGACCAATTTGCATATTCCTCTATTATTAGTATAGATCAGTGGTTCTCAACCTTCCTAATGCCACAACCCTTTATTTTTTTATTTATTTTATTTTATTTTATTTTATTTTATTTTATTTTATTTTATTTATTTATTTTTTTTATTGCTTAAAGTATTACAAAGGGTATTACATATGTATCCATTTTATCCCCCCGCCCTAGACAGTCCCCTAGCCTCCCCTATCACCCAGTGTCTTATGTCCATTGGTTATGCTTATATGCATGCATACAAGTCCTTTAGTTGATCTCTTACCCCCCTACCTCCTGCCCCCCAACCCTCCCCGGCCTTCCCGCTGCAGTTTGACAATCTGTTTGAGGCAGCTCTGCCTCTGTATCTATTATTGTTCAAAAGTTTATAATGGCCTCTATTGTCCATGAATGAGTGAGATCATGTGGTATTTTTCCTTTATTGACTGGCTTATTTCACTTAGCATAATGCTCTCCAGTTCCATCCATGACGTTGCAAATGGTAAGAGTTCCTTCCTTTTTACAGCAGCATAGTATTCCATCGTGTAGATGTACCACAGTTTTCTAATCCATTCATCTACTGATGGACACTTAGGCTGTTTCCAGATCTTAGCTATGGTGAATTGTGCTGCTATGAACATATGGGTGCATATATCCTTTCTGATTGGTGTTTCTGGTTTCTTGGGATATATTCCTAGAAGTGGGATCACAGGGTCAAATGGGAGTTCCATTTTCAGTTTTTTAAGGAAACTCCATACTGTCTTCCATAGTGGCTGCACCAGTCTGCATTCCCACCAGCAGTGCACAAGTGTTCCTTTTTCTCCACATCCTCTCCAGCACTTGTCGTTTGTTGATTTGTTGATGATAGCCAGTCTGACAGGTGTGAGATGGTACCTCATTGCTGTTTTGATTTGCATCTCTCGGATGATTAGTGACTTTGAGCATGTTTTCATATGTCTCTTGGCTTTCTGAATGTCCTCTTTTGAAAGGTGTCTATTTAGGTCCTTTGCCCATTTTTTGATTGGATTGTTTATCTTCCTTTTGTTAAGTTGTATGAGTTCCCTATAAATTTTGGAGATTAGGCCCTTATCAGATATGTCATTGGCAAATATGTTTTCCCACACAGTGGGTTTTCTCGTTGTTTTGTTGATGGTTTCTTTTGCTGTGCAGAAGCTTTTTATTTTGATGTAGTCCCATTTGTTCATTTTTTCTTTAGTTTCAAGTGCCCTAGGAGCTGTATCAGTGAAGAAATTGCTTCGGCATATGTCTGAGATTTTCTTGCCTTTGGATTCTTCTAGAATTTTTATGGTATCCTGTCGTACATTTAAGTCCTTTATCCATTTTGAGTTTATTTTTGTGTATGGTGTAAGTTGGTGGTCTAGTTTCATTTTCTTGCATATATCTGTCCAATTTTCCCAACACCATTTATTGAAGAGACTATCTTGGCTCCATTGTATGTTCTTGCCTCCTTTGTCAAATATTAATTGAGCATATTGGTTCGGGCCGATTTCTGGGCTCTCTATTCTATTCCATTGATCTATATGCCTATTCTTGTGCCAGTACCAGGCAGTTTTGAGAACAGTGGCTTTGTAATACAACTTGATATCTGGTATTGAGATCCCACCTACTTTGTTCTTTTTCAGGATTGCTGCAGCTATTCGGGGTCTTTTTTTATTCCAGATGAATTTTTGAAAAGTTCGTTCTAGATCTCTGAAGTATGCTGTTGGTACTTTAATGGGAAGTGCGTTGAATTTATAGATTGCTTTGGGTAGTATGGACATTTTAATGATGTTGATTCTACCAATCCATGAACACGGTATGTTCTTCCATCTGTTTATGTCTTCCTCTATGTCTTTTTTCAACGTCCTGTAGTTTTCTGAGTAGAGGTCTTTTACCTCTTTAGTTAAGTTTATTCCTAGGTAGCTTAGTTTTTTCGGTGCAATGGTAAACGGGATTGTTTTTATAATCTCTCTTTCTGAAAGTTCACTATTGGTGTATAGAAATGCCTCAGATTTCTTGGGGTTAATTTTGTATCCTGCTACATTGCCAAATTCATGTATTAAGTCTAGTAGCTTTTTGATGGAATCTCTAGGGTTTTGTATGTATAATATCATGTCGTCTGCAAATAAGGACAGTTTTACTTCCTCTTTTCCAATTTGGATGCCTTTTATTTCTTCTTCTTGCCGAATTGCAATGGCTAACACTTCCAGTACTATGTTGAACAGGAGTGGTGAGAGGGGGCATCCCTGTCTTGTTCCTGTTCTTAGGGGAAATGGTGTTAGTTTTTGTCTGTTGAGTATGATGTTGGCTGTGGGCCTGTCATATATGGCTTTTATTATGTTGAGGTATGATCCTTCTACTTCCACCTTGCTGAGAGTTTTTATCAAAAATGGGTGTTGAATTTTGTCAAATGCTTTTTCTGCATCAATTGATATGACCATGTGGTTTTTTTCTTTCAATTTGTTTATGTGATGTATCACGTTTATTGATTTGCGGATATTGTACCATCCTTGCATCCCTGGGATAAATCCTACTTGGTCATGGTGTATGATCTTTCTGATGTACTGCTGGATCCGATTTGCTAAGATTTTGTTGAGGATTTTGGCATCTATGTTCATGAGGGATATTGGCCTGTAATTCTCTTTCATTGTGTTGTCTTTACCTGGTTTTGTTATTAGGGTGATGCTGGCTTCATAGAATGAGCTTGGAAGTGTTCCTTCCTCTTGAATTTTTTGTAGTAGTCTGAGGAGGATAGGTTTTAGTTCTTCCTTGAATGTTTGGTAAAACTCCCCTGTGAAGCCGTCTGGTCCTGAGCTTTTGTTTGATGGAAGCTTTTTGATGACTGCTTCAATTTCTTCCATAGTTATTGGCCTGTTGAGGTTTTTAGATTCTTCCTGATTGAGTTTTGGAATGCTGTATTTTTCTAGGAATTTGTCCATTTCCTCCAGGTTGTCTAGTTTGTTGGAGTAAAGCTGTCCATAGTATTTTTTAACAATCATTTGTATTTCTGTGGGGTCTGTTGTTATTTCGCCTCTATCGTTTCTGATTTTATTTATTTGGGTCCTCTCTCTCTGCTTCTTGGTGAGTCTGGCTAGAGATTTATCAATCTTGTTTATCCTTTCAAAGAACCAGCTCTTGGTTTCATTGATTTTCTGTATTGTTTTTTTGGTCTCTATGTCATTTATTTCTGCTCTAATCTTTATTATCTCCTTCCTTCTGCTCACTCTGGGGTTTTCTTGTTGCTCTCTTTCTAATTCTTTGAGTTGTAGAGTTAGATGATTTACTACCATTTTTTCTTGTTTTTTGAGATAGGCCTGTAGAGCTATAAACTTCCCTCTCAGGGCTGCTTTCAATGTGTCCCATAGGTTTTGGATTGTTGTGTTTTCATTGTCATTAGTTTCCAGGATGTTTTTAATTTCTTCTTTGATCTCATTGGTAACCCAATCAATATTTAATAGCATGCTATTCAGCTTCCAGGTGTTTGAGTATTTTGGGTTGTTTTTATTATAGTTTATTTCTAATATTATGCCATCGTGGTCTGCGAAGACGCTTTTTATGATTTCAATCTTCTTGAATTTGGGGATACTTTGCTTGTGACCCAATATGTGGTCTATTTTTGAATATGTCCCATGAGCACCTGAGAAGAACGTATATTCTCTGGCTTTGGGGTGAAGTGTTCTGAAGATGTCTATTAAGTCCATCTGATCTAGTGAGTCATTTAGGATTGCTGTATCTTTGCTGGTTGTTTGTCTATAGGACTTATCCAGTGCTGTCAATGGTGTATTAAAGTCCCCTACTATGATTGTATTGTTGTCGATCTCTCCTTTGATATTTTCCAGGAGTTTTTTTATGAATTTGGGTGCTCCTACATTGGGTGCATATATGTTTACCAGGGTTATATCTTCTTGTTGTATTGATCCCTTTAGTATTATGAAGTGGCCTTCCTTATCTCTTGTTAAGGCCTTCACTTTGAGGTCTATTTTGTCCGATATAAGTATTGCTACCCCAGCTTTCTTTTCCTTTCCATTTGCCTGAAAGATATTTTTCCATCCTTTCACTTTCAGTCTGTGTGAGTCCCTTCTAATGAGGTGGGTTTCTTGTAGACAGCAGATGTATGGGTCATGTTTTTTTATCCATTCAGCCACTCGATGTCTTTTGGTAATGCCACAACCCTTTAATACAGTTCCTCATGTTGTGGTGACCCCCAATTTCATTGTTACAAATTGAACATAATTAAAGCATAGTGATTAATCACAAAAACAATATGTAATTATATATGTGTTCTCCGATGGTCTTACGCGACCCCTGTTAAAGGGTCATTCGACCCCCAAAGGGGTCGCAACCCACAGGTTGAGAACCACTGGTATAGATGGTCAACAAATGTGGCCTGGAATTTTTTTGAATTTTGCACTTTGTGAGGTTTCTTTTTCACTACTTTATAGTCGAATTTTGTAAGTTCTTCTTGATGACCTGAAAAATGAAATATTATATGTTTTTAGTAAATATAGTCATATTTTCTGTGTGTTTGTGTGGAATACTGTATGTGTGTATTTCTAGGAATTTCTCATGCTAGGTTAACATTAATGTAAATTGTGACTTTGATAAAAATTAAAAGACCTTTTATTTAAAAAATTTATTTATTGATTTTAGAGAGAGGTAGGGAGAGAGAGAAAAAGAGAGAGAGAGATTGAGATCAATTTGTTTTTCCACTTATTTATACATTCATTGGTTGCCCTTGTATGTGCCCTGACTAGAGATCAAACCCACAACCTTGGTGTATCAGGAAGATGCTCCAACCAATTGAGCTACCCAGCCAGGGAAAAATAAAAACACCTTTTAAAAATTAGCAATGCATATTTATGTTGGTAAAATATCACCTTAATATCCTATATAATAAAACCCTAATATGCAAATCGACTGAATGGCAAACTACTGGCGGAATGACCGGTCAGGGGAAGCTCCTGTGTTGAGCGTCTGCTCCCCAAAAGGGAGGTGACCAGCAGCGGCAGTGATGATTGGGGGGCGAGGCTGGCAAGTGGACAGTGCCAGGCTACCAGCCAAAGTGGGTGCCAGTGGGGACCCCCACTGACACCCCACCCACCAGTCGCCCCACAGATGGCCCTGATTGCCAGCCAAGGCTAGGCACCCTACCCTATACATTGGGAACAGTCTCTTAGATTTTAAAATTAAAACCTGGCAAGGCTACGCTAACACTGAAAAAACAGGATGATGCAGCAATGACATGCATGGACTCAGGCTTGCATATTTTGTGGTCAGCCCTGATTCTGACACTTATAACTGTGTGACAAAGCGAATTACTTAACTTCTCTCTGCTTCAGTTTTTCCACCCATAAGATGGGGAAAATGGTACTACTGCCTCAGAAGGATCATGTTATTACTACTTTTTATAATCAGGGCAAAAAATGTAGCTGCCCATACAACAGCAAGATGCCTTTTACCTGTATGAAAAGTATGGTCTGGTGCATGCAATGTCCCGGATTGAGAGAGGGATGTCCGACTGCCAGTTTAGGCCCGACATCCCCTGAAGGGTCCCAGATTGCGAGAGGGCACAGGCCGGGCTGAGGGACCCCTGTGCATGAATTTCAGGCCTCTAGTGGCAATATAATATTCTCTCTCTCTCTCTCAAAATATGTGATAGAATGCCCCAACTCCCTAGTCAGCATCAGGTCATATTTCTTAAAGAAGAGGTGTTCAGCAATCTCACTGGGAAATGGGAAGACTACAATTGGGCTGTGGTGTGGTCTGTCATCCTCTGCAAATTATAAATGGTTTTGAGTCTTCTATAGGTGGGGAAATGGGGAGATGATTTGTATGATGGGAGGAGATACCAGGTTCCAAATTCCATGTGAATCTCTGGCATTCAGGGGCAGCTGATATGTGAATGGAGCTAAAAGATTTCAACAAGAGAAACCTGCTTTGTTGTTAAAGTAATGGGCTCATCGGTCAAGGTTGTACTACCAGAGAGCACCTCCTGCTATCCCCAGGGCAAGTCATTGGTGCTGCAAAATGGGTCCTTGAAATAAGAGAACATGGGGGAGGAGCTTAGCAGGCTTTTTGCCAGGAGTCCTCTGGCAGAGTAGGGACACTCTCCTGAGTAAGGTGAGTTTCATCTTGGGACTGTCACTGATATGGAGGAAGAGGGATATTCACCACACTGACACTGAGAAAACATGTAAATGTAGGTAATTTGGGTCTTCTATAAACATTTGCTAATTTTTTCTTCTAACAACATATATTTTTTTTCATACGCACTGGTAACATAATATTTAGAGAAATGATACCATATGAGGGCCATCCAAGGATAAAATTTTCCATGACTTCTAAGAGGGCTTCCTCAGGCAAATAAAATACGAAACCACCTTAAAATAAAGCACTTTTGCCTCTTAGACTAGCCAGCCACTCTGTTCTTGATATATTTTTTGTAGTGCTGACATTTTCCTAGTCATTGAAGTCCAAAATTCTCTTTGTATGTAGGTATAAAATGGCATACCTGCCATCTAAAGAATTCAACCTGTGTGTGTCCCCACTGCATTTAAAATTTAGGGCTCTCAGATGAATCCAGCTTTATTTAAACCTGACCAAGTAGGTATTGAAAGTCTTAATGAATGGAAGCTTCATGTTATTGGCTTATTTCCCACATTATTGAGTTTCTGTCTCATTTACCTGAACAATGTTCGATGACTTAATTTACTTTCTTTCTGGGGGACAAGTGGCAAAGAAATATACATAGACATAGGAAGGACTTACAGCTAAACAGATGCATGTAGAAAATTAGAATGTCGAATGGAAAATCTGAAATAATTATGCAGAAATACTGATCAGACACTACAAAAAGTTTGAATCCTCTGGTAAACTTGAAATTATAAATACTTTTAAAAAGCAGGTTGAAGAGAAGGTGATTTCACAACCTTGGTCTTCTATAGAAGAAAAGAATGCCATCCAAGAACTAGGAGGTAGGAGGGGAGGAGAGAGAGAGAGAGAGAGAGAGAGAGAGAGAGAGAGAGGAGAGAGAGAGAGAGAGGTGAGAGAGACATGTGGATTGGTTGCATGTGCCCTGATGGGGCTGGGGATCGAACCTGCAACCCAGGCATGTGCCCTAGACTGGGAATCAAACCTGAGACCTTTCGGTGCTTGGGCCCATGCTCTCACCACTAAACACACCGGCCAGGACTGGTTTGCATTTTAAAATGTCATCCTCGCCTCAGTGGATAGAGCGTCAGCCTGCGGACTGAGAGGTCCCGGGTTCGATTCCGGTCAAGGGCATGTACCTGGGTTGCGGGCACATCCCCGGTGGGGGATGTGCAAGAGGCAGCTGATCGATGTTTCTCTCTCATCGATGTTTCTAACTCTCTCTATCTCTCTCCTTTCCTCTCTGTGAAAAATCAATAAAATATATTTAAAATAAAATAAAATAAAATGTCACCCTCCCCATTTCCCCTATAATGTAGTGGTTAACTGCATGGTCTCTGAAACCAAGCTACTTTGATTCCAACCTGAAAGTGACCACTTCCTACTTGTGTAACCTTAGGCTGGTTGTGTAATCTTTTCACAAAATTGGTATGCGGATGGTAACCTACCATACAGGTTTGTTGGGAGAATGAAATTAGTAAATATATGCCGGTATTTGAAATGCTTACGGTAGAAGAATGTCTACAAAATAGTAATTGCTGAGTAAACGTTAGAAATGATAATTTCTGAGTAATTTAATTTCTCTAGATCTCAGTTTTCTCATTTGCATAAGAATACATTTTTCTGAACTTCTTGCTATGGGTAGTAATAAAATCATGTGTCTGAAGAAATTTTCTTTCTATGAGGAGAGGTATATACTCAAATACCAAAAGGCTCAAGGCAAAATAAATAACAGAGTTCATTTTGAATCTGGGAGGATAATGGAAGAATTCCTGGCAAAATTGTTATGCATTAAAGTTGCCAGATTTGGGAATATTAGAAAGTGACAACATCTAGAAAACAACATTAGAAGCAAAATGCATATACCAAACATAAATACTTCCCAATAATGGAATGGGGGATAGGAACTCCTTCTGCCATTGAATATCACTATTATTTTATTCAAGAAGGTGCTTGAAGAGGAAAGGAGTTATCTCAGCCCAAGAAGAGTGCTTTTAAATCCACATATTGGCTTTTGTGGGATCTTACTATGTTATCATTTCCCTCCCCTCCCCAGATTTAGGGATAATCCCATCATGAACCAGGCAATTTACATGCTAGTGTTTGGAAAGTACTACCTTTAAGTATGAGAGGATTTCAATAGCCAGAAATTTGGATGGAAAGAGGAAAAAAGGATTTTAGCAAAGGCATCTGTATAAAGAAAGGCACAGGGCTAGAGCACCAGGATAATAAATGCTAGCTGCTTCATTAGACAAATTCCAAATCCTAAGGACATAACAAATTATATTTTTTTCTCACTCACATAACATCTGATAGGGCTTGGGCAGGCTTCCTTCATCTTGCTATTTGGGACATGTCTCCTCCAAGATGACTGACATTTAGAAGAATGTCTGCAAAATAGTAAATGCTCAGTAAATGTTAGAAATTATAATTTACAAGTAATTTAATTTCTCTAGATCTCAGTTTTCTCATTTGTATAAGAATACATTCATTCATCTCCGAATGAATGAAATCGGAGAAAAGAAAGGAGGCACTTGGCTCTCACCTGACTCAGTCTAGAAGCGATACATTTCACTATTACTGCAAGGCGGGCTGGGGAACAGAGATGCTCCCATTTATTTCGGTAAGGGCCTGAATGTTACGGGGGTGGAGGTGGGGATAGTAGGATTAAGCACTGCTCAGAGTTTGGCATTATGTAAACCATGGGTGGGAGCAAGGGGCAGTAAGAACTGGAAAAATCTACTATGATGAATTGAGGAAGAATATGAATTCTGGGCTTTGTTAGGGATGCATTACAGTTTTGAGCAGGGACTAATATCAGATCCTTCATAAATCTACTATTTTCTACAGTAACTAAAGAAAATGATAGTTACCGTAGAAAATAGATTTAGGAAGAAACAACAGCCTAAATGAGGGCAGTGATTCTGAAGTTAAATTTGAAAGGCAGTGTAAAAATAGAATTGATAGAAAGTCTTGGCAACTGCTTATATATAGAGGAGCCAAAAAACTAAGAAGAGAAAGGCAGTGAATGCAATTCTAAGGCCTCTTGTCTTGGAGATTAGGTGGATGGTATAATGAAATAGAACGTCTCATGAAGAGCAGGCTTTGTGGAGCTGCATGCTGTTTGTGCCAGGTAGCTCTCTGTTATGCTTGCCGAATTGTAGGAGGCAGTGGAAGCTCCATGGGGAGATGTCCAAGAGACAAGGATTTCAGTCTGCAGAGAAGGTAGATCTGGGAGAAGATAGCTGGAGTCAGGAAATGAAGGATGCCGTTGAGAAGCATAGGGCGTAGCTGTAAGAGAAGGTGGTGGAGAATGAGCCTTTAAACACTACATTTTGATTCATGTGTTAGTGGGGAGGGAGAGAAAGTTGAGAAAGTGAAGAAGCCAGAGGAGTGGTAAGAGACCTGCAGAGAGCCGTGGAGGGCTTCCTGATCCATCTTCCTGTGACTAGAGTAAAAGCCCAAACATGTGCTGACAGGAAGTATTTGCATTCTGTGACCTTAAACCTCAAGCAAACCTATGGAACTGCCCAGAAATCCTATTGTATTCTCCCTGATGAATTCACCTTCCCATTCCAAAGAGGAATATTTTACACTTTTTCCTCTCTCGTTAACCCATCAACACTCCCTATCCCTCCTTTAATGGCTGATCATCTGGCTGCTTATTTCACTGAGAAAATGGAGACAATCTAAAAACTACCTCATCTCCCACCACAACGTCTTTGCAGAATCCAGCCTCTGTCTACTGTGCTTCTCCATCTGTACTTGCTTCTCTCTGAGCCTCTTCCCTCCACGTGTCAAAGACTTTCCTCACTTGGCTCTGCTCCTGCAATCATCTTTCCTTCTGCATCAGCTTTCCTTCTCTCTCTTGAGTTATCTCTATCAACACATAAGCGTGCTGAAATGTCTCCCATCTCTAAAAGCTCTTCCTAGACACACCCCCTTCATCTTCCTCTAGTTTCTGTCTCAAGTCTCTGTTCCTCTTCATTGCAAACTCAACAGGATTTATTTTTCTTCCTTCCTTCCTTCCTTCCTTCCTTCCTTCCTTCCTTCCTTCCTTCCTTCCTTCCTTCCTCCCTCCCTCCCTCCTTCCTCCCTCCCTCCCTCCCTCCCTCCTCCCTCCCTCCCTCTTTCTTTCTTTCTTTCTTTCTTTCTTTCTTTCTTTCTTTCTTTCTTTCTTTCTTTCTTTCTTTCTTTCTTTCTTTCTTTCTTTCTTTCTTTCTTTCTTTCTTTCGGATATTTTTATTTATTTCTGAGAGGAAGGGAGAGGGAGAGAGACATAGAAACATTATTGATGAGAGAGAATCATTGATCGGCTGCCTCCTGCATGCCCCCAACGGGGATCAAGCCCACAACCCGGGCATATGCCCTTGACGGGAATTGAACCTGGGACCCTTCAGTCCGCAGGCCAAGGCTCTATCCACTGAGCCAAACCAGCTAAGGCTCAACAGGATTTCTTTATGTCCTTTGTATTGTATTCTCTCTTTCAGTGTAATCAGTTCTTTCCTTTGCTGAAAGTGCCCTCGTCAGTGTCAGCAGTGACTTTCATCTTGCTACACCCAGCCGCCAGTTCTTGATATTCATTTGCTTGCGCCAGTTCTTGATATTCATTTGCTTGAATTCTTGGAAGCTTTGGACAGAGTTGATCACATCCTCCTTATTGAAGCAACAATTTCCAGAACACTTAACTGCTGGGGTTTTCCTCCTAGTTTGCTGATCCCTACAAATGTTAGAGTGCCCCAGGGCTCAGTCCCTGGATCTTTATCCACATGTGCTCCCACCTAATTGGTTGGAAATACTATCTTCATGCACAGGACTCCCAAGTCTTCTCCAGTTCTGACCTTTCCATTGAGCTTTAGGTTTGTGCATCCGCTTGCCTATTTAACATCTGTGCTAGAACGACAAAAACTGAAACCCAATTGCCCAGAACAGAGCTATTGGCCCCTCCCAGCCACACCCCTTCCCAGCCCTACCAGCAAATAAACCCTCTCTCAGTCTTCTGCTCTCTGTCCCTTCTTCCACCACCACCCACCGCCGCCCACCACTGGTTTTTGTAACAGCCTCCTGACTGGCCTTTCTGCTTCACTATTGCTTCCCTTAACCCTAAACCCAGTATATACTCTGTACAGTAGCTAGAGTGATTCTTTTAGAACTGCAATTAGACCATATTACTATTCTGTTCAAAACCTTTATGATAGAACCTGGCACCTTTTCCATGGCCTGCAAGGCCCTGTAAGGTCCCATCTTTCTGGCTACTCCTTGCTTTGCTTACCCCATTCCAGCCACACTAGGTTCTTCCCTTTAACCGAGCAAGCCAAGGATGTCTGACTGAGTATGATGGCCTTTGGCTTATGTTCCCTCAGATATTTGAATAACTCTCTTGCTTTCTTTAGGAGGTCTCTGCTCAAATATAACCTCCAGGAGAAACCTTCCTTGACAATCCTGTCTAAAATGGCCACTCTTACACCTTTTCTAGGCCCTTTACCCTGATTTATTTTTCCTTATTCAGGCAGTCCTTGGGTTATGTCGTTGTACATCATTTTGTGGTTACGTCGCCATCTCCCATTTATTTATAAAAAAAGAAAAGTTCCGTCATTTCGATGTATGTACATATGTGCTTTATGTTTTTTATTATCTTTTACCACAAGGTCAGGAATTGTTATCTTTCTTTTATTGTATTTATTTATTTATTTATTTTTACAGTTTCACTTCATTACTGCTGTGTATGTGCTCCATGTGAGTGACGTAGGTGCTTATGTAGGTGGGTTCCGACTTACGGCGAAAATCGTGTTATGTCGCGCCATAGGAACGGATCTCTGATGTAACCTGAGGACCTACTGTAGTCCTTATCACTACCTAAATTTATATTGTATATTTGTTGACTTTTTTTTATTAAGGTATGATTGATATATAACTTTATATTAGTTTCAAGTGTACAACTTATTGATTGCATATGTTTACTTTTTAATTGTCTATCTCCTACACTAGAATATAAGATCACTGAAAGCAGAATCCTATATAATAAAAGAATAGTATGCAAATTGTTTCCTCGACGTGGAGTTTGTCCAGGAATTCAACAGGGGAAAGGGTTGGCCAGGGAAAGGGAAGGAGGCCCCGGCCGGCAGTTGGCAGCACTAGGGACCCTACTAGTGCACAAATTTCGTGCACTGGGCCTCTAATAAGTAAATAAGAATGATCTGTTTTGTTTTTCTTTAAATCTCTGTATCCCACTGTCTACTGCCTATAGTACTGCCAGTACTCCTGTCTAGTACTGTCTACTATCTTACTGAATCTGGCACACAGTAGGAAGTCTATAAATATATATCGAATGAATAGTGAATGAACAAATACATTTTGTTCAGAATCTTGCAAGTAACAGTTAATGGGATATAGCGACTATAACCCAAATGTATATGATCTTTGGCATAGATGTCCTAGCTGGAAACATTTGATTCCACAGACAACTTCTGGCTTCTCCATTTTCCACATCTTTACCTTGAATGACTATTCCCTCTCCTCTCAACTTCTCCAACTCCTCAGCACTCTCAGATAATTCAACCTTAAAATCATTTTTGATTGCGAGAATTATATAAGCTTGGGAAAAAGACAGTGAAGTGTTAGAGGTCATGCTGCCATCTAAAGGACAGAAATGGTAGGAAGCGTTTCTTGTTAGTAAAAGTGAGAGACCAGATTGGAATTAGCAGTGGGACAGGTAAGGCCAACTCAGCCTTCTCAGAAAACACTCTTGTTCTCTTCTGGTGACCTAAGGACATGGAGGTTGTTGGGTAATTCGCACAAATGTCTGTAAAAGATTTAATGTCAGAAAGTCACATTTTATCTGCCTTTTCCTCCCCTCCCTTATTTTAAAGTGTATAAATTGTGTGTGTGTGTGTGTGTGTGTGTGTGTGTGTGTGTGTGTGTGTGTAGCAAGGGGGTAGGGGGGTAGTGGGGGTAGAGGAAGGAGGTGGATTTATTTTTTCTTAGAGAAAAGATCTCAAATGTTAACAATGTTTGTCTTTGGGTAATGGAAATGTGGTATTTTCTCTCCCCCCCCCCCCCCCAATTTTCTGAAGGGTCTTCAAAGTACATTATTATTTAAATTTAAAAAATGATCTAATTTTAAAATTTAAATGGGGAATGAGAAAGTTTGATCTGGAAAATCTATGCCTTGTGAAGGTCAAATTGAAAGAAATCTTAGATCAAATAAAAATGTGTTTGTGTTTTCTTTCTTTGAAGAGGCCTATTTTCTAGGTTCCAGTTGACAGAAATACGAAGGCTTAAATTTGGGGAACCTCTTTTATATGATTAAAAGTGTCCATTGGTATGAATAAGCAAGATTCTAGAAAATAGTTGCATAGTTCAATAATTTCTGAGTTTTATAGGAAGGAGGCTCGAGAGAGATACTTTGACGTGTTGGAGAGAAGCAGCCCCAGGAAGCTGACAGACTGCACTTAAGTTGACAACCTGGAGAGTGTGGAAAAGAACAAGACTCCAGCTAAAAGTCAGGAAAACTCTCCAAACGTACATGCTCAGCCTGCAAGGACTACAGTGGACATGGAATGATTGTTGACTCACTTCGCCTGAAAGCATGAACAGCTCCTCTAGGCAAACAAAATCATTTGAGCTAGAACAAAAGATGTTTTTAAACTGTGAAAGCTATCTCAGAATTGGGTGGATCAGCAAAGGGACTTTGAGGTCCACAGTCATTAGAGGTCTTTTAAAGAACAAGGGCAACCATTAAGAAGAAGCCTGGCTGGGATATGTGTCCAGTACAAGAGAAAACAGATGTCCAATATGTGCTTAAGAAATGTGGCGATTCTAGTGCTAGACTTGCAAACATTATGGGGCCCTGGGGATTGACCCTGAAGGAGGATTAGAGAAATGTGAGTCTGGCAAGATAAGCCAGATTTTGATCGTGGTAGGTTATGTACTGCAAATGAGACTTGTTGAATAATAATAATAATAATAATAATAATAATAATTATAATAATAATAATAGCATTTGTCAAGTTACTCTCTGTCAGGACCTATGCTAATATTATCTCAGTTAATCTTCTCCCCAACTGGATGTATTAAGTGCTATTAATATAACGTTACAACAACAACAACTTGCTTTGGGAAAATTTCCTGAGGTGCCCTGGAATCAACTTCCCAAGGAGGATGGGGCGAGAGATCACAGAAAGAGGCTGACAACTCTAGAATTAAAGAAAAAGTTTCAGGGAACTTACAGACAGAAGCAGCCTTGGGTGGATCTCTGCAACCAAAAGGTAATGGGGCTTGATACAAAAATAGGTTTACAGTTGATCGTATGGGAAAGAATACAATAATTAAATAACAATACAAGAAGACAAGCATACCCACAACTGTAAACCTACTTTTGCCCAACCTCTATATGGTTCCCAGAAACACAGGTGACTTGTAGCCAAGTGCTTAGTTAACGCTGTGTATTCCAAAGCAGTAAACAGTGGAATGGGCTGACTTATCTATGTAAGAACATTCCTTTCAGGTGGTACAGACCCATCCCTCCCCAGGTCACTGGGACCAACTTCTTAAGATGGCGTTGGTCACATCAAATACTAGAAACCGTTTTGCCTAACACCCCCAAAATAAATAATTCTATTTAAGCAATTGTCCTAAAGTCACATAGGTAATATGTGTGTATAATAAGTCTGACTGACTTCCTACTTTTAATAGCTACACTCTATTTCTCTAGAGCTTGTCTTCAAACGTTTTTGCTGTCATGACCCCTAAAGGAATATTGATGATCAATACTTATACAAGTTTGCCTACTTTTATGTTGACATCTCATTTTTTCAATATAAGTTAAAATTTTTACAAAATATGTAATTATATTTAAAAATACTCTTTTAAAAAAGATCTGGCCCAGCTGGTGTGGCTCAGTGGTTGAGCATTGACTTATGAACTGGTTCTATTCCCAGTCAGGGCACATGCCCCAACTGCGGGCTCAATCCCCAGTAAGGGATGTGCAGGAGGCAACCAACCCATGATTCTCCCTCAGCATGTTTCTATCGCTCCCTTTTTCTCCCTTCCTCTCTGAAATCCATAAAAGTATATATATATATATATATATGAAGATTTGCTGTTGTTAAAAAATTGCATTCTTTCTTTTATTTTTCAAAATTTATTTTCATTCCACTCTTCTTATAGAATTTATCCTACTGTAACATATTTTTGCACATCTGTCATTCACTGTGATGGTTCGTTTTCTGCCAACTTCGCTAGGCTATAGTACTCACTTAATCAACTAAATACTAATCTAGGTGTTGGTGTGAAGGTTTTTTATAGATGTAGTTAACGCCTTTAAAGGAGATTACCCTTGATAATGGTGTGATTCATCCAATCAGTTGAAGGCCCTAAGAGCAATAATTGAGGTTTCCTGAAGATGAAACTCTACCTCAAGAGTGCTACATTACTCCTACCCGAGTTGCTAGCCTACCAGACTGCCCTACAGATTTCAAACCTGCCAGGCCCACAGTCACATAGCCAATTTCTTAAAACAAATCTATCTCCTATTGACCCTGTTTCTCTTAAGAACCCTGACTGATACATTCAACCTAGTAAACTTAACTGAAATAGCAACAAAAAATATGTACACTAAAATTAAAAATTACATTTACTTTTCTGAGACATTAAGGTTATTATCTTAAAATATTTCTTAGATACTGAATTATCACTATGATTATTAATAGTCTGCTATTGCTCAAAGTGGTATAGATATATTAAAACTTTTGATAATTATTTTTAAAAAGTAAAAAACATACAGGAAATGCATCTCTTAATTAGATCCATTGAGAAATATATATATGAAATTGTTTATGGGGCTTTGATTAAAGGAATTATCAAATTGCCTTTTTGGTATTGGAACATTTTGAGGTTTGAGATATGTGAGTGGTAGATCTTTCTTTTGCAAATTGGGAGGAAAGTGACTGTAAGGAGGAGAATGAAGTATCAGTCATACCAATTATAGGAAGAAGTACCTATAAAAATAGAGGATCTGAAAACTGATTTTCAAAAACTATCTGTGGCTTTGTACCCATTCTAAAATTTTCACACACTTCCAGGCAAGTGTGCCTCCCTTGGAAGACTGCTGCCCCTTTGTCTGGGTTTCAAAGTTATCTTGGTGGCTGATCTGTTTGGACTTAGTGAATTTGGCGAACTTCTAGTTTCTGCGTATTTTCTGGCTTCTGTTAATTGAGTCCCATTACTTCATTGTGATCTTTGGATTCAGGGTCCGTTCTGGGTCTGACTATCTGATGTTTTCCAAGCCCACCGTCCCAGCAGTTTCCTTGGCTTCCTAGCTTTTTAACTTGAGAGCCTGGTTTTCCTTATACACATTCCAGAAAGGAAGGGCTCTATGCTCACCTCAGTGGGGATGGATAGATGCTGGAGGCAGTGACTTCAGTCCACCTGCCAGCCATCTTGCTTCCACTGGCTTTATCATGAGGTATCAATTAGGTTAAAACATACTTTGTTGTCCTTGGAAATCAGGCCCCTTTGTCTGCTTCAATCTGTTTCCATTTATCTTGCTTTATTCCTCTTTACCTTTTGGTCTTCTTTGCCTTGTTAGGCTTAATTGCTTTTTATATTTCCGTCCTAGGTTTTAATTTACCCGATTTTATGAGTTTTTAAACGCTAGTAAAGACCAACCCATAAAAATAATGCCAAAAGTTACCAAATTTTAGAGATTGAAGGAACATTATAAATCATAATTTCTGTCTGTGTGTGCATGTGAAGTAGATGTTGGGATTGTGCAGAAGACATTTAAGCCTGGGGCGGGGCTTGAAAGTATGAGAGAAAAGTTTGAGGACCGACATTCCTTCCCTCCTGAGGACTTTTCCATCCCTCTGTGGTAGCACATGGCCCATGTGCTTCCTTCACTCTTGCCATCTCGCCAGCCAATGTTACTGACTGGGGCAATTGGAACAGGAAGAAGGGAAGTGAGATGGGGAAAGGGGCAAGAACTTCCTTGTTTGACCGCTTGCAGGAGGGGACTTGCCAGTATTCAGAGTGAACTATTTCTCTCCTGCGATGCTTGCTTTTGCTCTGTGGACACCCCTTCCCCCTCATGGTTGGGGTTCCTCCTCTGTACTTCTCCTTTTTTTTATTTTAAATACATTTTTTTTTTTTTTTTTACAGAGAGAAAGGGAGAGGGATAGAGAATTAGAAACATCAATGAGACAGAAACATCGATCAGCTGCCTCCTGCACACTCCCAACTAGGGATGTGCCCGCATCCAAGGTAAATGCCCTTGACCGGAACTGAACCTGGGACCCTTCAGTCCACAGATCAGCGCTCTATCCACTGAACCAAACTGGTTAGGGCTCCTCTGCCGGGAGCCAGTCCATCCTTGCTGTTTCAAGGGACCTGGCATATATGGCATACGGTTCTTAATATGTTTGCTCACCTTCTTGGCGCTGTGTTTTAACCAAGGTCACCTCTCCGAGAAAGGTTGAATCCCCAGGTAGGGATTTTCCCCTGAAGTTAGGGAGGGAATAAAACCCCTCAACTAAGTGCCAGGCAGGTAATTAATCCCTTTAACTATGAACAATCATGCTTAAACTACATAATCTTTTCTCCCTGGAATGGAGATAAGAAACGCCCTAACCTTTGTAATAGAGATTGATAGGATTGAATCAACTGGTATAAATACAGTTGTAACAAGACAGAAACACTCAGAACTTAGAACACAGAACTCATGAGACAGAATTCAGGAGACAGAACTCAGAATCTAGAGACAGAAGACAGAGCTTAGAACACAGAACTTACAAGACAGAACTTCAGACAGAACTTAGAAGAGAGCCAGGAGGACAGAACCTACACAGAACCTGCAGACAGAGGAACTTCGCTGGAGAGAGCATGGCAGGGGATCCTGGACAGAGGCTGGCCTCAGAGCCTGGAGATGGAGCCTAGCGAGAGAACATGGCAATAGATCCTGGACTGAACCTGACTATAGAACATGGCAGGAGAGCCTGACTGGAACCTGGACACTGAACCTGACTGGAGAGCCTGGACAGAACCTGGCTGGAGAACCTAGCAAGAGAACATGGACACAGAACCTCTCTGGAGATCCGGGCTAGAGATCCTGGCTAGGCTGCTGATCAACTGAACACTGTCTCCGTGTCCTTCCTTCTTCTCCGACTCCGTCTACGCCTTTGGGAACCCCTGGACCCGCTGGGGTTGGACCCCGGCACTCCTCTGTACTTCTTTTGTTCCAGTTGAATGCCCTTGCTTGTGCTCTCTGCAGTTGCAGGCTGGTGGCCCACTTCTGGCTTCTGTTTACTGAGACCTCCCCATGGACCTCCCCAGGTAGCCACAGTGAATGGGATTCAGGACAATCCCAATTGGATGACATGAAGCTAACAGTTTTTAGAAAAAAGTGTACATTCAATAAGACACTGGGTTTCAAGCTGTTGGGAAACTGTGGTCATGTGCCCTGAGCATGAATAGAATTCATCTTCGCTGGAAAATTAAAATTTACTGATGAATCATCTTGATGGTTTTGGGGTAGGAACAGGGTAAATTTCTTTCAAAACAATTTATTAGGAAGGCGTGTCAGGAGAAGCCTTTATTTTTATTCCTTCTGGAAGACACAAAGAATCATGTGAAAGAGATATCCCTGAGGACATTTTAAGAGGAGATGGGTTAAAGCTGCAAATAGCAAGATTTAAGGTTCAGTATGGAGAATTTCCTGACATGGAAAATTCTTCATCACTGAGATGAAATATAAAAGGACCTTCCCTCCAGCGTTGGCCACCAAACCAACTTTCTGGGGTTGTTTAAATGGCTTTGTTTTCTGCAAGTGTTCATTGATCTCTGCAAGTTGATGATGGTTGATCAAATCATAGTCCCTGATTCAACTAGGAAACTTTTGCTAAAAGGAGTTATAATTTCAGTTTCCACGGGTACATGGAATTATCTAGCCTTTTGAACCTATATAAGCCAACATTGCCTTGGGGTAACATTTAAAAACAAATTAAAACAGGTGTAATATTTAAAAACAAAGTAAAACAGCAACAACAGTATGAGAAAAAAAATATAGAGTTTAAAGCAATTACAATCCTTTACTCAGTTTTATGCAAATATGTAAGGGCAGGAGGTTGTGATAGGTATTGGGGGACCATTGACTGTGACTATCCTGCCTGTGAAGGAAAGCACTGATTGCCCTTTGCTCTGGAATATCTTCTCAAGGATGTTTGTTTAGCTAACAGTCTTGACAGATAGAGATTGTCTTTCTCTGGAGCCAAGAACAGGTTTTCTTTCAGTTTTGTGAGGTTGGCAGAATAATGGCCCCTCTACAGACATCCATGTCTGAATTCCACAAGTCTTTTGACTATGCTTCCTAACAGGGTAAATGGGAATTAATGCAGATGGAATTAAGAATGTGAATCAGTCAAAGGCCCTTAGAATAAGGAGGTTATCCTGGATTGTCTGGTTGGGTCTCATGTAATCACAAGGATCCTTTAAAGTGGAAGAGAGAGGCAGAGAGGATGATCAGAGTGAGGCAACGGGAGAACTCAGCTCGATCTGGATAGTTTTGAAGATGGAAGAAAGGGGCCACGGACCCAGGAATTCTCGAGGTCCCTAGAAGCTGGAAAGGGGAAGGAAATGGATTCTTCTATAGAAGGAAAGCAGCTAACACTTTGATTTTAGTCCACTTGGACTTCTGACCCCTAGAACCGCAAGCTAATAAACTTGTATGGGTTAAGCCACTAAGTTTGTGGTAATTTGTTTCAGCAGCAATAGGGACCGAATAATATTCCCTGCAAGATAAGGATAGTGTCTCCCTCTGGAGCAAAGGTTCAGCATGCTTTCTGTACAATATAATAAGGATCATGTCTCTTTCCAGGGCAAAGGTAGGCATGCTGATTTCTCATGACAAAATATTCAGGTTTCCTAAATTCAAGTTTTCTCTGCTGGAACACTACCCAGGGTGGAAGCAGGCGTCATTGGCTCTCTTTGCATTGCTCTGTGGGTATTGGGGCTTGGAGGAACTGGCTCAAAGGCTGATACTCTGGCCACTGCTACTGCAGTAGTAATAACTTGTCCTTTTCCTCTGACTCGCGAATCTCATGTCTTCTGCCAGCATCTATAAAGCTCTAGCGCACTAACTTGTTAGTTTGTAAGTAGACTTTTCACTGTGTGTTTACTGTTAATGGGTTTTTGCAAAATTTCTTTAAAAATCCTCCAGCAGCCAGATAATATTACATTCATGATGCTCTTTACTTTCCATACTTTAGGGATGAAGTATCATGTCTCTCTCTAACTTTACTAAGATCAGAGATCAGCTAGCAACAAATTGGAAATCCTATATAATGAAAGCCTAATATGCAAATCGACTGAATGGCGGAATGACTGGTGGAATGACTGGTCACTATGATGAGCACTGACCACCAGGGGGCAGACACTCAATGCAGGAGCTGCCCCCAGCCCGCAGGCCCCAGGCCAGCCAAGGCGGGTGCCAGCAGGGGCCCCTGATCGCCCCGCTGGCCAGGCCTAGGGACCCTACCCGTGCACAAATTTTGTGCATCGGGCCTCTAGTAAAAAAATAAAAATCAAACCTGGTTGTTTACCACAGATAGTTTGAGAAGCGTTTTTGTCTACTGAACTTTACCGCTATGGCTGCAACTAAAAAGTCCCTTGTGTGTGTGTTTTTTTCATCCACAGAATTTCCTTCCAGCCACACTTTTCTGTTTACCTTCTCTTCCTCCATGCCATGCCACACAGAGAAAATTCTTGGGAATTAGTCTCTCGGAGTGCTTTTCCCATGAGAAGCATTCCCGCTAGGAATATTTGGTGAATTAGATTTCCTTGGTTATGCCACGAAGCTCCCTGGCTTCCACAGCCCTTTGTTTTTATCTTACACTTTGTGGAAAAGTCATCATCTAAACCAAGGGCTTTATTTCATGGTGTGAAAACCAAGGCCTCTTATGACCAGGCAAAATACTGCCTTGTCTCTTTTCTGACCCAACTAGATAGTGTCTTGGGAGAAACTGTGTTAGCCACCCTCACTTCCCTTTTCCCTGACATAAGGCCTGGCTCAGTTGTTAGTTTAGTTAAACAGCATCGCTTCTCTCCACACCTCCAGAAATATAAGGGTGAAATGGAAATTACTTTATTTACAGGCTGAGTGTAGCTAGAGAAATTGACCTGTGAAAGAAGTTGGAAAGAAACTTAAAACTAATTAATTAACTCAAGAAACATTTATTGAGGCAACTATATGCAAGGCACTCTTTTTAAAAAAAATCTTCACTTGAGGATTTTAAAAAAATTGATTGATTGAGAGAGAGAGAAGCATCGATGTGAGAGAGAAACATCAATTGGTTGCCTCCCATTTGCACTCTGACCGGGGATTGAACCTGCAACCTAGGTATGTGCCCTGACTAAGAATCTAACCCACAGGCTCTCTGAGTCCCGTGGTGCCACCCAAGGACCACAAGAAGGAGAAAGATGCTGGAAAGTCAGCCAAGAAAGACAAAGACCCCATGAGCAATTCGGGGGGCAAGGCCAAAAAGAAGTGGTCCAAAGGCAAAGTTGGGGACAAGCTCAGTAACTTGGTCTTGTTTGTCAAAGCCACATATGACAAGCTCTGTAAGGACATTCCCAACTACAAGCTTATAACCCAAGCTCATAACTCCGAGAGGCTGAAGATTCGCGGCTCCTTGGCCAGGTCAGCCCTTCAGGAGCTCCTTAGTAAAGGACTTATTAAACTAGTCTCAAAGCACAGAGCTCAGGTGATTTACACCACAAACACCAAGGGTGAGGATGCCCCAGCTGCTGGAGAAGATGCATGAACAACAGATCTCACCGGCTGTACATTTTGAAAAATAAACCTTTATTAAATCAAAAAGAAAAAAAGAATCTAACCTGCAAACTTTTGGTGTACAGGATGATGCTCCAACCAACTGAGCCACCTGGTCAGGGCAAGGCACTCTTTTCGATCCTGGAACAAGGCTTGAAGACTGGGAGCTTCCTGGGGAAGGATGAAGAGGACCTCGCTTGGGAAGAAATTGAGAAATATATTCCAGTGTCTAGAATTGTGAAGTTTGGGGATTATACGGAGGGGGAATTTTGTAGGTTTATCATTGAAAATTTTTTTTTTAAAAAAATATATTTTATTAATTTTTTACAGAGAGGAAGGGAGAGGGATAGAAAATTAGAAACATCGATGAGAGAGAAACATCAATGAGAAAGAAACATTGATCAGCTGCCTCCTGCACATCCCCACTGGGGATGCGCCCGCAACCAAGGTACATGCCCTCGACTGGAATCGAACCTGGGAACCTTCAGTCCGCAGGCCGATGCTCTATCCACTGAGCCAAACTGGTCAGGGCAGCGCGCTCTTTTTTTCAGAGTCAGAAGCTTAACTGAAACATTTCTTCTTCCTAACAGGCATACAAGAAAAATTACCAATACTCCTTTTCTCTTCTAGTTCTTTGAGAGAAATAAAGAATATTCCTGCTCACACACTTGGAAGTCACTAGTAAATAATATGGGTCAGAACTTTGTCTATTCAGCAGTGGACCCATTGAACTCTCCAAGCTTCCTCTGTTATATGCCTAAGATATGTGTTCCTTTTGTACTAAGGACTACAAAATGACCAGCTCCTTTAAGAGATTTGGAAGGAGCTGGGAATTACCAGGTTGGTTAATGGATGGGTTTAACATATTCTGTGAAAAATACATTATGCATAAATGTTAAATATATTTAACATATTCTGTGAAAAAATACATCAATTTGTAAGAAAAGGCAATTGGCTCATGTAGAGTTTTGGTTCCTAAAAGAATCTTTTCTTGATTGAAAACATGTAAGCAAAGGGTTTTGTGCATTTTGGTAAAGTTATGTAACCTATGTTTTTCAGTTCTGACCACTACAAAAGAGAGAAAAAGCTTTTGCATGTAGCAAAGATACATTCAAAAATCAGGAGATCAGTCATTGCCAATCGGTACCTGTGCTGCCTTCAAGGGCGAGAATGGTATACATAACAACAAAAGATGCTCCAGAACAAATTACGAGTTCTTAGAAGGTAAATTAATGTCTTTTTTATTAGTTGCAAAGGAATGGTTATTACCAAAAAATATCCTGTAATGAGCTTGTATCCCGAAGCTATCTCTCAAATGGAATTTATGTATAGGCTAGACTATACGTGAGGACAAATATGATATCTACTATTTTTATGAGAAATAAAACTACATTTGGATTTAGGAGCAGTTTATATTGGTTGATATTTAGCTAGTTAAGGTGTTCAACACATTTAAAACATCTTTCTTTAGTAGGCAGAACAGAACAATGCTTATAGTCTAATTTTCATCTGTAGATATTTTGCTATAGAGTAAACATGTATTGTGAATCATATATACATTCTTGGTATTGGCCTGGCTATTTGCCTACTAAGCCCAGTTCTACCATTCACCTGGAAACTGTTTCTAGAATTGGAGAAATGATATTTGAAAAGAGAGAAACTTTTTGGAACCATACCTTATAAGCCTATCAAGTACTGGTAAAATTCAATATGGGATAAAGAAATTTGGAAAAAATACTTTTCACAGACGAGCAAGATAAGAAAGCAAAGAACCAAAAGAAAGAACTAAGAACAAGTAAAAATGCTGCATTTCCTCTTATGGGATAGAATTTTCAACAACTCCTGAGGACCAATATATAAATAATGAGGTCTTAGATTCCTTTGTGGTTCTCTTCTAAGAAGTAATTAAATCCATTTATTATTCTTGTCTTTGAAAACATTGATTTATTCCTACTTTGACCTTTAGGGATTCTAATAGAATTACAGTTTATTCATTTGCGTCAATGTTGTAGATTGTGTAAAACATCTTTAAGTGAGTTAATATATATGAGGCCCTTAGAAGAGGGTCTGGTACTTGTTTGCAGTACATAAGTGTTTATTATTATTATTTTTTTCACAACAAGAAGAAAAATCTTATGAGGAGTCTAAAAGCATGTAAGCTGTTTATGGTTAATCTTTGGAATGCCTTTTGGTCGAACTTTGTGCAGCTCAGCACATTAGATTGAATGCATTGAACTAATTTCCCAGATGGCTGGATGACATTTTTGACTTTTCAGGATGACTTTTGAGGTTGTCTTTGTGTGATGATTTCTATTAGTCTCTCTTTCTTAGTCCCTTGAGTTTTGGAGAGCAACTGGACTTGTTTTGAAGTAACCAGCCATTAGATGTCGCTTTCTTCTCATCGTTTTTGGTTTAGGAAATGTGCCCAGGGCTTAAACTTTTTAGTTTTCTTTTCTTCTTCTTCTTCTTTTTTTTTTAAAGTGCCTATAAATAGTCTTTATGTCATAGCTAAACAGGGAATTCAATTTTAGATTAGTAGATAAGAGACACAATACTCAGCTCCTTGGAATGATTGAACTCTGTGTCTGTTTTAAGTGGCCTGACTCAATGTCCCCAGCTGCCTAAATTTGGAAATGCAGTTTTTGTGTTTTTCTTTCTTGCTGAAGTTAGCATAGCACAGTTTTTACATTAGATTCCTTGTCTGGATATACCTTTATTGAGGTCAGAGACCATTGGTTTTTATTCATTGATCACCAGGTGAAAGTCTGTTCTTCAGATCCCTATTGAGAGTCGCTCCTACAGAAAACCTTGGGATTGCCCTCTTTCCACCAAAGTTGCTTAGGAAAAGCCCTGTGCTTACCTCTGTCTCAGAATTTATACCAATATATTGAAATTGTTTACTTAAGTTTTAGCCACATTGAACCTTAGGTAATAGGGGATATGGACTCTCCTTTCCCTCTCCCTCTCCCTCTCCCTCTCCCTCTCCCTCTCCCTCTCCCTCTCCCTCTCCCTCTCCCTCTCCCTCTCCCTCTCCCTCTCCCTCTCCCTCTCCCTCTCCCTCTCCCTCTCCCTCTCCCTCTCCCTCTCCCTCTCCCTCTCCCTCTCCCTCTCCTTTTCTTATTACCTGCCCAGTTGTGGGAGGAGGTCATTGAGTGGACCTGACTGCTGGTTGACCCTTGGGAGGATTCTGGGCAACCCGAGGCTCCTCTCCTGTTACCCTGTCCTTGGAATGTACATCCTGCCCACCGTTCCCACACTAGGAGCAGTTTTCAAGGTCATAGCCTTGAGAGAATAATATGCTGTTGAGACTGTCTGGACTGTATGACTGAACCCTATGAAGGTCTCTCTATAAATCTGTAAAATGCTGGCGGGAGGGTGCAGAGATCTGCTCATCTTGTGACCACCCAGAACACAAAGCACATTACTTCTTCAGCTTGCTGCCTAACAATCTGGAGTGGTCTGCCCCTTTCTTCCATTTCTCCTCGCCCAATGTGTGTGTATGTGTGTGTGTGTGTGTGTGTGGGGGGGGGTGGCGGGGAAGAGGGGGAGGGTAGTTTCAAATTTCAGTGGAGATCTCCTGAAGTTTCCAACCAGCACCAGGGCATTCCACAGCATTCTTACATCAGGTACATCATCAATAAGTATTCTTAAAAAATGAATGAGTAAATAATTAAATGGGGCAGAAAACGATTTGGGAATGCTTTGATCTTGTTGCTTGCTATATATCTATTAGTTCTATCTCTTTTCTTATCCTCGATCTAATCATGCACAGCTTTGTTTTGAAATGTTAAATCATACTTTGGATGGCATGAGCTTTCTGCAGCAAGAGCCAGAATTGGGGCAATACTGATTTCATTCGGCTTAGGCTCCTGTCAATCTCTTATCTGGGTGTTTCCTTTTGTGCACACAGTACTAGCTTCTAGATGCAATGTGTGTGTGTGTGTGTGTCTGTGTGTGTGATGGTTTTTTGTTTTTTTTTAAGGAATTGCTCATGAATATAGTTCTTTGGAAATTTGAAAAATAGAAACTTAGCAGAACAAAAGATGAAGGTAATTATAAATTAGAGTGATTTTTTTAACTTTCAGCTTAAGTAATTGTTTTATTGTTCCAATTCACTGTGACTGGGAGGCCTGGCATGATACCTACGCTGGCTTTGTTCCCTGGAGGGGAAGACTCAAATGTAAAAAGCTCATAAGGAATATGGAGATTATTTTCCAACATTTAAAGGAATATATCCCAAACCCTTCTATAAACATCAAGTTTAGAGATACTGCTAGATAATACAATTTCCCCCATGGAATTTTTGTTTGTTTCTTTGTTTGTTTTGTTAATCCTCATCTGAAGATATTCCCCCCCCCCACCCCCCATCGATTTTTAGAGAGAGTGGGAGGGAGGGAAGGAAGGGGAGAGGGAGAGAGGGAGAGAGAGAGAGAGAGAGAGAGAGAGAGAGAGAGAGAGAGAGAGAGAGACATCAATGTGAGAGAGCCACATTGATTGGTTTCCTCCTCTAATCACCCCTACCGGGCTGGGAATTGAACTTGAAACTCAGGTACATGCCCTTGATGGGGAATCGAACCCGCAACCCTTTAGTGCATGAGCTGACACTCTAACCACTGAACCACACCAGCCAGGGCCCTCATGGAATTGAATAAATTAAAACAAAATGTAAGTGACCTTAGATCTCCAAAGCTGATATAACACACTACAGTCATTTATAAACCTATCACAATAAACTCTGCCATCTATATATATAAAAGCCTAAGGAACCAGCCAACTGGCTGACCTTCCAGTTGTATCGCACAACTAAAAACTTTGGCTTAAAATTTGTAATTTTAAAATTTTCAAGTTTGTAATCATATTAGCTATGATGTGCACTGACCACCAGGGGGTAGACACTCAATGCAGGAGTGGAAACCACAGGCATGGAAACATGGAACAGACTGATGAATCTCAGATGAAGAGGGGAGGGGAGAGGGCAGAAAGAGATTAACCAAAGATCTTATATTCATACTAGAGGCCCGGTATACAGATTCATGCACTGGTGGGGTCCCTTGGCTTGGCCTGCCAGGATTGGGCCGAAACCAGCCCAGTGCATAGATTCGTGTACCAGTGGGATCCCTTGGCTTGGCCTGCAGGGATTGGCCGAAGCCGGCAGTTGGACATCCTCTAAGGGGTCCCGGATTGTGAGAGGGCACAGGCCAGACCAAGGAACCCCACTGGTGCACGAATCCGTGCATCTGGCCTCTAGTTTTACATAAAGACCACGGCATGGGCATGTTATATGACCCTGTTGCTGTGACACCTTAACTGTGTTTATTACCTGATCCTTTAGTCCTAAGTGAGTTGTGCTTACTTCCTTGGTATAGTTTACATTGAGATCAAGTCAGGTTAAAGCAGTTAAAACAGTGGCCTCCAGACTTTCAGGAGCTTTCTTAGTATCATGCTCTGGCTAAGGCAGCTTTAACAGGAACACTGGAGCTGATGAAGTAGACAATTATGAATTAGAAGGTGTAAGACCAGAGAGAAAATATTTTGAATTAAATTCTTTCTTGAAATCATGATTGACATTACTTTTTCTCTTTTGCAACTTTTTATGTGTTTCTGACATGGAGTTCTTTGAGACATTTCTTTGATGGTCACGAGACTTGGCTCCACTGAAAAACTGTAACTAGTAAAGATTATTAGCAATTTTGGGTATGAGAATGTGTTCAAGATTCATGAAAAGCTGACTCAATATAACAGGATTAAAATCTACACAGACGTCCAAAACAAAACAGTAGCTTTTTTGGTAAGTGACCTCATATTGCTTTTGCTTCGACTGGTGTGAGAGGAAGAAAACATCCTTAAACTGGTCAAGTCTATCAGTTTTTGTTTTGCTTTAAGACAATCTCTTTCTATTAATATTCATTAAAAGTTTAACTGCCTGGTCAGAGTGGCTCAGTTGGTTGAGTGTTATCCCATGAACCAAAAGGTCACCGGTTCAATTCCTGTCAGGAGTGCTCTCATGTAGTTAGAAATGGTTCTTCTTCCTCTCCCTCTGCAGGAAGCAAGAGGTTTTCCTCCCATATTTATGGTGGGATTCTGATGGAGCGCCTGCAGGTAAATCTCACAGTATTGAGGGGGCCACTCTAGGGTTGAGTTCTGCCGAACTTCTTAACTCTCAGACTTGTCCACACTGTGACTCCAGCATTCACAGATGTGGTTTTTGACCCCGCACCCACCCTCACAGCGGTTTCTTCACATGAGTCTCTGCTCTGGTAAGCTACGGCTCCCTGCATTTGTCTGCCTGTCTCTCCCACTTGGAACACAGGTTTGCCCTGAGTCCTTCCCTCCCTTATGGATCCAAGAAGAGTTGTTGATTTTTCACTCTAATGTTTAGCTTTTTATTTGATATTAAAATCAAGTGATGACTTCAAGCTCCTTAAACATGGAATTGGAAACCCACTACCATTATTCTCATTTCATGATTTTGTGTGTGTGTGTGTGTATGTGTGTGTGTGTGTCTGCCATGAATATGTATAGGTAAATGTGTTCTTTGTCACTGGAGAAAATGCTTCCATAGCAACATGTTCAATTAATGCTGTAGCTCTTCAACTTTACTTAATATTCTGGGGTGGGGGGGAGGAGTGCTTTGCTAGCACTTTAAATCTACCTTTATTCATAGCAAAGTTCAGTTTAGTTCTTTTGTTCTTTATTGCTTCACTGAACTCTCTCTCTCTTTTTTTTTAAATAAACATCTGGTTTTCACCCTCTAATAACATGTATTCCAAGGATCATCTGTTTTTTGTGCATCTCCTTATTTTACAAGTTGACTCCTTTTTATTTGCAGTACAGTTCAATGTCTCATATATAAATATTTTTTTTATATTGGTTGGAAAGCTTCTTGGAACAGTCTGAATAATTGCTTTTTCTTGTTTTTGCATAGAGCATATTGTGAACTTTACATCATATATTCTGGCTTTAGCTGAAGTCAGCATTTTACCTTTTTTTTTTTTTTCCTAAACTTACATTTTCTGGCTTTCAATCACCTCTTTTCCCCCCTAAGATTTGTTTACTTTGTCTTCCCTTACATTATCAGCCAACTTTGTTGGGTGTTGGGGGATGGGTGGTACTGGAAGGGCATTTTCCTCACAGAATCAAAGTAAGTTTTGCGAGGCTGGAGTGGCTCAGTGGTTGAGCATCAACCTATGCACCAGGAAGTTGTGGTTTGATTCCCATTCAGGGTACATGTCCAAGTTGCGGCTCAGCCCCCAGTAGGGGGTGTGCAGGAGGCAGCCGATGGGTGTTTCTCTCATCATTGATGTTTCTCTCCCTCTCTCTTCCTGTCTCTGAAATCAATAAAATTATATTAAAAAAAGAATCAAAGTAAGTTTTATTATTTAATAAGAATAACTGCAGAGATCAGACTATAGGACGCCACATTGAACTATAGATTTTTGGGCCATTGTCCAGAGCCAATCACTAAAATCATACTCACCTTGCACTCAATTTAATTTCTTCCTTTACAAAATTAGACATTACTCAGATGCCATGAAGTTTCAGTATTTTTCACATGTAGTTAAAACCGTGATGCTAAGTCCTTGCATGTTAAAACTAAAAATATATGGATTTTACAAAATATATTGGCTTAGAATGCTACTATTAGAATCTATTATTTTTATGATTTAGCATTCATCACAGTAGTAATAGTTAACAACCATTAAATGTGCCCTATATAATGAATACTGGCCTCAATGTTTTCTATGTATGAATACTTAAATATTGTAACAGTTTTTTGAGGCAAGTGATATTACTTTCATTGTAAACAGGAGGAATCTGAGTCATAGGGAGGTTTAGAAATTTCCTCAAGGTCACAGTTTTATAATGTACCTGGGCTTTGTCTTAATCAGGTATGGTAATACATGCAGATATGGAAATGACTATCATGAAAGGGAAGATTTTACTTATAGTTCCCTAGAAACAGGGGCCTCCTCATATCACACAGGGCCACGTGGGGGCAGTATCAGGGTTGATCAGGTGGCAGGAAGAGCAGAGGAAAGCGTGGACAAGAGCCTGTCTATGGGAAGAAATGGGAGAGGCAGGGTAAGCAGGTTTAGGATTGGGTAGTTTGAAAAATTTCAGTGGGCTGTGGGGCACAGGGGCTGGTTTTCTGGTAACCTGGTCCTGGGAAGATTAGGACAGAGGATTATTGTCCTAATCAAGGCCAATATGTAAGAGACAGCTAGACGGGGTAGCTGGGCCCTGGATTGGTTGGTTTCCATATGAAAGATGCACTTAAACTGGCTAGCCCTGGGAGGGGCAGCCTCTCCCCTTTCAGTGAGGCCCTAGATACTGGAGTGTCAGGAATATAGAAAATAAGAAAATAAAGTTAATATAGTCATACAGCTAGTGAATAGCAGAGCAAGGATTTCTCAGCCATATTTTGACCTAGGACCCAAAACCCTCTTGCTGATACTAATGAATTCTAGACAATTCTAAAATATGACAAATTGATAAAAATGCCTTCTAGTCTAATTACTGTGCTCCCACATGACTGAATGATGAGCTTCAAAGGACATTGAATAATGCTGCTCTAAAGCTGTTATTTGACATTTCTTGGGTCCCAGCAGTGCTCTCAGTACATGCTCATACACTGAGGTGAGGCAGCAGCTGGTCCTACTTTGAGACTTTGATTGACCTCAGTTGTGATCATCAGCCTGGCCACAATGGCAAAACAGCTAATAGATTCACAGCACTTTAAGGTAATGGTATCACTAAAAAAAAACACATAATAATAATAATAAATGATCCTGACATGTATTTCAATGCAAAGCTTTAATCACCTTATAAAAGGTCTTTTATAAATTAATTTAACTGACTTTTAAGCTAGAGTTTGTAAACATTTACGCTTTTCCCAGCTCTGTGCATGGACATAAGACACTGGGTGATAGGGGAGGCTAGGGGACTGTCTAGGGCGGGGGGATAAAATGGATACATATGTAATACCCTTTGTAATACTTTAAGCAATAAAAAAAAAAATAAAAAAAAAATAAAATTCAAACAGGGGAACCATAAAAAAAAAAAAAAAAAAAAAAAAGATGCTGTAGGAAAAGAAAACGCACCAACTTTGGTCTAATGTAGCCGTGAGCAAACTACGGCCCGCAGGCCGGATCCGGCCCGTTTGAAATGAATGAAACTAAAAAAAAAAAAAGACCGTACCCTTTTATGTAATGATGTTTACTTTGAATTTATATTAGTTCACACAAACACTCCATCCATGCTTTTGTTCCGGCCCTCCGGTCCAGTTTAAGAACCCATTGTGGCCCTCGAGTCAAAAAGTTTGCCCACCCCTGGATGTGTCCCCCACTTTGGGGGACAGAATGATCAGGAGGATAATAAATAAACATTAAACTGTGGGTAATACAGACTAAAAATGCAATCTGAACTTAGATAAGGGAATTCAGATGTTTTTAAAAATATATTTTTTATTGATTTCAGAGAGGAAAGAAGAGGGAGAGAGAGAAACATCAATGATGAGAAAGAATCATCCTTTGGCTGCCTCCTGCATGCCCCCTACTGGGGCTCAAGCCTGCCTTGCTCACAATTGAATTGTTACTTCCTGGTTCATAGGTTGGTGCTCAACCACTGAGCCACACCAACTTGGCCAGATTGTTTTGATATGAGGTTAATCATGTTACCTAATGTCTTAAGAGCTTCAGTTGCTTAATTTATTAAATCAGAATAATTATACTTAATCCCTAGTATTGCTGTGGATACAAGAAATAAGGTATGCATAACACTTAGCAGAGTTCTGGTTTATAGTTATAAGTCAATAAATATGGACTACTATTATATTTTCCATTATATTTTATATATTACAGATCTATAACAGCAGGTCCTCAAACAATCTCATTTCCTTCAATGTCATTCTATCTAATAAAAGAGTAATATGCAAATTAACTGTCACTCCAACACAAAGATGGTGGCGTCCATGGCCACAGATGGTAGCGCCCAGTCCTCTTAGCCTCGCTGGAGTCCTCCAGTCCCAGGGGGCAGCCGCTGAGAGCAGGGCCTGCTTGGCCATTGCCCGCGGCGACCTGGGAGTAGCCAAGCGGGCCCCGCAGACAGCAGAGAACCATGGGCAGCGGGCCTAAGCCATCAGTAAGACATCTCCTGAGGGCTCCCAGATTGGAGAGGGTGCAGGTCGGGCTGAGGAACCCCCCTCCCCGCCCCCCGTGCATGAATTTTGTGTACCGGGCCTCTAGTTTTTTTTTTTTATAACATTGATGAGATGCCATAGGAACTTAACTCTTATTTATATCAAATAACCTAGGTAAAATGAGTTTTATTATATGCTGTTTTCCTCAACGTTGCAGAACCTATTGATGACATTAAGTGAGGACTTATTTTATCTATCTACAACAGGTAGTATGGCTTCACCACTAACTTGTTAATTCTCTTTTTCCTTTTTTCTCCCCCTATCACCATCTACCTTCTTTATCTTCTTTTTCATATCAGTGAGGTTAAAGTCATGTTATATCTGAAGTCACTGTTATTTTAGATCATAGGACACCGAGTGGGAGTTGATAACTGACAGGATTACCAAGACACTAATTTTTTTCATATTAAAAAATGCAACAGCAATAGCTATTCTGAGTTGCTGTCGATCTGCAATCCTGTTGGTTACCTTGGAGGTTGGTGCTGCTGTCCTGACTTTCTGAAGAGGTCCTGTCTTGTTAGGTAAGCCCTGTCTGTCTGAGCCATGATGGGAGAGGACCTCCAAAGTCAAGTATCACTGCATCAGGGCAGGCCTAACCCTGAACAAACTCTGGATAAGGTAAATTTGCCTTTGTCCTTCCATGTTTGGGCCTGCACCAGGTAATTTATGTACTTGTGACATTCCTTTCCCCTCCTCAGCTTTAAAAAAGTCCTTGTCCACAGTTGGTCATTCCAGTCTGTTCTTCCCGGATAGAGACCCAACTGGGACACTGCCATTCTGTCCTTTGAAAACATACTTGTCCCATTTTCTTAGAGCACTGCTCTGCTGGAGGAATGAAAATGAACTGAGCCCAGATGTAATGCATTGCCTTTATCAGATGTATTTCCACAGGGAATTTCAATGATGGAAACCAAAGAAAACAGATAGTGAAAATTTGGGGCACAGGGGCAAATTAGAGTGGTGGAAGAGATTATGACAGGAAAGCTACTAGTATTCTCAGCTTTTTAATTTTTTTTTTATTAATCCTTTCCTGAGGCTATTTTGTTTCATTGCTTTTCAGAGAGTGGAAGGAAGGGCAAGGGAGAGAGAGAAAAAGAGAGAAATATTGTTGTGAGAGAGACACATCAACTGGTTGCCTCTGGCAAGTGCCCCTACCTACGGCAGGGAGGGAACCTGCAGCCCAGGTACGTGCCCTTGTCTGGGAATTGAACTTGCAACCCTTCAATGCCTGGGCCAATGCACTAACCATTGAGAACACTGGCCAGGGCTCTTTCCAACTTTTCTTAAAGGTCATGGGACATATGCCTATGTCTTCTTCATATGCAAGACAGATCAGTCTATTAAAAAAAAAGGAAACCAATTTAACAATTATATAAAATTCATTTTGCACCCTTAAGAAGGTCTTTTTAAAATTAATGTGTGTGTGTATTTTTTTTTTGTAGGAAATGTATTCATTAATATAGATGCTTTTCTTCAGACCGAAGTTTCAGGGGCTAAGGGTTAAGGGTCCTATTGGTTTTCCTCTATGTAAGAATTTGTGGCCAGAGGTTGCTGTCACATATGACTGAAGAATAAATCTCAGGTGAAAGTTTTTTTTTTTTTTTTTAACACTTAGGACACATCTTATGAATCAAATTCTTTCTGAAATAGTTCTCCAGTAACACCACAAAGATTTGGTCATGAGAAAAGAAGTTCCAAATTTGTTAGACTTCTAGCTCCCAGCTGCCTTTTAATATGTTTTGTTTTCTTAAGGGATACCTTACTTATCCTTTTGCATGATCCTTGGTAAAATTTGTGGAATTCATATAGCAAAGACTGTTAATAGAAAGTTACCTTGAAAAGTTTGTGTACTTCCTATGGCTTTTAAGTATCGGATAAACTCCAGTATATCCTGCATAGCATACTTCCTTTTTATAATTTAAATTACTTTCTGATCTAGAAACTAAAGAGAAGTCTGTGGTCATTGGCATTAGGATTGATTATGGATAAATTTGGAGAAATAGTACTTCCTGTCCCAACTTCATTTTGATTTTACACCATTTGTCCCCTTCGAAAACAGACATGACATTTAAATATTTCTCTAATATTATTGGCATAACCAACTTTGTCAAAAAGCCATATGGTTTATGCAAACACACAGATAATCTTGGAAACACTGACACATATAAACTTAATTTTAAAAGCCTAATTTAAAAAACTTAATTTGGGAAGCAGATGGAGTGTTGTCATGGAAATCACTAACATAGAGGGAGAAAAATGTTACTTTAGGGTAGTCATCATTTCCAAAGGAATGGTCCTGTTTGTGAGGGTATTTGTCAATTGTTAGTAATAAAAACAATTGTCAGCAATAAAAATAATTGTTGGTATGTCATTATATGTATTTATTTACCTATAATTTTAAAACGCTTTTATTGTATTCTCAGTACAATACAACTTGCATATTTTTATTGGGAAAGATTTTTTAGTAATGGGAGAGAATTAAACCAAGTATTCATCATTATTTTAAATTAAAATATTCTTTCTCATTTTTCTGAATGAAATGGTAAGTTGTGACCTATTAGTTTTTATTTTTATGTTTTTTTTTTATCTCAGTATAACACAAAATTTAGTCACGGAATTGCATCATTTTTAAAAGAAGATGATTCAAATGTGCACTTATGAATTAATTGTATTAACTGTCAAAAATAGAAACTTAAGTCTAGATAGTTCAATTAAAATAGTAAAAATTTTCTTAGGCCAGATTTTTGCTAGGTACTGTTCTTTACTGTAGCTTAATCACAGAGAAAGTAAAAAACCCTAATAGGGCCTTAGCTGGTGTGGCTCTGTTAGCTGGAGCGTCATTCTGTGCACTGAAGGGTCGTGGGTTCGATTCCTGATCAGGGCACATATTCAGGTTGCCTGTGTTCCATCCCCTATTGGGGCATGTGTGCAAGGCAGCCAGTCCATGTTTCCCTCTCACATTGATATTTCTTTCTTCCTCTCCCTTCCTCTCTTTCTAAAATCAATGAAAACATATCCTTGGGTGAGGATTAAAAGTAAGTAAATAAGTAAAAAACCCCACTAGGAGGTTATGTGCATTGCTCATTTTGTACCAGTGATTACTTACCACCTGGCTGTTTTATGTATTCTTCACCAGGCCCTTTGGAAAGTCAATGACTAAATTCTAACTATTTTTTTTTGTTCTGAGGCAATTTTAGTTGCTATGGTTCCAATGAAATAGACTAATCAAAAGTGGGAAAAGAATTAGAGTTGGGCCACAGGGAATTTGGAACATTAACATAACATTTAATAAAATGTGTGAAGTTGAATTAATACTGTTTTTGACCTTGAGAATGGAATATGAAGAATAAAGGAATAAATATCTATTATTCCAATTTGCAATAGGAATTCATAATTTTTCTTTTTTTTTCAGAATACTGAATTACACAATGAACATTAATGGGAATTTAAAATGAGAATGCAGCAGTCAGAGTAAACCATGCTACACTTTTAAAAGGATACAGATGGGTTAGCACCTATATAATTAGTTTTTGTGTTTTCTTGGTAGATTTGGATGGCAAATTGCCTTTCTGCAATTGTGTCACGGCTACCAATGCAATAAAAAAATGGAAAAGGAATTTTTGAGGTTCAACAAAGTCTGATCTGATCAACATCAGAGCCATGTAAGGAAAGCACAAACAAAACACACATTTAAGAGGATGGCAAAAGAGAAAAGCCAGAAAGAATGGGAAAAATACTCATAAATGGGGCAGTTGAATCTTGCAAGTAAATCAGCCTTAGGAAAATTGTAGCCTGGGACCTCTGTCGTTTGTGAATGGGCAATGGTTTAGTTGGCTTCATGTCTGAGCTAGACGTTCTTGAGATGCCTCATTTGTTGTGGGCAAAGAAAAATGAATGCTTCTATCTTGTGGAGTGCTTTGGGAATTTTAAAAAATAAATGTTTTGCCCTGACCGTTTTGGCTCAATGGATAGAGCGCCAGCCTGAAGACTGAGGGTCCCAGGGTCGATTCCGGTCAAGGGCATGTACCTTGGTTTCGAGCACATCCCCAGTAGGGGGTGTGCAGGAGGCAGCTGATCAATGTTTCTCTCTCATCGATGTTTCTAACTCTCTATGTCTCTCCCTTCCTCTCTGTAAAAAAATCAATAAAATAGATTTAAAAAATAAATGTTTCATTTAAGTATAGCATGCATAGATAAAAGTTCACAGACCATAATGCAGAGCTCAGTTAACTTCTACAAAGTGAAGGCAGTTGTACCCAGACCCTGAAATAGACTATTACCAGAAATCATAGGCCTCCCTGGTATAAACCTCTAGGCACAACAGTCCCAAATGTAACCACCACCTGACTTCTAAGCTATTGAGGAGTTTTGCCTGCTTCTGAAATTTATATTAATGTAATCATTCAGAATGTACTTTCGCTGTCTCTGTTATTAGCTGAACATTGCTTATGAGATTTAACTCTGTTGTATGTAACAACACTTCATACATTCTCAGTTCTCTATAGTATTCTGTTGTATGAAAAGTCCATAATACTAACAATGCTACTATGAGCATTCTTGTGAGTGTCTTGTAGGAAACATTTCTTTTTGTACACACCTCGCAGTGGAACTTCTGGGGCATATGGTAATCATCTTTAGTGGAAACTGCTGACTAGTTTTTCCAAAGTGGTTTTATGTGAGTTCTGTTTCACTTGCTTCTCACCATTGCCAATACTTGGTATTCTCATTCATTTTTATTTCTAGCCATAATGGCAGGTGATAGTAGTATCTCATAGTGGTTTTAATTTGTGTTTCAGCGAAAGAAGTTGAGCACCTTTAGATATGTTTATTGACTCTTCAGATATCTTCTTTTGCAAAGTGCTTGTTCAAATTTTTTGCCCAGTTTTTCTGTTTGATTGTCTGTCTTTTTCTTATTGACTTTGAAAGTTCTCTTGATTTGGAATATGAGTCTTTTGATTTGGAATATGAGCCTTTTGTCAGTAAGATGTACTGCGAACAACTTCTTCCACCATGGGGCCTTACTTTTCACTTCTTAATGATGTCTTTGGTGAATAGACATTCTTAATTTTCACATAGTACAATTTATCAATTTTGTTATACTTATGGTCAGGGCTTTCTGTATTCTGTTTAAGAAGTCTTTATTTTTAATTCAAAGATCATAAAAATATTCTATGATTTCTTTTAGAGGCACTAATGTTTTAGCTTCCACAGTTAGATCTACAATACATCTGGAACTTATATTTGCATATGGTATAAGTAGAGAATTAGGATTCAAACACTTCATGTATGTATATGCAGTGGCTCAGCAACATGGACTAAAAGCCATCCTTTCTCTAATTCATTGTGTCTTAAATTAGTCACAAATCAAGTGGATTCTTTGAATATTTGAATCAGTCTGTCAAGTTTCTTAAAAAATCACCAGCTGGGATTTTGATTGGGACTTTTTTGAATCTACAGATCAATTTTAGAGAATTTGCTATTTTTACAACATTGAATCTTCCAATATATGAATATGACATATCTCTTCTGATATTTTTAAATTTTTTTAGTATTGCACAGCACCCAGTGGATTCATTTTTAAGGAATTGATGCTTCTTAAAATGCTACTTTAAAATTTTAATTTTATTTGTTTGACTCCAGCATATATAATTACAATTGATTTTTGTATATTGACTTTGTATTTAAGGATTTTGTTAAATTCCAATAGTTGTCTGTAATCTTTTGGATTCTCTGCACACACTTTCATGTTATCGATCAATAATGAAAGATTTACAGTTCCATTTTTTCCCTTCAAAAACTCAGACCTTTTATCTTATACCTTTTATTGTTCTTTCTTTCTTTCTTTCTTTCTTTCTTTCTTTCTTTCTTTCTTTCTTTCTTTCTTTCTTTCTTTCTTTCTTTCTTTATTGCTTAAAGTATTACAAAGAGTATTACATATGTCTCCTTTTTTCCCCCCGCCCTTGACAATCCCCTGGCCTCCCCTACCCCCCAGTGTCTTATGTCCATTGGTTATGCTTATATGCATGCATACAAGTCCTTTGGTTGATCTCTTACCCACCCCCCTCCTGCCCTCCCACCCTCCCCGGCCTTCCTGCTATAGTTTGACAGTCTGTTCGAGGCAGCTCTGCCTCTGTATCTATTATTGTTCAAAAGTTTATAATGGTCTTTATTATCCAGAAATGAGTGAGATCATGTGGTATTTTTCCTTCATTGACTGGCTTATTTCACTTAGCATAATGCTCTCCAGTTCCATCCATGCAGTTGCAAATGGTAAAAGTTCCTTCTTTTTTACAGCAGCATAGTATTCCATCATGTAGATGTACCACAGTTTTCTAATCCATTCATCTACAGATGGGCACTTAGGCTGTTTCCAGATCTTAGCTATGGTGAATTGTGCTGCTATGAACATAGGGGGGCATATATCCTTTCTGATTGGTGTTTCTGGTTTCCTGGGATATATTCCTAGAAGTGGGATCACTGGGTCAAATGGGAGTTCCATTTTTAGTTTTTTGAGGAAACTCCATACTGTCTTCCATAGTGGCTGCACCAGTCTGCATTCCCACCAGCAGTGCACAAGTGTTCCTTTTTCTCCACATCCTCTCCAGCACTTGTCGTTTGTTGAATTGTTGATGATAGCCATTCTGACAGGTGTGAGATGGTACCTCATTGTTGTTTTGCTTTGCATCTCTCGGATGATTAGTGACTTTGAGCATGTTTTCATATGTCTGTTGTCCTCTTTTGAAAGGTGTCTATTTATATCCTTTGCCCATTTTTTGATTGGATTGTTTAACTTCCTTTTGTTAAGTTGTATGAGTTCCCTATAAATTTTGGAGATTAGGCCCTTATCAGATATGACATTGGCAAATATGTTTTCCCACGCAGTGGGTTTTCTTGTTGTTTTGTTGATGGTTTCTTTTGCTGTGCAGAAGCTTTTTATTTTGATGTAGTCCCATTTGTTTATTTTCTCTTTAGTTTCCAATGCCCTAGGAGCTGTATCGGTGAAGAAATTGCTTCGGCATATGTCTGAGATTTTGTTGCCTTTGGATTCTTCTAGTATTTGTATGGTTTCCTGTCGTATATTTAAGTCCTTTATCCATCTTGAGTTTATTTTTGTGTATGGTGTAAGTTGGTGGTCTAGTTTCATTTTCTTGCATGTATCTGTCCAATTTTCCCAACACCATTTATTGAAGAGACTATCTTGACTCCATTGTATGTTCTTGCCTCCTTTGTCAAATATTAATTGAGCGTATTGGTTGGGGCTGATTTCTGGGCTCTCTATTCTATTCCATTGATCTATATGTCTGTTCTTGTGCCAGTACCAGGCAGTTTTGAGAACAGTGGCTTTGTAATACAGCTTGATATCTGGTATTGAGATCCCACCTACTTTGTTCTTTCTCAGGATCGCTGCAGCTATTCGGGGTCTTTTTTTTTTATTCCAGATGAATTTTTGGAGAGTACGTTCTAGTTCTGTGAAATATGCCATTGGTATTTTAATGGGAAGTGCATTGAATTTATAGATTGCTTTGGGCAGTATGGACATTTTAATGATGTTGATTCTACCAATCCAAGAACATGGTATGTTCTTCCATCTCTTTATGTCTTCCTCTATCTCTTTTTTCAACGTCCTGTAGTTTTCTGAGAAGAGGTCTTTTACCTCTTTAGTTAAGTTTATTCCTAGGTAGCTTAATTTTTTTGGTGCGATGGTAAATGGGATTGCTTTTTTAGTCTCTCTTTCTGCACATTCACTATTGGCGTATAGAAATGCCATAGATTTCTTGGCGTTAATTTTATATCCTGCTACATTGCCGAATTCTTTTATTAAGACCTTTTATTGTTTTATTGCCCTTTTTTTGCATTGCCCAGGTCCAGTATCCCCAATAGACATGTGAAAAGATGCTCAATGCCACTAATCATCAGAGAAGTGCAAATTAAAACCACAATGAGATATCACCACACATTTATCAGAATGGCTATCATCAATAAGTCAAAGAACAATGAGTGTTGGTGAGGATGTGGAGAAAAGAGAACCTTTATGCACTGTTGGTGGCAATGCAGATTGTGCAGCCACTGTGAAAAGCAGTATGAAGTTACCTCAAAGAGTTAAAAATGGAACTGCATTATGATCCAGCAATTCCACTTCTGGGAATATAGCCAAAGAAACCCAGAACACTAATTTGAAACAATACACTAGTATGTACCCTTATGTTCATAGCAGAATTATTTGCAATAGCCAAGTTTTGGAAGCAGCCCAAGTTCCCATCAGTAGATGAGTGGATAAAATAACTGTGGTACATTCACACAATAGAATACTACTGAGTCATAAAAGAGGAGATCTTACCTTTTGCAATAGCTTGGATGGACCTGGAGAGTATTATGCTAAGTGAAATAAGCCAGTCAGAGAAAGACAAATACCATATGATCTCACTTACAGGTAGAATCTAGTGAACAAAATAAACAAACAAAATAGAAACAGAGTCATAAATACAGAAAACAAACTGACAGCTGTTAGAGGGGAGGGAGGTTGGCGGGTCTGGGTGAAAAAGATAAGAAATTAAGCAAAAGACCCCATCAAAACCCAGAAAAAACTCATAGACACAGACAACAGTATGGTGATTATCAGAGAAAAAGGGGGTGAAGAGAGAGAGAGAAGAGGGTGAAGGGTAGATAAATGGTGACAGAAGACTTGACTTTAGGTGGTAAACATACAATATGCAGGTATTGTATTTTAGAATGTACTAGAGGCCCAGTGCACAAAAATTTGTGCACTCGGGGGCGGGGGGTCCCTTAGCCCGGCCTGTGCCCTCTCGCAGTCTGGGACCCCTCAGGGGATGACCACCTGCTGGCTTAGGCCCGCTCCCCGGGGGATTGGGCCTAAGCTGGCAATCAGACATCCCTCTGGCAGCCCGGCAGCCCTTCGGGGATGTCCACTTGCCAGCAGGGAGCAGACCTAAGCTGCAGTCGGACATCCTTAGTGCTGCTGAGGAGGCAGGAGAGGCTCCCGCTACCACCGCTGTGCTGGCAGCCGTCAGCCTGGCTTGTGGCTGAGCAGAGCTCCCCCATGTGGGAGTGCACTGACCACCAGAGGGCAGCTCCTGCATTGAGTGTCTGCCCCCTGGTGGTCAGTATGTGTCATAGTGACCAGTCATTCCCAGTCTTTCTGCTGTTAGGGTCAGTTTGCATATTACCCTTTTACTATATAGCGTAGAGGCCTGGTGCACGGGTGGGGTCCAGCTGGTTTGCCCTGAAGTGTGTCCTGGATCAGGGTGGGGGTCCCGCTTGGGTGCCTGGCCAGCCTGGGTGAGGGGCTGATGGCTGTTTGCAGCTGGTCACACCCCCTTCAGGGTGGGGGTTCTCATTGGGGTGCCTGGCCAGCCTGGATGAGGGGCTGATGGCTGTTTTCAGACTGGCCACACCCCCTTCAGGGTGGGGGTCCCCACTGGGGTGCCTGGCCAGTCTGGGTGAGGGGCTGAGGGCCCTTTTCAGGCTGACCGGCGACTGAAGCTCCCAGCCTCTCCTTTTTTTCTTTTTTTAATTCTGGGATTTATTTACCTTCTATAATTGAAACTTTGTTGCCATCACTGGAGCTGAGAGCGGCCTGCTGAAAGCAGGTATCTGGGGTTTGTTTAGCTTCTATAATTGAAACTTTGTTGCTTTCAGAGCTCAGTGCCGGGCCCCAGAAGGCGGGGAACCTTGGCTTCCTCCAACACTGGAGCAAGCAAGCCTCCTGCTCACTTCGGCTGCGTGGCTGCCGGCCGCCATCTTTGTTGGTGGTTAATTTGCATATCTCGCTGATTAGCCAATGGGAAGTGTAGCGAAGGCATGGTAAATTACCCTTTTTGTCTTTTATTAGATAGGATAACTGAAACTTATGCAATTTTATTAACCAAAGTAACCCCCATAAATTCAATAAAAATTTTTAAAAAAGACCTAAATGCTCAATAAATTTTTGAATAATACTAAAAAAGAACATACAAACAAATAATGAGAAAGGGAGCAGAGGGGTGGGATGTAAAGGCTTTGCTTTTACTCATTGTATGTCTCACACCTCTCTAAGCTTCAGTTTCTTCATTTGTAAAGTGGAAATAATATAAGAGTCCACTTTGTAGAGTTGTTTGAATAATTGAATGAGGTAATACATATGAAGTGCTTCCCACAGTACATGGCACATAGTAAGTGGCAGTTTTACCATATGCAAGATTTGTGATGTGTCTAAGTCAGAGATTTAAGAAAATCGAAGACATGTAATACTCTTTGTAATACTTTAAGCAATAAAATAAAAATAAAAGAAAATGCCTGTCTCAAGTTCTTTTTAAAAAAATATATTTTTATTGATTTCAGAGAGGAAGGGAGAGGGAAAGATAGAAACATCAATGATGAGAGAGAATCATTGATTGATTGCCTCCTGCAAGCCTCCTACTAGGAATCAACCCTGCAACCCAGGCATGTGCCCTTGACCGGAATCGAACCCAGGACCCTTCAGTCGGCAGGCTGATGCTCTACTCACTGAGAAACTGGCTAGGGCATGTCTCAAGCTCCTATGTGCTGGTTATGAAGATAGTGCAGAGAAATAAAATGATGAAGGGCTTCATGACAGGGGTGATGACTTTCACGTGTGTAGTACAGAGTCCTTAAGTTATATCCTTCGGTGTCATTACTATGACACTTTCGATGGAGGTAATACCACCCCTATTAGTCAAGCAAACTGGGACTCAGTGAAATGTTCAATATCAGAAGCTAAGAGCGGCAGTGGCAGAATTCAGGCTCAGGGTATCTCACTCTAAATGTGGTATTTAGCATTTGATCTACAGCCCCATCTTATAGCTGGTTAGACCTCTGAAGGGACCTCCCCTCCCCAACTGATTTGGAGGTGCCAAGATATGATCTCACATCTTCTACTTGTCTAATATTCCTATTGAATCAGGGAAGTTAGGAAAGGGGGCCATTTCCTGGCTCCGGAGAAATTGTAATGATTATTCATTACAACCCTCTCAGAAAGGGCTATAGTGTGTGATTGTCATAAAACTCGGGAATTCTCCTTTCTCTTTCCAAAGAAATATTAGTAAGGGGGAAATACACGTATTAATGACAAGATCTCTTAAATGACCAGTTTGAAGGCAGTTTATTCTATTGATCAAAACTATAAACACAAAGAGGCTGTAAAAGTGCCATTTAAGGCATTAGAAATAATTCCACAGAGAAATTCATGCTGCTTTTAGTGATGAATCATTCCATAAATATCCAGTGCTTGAAATGGGAGGAAGTGAGAGACAATAACATGTTCTTTTTGGCAATTTAAAAACTGCTGGTTCTCTACTGAGAAATGCTCTGACTTAACTCTTTCCATCTTGTTTTCCTGTGAAAGAAGGTGAACTGGATATTCTGAGGTGTGCCTGGAACCCCTTTAGGACGGAGGAACTTATTAAGCTCTCAGCTGAAGAAAAGCCACCTTGCAGGTTGATGATCCCTTCCTGGGGGTAGCATCCAATGAGAGGTCAGTGCCAGGTAGGAAGTCCCATTTTCCTTAATCCAGTCCTGGAAGATGTGCATCTGGGGATTCAGCAGAGCTAAAAGCAGAGCCAGCTCGACTGGCGTGGCTCAGTGGTTGAGCGTTGACCTATGATCCAGGAGGTCACGGTTCGATTCCTGGTTGGGGCACATGCCTAGGTTGCGGGCTCGAGATTCCCAGTGTGGGGCATGCAGAAGGCGGCTGGTCAATGATTCTCTCTCATCATTGATGTTTCTCTCTCTCTCCCTCTTCTTCCTCTCTGAAAAAAAGAAAAAAAATGCAGAGCCAGGACTCAAAGTTTCCCTTCCATGGTGGAGTTGGGTCCAGCATAGCATCAGGCTAGGTGCAGTCCATTAATCCATCGTGTGTGGGGGCCACATGGCTGTGGACCATGTGGCCAACTCAGGAGAGCCGGAGTGTGAGAGACGCTGAGAAATCAGGAGCACAAGAGGCAGGAGCGCCAAGAGAACAAGAGCAAGGGAGCAAGCTCCTTTGTTTAGAAGATCAAATATCTCAAATCTTCCTGTGCTTGCAGTGGCCACACCTACTCTAGCCAATGATGTGTTCCCAGGGCGTGACTGACAGGCCAGTACCTTCCCTATGTCATCCAGACTTTACTGGGCTTGCATCTATTCTTCCCCTGTCCAGTCCCTTCCCCCCAGCGACCTGGGGGGAATAGACCAGTGGCTTTCTGGGGTGTGTTAAACTGCAACTACCTGGCAAAGCTGCACAAATGGCATGCCTATACTATATGGCAGTGGTTCTCAACCTTCTGGCCCTTTAAATACAGTTCCTCATGTTGTGACCCAACCATAAAATTATTTTCGTTGCTACTTCATAACTGTAATGTTGCTACTGTTATGAATCTTAATGTAAATATCTGATATGCAGGATGGTCTTAGGCGACCCCTGTGAAAGGGTCGTTCGACCGCCAAAGGGGTCGCGACCCACAGGTTGAGAACCGCTGCTATATGGTCTTCCGTTTGTCCCTTTGCTGTTACTCATAACTAGTTCAATTACAATGGTATCAAAACCAGTGTGCAGATGGCTTGAAAATGACTAACAGAAAATCCTTTATAGATGATAAAAAGTTTTGTAATCTTACTAGTAAATGCCTATGCCATAATTTTTGCTGTTTGTGTTTTTAATGACTGAAGATCAGGGTTCTACAGAGTATGAGAGCATGTAGAAAGTGCCGGGGTAAATGGAATGAGTGAGAGGTTAATGATTACCCCCGTGGAGGTGAACACGTCTAATAACCCATGCTACATGAAGCAAACATTACCAGGCTCTCTGTGAGCAATACAAGGAAAATCTCCTACAGAGCTGCCCCTATAAAACACAGGTTACCATGGGAAGTAATATTGAGTTTTCCATCATTTGAGGCTATTCAATGAGAGTATGGATGGCCTATTGTTTCTGCAGTGGGGTTTCCTACACAGAGAGGTTTAGCTAGATAGTCTGGAAGAATCTATGATGCAAGAGGCAGATGAGGAATTTATATCTTCAGAAGAGAGGACAATTATTTCAGTGGGATTGCTTAAAAAAGGCTTGAGAGAATTTAGCTGTGATTTTCAGCAGATGAATCTTGGATTAGGACATGACCTTTGCTGGGTCTCTAGTAAAAAATGAATAATGCGGTGATATTTTCCCTATGTGTTAAAAAGAATTAACTATGGTCAATCTCAAGTGGAAGGGATGCTACAGGAATTCTCTCTCTTTCTCTTTCTCTCCCTCCCTCTGACAGCATGAGTGGTCTTTCTCTCTCCCACCTTGTGCCCTAGATAGTTCACATAGTCATATTCCTCTGGGACTCTAATGGGGAGAGCAGAGCTGTTTTTCTTAATGATATTGAATCTTTTTTTCCTACAGAGATGAGCTCAGAACAAAAATAAAAGTATATTTTCTCAGAGGACAACCCAATTTAGGTCACAGTGGGATAAGTTTCATATTTACTTAGTTGAATCTTTCTATGAATGACATTCCTTAATGAATTTTATATAGAAGATATAGTGTTTTCATTTATTAGCAGCAAAAGAGAGAACTGTTTTATAAACATTTAAATAGATAATTTATCTATTGAAAGCTGTGATGTCCACTCAAGTGATCATTCTGTGAATATTCCCAGAAAGCAGATGGTCTATCAGTATATGGCCTGAAGGTATTGTCCTTAAAGGGCTCTAATGTTAAGGATTATGTTAACTCTTCTGAAATCCAACCCCACTGTGCTTTCTCTCACCTCCATGTATGTTTCCTCCTTAATTTCAAATGCATAAAAGAAGCTGCAAAATTATCATTCTTGGGAGCATTTGAGATCTTGCTCTTTGGCATGTATTGTCAGTTTGGCTAAAATAAACTCATAAAAATTCTCTACAGGTTTGGATGTTCATACATCTACAATAGCAAATGGTTGATTTTATCTTTTAAAAGAATAGCTCATTCCATTTACATTTAGTGTAATTACTGATATATTTTATTTATAATTGCATGTTCCTCTTTTTCTTTGATCATTTTCATTGTTGAGCTCCTAACCTTGAAATTTTAGATATGGAAATTGAAATGTGGATTTACGTGTGTTTCTCCAGAAATAACATGTGCTTGCTTTTGTCAAATGAGAGGGGGCACAGTGGCCTTGGACTACTTTAAACTTAATTTTAGTTTTGAGTTTTTCCAGTGACAGAGGTAATATAAATTCCATTCTTGAATCTACACACGGGAAGGCCTATGATTAGAATTATGATTTCTATCTTCCTTCTCCCATAGCCAAGGCAATAGTAGCATACCTAATGTACCCTCCTGTAACACTTTCCCCTACTCAGTCACTTACCCTTATTTAGGATTTTTTGTTTTGATTCTCTATTTTATAAAGAATCCAGGCTTTGTGTTCTTTCCCTTGTGTGTGAGTCCCCTTAATATACAATTTCTAGGCCACTTGGGAACAGTCTAGCAGCCGTGGGCAAACTACGGCCCGCGGGCTGGATCCGGCCCGTTTGAAATGAATAAAACTAAAAAAAAAAAAAAAAAAAGACCGTACCCTTTTATGTAATGATGTTTACTTTGAATTTATATTAGTTCACACAAACACTCCATCCATGCTTTTGTTCCGGCCCTCTGGTCCAGTTTAAGAGCCCATTGTGGCCCTGGAGTCAAAAAGTTTGCCCACCCCTGGTAGCTCGATCATCCAACTTCATGCAAATTTTGCCTCTTATAGTTTCTTTTTTTGGGGTCTTGTTAGCTCAATCATGTATTTTAAAAGCTGTTTTTGCATTTTATCTAAGTAAAATTGACATGGAAGATATGATAATTACCAAAGGGAAAGTGGGGTAGGAGGAGGTTGATGAGGATATGGGGGGGGCGGGGGGAAGGGATAAAAAATAAATAAATAAAATTGACTTGGAAGAAAGAAAAAAAAGTGAGTAGATGAGAAACCATGGAAGAAATATAATGTTATTAAATACTATCTTAAAAAATAATTTCTAGACTCAGAACTCAGAATTTCATGGGCAAGTACTTGGAACTGTTATGAAACCATTACTTTTCATGTTCTATAAAAATTTCCAGAGCATAGGAAAAGAATAACCCTAATTTAAAACCCAATGAAGATAGTTAATACAACCTGTGGGTCAATCTCATTTGTGCATATTGATTTAGGAATCTTGAACAAAATCCTATCAAGCAGTGTGCTTAAAAAAGCACATTTTAAAGGAGGATTTATTTCAGGAACATAAAAATAGTTGACTGTCAGGGAATGTAATATACTACCATATTAGATTCCCTGATAGTCAAAGGATAAAATCTTTATTATTATCTCAATAAATCTTGAAAATATATTGATTATATTCAACATACATTTAGCATAAGTGCATAGTAAACTGGCAATAGAAATATTCACAACATACTAAAATGTAGTTATTTTGAGATTAATAATTAATATATTGTTTCATGGTAAAAACTTGGATTTAGAGCCCAAGAGAAAGTGTTAATTTGGTGATTTCTTCTTGAGAATCATATTTTTTTTATAGTTCAAGATGGGGAAAAAAGAGATCATTAAAAGAGAGAAATATTAGAGTGGGAAGAGACAAGAATCAAGAACAGAACTTTTGGAGTGCTTATAGGAACTGATGTGGACCTAAATAGACACTTTCCGAAATAGGACATTCAGAAAGCCAAGAGACATATGAAAACATGCTCAAAGTCACTAATCATCTGAGAGATGCAAATCAAAACTACAATGAGGTACCACCTCACACCAGTCAGAATGGCTATCATCAACAAATCAACAAATGACAAGTGCTGGAGAGGATGCGGAGAAAAAGGATCCCTCCTTCACTGCTGGTGGGAATGCAGACTGGTGCAGCCACTGTGGAAAACAGTATGGCATTTCTTCAAAAGATTAAAAATGAAACTGCCATTTGACCCAGTAATTCTGTAGGAATATATCCCAAGAAAACAGAAACACCAATCACAAAGGATATATGCACCCTATGTTCATAGCAGCACAATTTACAATAGCTAAGATTTGAAAACAGCCTAAATGCCCATCAGCAGATGAGTGGGTTAGAAAACTGTGGTACATCTACACAATGGAATACTATGCTGCTATAAAAAAGAAGGCATTCTAACCATTTGCAACAGCATGGATGGATCTGGAGAGCATTATGCTAAGTGAAATAAGCCAGTCAGTGAAAGATAAATACCACATGATCTCACTCATTTCTGGATAATAAAGAACACTATAAACTGATGAACAAAAATAGATCCAGAGACATAGAAGCTTCAAACAGACTGTCAAATTACAGCAGGAAGGCTAGGGAAGGTTGGGGAGGGGAGGTAAGAGTTCAACCGAAGGACTTGTATGCATGCATATAAGCATAACCAATGGACGCAAGACACTGGGGGTGAGGGGAGTGAGGGCATGTGTCGGGGGTAGGGGAGGCCGGGGGAAGGTCCATGGGGGAAAAATGAGACATATGTACTATTTGTAATACTTTAAACAATAAAATAAAATAAAAAGAGTTTGATTGAGAACCTGGGTGGTACAGCTTCTTGGTAAATGTAATAAGGAAAGAATTTTAAGAATAAGACAAGGCCAAATGATATAAAATACTGTACAATGGTTGAGAAAGAAAGAACTAGGGTAAGTCATTGGATCTGACTTAGGAAGTCAGTGGTGACTTTTCAGAGGGGCATCATAGTAGTGTTGTGGATAGAATACAGATTATAGATTATTGATGCATGGACTCAAAATGGAGTAGATACAGTAATTAAACATTTTTCGACCTTGTTTGTTAAGAATAGAAGAGAAAAAAGATGGCATATTAAGTAAAAATATTCCTCAAGATTTTGTTTTTTGTTTTTAAATAATTAATAGTATTTATAGACTAAAAGGAAAGAAACTTCTGTATGGAGAGGTTAAAGACTTGATGGAATAACGTTTTGGATATTAATAAACCCAAAGGAAGGAAACTTTCAGATGGAGAGATTAAATACTGCGTTGAAATATTGTTTTTTTCAGGAAACCATAGGGTAAAGAACTAAGTAGTAAGATTTAACCTTGGTATGGAAAGAGATACCTTATTATCTGAGAAAGAAGAAAAGAAAAAAGTATATGTAAGCACACTAAGAAATTTAGAAGTGAGAGAAAGGAGGTTAAGAAAAATAATGTTTAGCTTTGATTTCAGTAAAGTGAGATTATTTATTGAGACTAAAGGTAGTATGAGTAGGCTGGAATCTTGAAAAATGAAGGAAAAGTTTTTGAACTTTCTTTGGGGATGTTTGATAAGTTAATTAGGGATGATTAAAAGACAAGTTAGCAGAATTATGTGATGAGATAAAATAACATTAATTTATAGCTAAAAAGCTTAAAATGCAGTGTTGTCTGAAATTTATTTCCATTATGGTTGCAAGTCAGGTTTCCCAGAGAGCAAACTGTAAGACAGAAATTTGCAAGCCAAAAGTTTATCGAGTGCTTTTTTTTTTTTTTTTTTTTTTTTTTTTTCTGCAAGAAGCTTTATTGTTTCATTTGGTCCAATGCCTGGGAGAGGGCTTCAGGGTGGTCAAAAGAATGGCTAGTAGTTTCCGGAAGAGGCTCAGGTAAAGTCAGACACCAGGGGATGCAGAGGGGCCCCTCAAAGGCCTCTGGGCTCCAAAGGCTCCTAGTCCTGCTTGAGGGCGAGCCTTTGGAAGAGATGCCCAGTCCAGGCTGGGGGCTGGCCAGCCTGCGGAGGTGAGTCAGATGTCGCCCATCTTCTTGATGAGTTTCACCTCCTCACCCCGGAAGTGGTCCTGCAGGAGTCACAGGATGAGGGTCTGTGCGGGCAGAATCCAGGGCCTGCAGCTCCCTTGGTTCAGGCTCCTCTCCAAGGCCAAGGTGCCTTCCATGGCCCTGAGTTTTGCCCACTCATCCTGGGAGGCCTCAGCACGTCCTGGAAGAGAATGCGGCCACTGCGCTGGTTTTGTAACTTTAAGAGAAGCTCACCCTCACGCTTCTTCTCCACCAACTCATCCACACCCTCCAGAGCCACATCATCCAGGCTGAAATAGAAGCCCAGAGAGAGGTAGGTGCGGGAGGCCCCAGATGCAGGCTGGCCAGGTGGGTGACCGCAGCCTCCACCTCGGTGGAATAATTCTGACGAATTTGGAAGCTCATACTTGTTTGGCAATAAGGAGTTAAGGTAGAAAAAAAACACCTGGTGTGTTGGCTGGTCCCGGAGGTGGCTCTGAGGTGGTGACTGGATGAGACGCAGGAGAGTGGCCGGAGGCTGGAAGAAGGGGCGTCCCTGGGTCTGTTCCGTCCAAACACAGTTGAAGCAAGAGACAGATCCGGGACGGCTGAGGGCACTCGAGTGAGTGCTCTTGAGATTAATACTGTGGGAAGAGAAGAAGGCAGGATCTGGCAATAGGAGCTAATCGGCTGTGATACAATCTCAAGAGAGGCCACTGCTAACCCCAGTTGGTGCCCTGCAGAGCTGTCCTGCATTGAGGTGAGGGGGCCAGGTTGTTATAACTCCATGTTGATCTATCACTGATGCAGGCAGCCCTGGTAAGAGGATGTGACCTTAGGCGAGGAGGCTCTCTTTAGTAGAGGGAAATTTCTAGAAAGGCCTGACAGCTGAGAGCTGTTAGTTGACAATACAGTGGGGCCTTCCTTGACTTACGAGTGTCCTGACTAACGAGTTTTTTGAGATACCAGCAGTCTCTCCGCAGATTTTTTGCATTGAGTTGATAGAGTAATTTGAGTTAACGAGCTCCTGAATGAGCTCCTTAACGAGCTCAGTCTCGGAAGGAATTAAACTCGTAAGTCAAGGCCCCACTGTACTTGTGTAGCAGGGGAAGGAAGTCTTCAGTCCTGAAGGGACTGGACTCCACATTACAGCATCCACTTCTGCTGCTCAAATCCACTTTTTTCATGTCACTTCTGGGAGTTGGTCCTCTGGGATTCTGTTGGACCACTTTTTATGGAGGAAGTTTACAAAAGGAAAGTTAGTGGAATAAGCCTGTTTCGCAGCCCCCTCAGCAGTCATTGCTGGGTCACCGCGCCCACAGCCACAGCAGGCTGACTGCAGGACTGACTTCTGGTTGGTTGAGCTTCTGGTCGTGGTGGACTCAGGGTTTTTATATATTAGGATTATTATTTGTGTTTGTGTCCTTCAGGAGCTTAGCAGAAATTTTGTCTAACCCTACAGCTCTGGTGTGACTTGCATGGTTTGTGAAGATTTTTTAACCTAAGTAAAGGGACTTTGTATTTTGGAGGATTACTAATTGAGGTGTTATTCTGTTGGAGTTCACTAATAGCATCAATGCCATTGATTTATTGGTGGGGCATATTTGGTTCTCTGGAAAGCATGGTCTAGAACTAGATAGTGTTTATTGTTAAAGATGTGCATTAGGGAATTCCCTTGGGGTCACACCTGTGTACAGGAGGTGGACGAAGCAGGGTTGGGCAGGGAGTCCATTTGTGATGAAGATGCAGTCCAGCAGCCTCTATGGACCTTATGGACAGTTCTGAAGCTGAAAAGGCCTGTTAGAGATGTCTCACATTGGGCCACAGTATCCAGTCTTTGTACCATGATCACTCATTATATGCAGGCTTCCCAGGGAAGGGTGTGACTTTGGGTGAAGGCATTCTCTGTGGCCGAGGCAGAGGCAATCCTGAAAGGGGCTGATAGAGAAGGCCACACAGTTCACAGCTGGGATCATTAGAGCTTCCTAGTGACTTTCTCAATGTCATGTGGCTCCTAAGTGGTAGGGATCTAGGTTTTCTGACTCCTACTTAGGAAAGTTTTCTTTTCACATGCCGCCTGTCCCCTCATGTGACTACATAGTCCATCAGCACCACACCTAGCAATGTGATCTCTAGGCCTTGCTCTTGGCAGTAGTGGCTGAGTTGTATGGCCTTCATGTGAAAGTAATTTTTTGGAAAATCTCAAGTGGCCCAGGTTAACAGAGAAAGCTCCAGGATTTTCTGAGGCAACGTATTCCCCGCATGGAGTCATTGTTAATTCACTAAGTTCTCTCAGATAATTTATTATAAATCTGAAGGGGCAGTGAACCAGCCAGCTTGCTTCCCATTTTAGTTCATCTCCAGGGTGGATACTGAATTGGGCGTCTCACTGGCTCTTTTTGCTGCCTGAATATATCAGTCTTGATCTAAAAATAGCCTGAATTTCTACTGGGGTCAATATGGGTTGACTAGGGCTCAACTTCTCCACAACTCTGAGGAGGTCGGAGAGGAAGATGAAAGGGATCATTTAAATAAAGAAGAAAATTTTTTTTTTTAAAAAATATATTTTATTGATTTTTTGCAGAGAGGAAGGGGGAGGGATACAGAGTTAGAAACATCAATTCAGCTGCCTCTTGCACGCCCCCTACTGGGGATGTGCCTGCAACCCGGTACATGCCCTTGACTGGAGTCGAACCTGGGACCCTTCAGTCCGCAGGCCGACGCTCTATTCGCTGAGCCAAACCAGTTAGGGCAAGAAAGAAGAAATTTTATTTAGTGGCCAACACGGATGGTTTTGTTTGAGCTTTAGAAAATAAGAGTGATTACTTCATGAAGTCTAGGTTAACATAAAAGAGGTTATTTATTAATCTTAAGAGGGCAAGGAATTATTATGCAGCTGTGTACACGCAATAGGAGAGGGCCAATGTTGATGGCTGAAGAGATGACATGGAGGTAAAGAACATGGTCCAAGAGTCAAAAGTTCTGGATTCTAGTTCTGACTTTAATACCAGCACATACCTCTAGGTCAAGCTCTTGCTTTTTTCTTGGTTTTAGTTTCTTTATACTTAAAATGGGCCTGATGACGTATGATTTGCCTGGTTCCATTGCTGTTACTGGGGACACATGAAATAATAGATGTACAATGTGTGACGTTTTATATAAAAAACAAAATATTTTTAGGGCCCTCTCACATGAATTTCAAGGCTTTGGGCCATTCTTGAGACTCTGGGATATGTATGAAATGTGTATGAGAGTTTGGAAGATTGTAGATTCTGGGGGGGTCCTAATTTTCTTGGGAAGGATGGATTAGAGGAGGAAAACCTATTCCCTAGCTTCAAGGAGTCTATTCTATTAATCTATTCTTTTGGAAGTCCTCTGGAAATTTGAATTCACTGGGCCCTTATAGGTGGCTTTTGTCTCTCTGGGTCTGTCTCAACTCTTTTGGACAAAATGATGTTCTCTTGGAGCAACTGCAAGTTCAGGAAATGAGTCAGGATGACTGAGAGGAGCTAGTGGTGCAATATGACGTGAATCCAATAAAAATATGTTCTTTGTGTAGAAATTTGTTATGGTTAGAGAACAAACCCACATCTTTTGTAAGAACTCAGTCAAGTCATAACTTGGAATGAATACTCTTTATACATTTTTAATGAAGAATTAAATGACAAACAAAAGACTATATTTCATGGAAGACAGAACAGAAGCAGGACTCATCTGGTCTATTGAGGTTTTCTTCCGATTCATCTTTCTATGTCTAGTTCATCTGTTCCAGTTCATTCTTTACTTTATCAAAGAGTTACCTTCCTACGTCTGCTTGTGCTACTTTTCCTGCTTAACTGTTGCTTTTAGATTAAGATCAAACTCCTTAGCCTGTCATATACTAGAATCTAGGGCTGCGATCTTGTCTGCCAAGTTTACTGCTGTGCCAGCATTACCTAGGATAATTTCTAACATGCAGTTCAGTGCTCACCCAAATATTTGTTTATGAATTAGTTAATAAAGGACATTACAACTTGGCCTTAATCCACTTTTCCAGTTACTTTTCCTGTTTGTCCTAGCTCCACCTATTGAGGACAGGTTGCGCACTGTTCCCAAAGTTAGTTTGCTTATCTCAGTTCATGTCATTGAAATACTTTACTTGCTGATTCAATAACTTCCCTTATCACCTGCGTTTCTGAAAAACACTCAATTGATTCTTTCATATTCAGCTCAACTATCAACACTTCTGTAATGACTTTCCTGACCCTCATGGTCTCTACATTCACATTCTCCTTTCTTCCCCACAGTGGTCACACTTTGAAGGGTGTAGAGCAATTGTTTCCGAGTCTCTTTCTCTCTCACACTATCTTACCTTATTCACATTCTAGTTCCTGGACAAAATAGGTAGTTAATGTGTGTTGAATGATCAAGTGGATGTATTTTATGATGAGCCAGATAGCTTAATGATTTCTTGCCATAGCCTCTCTCTGGTGTATAATGAAAGAAATGGAAGGAAGATTGGAAGGTCAAACAGTAGGTACTTTGCCAAAAATATTCCTCTGTTCTCAGTTTTCAAGATGAGAACTAGCAACATGTTTCTTGGTCATAAATACTATGGCCTCAACCATTAATCACAAATTTAAACTCTGGTGCTAATGGGATTTGTTCTTCCCACGAAATGTGCTCTGTCCTTTGGGAGAAAAGTCTTTTCTGAGGACACTGACTGCACCATCAAGCTCTCCTCAATATTTTACACATTCACAAAGGGGACCAGTTGAAAGAAGGTAACAACTCAGTACAATTTTCTTTTCCTCCTATTGGAGAAACAATTAAAATTATTTGTACATTGGATGGTAGGACTTTGCACAAAGGATTAGATTACGTAAGATAAAGACAAAAAAGGACATGATTTAGTGTCTGACACAATACCGAATAAAACAATATATCCAATAACAATTAAGTTGCCTTGAAAATGAATTCTTACTTTTTTGGCAGATGGTAGAAATGGAGGCATATTTCAAAGTTAGGCAAAACTCTAGAGAATATTTTCCACTTCATTTCTGTTTTTTTATGTTTCATGATTACTAGTCTTAAACAACTCTTAGATCCACTTTAATGACAACCAGGGCACAGAACTGATTAGTGGCTTATTACATTGTAAGAGCTGGGCACAAAATAGAATGTTCTGGATCCTTAGCAGTATTGTTATCAAATACCACACGTGATGCCAAATCACCAGATTGTGATGATTGTGGGATATTTACAGTTAGTTTAGGACCAAGTCATTTCCTTCCTTACCCTGGTTAGCTATTTAGTGAGTGTGTAAGTTAGTTCCTTGTTCTCTCAAAGTAGATTTTCCAACTCTGCTTTTTCACTCTGTTTCCCCATCCTAGTGTTTGTACTGGGTGGCACATATGGTCCTGATCACCAAGGGTCCCTTTTCTGTTATGAATGCTTGACGATTGACTGGATTCTCCCTCTGTTATATCTTTTCTTCCTGTCATCACAATTAGTACAGTCTACTTAACTTAAAAAAAAAAGAGAGAGAGATACTTACTGTTTCCTAAAGACTTGTTAGGAGCTTCTGCATATGTCATCTAACTTAACTGACATAAAAGTCTTAGGAAATAAAGACTGGTGCAGCCACTGTGGAAAACAGTATGGAGTTTCCTCAAAAAATTAAAAATGGAATTGCCATTTGACTCAGTGATCCCATTTCTAGGAATATATCCTAAGAAACCTGGGACACCAATCAGAATATATGTACCCCTATGTTCATAGCACAATTTACAATAGCTAAGGTCTGGAAACAGCCCAACTGCCCATCAGTGATGAGTGGATAAAAAGCTGTAGTACATTTACTCCATGGAATACTATAAAGCTATAAAAAAGAATGATCTCTTATTATTTGAGACAGCAGGGAGGAACCTGGAGAGTATTCTGCTAAGTGAAATAAGCCAGTCAGAGAAAGATAAGTATCACATGATCTCACTCATATGTGGAATCTAATGAACAAAATAAACTGATGAACAAAATGGATCCAGCGACATAGAAGCATGAAACAGACTGATGAATTTCAGAAGGAAGGTGAGGGTTAGATGAGTGTGGTTGGGGAGAGATTAAATGGGGAACTTATATACATATATGTATAGCCCATGGACTCAGACAATAGTATGGTGAAGGCCTGGGAGGGACGGATGTGGTGTGGAAGGGGTCAATGGGAAAAAAAGGGGACATCTGTAATACTTTTTTTTTAAAAAATATACTCACCAGAGGATATTTTTTCATTGATTTTTAGAGAGAGTGGAAGAGAGAGGGAAAGACAGAGAGAAACATTGAAGTAAGAGAAACACATCAGTTGGTTGCCTCCTGCATGTACCCTGACCAGGGCCAGGGAGGAGCCTGCAAAATATATGCCCTTGACCCAAATTGCACCTGGGACCCTTTCATCTGCAGGCTGATGCTCTATGCACGGAGCCAAACCAGCTAGGGTTGTATTACTTTCAATAAAGATAAATTAAAAAAAAGTCTTGGAAATGAACATTGTCATTCTATTTTGTCGAAGGGAAAAAATGAGCTAAGACAGATTTTGTTATTTTAAGAATATACCACTAGTATTTATTCATTCCCCAAATAGTTATTGATCTCAGTGCAAGACACTGAGTTTATAGTTGCCGACCAGAGGTCCTTGCCCTCATGGAGCTTATATTCTAGTGGATATAAGTTACAGTGCCTTTTTTAATTGTGGGAAAGTTTATGTTTATTTATTTCTTAAATTAACGAGTTTTTGAAAAAATGTATTTATATTTACACAGTTAATTTCTGAATGAGTTATAGAGCCTTTGATTTCAAGACTGACATGTAGCTGAGCACCCCAGACTATAAGCCTTTTGGAAGTAGGGACCATATCCATTAAATTAGTGAACCAACTGAACTCTGACAACTGGGATTCATTCTTATTTGCCACTCTTTGTTTTCCCCTTAGTAGGTGTTTGAAGAGGTGAATATATATGTGGGAGGTAGGCGAGATGTATAGCCAACTCCTAAACTGATTTCTTCAGTGGCTTTTCTCTCCCCCATGTTTCACCAGTGGCCACTTAGAGGAAGGCACTCTTATTTCTGTCTCCCCCGCAATATGCTTCAAGTATATATGTTTATGAAAAACAAATAATCTAGTAACTTTTCAACATCTCAGTATACATTTGTCAGATAGGCAACAGTAACTTGTTTTGGCTGAGGGGTCCAGGTCTGAAGTATATTCCAAGAAAGTAGGAGTCCAGGTAGGTTGTGCTGACTGAGGTTATTTTGTCTTTAAGGGAAGCTAGTGCCATTCTAAGTAACTAGGGCCAAGGGGCTGGGGTAGTGGGGCTAAAAATGAACGAGAATGCCAAGACAAAGTGAGTTTTGGGTGATACAGGAGAAGTGTGTGTGTTTCACAGCTTTTCCTATAGCACAATCCATGTCTAAGAGTTGTCATTTGTAACTACTGGAAAAACAGCACCCAAGTGAAACTTGTGTTTTTCTTTGGATTTGGCTGCTAAAACACTGTACAATTTATGTAGTGCTTTCATTTTATGGGACACCATTATGGCTCTGTTAGGTTGGGACAGCAATGTCTTAGAAGGCCAGCATTGTATGTTACTCATTATCTCAGAGGATGGTCCCGGTCATGTGTAACCATGAAGATACCTACTTTCAATTAGAGGAATTAAGGGAAGAAATGGAGCAAATGGTGTTTTACAGATGTTGTTGCTTTAGCTGCCAAAGTAGCTTTATGGTCTTAATTTAAAACCTGTTAAAGAGAAGGGGTACTTAGAGGTGGGAAATAAGAGGTGTTCCACACAGCTAGCTAAACTAATTGAGAATGTGATTCTTAATGACACTTGAGACAATGCTGAGGACAATAAGGATTGCAATATCTTTCAAAAGCAGCCTGCAAATCCAATAAAAAAGGGAAGAATAGTTCTCATGTTCTTATTTTGGAAGCCAGTAGGATTTCCAGCTGCATGTAATTTCAGGAAGTGATGTGACTATTTATTCAATAATACTTTTCAAGTTTCCTGGGAAATGATGGAATAATTCTAATGAAATTGAAATGGCTATTGAAATATATGTCATACTACTTGCCAAGTGTTATTTCTTGTCTGTTTAACCATATCAATTCATTTTAAAATGAAAGTAAACTCTTAGTAAGCATTTTATTAGGCATATTTTCCAGGAGTGAAAATATATTATCAAATTCAGATCACCAAAGTCAACCAAATTAAAGAAGTGCTTATTGAGTGCCCACTATGTGCCAGGCATGATGCTAGGTATTGGGAAATAAAAAGAAACTTTATTTTTTTCTGAACACATGGAGCTTAGTCTTAAGTAGGAGAGACGGGTATTGAAACAGCAAGGTACATGGACACATTACATTGGTAAGTGCTATGCAACTACATGGGGATGCCCTGGCCAGTGTGGCACAGTTGGTTGAGTATTGTCCCATGTACTGAAATGTCACTAGTTTGATTCTTGGTCAGGGCACATGCCCAGGTTGTGGGCTTGATCGCTGGTCAGGGCTCTCTCACATTGATGTTTCTCTCCCTCTCTCCCTCTAAAATCAATAGAACATATTAAAAAATAACATGGGGCCGTGATGACATTGGGACATTCGTGGAAGGCTTCCCATAGCAGTGGCATTAAAGCTGAGGCCTAGAAAATGAGTAGTTGTTAGCTAGGTAAAGACAAATGGCAAGAGTCCTCAAGGAGCCCTGACCGGTTTGGCTCAGTGGATAGAGTGCTGGCCTGCGGACTCAGGGGTCCCGGGTTCGATTCTGGCCAGGGGCATGTACCTTGGTTGCGGGCACATCCCCAGTGGGGAGTGTGCAGGAGGCAGGTGATCGATGGTTCTCTCTCATTGATGTTTCTAACTCTCTATCTCTCTCCCGTCCTCTCTGTGAAAAAAAAAAAAAAAAAAAAAGAGTCCTCAAGGATGGCCTCTTCAAAATCCTGTGGTAAAGGGAGCAGCACAGAAAATGGGACTGGGTGGGGGGTTTTTGGAGGGGTACACAGTAGAAAATAGGCTGAAGAATCAGGGGCTTAAACCATATTATGTGTGTAGACCATGTGAAAATTCTTGGCCTCTATTTTAAGTACCATGAGATGCCACAAAGGGGTTTTAAAAACAGGCGCTAGGGTGGAGTGATGCCATCATATCTCTGCTTTGGAAATACTACTCTGGCTGCAGTGTGGAGGCTGAATTAAAGAGGGCAAGAGGTTAGGTGGTAAAGCAGTTGTGAGGCTCCTGAAGAAATCACAGTGAGAAAGAAGGTTAATACTTACTTGGCAGGGGAGGTCATTGATCCCGAGAGAGGAGGTTAGCTGAGACTATGATGTGGATGTGCTGTGTGGTTTGGTTTAAAATGAATTCACAGTACTCTGATAGCAGAGTCTTATCTATGCTTCCACCAGCACACACAGGTGAAGCTGGTGGCTTGTAAGATGTTTAAGAACCTGTTCTTCAGAGTCAAGTCTTGGTTGTCTTCTCTTGCTCTACATCAGGAAGACAAATGGGTTTTTAATTCAAGTGCCAACTCTGGTTGATTGGCAGTGGATGTGGGGAGAAGAATATAGAGGTTTCTCAAGTCACATTTGGGCTTAGCATGAAAGAATGCTCCTATGGCTTTGTGATGCCTTCCCTGAGCACAGAGCTAAGTAGAGTAGCTCAAACTTATTGTGTCTCAAAATTGACTGCGTTATATTCCTTTGTCAAATGATTATTTCTTTAGTGTTACCTATTTTAGTCAACAGTGTCACCATTATTCCCAGTTCCTAAGCTAGAAACACAAGCTCCATCCTTGTCTCTTTGTCTTACCTTTCTCCCTTGGGCTCTTTGGTATGTACTTATGTATCATTAACTGAGGGTATATGCAATCATCAGAGAATAACAGTGAATAATTCACAGCATCCATTTATTAGAGCAAGTGGCTTTTGGAATTCAGGCTTTGGCAGGTCTTTGCAGCTACATACTCACAACATCTCCACATGCACACTGTTGTTCAATCACACCAACCTACCTTTATCTTGCTGTTTTTTTTTTCTCCCCTGCAAAACACTTTATTGTTTCTATTTGGTCCAATGCATGGGAGAGGGCTCCAGGGTGGTTAAAAGGATGCCTAGTGGTTTCAGGGAGAGAGTCAGGTAAAAGCCAGGCACCAGGGAAATGCAGAGGGGCCCCTCAAACGCTTCTAGTCATGCTTGAGAGTGAGCCTTTCAAAGAGATATTTGCTCAGCCCATCCTGGGGGCCAGCCAGCCTACGGAGGTGAGTCAGGGGGCCGCTAATCTTCTTGGTGAGTTTCACCTCCTCACCCAGGAAGTGGTTCTCCAGGAAGTCACAGAGATGAGGGCCTGAGTGGGTAGGACCTACGGCCTGCTGCTCCAATAGGGCCTGGTTCAGGTTCCTCTCCAAGGCCAGGGTGGCTTCCATGGCATCCTGAGTTTCACCCCACGCATCTCGAGAAGGCTTCATCACGTCCTGGAAGAGAACATGGCCACGTGCTGGTTTTGCACCTTTAAGAGACACTGCATCCCCTCACCCTTCTCCTCAACTAACTCCCAGAAGTGGCCCACACCCTCCAGAGCCACATCATCAAGGTCCAAATAGAAGTCCGGAGACAGGTAGGTGTAGGAGGCCCACAGATGTAGGCTGACCAGGTGGTAGACAGCAACCTCCACCTCGGTGGAATAATTCTGATGAATTTGGGAGCTCATGGTTGTTTGGCAATAAGAAGTCAAGCTAAAAAAATCCCCAAAAAACAAAAAGACGGTGTTGGCTGGACTCTGAGACTGAGGATGGATGAGGTGGTTCTGAAAGTGGTGACAGGAAATGAAGTTGGAGGGTGGTCAGAGGCCGGAAGAAGGGGTGTCCCTGGGTCTGTTCCACCCAAACACTGTTGAAGCAAGAGACAGATCTGGGAACCATCCAAGGCCCTGCTTAGCTTGTTGTTTTGATACAGTTTTCTAAGGAAAATTGCTGGTTATGTTCTCTGGGCTTGGACTTCTCTTCACCCTAGCTAAAATCTCTCACTCTTAAACATCTGGTTCATGTGCCCTTTATTCTCAAAGCAATTTTCTTCTAACCCAGGGTGTGATTCAAATACTCTCTGACCTCCATCTAAATGCCTTTGCGGGGCTCTCATAATGTCTTTTGCCTTCTTGATTATAATATTTATCAGTGTATCATAATGTTTGATTGTCTTGACTAGTCTATAAACTAGACTGGGCTCTTTGAGGACAGGGTCAGTGTTAATTCCTACAGTATCTCTGGTACCTGCACTACAAAGTAGCACTCAGTACCTATTTGTTGACTTGATGATGACATGGAACCACACTCCTGGAAGGGACCGGTTTTGTTTATTGTAGAAAGTCTGTATCACCAGGAGTGCTTTCTCCACAGTGGCAATCACTCTGTGGACTCTCGTGATCAGGAAACAGTCTACAGAGAGTATATGTATCTGTGGAACATGTGGTTACTGAGGGTCAGTGCATGTTATTGATTGTGCCACAGGGCAGCTCGATGAGCGTTGCAAACACAATTTACATATTCTCGGTTCTGTATACTGCAGGTGAAATATATTTTACATTCATGTAAGTGGCTAGTTATTGAGATGTAGTTGATTATTAAAACAATGAGTTCTTGTTCAATCCATGTTGATGATGCAGAAGGAAAACACAGCTAAAAATATAAAAGCTCTAAAAAACTCAGTCCTCTCCCCCACCCCGCCAGAAAAAAAAAAAAAGCAATGAGCTTGAACAGCTAGAAGAATACTTTGCCAGGATATACTAGTATATTTGTCAATATTTGAGTAATATTGGTCCATGGTTGCTTTACTTGGGATATTAACATCTCTCAAATTCGAGAGGAGGAACATTTCTTTGTACTAGATATTTTGAAAGCATTCCCCTTCTTTCCTCTTCCTCCCCACAGCTTCAATCACACACTTAGAAATCTGCAATATAGAGTGTCAAGTAATTTCAAGGACCCAGGATGGAAAATAGAGAGGCAGTATAGTAAGTAATATGGTAAGTCTTATAAAGCCTAGGCCTCAATGACACTAACTGTGTGACCTTGGAGAAGTTACTTAACCTTTATGTGCCTCATTTGTAAAATAGGGTTATAAAGATACAGCTTAGTGTTGTAGGAGTAAATGAGATAATACTTACAAACTCCTTAGAGAAATGCTTAGCATGTCATAAGCAGTCAATTATGTTTCCCCCTCATAGTTTTGAGATAAAATATAAGTATTAATGCTTTTTCCAGGAATAATTCTAAATTTTCATTTTTCCCCTATTGTATTGCAGAAATAATACTTCCCTATATTCACATTCGTAACATAAAGAATTGGTGTCAAGATCCCCCACTTGTGCTTTGATGAATGCCTCTTAGTTTTTTAATCTCTACCTCAATTCTAGGATCCAAATGTTAGCTCTCATTGAAGAAATAGAGTGTCTATGGCCACTTGAGGAGTGTACCCTTTTGTTAGTATCCTGATCAATTTCTACATTACAGGCATTTTTTTCTAGGTTGCACTCTATCAATTTGAACTTATAGCAAATCAAACAGGAAAACAGAAGTCATTAGGTTTGTCAATCTGCAGGAGCTTTTGACCAAATATCCATCAACTAATGATTGTATTAAATAAATGTAACATAAAAAACCAGAGTGAGTTCTTACAACCCCACATGTACTCTTGATGTGATATGAGATGCCATGGACTTGAGCTTCTACAGTATCTCATATGTGAATAGAGGCTATTCAAGGGCTTGAGAATAATTTGTTTTCTTAATTTTATGACTTCTTTCCATTTTATTTATATCACACTTTGCTCAGTAATGTTGCCCTTCATATATTGTATGAAAGCAAATTTCAACTGTCTTGATGAATTATGATAAAGAATACAAATTAGAATATATGTATGTTTGTGCATATGCATACCCATAGTTGGTAAAAACTATCACCCCTGGTGACATCTTTGTATGTAGATAAAAACACTAAACTGCTATTAAGTTTTTTAAAATATACTATACAAAAACAAGTCACTGGAGGTAGTGTTCCAGAAAGAACCAATCAGATGTCAGGTAGAATGGTAGAATCTATCTAATAATAGACAAACATGGTAATTGACCATACCTTCGCTATGCCTCCCATTGGCTAATCAGCACGATATGCAAATTAACCTCCAACAAAGGTGGTGGTTAATTTGCATATACTGGCTGGGAGCAAAGACTGAAGACAACGTGGAAGCGAAGTGCTACAGAAGGGAGCAAAGTAGAGGCGGCAGAGACAGGAATGAAGCCAAGGCTGCAGAGGCCAGAAGCAGGAGGGGAAACTCAGCCGCAGTGGCTGGGAGCGGGAGAAAATAACCCAGCTGCAGTGACTGGGAGCGGGAGAAAATAACCCAGCTGCTTCGGCTGGGAGTGGGAGAAAAACCTACCTCAGTGGGTTTCGCTCCCTTCTCTGCTTTGCTCCAGCCGCAGGAAGCCCTATTCTTGCAGGAATCTTCCTGCAACGGGCCTCTAGTCTATAATAATGATAGGCTCACTGAACAAGCACTTGAACAGGGTAAGTCTATTAGGGAAATGTAGTATAATTTACCTATGAGATTTTATTTTGGAATGAAATTACCAGCTCTATTAGGAGGTAAAAGGGAATGTTTAAATACTTCACTAAGACTTTCAAAACTATCTGAAAATATTTCAGAACATAGCTATCAAAAGAGTAACTGTAGCACTGGAAAGAGGTTTCATAATGCAAAGAACTGGCTCAGAGGTAGAAAATAAATAGGGAGAAACAGACACTTCTTCAGGTGAAGGAAATTCCTGATGTTGTGTGCTAAGATTTGGAGGAAGTGAGTGAAAGGTGTAGATACCCAGAAACAAAGAAATATAGTCCGTTTCCAGAAGCTGACTTGGAGGTTGGTTGAGCTACGTGTTTCATTGCTGGAGAAGTGGGACAGCAAGCTGCTCACAAAGCAAGCAACTACTCACGCATTGTCTGTATTCCTGAGGGGCAGGGAGAGAAGCATTCCAAGGGTGTTGCTCTGTGTTCCGTAGGGCAGCTTGGAATCAGATATCCATAATGGGAAGGCTCCCTCCACTGTCAGCAGCCATTGGAAGAGTGTCAGTGTTCCAAACAATCAAATCCACCATAGCTTAGCTATGCATGAAAGAGACTTATCTATAATAATTAAAGCGTAATATGCTAATTAGACCAGACATCCTTCCGGATGTCCTTCTGAACAACCTTCCAGATGAAGTCAGGGTTTTGAGGGAAGCCCAGGTCCTGGGTGCCTGCCAGTGGCCAGAGGGAAGCCTGGGTCCCAGGTGCCTGCTGGCGGCCAGAGGGAAGCCTGGGTCCTGGGTGCCTGCCGGTGGCTGGAGGGAAGCCTGGGTCCTGGGTGCCTGCTGGTGGCTGGAGGGAAGCCTGGGTCCCAGGTGCCAGAGGGAAGCCAGTGCTGGAAGCTGGGGGAAGGAAAGTCTACTCTTGCACAAATTTCGTGCATTGGGCCTCTAGTTAAAATATATTTGGCCCATCAAAGACTCTGCAGTAGACTTAGGGTGGCTGACTCAGCCACTGAACAACCAGAAATTAGTCCTGCCTCTACTAAATGCAGACATTATTGCATTTTGTTCTGGACATTACAACTTCACTGGTGGTGCTGATCTGGACCCCAGAAGTTTTAGGATGTCTGACCCTGAAAAGCCAGAAACCTTTACTGCCACATTTCCTGAAAGAAGGATTATGTCTGCATCTGCTTTCTCATGTCACCAGTATCCCAGAGTGAAGTCCTGTGTGGATGCATCATGCATCGCATGCTTTTACCCAGCTGCAATCAAGATTGGAATTCTGACTTCTGTGTTGAAGAGACTGGACTCAGAATGTACAAAAATGTTCAGGCAAAAGATGAGTGTTCAAAAGATTCTGGATTGCCACAGGCATGACAGATATTGAGCAGACCCCCAAAAGTAGTAGGTAGAAGGCATAGGGGGAGCGGTATTACCAGCTTTGCACACCGGTCATTTGATTAATGCTGTTTTGTACTGCTTAAATATACTACTAAAATACTGTAATATTAATGTGTGAGTGCTGAGCCCTGGTCAGTTGTTCAGTGATTAGAGCAACAGCCTGCAGACTGAAGGGTAGAGGTTTGATTTCCGGTCAAGGGTCAAGGGCATGTACCTTGGTTGCAGGTTCCCCAGCCTCAGTACCGGTAAGTGTGGGAGGCAAGCAATCAATGTGTCTCTCTCACATCAATGTTTCTTTCTCTCTCCCAACCCTTATACCTCCTACTCTCTCTAGAAATCAATGGAAAAAATATCCTCAGATGAGGATTAAAAAAAAAAAAAAGAGTACAAAGAGTGGAATATAATTTAAGACTAGAAAAATGGTTGGACTACTAATTTGATCTTTAAATCCCAATATGTAAGAATGAAAGACCACATGAAGGTCATTAAAAGATGAGTATGAACACATTTTACAGTAGTCAACTTGACCTTATTTAGATAAACTTGACAGTTTTCTCCTTTGCTCTTTATTGAACCATGTACACAACGCTACCATAGCAATTATAACACTTTATTGCATATAGTCCCTCACTTATCTGTCTCTAGTCTGTTTTATTTAAGGTCTTTCTACCAGCACATGATAAAATATTAAAATATTTGCTGAATAAAGTAATGGTATCAAAGGGCAAAGAGGGATGTCTGGGGTATGCTCATAACTTTTTGGAGACAGATAGAATCATGAGCAATGTTCTTCCCAAACATACCTTTTGGAATCATACAGTTGGTGAGAGAATATACACAGGCCAGCAAATTGTCTATGGATAGGAGCCAGGCTAAGTGAAGGGAAATGTGCTGTATGATAGGATTTAGGTGCAGGAGAGGTTGGCATCTCTAGACTGGTCAAGAGAAAGACTCATTCCTTAGTTTTGTTTTGTATTTGGATTGAGTGTCTGGTGAAATAGTTATTTATGTAATGCAAGGGTAAAGTTGACATGATCACCTCAATTAATCTCTTCTAGACAATTTTATTTGTGCCATTTCTAAGAATGCAGTTGAACACTTTACACAGGACATTTTTAAATTTGTACTAAAAGACATTCGATGGGATGCAGAGTACATTATACATTCTGAGGTGCAGCCCACAAAAACACTGGACTACCTGTGATCACCCCTTCGGGAAGTGATGGAGGTATTTATTTTAATATAGCATATTGAGACATACTATAAAGACATCCTTTTGACTAAAGAAAGCACTCTGCTTCTAAGTCTTTGTAACAACCGATGAGAAGATTCCTCTAGAATAGAGTATTCTAGGATAGGTTATTGTGATTTTATTAAAAACACTTGTTACCTAAATGCACAAAAACTTTCTCTTGCCAGAGATTACACAAATCTCAAACAGAATTGTGTTTACATTTAACTCATGTAGTGGATGATGATTGGTCACAGGATCGATGCTAAGAGATGTCAAAGAAAAGCTACTGACTTTTAAGGCCACAGTTGAATGTACTGCTCAGGATGTTTCATGAGTCTTTTATGTAGAAATTAGAATCATGCTCAATTCCTTTCTGAGCGCAGTTCCAGGAAAAAAACTATAAATAATTTAATGTGTTTTCCGTTGACAGAAAATGGAACTTACTACTCCATTTTTGCCGTAACTTCCAGAAAGTTAAAAGTCAGGTGAATTGCTCAAGTGCTAATCCCCGGTCAACGGAAGTGCCCAAAAGCATGTAGCCACTGGCCTTCCCAAGCAGAAGTCCTGGTTCATTCTTAGTTCCGAAACTGTTTAAACTTAAAATTCTTTGACTAGTTTTTTGGCTACATATGTTTCTATTTTTACCACATTGATGCATTATCATGTATTCTTTTTACGTTGTTTCAATCTGCAGTCCTACTTTCTGGACTCAGGTTAGAATCGAGTTGTAGTCTTCACTACTACTAACCGTGGGAACTTGATAAAGCTTAACTTTTCATGCCCTCTGTCTTTTCATCTACGTAATCTCAAATATATTTTGCTGCTGACGTCAGTTTCATATGTTCAGAAGGCATATTTGATTCTGTCACTCTCTCGTTTTCACTCTCTACTGGCATCCCTTGATCTAGAGAGAAATGCCTACTTGGGCACCTGTCCCTTGTCATTTCTTGGGACATGTGGCCGTACCAGCAATTTGGCTGATAGATGAATTCCATCACAGAGCACGTGGTTCTAGCAGACACCAGTATTGTGTTTCATTGGGCTATTCCCACTTATAGTTTATGGCTTAGTGTTTACTAGTACTTATTGACAAGGTCCACTGGGTTTTTAGTCTTACAGTAAACATTACACAAGTGAAGAAACCCTGCAGCTAAGAAAATCTTCCAACTAAGAAAAATGGAGTGGATGATCTCAAGGGATTTGTAAAATGGTCTGGCTATCTCAGAGGGTGTCTTGAAAAACAAATAATATATGGGAAAATATTTTCTGGTGGCGTGTAACACAAATAGAAATTACTCTTGGTCTGAATTTGACCGCTGTAGTTGATCTGTGGTGGTTTTCAATGTTGAGTAAGTATGAAGAGGGGCATGTTTTACATGCACGAATTTCCTCTCTGTTGTCTATTGTCATTAACTTGGTGTAAACGCATGATTGGTTTCCTGCATTCCTGTGGATGTGGGTTTCCAAGCTCTGTCATTATACGTTGGCAAGATTGGTGGAGGTATGCAAACGGACCTAAAGACATTCTTAGAGCACCAGAAACAGGGTGTGAGCGTCCGACAACTGCATTCTTACATCCTGGTACTGGCGATGAAAACGGTGTGAAGATAGGTCCCCAGTACGAACCAAAATGACAGTTTGATCATGAAATGGTTCTGATTTAAAATATAAGCTGTGAGTAACCTGCAATGTGGCTTACTCTCATTCATTCACATTCATACACAGGGAAATAACACAAGTAATATCTTTCAACAACAACAGAAAAGACCCGGTAAGTATATTGGTTTTTCCCCCATATAGATTTTGTCTACCTCTTTACCTAAATTCATTTAAAGTATACTAGTTACTTGAATGAATATTTTAATAATTGGCTTTCCCAAACAACCTCTTAGAGTGCATCCTGAGAAAACGAAAGACCTTTAATGCCAAGAATCAGTGAGTTCTGAGACTACTTTTGCAGTATAGATAAGGCGGAGAATTAATAGGGATGCCAAGGACCCTTAAGAAATGTGCTAGTTTATCTCTTGGCATCTTGGTAATATTGAATCTCATCGGTTTAGAATGATTGTTTTCTTTCAGTTAAATGTGTTCTGCATAGGAAATTTCATGTACTTTTTGAATTAAAAGTATTCCAGTTGCCACCTACACCTCCTTGGATGATTTCAGGATTGTGCTAAACAGTTATCCAACATTTCAGACAATGGGGTAAATTATCCTGGGATCATCTTAGACGTCCTGAACTAAGGAATTGATTGGATTTTTTTTGTTTTTATGTGAAAAATTCTTTGAGCAGCAGCTGTTCCATTGTTATAAGGAGCTCTCTTTTCTGCAGGGGCTTTTGGGGGCTGTTTAAGAATAAGAGTGTACTTGGTGGCTCAGATATTAATATCATAACACCTCATAAAGGAGAGAGTCAGTAAGTGCCTCCGTCTGGAATTCATCTGCTCACTGACGTCAGTGTGGAGGCGTGAAGTGATGATTATATCTGATATATGACTTCAAATGAACTGTGTCTCTTTCTTCCTTAATTGAACTCAGTTAATAGAGCTACCCGTTAGTTGCTGCTGTCAAACTGAGGAAACTTTTAATGATTGACACTTCTCCTACTGTATAAACCTTCCAAATGTGCTAGCTTTCTCAGAGCTTTTAAAGAAGATACTATGTGCTTGCTCTTGGACCTGATAGGTTTATTGCTTTTTGGTACCATGCATATTGTATGGTATAATTAAAATAAGGCACTTGGTGAATTCAGAGACTAAGACTTTGGTATATTCACGTTTTGTGTATTTTGGACAAATGATTTTTATATTAAGGCTCTGTATTTCAAGTTACTGAAGAACTCAGAGTTTTCATGATGCAGGGTATTGACTCAAGTTTTAGAAGCTATTTGTGGAGTAACGATTTTATTCAATAGTTAGAAAAACGCTATTAGACAACTTAGTCCAGCAGATGGTGCTCTTACCTTTGTGCTTATATTAAAGACGGGTCTGGTGGTGACTTAACTAGATCTCAGAAACTGTTGAGGGTTGCATTTCCCAATTTTTATTCGAACACAGTTGTATAACAAAATAACACAGTTATTTTTAACATTTTAGAGAAAAGTGGATGAATGGACAAAGCCATTTCTATAGATAGTCCAATTATTTGTCAGCACGTGAAATAGTTAAGATCCATATGGATGAAAAATGCACTTCCCGCAAATGTGAGTTCCGTATTGTATCAGTTCTTTTCTTCCTATATTTATAACTCAGAATCTTAATCTGATAAATCCAGCTGGGTAGACAATAGAATGAGAACAATATCCCTCTTTTCCTTTGTTTTTGGGATTTCGTAGTATCTTGGAGTCATATTGCAAGGAACTTTAGGGATGGTCTAGTTGAATATACAAACTTTTAGGTGAGGAAACCATGGCCCACAGAGGCTAAACAACCTGTTCAGTCTGAAGGTAGAAACACCTGCTTTCAGTGAAAATCAGAAGACGGGCCTTACTCTCTTCAGAGCAAAGTTGGCACCATCGCCTAATGCTGTCTGCTTGCACATTGCTCTGCTCTTCTCTGACAGGGGATGCTGACCACCGGGCCTGTTGGTGGAGATTGATACTTTTGCCAGCCTTTGTTGGCTTTTGCTTTGCTTCATAAAATTCCTGCTCAAGACTCTAGAAATGCACCTCAGCCACAGCTAAGTGTCCAAATCGAGTAAAAAGGTATGGCAGAAACAACCTTTTCCCATGGCAATGACTGCCTTAAAGAGGGCTGCAATATTCGGAATCAAATTTAATTGAACCAAAGAGGGGCCTCCCCAAACCCTAAGGTTCTTCACAAGTTGCAGGCGTAACATGTCAAAGCTCTGAGCCAGCCGACTAAGCTCACCGCCATGAGTAGTCAGCTCATTTGCTGTGGAGATATTCCTGGAGCTGAGGAACATTCTAGAAGTATGGGATTCACAGAGTACCAGGGGCTCCAGTTAGCCTCAGGCCCGAGAGGACTGTGAACACCCTTCCCACCACAGTAAGGGGTCCCCAACACTTTCACTATGACACAGAGTTAAAAACATCTCACTTTTTCTTCTTCTGAATCAAATTAAATCTGGATCACGGCGTTCACCTGGTTAGCGGAACATCTGAATTCAAGTTGTTTTCTGGAGAACCAACCCCCTTCCTATCTCCATCTTCCACTCAGAGCAGCAAGAAAGCCAGGGGGCCGAGATGAACCAGAAACACTGGGCCAGGGGGGCTCTGTTCTCTGTCCTGGTTGGTAGTTGCGGAGGTGTTTGCTGTGTAAGCTCTGTGGCCCATGTGACGGGGTTTTGTCATTATCACTCCCCCGCTCCATGGGGCTGGGCCTGGGATCCCACAACTGTGTAGCGATCAGCGTCTCGACAGTCACACAGGAGCTCTGCTGTGTCTTAGGTGCTGCCAGGGACCCGCGTGACAGGTGTCTACTACTCCTGGCCTCCTGCTGTCGCTCAAGGACATCATCCCCAGATGGCAGGCCCTGGACATCCAGCTCTCTTCAAGGATTGAGGGGGCAGCAACCTCCATAGAGCTTAATCCACCCTAAAGGATCTGAAACCAAAACTGGTCACTTTGTCCCAGGAAATTCAGAATATAAAGACAGAACATTCTTTTATTCCTTTGGCCAAAGGGTTTTCAGCAAGAAGGATATAACAAATTTTTGCTTCTCAATAATACAGCCCATTTCGTAAGGTTACATTTTATTTTAGCCATAAATTTACTTTTTTCTTTTCTTCTTTCCCCATCACCATTTATCCCCACTATAGCCTCTTCCACCTCCTGCCCTGCAATCATCATACTGTTATACGTGTCCATAGTTCTTTCATTTTTTTCTTTTTTGCTCAATCCTTCACCCCCACCCTCCCCAAATACCCCCATACCACACCAGAGCTGTCTGCCTTCGCTCTATCTATGAGTCTGCCTCTATTTTCCTTGTTAGTTCAGTTTGTTCATTAAATTCCACATCATGTAATACCTGTCTTTCTCTGACTGGCTTGTTTCACTCAGCATAACATTCTCCAGGCCCATCCATGCTGTCACAAGGGGTAAAATTTTCTCCCTTTTTATGTTCTAGCCATAAATTTTTAAGATGGGTGACAATTTCCAGAGGAGGTGAAAGGAAAGTTCGGTTTCACAGCGGCGGCTGCTAGTTGTTTATACTAACCAGGTCCCCAGTACTTGCTGGGTGAAAAATAGGTTGCGTTTAATTGGAACAACTGTTAGAATATTAAGATTGGAGAGCGGGGCAGGAAGAGTAGTTGTTTTGCTCAGAGAAATGGCTCTATGCAGCTGAAAAGGAGTACTACTACTTCATGTTCTATTGCCCACCTTGATTTCTTATCTTTTAGAAACCCTTTGCTTCCTATAAGATGAAATTCACACCTACCACAGGGATCCTTGAGAATTCCCTGGGTTAATTTATGGCAAGTGCTTTATTCTAGTCACTGATAATACTAATAAGGGCTGTTAAGACATCATGCACACTACTGAGCCCCTGTTTTTTAAAAAATAGTTTATTGATTTTTAGAGAGATGGGGAGAGAAACATCGATGTGAGAGCGTAGCATCGACTGGCTGCCTCCTGCATGCCTCCAACTGGGATCTGGGATTGAGCCAGCAACCTGGGCATGTGCCCTGAGCTGTAATCAACCAAAAACTTTTTGGTGCACAGGTTGAGACCCAACCAACTGGCCCCACCAGCCAGGGCCCCACCTCCATTTTTAAGTTCTTCCTCTTCTTCTTCTTCTTCTTCTTTTTTTTTTGGTTGTTGCTGGTAATCCTCACTTGAGGATATTTTTCCATTGATTTTTAGAGAGAGTGGAAAGGATGGGGAGAGACAGTGACAGAAATGTCAATGTGAAAGAGACACATCAATTGGTTGCCTTCTGCACATGCCCAGACCAGGGCTAGGGCTGGGGATCAAGCCTGCAACTGAGGTAGGTGCCCTTGACCGGAATTGAACAGGGACCCTTCTATCCACTCAGCCATATGGATAGGTCAAGTTTTTCTTGATATTTCTCCTAGATTAGGATCTGAGATAAATGCAAAATATCAGAAAACTTTCCAGCGAAGCAGAGGGAAAATCATTTCTTATATGGTCTCCTACCTCCCCAAGTGTTGGAATGACAGCTGAATTTTGGGGGTGTGCTTCACACCCATCCTGGTGGCTGCATTCAGGTGTGTTGGGTGGTTTCACACCTGCTTGTGGCTGATTGTGTGTTTCTCTTCCCAACACTGTGTTGGGGCCATCATGATGGTAGCTTGAAATCAGCCACCGTGAGAGGATTTACAAGGAGGAGAGAAGACTACAAGTGAGAGCTGATTGTTAAACATTTATCAGCACATCACTGCCTAAAAATCACATCCAAAGCAGTTTACTAAATAATTTATTGGAAAAAAATGAGACTTAGCGGTTTTCATTTCAACCTCATATGAAAAGCGTGTCTACAGAGAGAGTTTGGGTGACTCATAAAGGGAGAACTGTTCATTGCTCCTCTCCCCTTCAGCATATATCAATGAAAAGTTTAAAATGCCGCCTCTGTATTTGTTTAGTAAAAGTTAATGCTCTGTGCGCCAATGATAACATCTCTTCAGAGTGTCACAATTCTGCTCTCTAAAAGGAAAAATACATGCCAACAAGTAAGAAAATCTTCGGAGTCAATGTTTCAAAAAAGAGTATGGAGAGATAATAAGGAGGACCATTTGAATTCTATTGTAGGTAACCTCTGTTTTTAGGAAGAGCTATTTGTACCTTAATGATCATGTTTTTTTTTTTGTTTTTTTTTTTAATCCGGCCCCCCTTCCCCAACTCTGTTAGTTAAATCTAAATTACTTTGACAATGATCACAGATTTTAAAGAATATTGTGCTAAGCATCTGGGGATGCAAGCGAATGAAAAGGAATAATGAACTAATGGCTACAAAGTATTGTGCATTTGAAAAAATTTGTTTTCTCTCAAACTCCACCACCTCCGTAAACAACAACAACAACAAAAAACTCCTGTGCTTGACTCAATAATGTGATAAGCATCAAGTGTATCTTTATTCTCATTAGAACCATGGTGAAGAGCAAATAAATGTCTTTCGGTATATTGCTGTTATATTTCATAACATGTATTTTTAGTTGAGGATTCTGTTATGTCTCCAGGAAGCTTAGATATCAAATATTATTGTTTGAAAATGAACAACAATAATAAAAAGATCTCCAGGGGAAGTTACGTACAATGGTAGGAGGTCTTTCCTGAGATGTGGAACCCTCTGTCATTGCTGATGTGGTTGTCTTTGTGGTTGCTGATGTTCACACTTTTGGGGCTATCAGCTATACAGCCATGAACTCACCAAGCAATGCTTGCAAGACCCTCAGGAGTCATCCATATCCTTCTAACTTTAGAACCATGTCATGATGACTTTATTCAAACATCTCAGGATCCAGGGTTAACTACAGACACATGGATGCCCTGAGTGTCTATTTAGAGGGGGAGATGAGCTCTCCAGATGTGCACCTCTAAACATGTGGCTGGATCCCTTCCTCTATCCCTCCAGGGAAGGGGTTTGGTTAGAGAACAAGAAACTTATCATACAGTTTATACTTTATAGTCTTCTCCTTATGTTTTCTAACTCTAAAATGGTTATTCAGATGTTACCATTCCCCACCACCCCTACCCTATTTCTTATATCTTAGGAGGAGGAGTGAAATTGTGGATGTTTGAGGGTTGGAGATAGCTGAGTGTTTGGGTTTTCCTAATAACTTGAGCATGTCCGATCTTAAAGTTCATAGATTTAGGCACACACTTGTAAAGACAATGTAATCCCTCACATCTAATCTTACTAGCCATAGATAATATAAGAAACATGTAGCTCGGCCCACGTGGCTTTGTGGTTGAGCATCGACCCATGCACCAAGAGATTGCTGGTTTGATTCCCAGTCAGGGCACATGCCCGGATTTTGGGCTGGATTTCCGGTGGGGGCTGATTGATATTTCCCCGCTCATTGATGTTTCTCTCTCTCCCCCTTTTTTTCTGTAAAAATCAATAAAAGTCTTTAAATTAGAAAAAGGTCAGAATTTTTGACACAAGGACTTGTGGTGAATGCAATTCTAAGACAGTAGACCAAATCCTCTTGAGAGATAAAAAGTTCAGTTTAGCCAGGAGGGCTTCCTGATTCCCATTTGTGTTTTAAGTGGTGTGTGTTGGAAGGTTGTTCTATCAATGACTGCCAGAGAGAATCTGTTGATCATCTGACTCTGAAGGTATTCAAAGGAGTGCCTGTAAAGGAGTCAGGAATTAGCTAACTGCGTCTTTAGAATGGGCTAATACACACTTCTTTTTGGACTACATTCATGCCTTTCCCAAAGGGACATTGTCACATAATGTTTACACAAGTACTTCCTATTTGTAACTTTGCCAGAAATGTGTTCTGTGTGATTCTGCTTACATACCCAAGTCTCCTTGAGTTGCCAACATTCAGACATCATTAGTGACCTCACTAATGCCATTTTGATAAAATGTTGACATCATTGCTTCTCTTATATCTTGTTCTTGACGCATATTGGCATCAAGAACTACATTTCCCCACATCCTTCATTTACCACATATTTGCTTGATGGGTGTTATTTTGAGTTATTAGTGTTCTGGGCTTTTAATTCTCGTTTGGCTAGAACCCAAATATTTGGTTCACCAGGTCATAAACCTTGCACCTTGGCGATTTTTCTGCTAAAGGCTCAATGATGAGGAACATTGCCTATTCAGAGGTCTCATGTAGTTCATCTTCCTGCCTCTGTTACTTTCAGAAGAGTTACGTTTCTGGGCTTCTGTAAAATGCAGATAGCCAGTCCGACTTGAAGGGTATCTGCAACTGCTGTCCTTTCCTGCAACATTTCTAATGAATTTCATTTCTGCAAGGGTTCTCTTCTATGGATTCTGAGTTGCCTAGTCTCTGGAATTGGTTGATTTCCTAGTAGAAATAGTTTCTGCCTCAGCTCACTGTCACCTCATGGTCCCCTGGGTCCTGATATGACTTTCTTATCTATTCAGATTCCCGAATGACAACTTTATTATTTTGACCTCTGGGCCATGCACTCCTTAACTTTGGTCTTATTAAACTTTCTGTTTCATGCTGGTATAGCTCATCTATATCAAAATCTGAGAAATTCCTACAGGATTATTGGTCTGAAGCTAGTAAAAGTGCTTTACTCAGCTGTTAGTTCGTCCTTTTGTTCTGTTTGCCATGATCTTGCTTTATTAAGTAGCCAACACAAATGACATTGACTAACTTTCTTTACTGTTGAATGTTTAATATGCAAATGTCCACTTTGAACATTTAAAAGGGTATGTACTATGTAGCTCTATCCACGACAGTGCCCACTTCTTGCTCACCTTATAAACCTCCCCATCCCCAGCTTCATGGGTGCATCCCAATTACTCTACAGTCATATTCAAACCATCTTGGGTGCTTTTCAAAAATAAAGATGCCCTATTCCCACCCCCGACATACTAAATCAGTCTCTGGGGGTGTGGGAACTAGGTGTTTTGGAAAATACTTTCCAGGTGATTCTAAAGTGTGGTTATAATAGAGAACCACAGCCTCAGCCAATCAATGTACTAAGATGTTTCTTCTGGTGGCTATGTTACTGGCTCTCTTATTAAGGCAAGGATGCATATCTATACTAATGGGCAGAGTGAATGAGGAAATAAGTGGTCTCCATTGCTGCTAAAGGTCATCTTATGATCAGCCTTAGGGTGAAGTTGATGCTTTGGACAGGAAAGCAGAGAAAGTGATCTTTGATGACAACTCTGGTCCATTGAATCAATTAATCCTGAAACTTGCCCTACCTTTGGACTTCCTGTTATGTGAGAAAATAAACTTCAGAGTCAAGGAAGCTGGGATCAGAGAGATTAAATGGCTCATGGAAGAAACTAAAACCCAAGTTTTAAGAGTTCAGTGTTCTTTCTGTGCACTCTATGAAAATACCTCTCAAGAAATTGTGAGTGCAAAAGACATGAGAAAACAATACCTGTTCTCAAGAGAGTCACAATCTCTTTGGGAGAGATGAAACCTTCTCAAACAATCCTGTACTAAACTCCAAGAGCACATTAGAGTTTACAAAGAATTGTGACATCTTTTATCTCTTTTTATCCTCTCAAGAAACTCTTAGGTAGGATATTATTATACATACTTTACAACTGAGGAGATTGAGGCTTGAAGAGGGTTTACTCTTTGCTCAAGATGATTCTACTAGTTGGTAGCTGAGCTAGGAGCTAAACTCAGATCTTCAGACTTAAAACCCAGGATCCTTTTTGCTCTACCTCTTTCTATGAATGGTCTTTATGTTTTGGAATTCCATCTGTCTTCCTCACCTGGATGTAGGGACACAAGAATTCAGAATAGAGTAATGCTCTACTATTCCCAGGAGCAACAGTTACTTGGCATCCACGCTAATCTAATCTTATGGGGAGTTGTGGAATTTTGTTCTTATATCTAGAAGGTGGATGAAGTTCATGGAAATTGTTGAGTTCAAGGGAGGGAAGTTTTATTTTGGAATATTAGAGTTAAGGTTTCTGGGGAGCATTTAATCTGGGTTAAATGCCTCAAGATTACCTATCAATGGGAACTGAGTTCAATTGTGGGAGCAGGAGGCACACTTCTATTTTATTCCTATATTTTATTGTCTGGTCTCACGCACCTTTGTTGCATCCTTTTCTGGATACAATAGCCACTTTCTTGGTATACACAGAATGTGCAGAAGTTCCCATTATTTGTGTTCTGGAGCTTTTTCCTTTCCCCCAGTCCAACAAACCAAGTGACTTTATCTATTCACTCAACTGCTTCTGCGATAAGTTTTCCCCTGACGTCCACTGGTTAATAAGAACAGCCTAGCCGAAACCGGTTTGGCTCAGTGGATAGAGTGTCGGCCTGCGGACTGAAGGGTCCCAGGTTTGATTCTGGTCAAGGGCATGTACCTGGGTTGCGGGCACATCCCCAGTAGGAGATGTGCAGGAGGCAGCTGATCGATGTTTCTCTCTCATCGATGTTTCTAACTCTCTATCTCTCTCCCTTCCTCTCTGTAAAAAATCAATAAAATATATTAAAAATAAAAAAGAACAGCCTAGCAATCTTCCCCTTGTATTGCTCACAATTCTGGGAAGATAGTTAACCAATTAAATAGTGCAGCTGTACAAACATTCCAGCTATAATCTGTAAAGTTCAGATCGGGCACACATTTTCATTGTCTTTTTCCCCCATATGGAATCTCATTGTTTCTTTCAATTACATTTAAAAATGTGTTTATGTAAGATGGAATGTTCTTTAGCTGTTAAAGTAAATTTGAACTACACTCGAAATGTTGAAATGAGTTTTTTTTTTGAGGAAAAAACATTTGGAGAAAATTTATTTAGAATAAATAATAGTCTTTGGGAGCAGAAATGATTGAATTTCTGAATCTAGCTTAGACTATGTCAGCATAAGATCCACCTTTGGTGTTTTTCAAGAGTTACTTCTGGGGATCAACTCTTGGGGTAGATGCCTAGTTTAGTAACCTGAGTCACTCTGCTAAAAGTATAACCATTGCAGTGAGCATTTATGAGCACTTAGTATAGAGCGTAGCCTGCTTCAAGCACTTCATGTGAATTATACTATTTAATCCCCCAAATGACCTGATGATGTGCTTTCAGTTACCATCTCCACTTTGCAGGTAAGGAAACTAAGGTATAGAGAGGAGAGCCGGCTGCTCTCTGTCATCTCACAAGCCAATGTTTAAACCCAGGCGTTTGACTCTAACTCCACACTTTGAACCACAATTTTTTATTACCTCCCTTCAAAAGGAAGCAACTCATTTAACTGGTTTTCCTTTACATGACCTCCTCCTTCCTAGAACCACTAACTGGTTGACCAATTAACTGGTCAACCAGTCTTCAAGGGACAGCGACCCAGTTTTCCCTATCTCATTACTGAAAGGCAGACCAGGAGAAATCCTTTTCTGGAAGCAATTAGAGAAAGATAAATAAATTTTGCAGTCTATTTTCAACATGTGGAGAAAATTACCTGTTAATTTTTTTCACCTCTTGATTGTTGAGGCACTTACTTTGCATGTAATAAAAAATAGAACCATCTGTTGAAAGTTCCATATTCTATACTTTTGACTTTCCTGCATCCTCTTAGAAAGTAATTCATCAAATCTGAAGGACAAATTCATTCCTTTTTTTTTTTTCAATTCATACTTGTAATTCTCTAGGAAGTGACAGATTTTCAAATGAACTGCTTCCTGTTCAAATGCTCTGCTGTGTTAAGAATGTGATTTGCTACTCATTAGAAGACAGTGGTAGGTTAGTGGTGGCTAATGATTGAAAGGAATAAACTTCCCTTATTTCTTTATTTATTATGAATTTTTTTATTGTTGAAAGTTCTTTCCCCCCATTGACCTCTCCCCACCCACTCCGGCCCCCCAGCACATGCCCCCACCCTCCTATTGTCTGTGTTGATTGGTCATGCCCATATGCATGGATACAAGTCCTTTGGTTGATCTCTTACCCCTTCCCCCACCCTCTCCTACTTTCCGTCTGAGGTTTGACGGTCTGATCGATGCTTCTGTCTCTGGATCTATTTTTGTTCATCAATTTATGTTGTTCATTATATTTCACAAATGAGTGAGATTATGTGATATTTATCTTTCTCCAACTGGCTTATTTCACTTCGCATAATGCTCTCCAGGTCCATCCATGCTGTTGCAAATGGTAAGAGTTCTTTCTTTTTTACAGCAGCATAGTATTCTATTGTATAGATGTACCACAGTGTTTCCAAATCTTAGCTATTGTAAATTGTGCTACTATGAACATAGGGGTGCATATATTCTTTCTGATTGGTATTTCTGATTTCTGGGGATTCCCTTGGTTCTTGATATTTCTTTCTATAAATCTAACTTTCTCCAAAGCACACTGTAGATACTTTAGGGATGGAGGCACTGAAGATAGTGATTTTTTATTTGTGAGCCAGAGCTGTAGTTACTCTCTTAGCCTAGAATACTTTCAGCTAAGTTTCTCTCCCTCTCTCATGTGAATTGGACTTTAATTATTGCAGATACTAGTCAAGCAAGAAAGTGTGCTTTGGAGTGTTCTGCCTCTTTAAGGGCTTGACATTTATATATATATTTGAAAATGCACCAAATATAAGACCTACTGTGTTCCAAGGACATGAGGAAGTCCCACTCTGGCTTCTGTTGAGCTCTCTTGATCACTACAAATCACGGATGATAAAGCTTTTTTTTTAAAAAACTTTTTTTTATTGCTTAAAATATTACAAAGAGTAGTACATTTGTCTCATTTCCCGCCCCCCCCCCACCTCCCCCCAGCCTCCCCAACCCCCAGTGTAAGCAGCTCAGTCACACCTGCAGGACAGACAGAAAATAATGCTTGGCAAACAGAGATGCTAATTGGATAATTTGCCCCTCCTAGCTCCTTTGTTAAGCATTGTCTCAGGGGAGCTGTTATTCCTCCATTTCTTAGAGGAATGCTACAAGAAGCACCCTTATGAAATCTCATACTACATTGGCAATGATGCCATGGGGCTGAGTGCCCCCTCAGAGGTGCCCCGTGTGAGAAATCCCATTTAGCTCTAAGTGCTAAGAAAAGTACTTTCTCTGAGGAACCACAGGATCTTTATTTATCTCTTTTTAACAGCAAAATCATCCACAATTTTCTTTTCCATTTGACTACTTTAGAGAGAAAAATGAATTATATGGACACTTAGGACCTGAATACTTGCTTTACTTCCTCCCTACACATCTTAAATTTCCCCTGGAATAATCTGATAGTCTACTATTTTACTATATGTGCTTTTGTTGTGTGTTGCTTAAAATTCTTTGTAAGATTTATTTGGGGTATAAAGCATCTGTAATTGAATTTGTTATGAGAATAACAACTGGGTGAGGAATGTCCTTTCTTTCAAAAATATTTTTATTGATTTCAAAGAGGAAAGGAGGAGAGAGAGAGAGAAACATCAATGATGAGAGAGAATCATTGATGGTCTGCTTCCTGCATGCCCCACACTGGGGATTAAGCCCACAGTCTGGGCATGTGCCCTGTCCAGGAATTGAACTGTGACATACTGGTTTATAGATCAATGCTCAACCATTGAGCCATGCCATCTGAGCTATCTTGTTTTTTTTTTATAAAATAATTTCTTATTATTCCTTTTTTTAGGGAGCAAAATATGTTTCTTTTATCCTCTTAGGTAGAATAAGTGGAGACATGTGAATTAAACAGACAAAGAAAAAAAAGAGAGAGTAGCAAGAGAAAAGACAGATTTTTATTCATGTACATACAGGAGTATTTACAGAAAAATGTGACTCCAGGATAAGCAGTGAGAATTTGGGGCGTATATACCATGTTAATAGGAGGAGGGGCAGGAAGGAGGGCATGTGGGAAACAAAAGCCTTTTAGGAAAGATAAGTGGGCCCTAGAGAGTAGATGGTAGATATGATAGTTTTGTGACAATGTCTGCTTAATTTCTTATCCTGGTGCCAACTTCTTGTCTCCTGTAATAGGAGTCAATCTTCCCTGGTCCCCAATTCCCAGGGAAGGGATTTATGACAGATGAATTCTTTTGGGAGGCTCTGCTGTTGGGCTGATAAGGAAAGTTCAGAAAAACCACACACAAAAAACAAAACCAGAAAACCCTTCACAGTGGTATATTCTAGATCCTGTCACCTCTAAAGAAGGCTGTTCTCAGGAACAGAAGTTAATCTGCAGACCATTTGATGCTTGTCAAGGTAAGAAACATCCAAACCTATAACAATTTTAAAAGATTTTATATGAGCCAAACTGACGACAATTGCTGGGAAGCAAGATCTTAGATGCTTCAGAAAAATGACTGTTTAGGATTGGATTACTGGATAGTTAACAAGATTATGTGTTTTCTGGAGGGTGATTGCCCTTATTTCAAAGGTGTGTTAGTCTAGATGCACAAAAACAGTGGGCAGGGCTTGCTTAAGGCAAAGATAAAACTTTTATTAAAAAAGTTATAGGCCTGGGGTGTGACTATCCACCATGATCTGCCTAATTAGGAATTTATGATCTGATCACCCTGTGAAGTTACTTTCCATAGAACCCCTTTTTCGTCCACACTCAGAAATCAATGCCAAATCATTTTAGGACCAGTACATGCTAAGCCGTTGAGAAGGAGGACAGTAACTAGTAAGGCAGTCAGAAATAAGGCACCCAGAAAAGTGAGAATATCAACTCTGATGATGACTAGGTAACAATGCCAAATGCAACCTTAGTGTTTTCATAAGCCGATGTGAGTGCGGATTAGCCATTAAGATGCTAAGGCCCACTTTTATGCAGAAATGTGAAAATATGGTCATGAGGAGGAAAAATGAACTGGCATGGTGACTAGAAAAGTTGGCACAGGGAGAGCTGGACATGCTGGTTCCCTGGTGGTAGAGGATAATTCCGCGTTGAAAGCAAAGTAAAAACAAAACAAGTTGCAATTAAATGCCAGCTCCTGAGTTTAGCCTTGAGCAAGGTTCCTGGTTGGTCTGTTGAAATGATTAAGGTCAGTAATTAATTTAAAATCAAAACATTGTATCTGTTGTCAATAAGACACTGCTTTAGACCCAGATTTAAATACTCACCCTTTTCTTGTCTTTGGCTCTGCAACTTTCCAGAAATATATACAAAGGACTTGGCTTTTCCTGCTTCAACAGGAGAGAGAGCTAATGGGAAAAAAATATTTGCACTAAAGCAAGTTTTCGCTTAATTTTCACTCTCATTTTCAAGAAAGAAGCAAAATGACTTCTATAAAGGAGGCACATAAAAATATCTTAAAGATACTGAGTGGTTTAATTAAGATTCACTGTTGTTTCATTTTAATGATTTCAATTGTGATATAGATCATTAGTTTTCAATTAGTTTTTTTTTATTATTATTACAGCCATATTGCTTTAAAAGTAATGCTGTTAAACCGATGATCTACAACATACAGGGGAATTGGTTTATTCTGGCTTTTGGTGTTTCTGGAAATCCTAATTTTGGTGAAACTGTTCTTTTACTTAACATAACTATGGCTTGAAAAAATATAGAAATCTATTGGGAACAAATCCATCTTGGTTATGAGCTTAGTTTTATTATTGTGGAAAAAAAGATTTGGTTCAAATTCTTTGCTCTTTCAAGTTGTGTGTGTGTTTTCAAATGCTATTATAAATACTATAAATGGATACTATGTAGACTTCAGGAACATTTTCCCTTTAATCTGTGTAGACGGAGCAAAGATAAAATTCTAATGTCGCCAAGGAACCAGTAACTGCATTGATGCCTCTTTGCCACTAGATGGCCCTGTATAGATGCTCCTACCTGAGAGGTGTCTTTAAAAAGATAACAGCAAAATCAGAGGGATGTTTGCTATTCCTAATGTGTTTTCCCTGCTCTAATTTCCAGTCTTAACCAGATGCTTTCCCCCTCTTTTCTGGAGGATTAATTCCAGAGGACTGGACAGAACTTGAACTAAACAAAAAGAGAGCAAAATTAGGCTTAGCCATTGGCAAATATGTACATCCATTAGCTAGTTACCCTAGAGAATGGGAGAATTTCTACAGATATAATTTAGATTTATAGCCAAATTTTCATTAAAAATGCTAAAAGGAGGGAGGGACTTGGGTTTACACTGGATAACCAAAATGACAGATAATTTAAAATTACATTTAGTAATAAAGTGTTTGTATTTATGTTTTGAATATGGTGTTCTGAAAACCAATGAAATTTCAATAATAAACATATAGATCATATTAACCCCCAAGGGAGTTTGGAGTTGTTGAGGTTTCCTATACAGCTTCTTATCTCATAACTCTCCTCTGTTTTCTATACTTGACTAAGACCAGCCATGTCAGCTGCCAGAACCAGGTAACATGATAGCTAAACCTTAGCTCATGCCGTCTTAAGTTTGTTTAATTTTCAGTTCTCATTATACCTGCAAAGGGAGGGGGCCACTGAATGTTTTGGTTCAAAATATGTCTTGCTCAGTTTTAAGTCATATGGACTTAAAAGACTGTACCGGATTGGAATAATTATGAAATTCCTTGTTATACTGTCTATTTTAGAATTATCAGAAGATTTCAATACACTGTTGGTAATAGAATATACTGTTGATAAACTACTTAGAACCTGAATTTGATTAAAAACTTTTTGGGAAATAATTATTTATTAAAAGTAATGGATCATTCCAAAAGGATTAGATCCTGCATTTAAAATACTATAACTATGTATTTATCAGTTGTATATATGTTAACAAATTTTGTGGTTAAATAATCAATTATAATGTTGGTTTATATTTAATGACATGTTCCTTATTATAGCTCAGCATATACATAATGTAAGAAATAAAAGAAAATAGTGCCAATTAACTAAAAATAATTTAACTTTTTTTCTTTTTTAAAGAAAGCATTTTTGTTTGGGGTGTTGTTCTTATGCAGACTTTCTTCTCAGTGTTGAAGAAAAAGACACAAGTGGATACTCAGTCTTCTATTTCCCTTCTACTTTCCCTCTGTGATCTTTGAAAAATGATCACTTAGAGAAAGTGATCCTTGAGAGATGGTGATATTTGGGCAAGTTTGGAGAATGGGAATGAATGCAGGACATTGACAAAAGCAACTGTTGTACTGTTTCTTAAAAATAGGAAGAAAAATTTTATAACCAACAGCTAGAGAATTTGATAATATTGGCCAACATTTTTGAAAATATCATTGGATGAAGTTTGTAAGCCTTTTAGAGAAAGAAAAGGTGATTATTAAAAGTAAGCATGCAGAATCAAAAAGTCAAGTAAGAGTTGGGGAGGATGTGGAGAAATAGAGCTCTCATAGACAGCTGGTAGAGATGTAGAGTGATGCAGTAAATTTGGAAAACAGTCTGGCAATTCCTCAAATGATTAAACATAAAAAGTTACCATATGACTCAGCAAATGGTTATATGCCCAAGAGAAATAAAAACATATGTCCACAAAAAAACTTATACCCAAATGTTAAAACAATTATTCATAATAGCTAAAAGGTGGAAACACCCAATATCCAATAATTGACAAATGGATAGAATGTGGTATATCCATAAAATGGAATATTATTTGACCATAAAAAGAATATAAGTACTGGTATATGATACAACATGGATGGATCTTGAAAACATTATGTTAAGTGAAATAAGCCAGTTACAAAAGACTATATACTATAAGATTCCATTCTCACGAAAGTCCAGAATCGGCAAATCCATGTAGACAGAAAAATAGATGAGTGGTTGCATAGGCCACAGGAAATGACTAGATAGGGGAATAATATTTGAAGGGTACAGGTTTTTTTTCTTGGTGTGATGAAATATCCTAAATGGGCTGTGGGTGGTGTTTGCATAGCTGTGAATGTACATCACTGAATTGTACACCTTAAATAAATGAATTGTAGTTATGTAATCATATCTTAATAAAGCTGTTAAGAAAAGAGGGGAGAAAGAATTGTAATATCAATGTATATTACAATGTGGATGACTCTCAAAAACATATGCTGAGTGAAAGGAGCCAGTCCTTCAGGGGAGCCAAAGATAGGGCTTCCAGTCAGGTATCGATTGTTCTCCCAGCCGGATGCAGTCTGTCAATCAGAGCTTACTTCTACCATGAGCAAATCTGCCTAGTAAAATATATAACATGCCAGCTTTTACTGGGTTACCAAGGGAACATAGCTAAGAAGGTAACTAAAGGTCAAATTCTCATGTGGAAGATGAAAAGATACTGCTACCTCTTTGACCTCAGACATATATTGAACTCCATCTACTAACTTATTACCTATTTAGATTCTATTCATCTTGACTTATGTGATTTTTATTTTATTCTTGGAAGAATCAGCAATATTTACACCAAAAAGTTACATTTGTTATTGTTGTGATTTCTACCCATCAGCCCTACCCATCATCTCCTTTCTGTTAGCTCGATAACCAATAGTGAGGTTACATAATAACCAGTGATAAGGAGTTAACAAGGCAGCAAGTTTTAGGCATTACTCCGTTAGTATCAAAAAGAGTTCTTCTAAACAATATTTGGAGGTAGATGTACCTGAACAAAGGTGTCTTAAGATGCAAAGTTTCCAAATAGGGATGGATTTTGAAATGATGACTTCAGTTGACATACCCAATATAACTCGCTTGCTTTTTGTGGAAATACCTAATGTGCTTATATTGATCCTTTTATCCTCTCGCATGAAGTCATATTCTGAACATATTTTCTTTGAGCAGTTTCTTTCTGTGAAATGAAACAAAGGAAGGTACAATATATGATGTAACTAAAACCGATTATCCAGTCACAGTTTAACTAACAGCCAATTAGTGATTTCACAATGCAAGAAAAACATTCACTGACATTTATAAAAAGTAACGAGAGGCCCAGTGCATGAAATTCGTAAACGGGGGCAGGGGCGGTCCCTCAGCCCGGCCTGCACCGTCTCCAATCTGGGGCCCCTTGGGGGATGTCCGAATGCAGGATCGGGCTTAAACCGGCACTCGGACATCCCTCTTGCAATCCAGGACCACTGGCTCCTAACTGCTCTCCTGCCTGCCTGCCTGATTGCCCCTAACTGCTCCCCTGCTGGCTTGATCACCTCTAACCACCTCTGCTTGCCTGCCTGATTGCCCCTAACTGCTCCCCTGCTGGCTTGATCACCTCTAACCACCTCTGCTTGCCTGCCTGATAGCCCCTAACTGCTTCCCTGCCAGCCTGATCACCCCCTAACTGCTCCCCTGCCAGCCTGATCGCTCCCTAACTGCTCCCCTGCCACCGTGGCTTTGTCTGGAAGGATGTCTGGAATGATACCTGGAAGGTCGTTTGGCTGTCTGGTCTAATTAGCATATTATGCTTTTATTAGTAGATGGTTTTCAAATGATTTCAGCCAAACCTGTTCCTCAATTGAAAGCTAATGTGGAAGTTAATATGTAAAACAAATTAAAGTGAAGTTGCTTAATTTGAAGTGGAAAAGATAATGGATTTGTGCCGTGTAGCAAGCTTCTAAAGGCCTTCCTGAATCAGAGGAACCCTCAGAGGCATCTCTGGAGATCCCAAAGGTTGTGGAGAACAGAGATAGACAATCTTCTGTATAATGCAAAGGGTACTAGTTGGAGCTTTAGACTCATCTTAACAACTAATTCCTTTGGCATTTCTAGACAAGTCACTTTATTCCTCTGGGTCTTTGTTTTCCCTGTGTGGACAATGGGGTGGATTCTAGACTAAGTCCCCTTAATGAAGATGGGCACACAGAATATTAAGCTGAGACTAGGGCTTGGCTGAAGGCTTATAGCTATAGCAAAATTAAATTTTAATTCAGTGGTCAATATACAAAGATTTAGAGGATGATTGCTTTAGTCAGTTTTCTGGTTCTAGAACTAGAAAACTCTATTACATATAAGCCAGGCACCAGCTTTAGAACCAGAGAGTCCTATTTTAATCTACTTCTGCTTGTGGGATATTTCTGGTGTTTGATATTTTCACCTTCCTTTGTAATCACTGAGTTCTAAATTTTACGTTGCAGGTTATAAACAGAGGAAGAAAGTTCCGGTTTTGATTATTTCTGAATGTCTTTTCATTTACGCCAACAGTCCTGCTTTTTTGATATGATACAGTGCTCTAGGAATCACGATGACAAGTGCAAGCAACGTCAGAGCCCAGGGAAGACACTTTCTTGGATGAACTTTCCCACTGCGTGGCGTGCTTCGTTGAGGTAGCGTGCACTGAAATGTTCTGGCACCACCAAGCGAAGAGCAGCTGGGTGTGCTGTGGGTCTGAGCAGTCTCCTGAAGACCTGGGCCACAGGTGTTCTTCCTCCTTATTGCTATGCATAGTCCTGCAGTGACCTAGTGTTCGGGTAAGTGACACGGAGGTATGAGGAAGTGTTCCTTACTTACTGCCTTAAAATAGGCAATGCTATTTGCAAAAACACTTTAAAAAGTTTATTTCAGGGGCAACTACTTCACCAGGGCAGATATTCTTGTGTAATTGCATATCCTGCTGGTGGGCCAAAGGCTGCCAGAGTTGGATGAGCTGTGGCTGTTTCCTCACCTGTCTTAATCCTACCATGATAATAAGAATAATGATATACCTGGTATTTTGAACACATGACTCAAATGATGGAGTCAGAAAGTAGCTTTTTTTGCCTGGCAGATGTTGCTCAGTCAGTGGTTGAGCGATGATCCATGAACCAAGAGGTTCCCTGTTTGATTTCTGGTCAGGGCACATGGCCAGGTTGTGGGCTTGATCCCCAGTAGTGGGTGTGAAGGAGCAATCGATCGTTGTTTCCATCTCTCTATCCCTCTCCCTTCCCCTCTCTCTCTCTCTCAAAAAAAAAAAATCAATAAAAAAACATATTTAAATAAGACAATGGGGGATAGGGGAAGCTGGAGGAATGTCAAGAAGGAGGAAAAAAAAGGAGACATATATAATACTCTTTGTAATACTTTAAGCAATAAAACAAATTAAAAAAACATATTAAAAAAAAAGAAAGTAGCTTTTAAAAAAAATTTAATTGTTCCTTTACATTTATCAGTGAAGCTGGTTGTTCTCTTGATCCTGAAAACATGCAATGCCGTGAATTTTTGGACACACTCTTAAAGAATCTAAATCCAATAAGTAAAATGTCTAGTCCCATGTAAGAGCTATCAATCTGCATTAAAAGGTAAAAATTGATCTAAAGTTCCTCATCCTGCAATCCAAGCTGCTATTGGCTATGTCAAGGGTTTGCTCTCATGCCCGCCTACCCTTCAGTTCCTCCTCTCTTCAACTACTCACTGATTTCTGCTGCTTCCCCTGTTGGTGGGTGGGGAGGAAGGAGAGGACATGGGCATTTCAATTGGCTGGTACTGTGGAGGTGATGTGGCACCACTCTGGATACAGTAGACATTAAAGCTGGTTCTGCCCAAATAGTGTGGCTCAGTGGTTGAGCATCAACCTATGAACCAGGGGGTCATGGTTCAATTCCGAGTAAGGGCATTTTCCTGGGGTGTGGGCTCAATCCCCATTGGGGGGCATGCAGGAAGCAGCCAACCAATGATTCTCTCTCACCATTGATGTTTCTCTCTCTCCCCCACTCTCCCTTCCTCTTTGAAATCAATAAAAATATATTTAAAATGGTTTAAAGTTGATTCTCCCTTGCATGGGTACACATGTGGGTTCTTCAGAGATGATCCCCCATATCACAATGCCTGCATCCCTCTGACATGGACAAATGCATTTCTATTTAGTCTAGTTGCTTGCTTTTTCCATCACCCCTAGGAATGAACACCCTTGCTTTTTTTCTGTTGATGCTTATTTATTTGTCCTGTAGGCACTTTTAGTATCTGAAATTCCCCATGCAGTTTTCTGTCTCACATGAGAACCAAATTTGGTCCAAGAGAAACACTCATACATTTTTTGTGCTGATAAATTTGCAGAAAATAGTTACTCTCTCGTATAGGTTACGTCAGGCAGCTTCTTGTCCCCATGTTCCCAACAGCAGGGGACACTACCTTCTTTAAAACTGCTGCCTCTTGGCTTGAGGTGAAGGGTTGGTAATTCTCTGAAAATCTGTTTTTAAGAATCCCTCTCTGGCCCTGGCTGGGTAGCTAAGTTGGTTAGAGCACAGTCATTGACCTGAGACACTAAGATTGACATTTTGACCCCTGGTCAGGGCACATATAAGAAAGAATCAACCGATGAATGCATAAGTAAGTGGAACAACAAATTGATGTTTCCCTCTCCCCTCTGCCTTCTCTTTCTCTCAAACAAATAATAACAACAATGAAAGAAATCTCTCTTTGGTATTGGCGATATTCTATTTCTTGACCTGTGATACTGGGTGTTGTATAGATGCTTACTTAGTAATATTTCATTGTGCTTTACATTTGTGTTTTGTAAAGTTTCTGTGTGCTAAATTCCCAAAATACTAATTAAGAAAAAATATTAGTCAAAATAGTATCACTTTGGTGCTAAAAACAATGCTACAATGATCCTCCTTTCTAAGCTCCAACTTCCAGTCCTCTCTCTGGTTCTTAGGGTCTTTGAACAGTTTTGCACCTTTTTCTAGCTCCTCAGTTTAGAAAGTTTCTCAGGTGAAATCTATTTTAACACCTGTACATTCATTTTAACTACAACCTTGTGAATATTAACACCAAATACTGTATTACTCCTTTTACCTGTGTCATCTCATGAAATCGTCCTACAAGCTCAAAAAGGTTAAGAATTGTTACCCTTATTGCACAAGTGAGGACACTCAGGCCCTAGGTCTCAGGACAAATAAATGCCCGTGCCAAGATTTAGACCCAAAGTTCTCTGATTCCAAAGCCCAGGCTTTTTATTTTCTCTTTAAGGCCAGTCTCAGTTCTCTCATATGTGTGACTTGGGGACCACTCCAAAATATGCAAGGAAGGTGTAAATGCTGGCCACGTCAGGTTTCCAAGGATCTCCATCTGCTGGGCTCAGACTGCCAGCATTTGCTCACTCACCTCAAGTCTGGTGAACGAAGCCTGCTTGAAACCAGAGGAAACTTTCTGGGAGGTTTATGGCTCTTGTGATGGGCAAAGCTGTGTCTGTCCTAAACTAAACAAAGTAAAGGAGTAGAAAAGGAGAAGGGGTTATCCTCAGAAATGTAGCCACTGTGTTTGCTTGCTATAATTTTATCCGACAAAACAAATTAGTAGTGGTCTCAGGACTAACTGGATCTATTTGTAAACGTTAGAAGGGAAATCATTTAGCTCTCTGACAGGTAGGCAGGCAGTACCTGCCCATTAGGCAGTTGAGGTAAACAGAGCTTGTGTTCTGGATGAACCAGATATCTGGTCTAGTGATAGCAATGACGCACACAGTGAGCAGGGCTGTGCTGAGGAGGAGGTGTTTTGCAGAGTTTTTTGGTGGTACTAGAGTGTGGGACCTCACAGTACGGAGGCCCATAAGTTGATTAATTCTACTCCTTGTTGAATAAAATGTGCAAGGTGCTGCTGAGTTTGATAGTAGTGTCAGACTCATCAGTAATGTGTCTAACCAGTTTCATGCATTGCTTTGCTTCAATCTATTGAATTTAAAATGAATCCTGCAAATATTTTTAAATTTGATTTTGTTTTCCTCATTATAAACATAATAAAAATTCACAATAGATAGTTGGAAAAATTATGAGGATAGGATAGTTATTTATAATTCAATCATTCTAATAGATATACTATTAATCTTTTTTGTTTTAATCCTTTTTTTGTATAGATGATCTTAGAATATGTAAACAATTTTATTGTCTTTTTTTAAAAATTATATTATTTTAATTGATTTCAGAGAGGAGGGAAGAGGGAGAGAGAGATAGAAACATCAGAGATAAGAGAGAATCATTGATCAGCTGCCTCCTGCACACCCCCTACTGGGGATTGAACTGAAACCCCAGCATATGCCCTGACTGCAAGTAGAACTGTGACCTCCTGGTTCATGGGTCTACACTCAACCACTGAGCCACACTGACCAGGCTAAAATAGACTTTATTCATCAGTGATACAAAACTTGCTACTTGCCTTTCTCCTTCCATATTTTTCCTTTAACTGTAGATGGATAAGTATATATGTGTGTGTATGTATGTATATATGTCTCTATATATTTACTAGTATGTACAGATTTTCCTAATGCAATCTTCATTCAATAAACATTTATTTAAAAAAGCTTTTATTCTAGAAGAAAAGCATACTCTTCTATTACAAAAATATCACTAAGATATCAAAACTAAGTAACAGCTTCACTGGTTTCTTGTGAGGATTAAATGTGTAGTACTGGGCACCATGCTGTGCATCTCATAAATGAGTGATAATGGTTAGCTTTGGGAATATTAGACGTGGACATGAGATACAGAAAGCAAGAAATAGGGAAGTCTAAATAGCAGGGAAGAAGTTGTTGAAGTGAGGATAAATTTTGATTTTAAAACTTATACAGAAATGGAAGATGATCTTGAAGAGGGGTGACAAAGTGGGAAGACTTATACTACTGGATACCAAGATTGATTTTAATCTTAAATCAATTAACATGGTATATTACTTATACTAGTATGCAATACCAGGCATATATCAGGTAAGATCAATGGAACAAAACATGAAATCCACCAACTAACCCATCTCCAACTTATGGCAAGTGAGAATTTTCTTAATAAATGGTCTGAATTAATTAGAGATTCTTATGTAAAAAGATAAAATTTAAGTCCTACTTTAAATGATGCACAAAAATCTAATCTATGTAGACTCTTTTTCTAAGTGCAAATGGTAAAACACTAAAGCTTCTGGAAGATAACTTTGTAGGGTATTTTCATGACTTTGGGTAGGGAGTGATTTCTGAAAAGGGACACAAAACGTGCTTATTATAAAGGAAAATATTAAAAAGTTTTTCAACATTAAAATTAAGTTCTGTTCATCAAAAGATATTTAATAAGCAAAGAGGCATGCCACAGAGTAGAAAACAATATCAGCAATGCATAAGCTGACACTGACAGAGGGTATTAGAACTCCTACTAATCAATATGATAAAGACATAATTAAGTAGAAAAAATGGGAAACTGCCTTGAACTCTTTAAACAATAGGATATCCAACTAGTTTACAAAACCACAAAAAGATGTTTATACATGTGTATATTAACCAAAGGACATATAAAAAATGTTTATAGCAGTTTTATTTGTAATAACCAACAACCGGAAATTATTAAAAAATCCATTATCAGGAGAAAGAATATATTCACACATGCACACAGTGTAATACTAGGAGATATATAAAAAAAGAATAAGCTATAGTTACATGCAATAACATGAATGAATCTTACAAATAATATTTAGAGAAAGCAGAAATACAAAATAATATGCATAATTCTACTTATATAACATGAGGACCAGGCAAAGGTAATGGTGATAGAAATGGTAATAGTGTTTATTATTGGGGAGGAAGTCGATAGTGGTTTTGGTACTGGTGGTTTCTTGGGTACTGGTACTGTTCTATTTTTATGTGGGTGGTATTAAATGGACAAAATCACTTTGTGATAATTCATTGGGCCATAAGTTATGATTTGTGTTTTTTTCTGTATGTATGTTTTACTGCAATAGACATTTCATTTCAAGTAGTCAATTGTGTTTCTAAATAAATTAAGTTGTATATATTTGCCATTTTTAATATTAGCAAAAGTTAAGTTCCTACATCTAACAAAAAGTATACAAGTTCTGTGAGGAAAAAAGTAATTAATTTTATTAATTAATTAGTTAATTTATTGTACTCCATTGTTTTATTTTTAAATTAATTTTATAGGGATTACATTGGTTGATAAGATTATATAGGTTTCAAGTATAAATTTCTATGTTACATGATCTGTACATTGCATTGTGTGCCAACACCCCAAATCATATCATCTTCCTTTACCATATATTTGGCTCCCTTTACCTTTATTAACTTTCTTTAAAGATATTGAAATTACTCAAATGTATAAGGAGATTTACCATGTTCAGTGGTAGTAAGATTCAATATTGTAAAGATGCCATGTTCACATACATTTATAAACATAGTGCAAATTTAATAAAAATCCCCAAAACATTTGGAAATGATTCTAAAATTCATATGTAAGAATAAAGGGCTAACAATAGACAGGACATTAATGAAAAATAGAAGCAAGGTATGGACTTATCCTTACTATATTTTAAGAGATTATTAATATTGAGAAATTGAAATTCTCATAGTTCTGAAGCTATAGGGAGTATTACATTGTGGCGTTAATATAGTATGGTATTGGCACATGAATAGACTAGCTGAGAAATGGAAGGGGACCAGTGCTTATATGTACCCTTAATATATGTTGTCGTGGGATTGCAGATCATTAGAAAAAGGTTGGATTTTCTTTCTTTCTTTCTTTCTTTCTTTCTTTCTTTCTTTCTTTCTTTCTTTCTTTCTTTCTTTCTTTCTTTCTTTCTTTCTTTCTTTCTTTTAAAATAGATTTTTATTGATTTCAGAGAGGAAGGGAGAGGGAGAGACAAAAACATCAGAGATGAGAGAGAATCATTGATAGGCTGCCTCCTGCATGCCATCTACTGGGGATCGAGACTGAAAGCCAGGTCTGTGCCCTTGACCAGAATCAAACCCAGGACCCTTCAGTCCTCAGGCCAATGCTCCATCCACTGAGCCAAACCAGCTAGGGCAAGAATGGATTTTTCTGTAAATTGTGGGAGGCTAAATGTTTAACAATGGAAAGAAAATATTGGATTTCTACATCATTTTAAAAATATTTTTGATTTCAGAGAAGAAGGGAGAGGGAGAGAGAGGGAAAGAGAGGTAGAAACATCAATGATGAGAGAGAATCATCGATCAGCTGCCTTCTGCATGCCCCGCCCCCCCCAGTGGGGACTGAGCCCGCAACCTAAGCATGTGTCCTGACTGAGAGTCAAACCATGACCTCCTGGTTCATAGGTCAGTGCCCAACCACTGAGCCATGCCAGCCGGGCCCCTACCTCATTTTATATATAAACAATACTTACTTGATTAAAGAGTTAAGTATGAAAGGCAAAACCATAAAAATTTTAGAAAACATAAAATTTTAAAATGGCATTATGAACTTATGGTAGGAGAAAAATTTTAAACAAGATACAAAATATATTAACCATAAAAAATTATAAATCTAACCATATAAAAATCAAGTATTCCTATTCATTGAAAAAAAAAGGCACAAAGTGAATGAATACAAGAAGAAACAGAACAAAATATAGCAGCAAATCAATAAAAAGGTGAAAAAAAGTAGAATAGTAAAAAAAATTAAGTGGCATTTTATAGAGGAGGAAATGTTAATGGCTATAAACATCTGAAAAGATGCTCAAACTCAATAATAACCAGGGAAATGCTATTTATTGAGATACTAGAGGCCCAGTGCATGAAATTTGTGCGGGGGGGGGGGGTTTGTCCCTCAGCCCAGTCTGTACCCTCTCCAATCTGGGACCCCTTGGGGGATGTCTGACTGCCGGTTTAGGCTCGATCCCTGTGAGATCGGACCTAAACCGGCAGTTGGACATCCCTCTTACAATGACATCCCTCTCACAATCTGGGACTGCTGGCTCCCAACTGCTTGCCTGCCTGCCTGCCTGCCTGCCTGCCTAATTGCCCCAAACTGCTTCTGCCTGACAGCCTGATAACCCTAACTGCTCCCCTGCTGGCTCAATCGCCCCCAAATGCCCTCCCCTGCTGGCCTGGTTGCCCCCAACTTCCCTCCCCTGCTGGCCCGGTCGCCCCCAGCTGGCCTCCCTGCTGGCCTGGTCATCCCCAACTGCCCTCCCCTGCAGGCCTGATCCCTCCCAACTGCCCTCCCCTGCTGGCCTGGTTCCCCCCCAACTGCCCTCTCCTGCCAGCCCGGTCAGCCCTAACTGCCCTCCCCTGCAGGCCTGGTCACCCTCAACTGCCCTCCCTCTCCTGCAGGCCCAGTTGCCCCCAACTCCCCTCCCCTGCTGGCCTGGTTCCCCCCAACTGCCCTCTCCTGCCAGCCCGGTCAGCCCTAACTGCCCTCCCCTGCAGGCCTGGTCACCCTCAACTGCCCTCCCTCTCCTGCAGGCCCAGTTGCCCCCAACTCCCCTCCCCTGCTGGCCTGATTGCCCACAACTGCCCTCCCCTGCTGGCCATCTTGTGGCCATCTTTGACCACACAGGGTGGCCATCTTGTATGAGGGCATGATGGTCAATTTGCATATTACCTCTTTATTATATAGGATTTGTATTCTTGTGAAATGGGCAAGTATTACAAATTTAGATAAATAAATTGTGATATATTCATACACTGGAATGTTACATGGCAGTGAAACTTAATGAACTCAGCTACATACATTAGCATGCTTGAATCTAAAAAATATTATGTGAAATAAGAGAAACAAATCACAAAAGAACTCATATGTTATGGTTCCATTTACATGAAGTTCTAAAAGAGACAATACTTTTTTTAATGGATTCACAGATATGTAGAAAAACTACAGTGGAAACAAATGAATAATTAACTTACAATTCAGAATAGCTTTACCTGAGGTGAAGGGTTGAGGAGGCAACTGGGGAGGGGCTACAGGTAGACTAGTTACCAGCAAGGCTCTGTTTCTTGGGGTGGGTGGCTATTATGAGTGTTCACTTTATTATTTCTCTCTGAAATGTAAATAAACAATTTGCATAAAAATATTCTTTTACATTTGTGATACATTTCATAGCAAAAATGTAAAAGAGAGCCATGGCCTGGTATCTCAGTGGTTAGAGCACCATCCCAATATGCCAAGAGTGTGGGTTTAATTCCAGCTCAGGGCACATACAAGAAATAGCCAATGAATGCATAAATAAGTGGAACAATGAATTTGTGTCTTTCTTTCTCTTCCTCCTTCTCTTTAAAACAAAAAATGTAAAAGAGAAAAGAAAAAAAAGAGAAAATTTTAATCATTATTAAATTACTAATTATATTATTATTAATGGAAAGAAAGTATGATAATCATACCATTATTTCACTTCACTGGTAAAGAGAAGTAATTTAAACTTAGACATTGGTATCTTGGCAAGTCTTTGAAATTTCCAGAGAGCAAGTTTAATTTTCATAAAAAGACTTTCCAGTAGCATTAAGAGAAAAGATGCCATTGCACAATCAGAAAAGAAACCCCAAAACACGAGAAGATAATTCACAAGAAAGGAGAATGCTTGTTGAGCATGTCAACCAAAATACATTGAGCATGGGCCAAAGATTCCACAAAAAGGCAATTCATTTTCGCATCTTGAGTTTATGTAAAAATATGCTTCACAGATCATCAGTTGTCTGTCCAGGCAAGTAAAAGGAATGTGTATTGCCATTTTAAACAAAGACAGTAAATCTCGTTGGGTGGAAATTTGTGAATAAGTTATTACCATAGAAATTAATTTATGGAAGGAAGTTCAACACAAAGGACATGGTCATTTCCGGAGAGAAAGGCTTAGTCTGAAAAGGGTGCTGCAGAGGGGATATTCTGCCACCTGTGCTGAGAGAACTTTGAGATGAGACAGTATTATGTAAAGGCAACACAGGTGATGTTATAGAAGATGGGAATTTTAGAAATTGAAATGTTGATTTCCCTATGTACATACAAACTTGTTTGTGGTGATTCTAGATGTAAAAATCAACTTCATTAAATAGTTCACTTTTATAAAGTTATAGCTTTTTATGACTGAAAGTGCTAACTACCAATGTGGGGGATTTTTTTTCTTGAACTTGCTCTGAAAATTTTAACCTGACAAAAATTTATTCTTAATATTAACCTTTATTGTTTTTAATGTGTAGTTTTGATATTTTTTTTTGCCACAGGATAGTTGCCTTTTTACCAGTTTGCAGGTAAGCTGCATTTGTAATATTCATAGTTAGCAACTGGCAGGAGGTAAAACCAGGGCGGTATAGCTTGTTGAGAAAAAAAATCATAAAGGAAAATCTTGCCTTTGAAAGTAAGTATGACTCTGGGAATGAGCAGAAATGTCTTGATGCAGGTGTGATGGCAGGCTGTTCTCATTCTTGATGAGATCAATGCTGAGAGTTTGGCTTTAATCATTCATAGGCAGGAAAGCCACAGGAAAAATTCTGATAAGGCAAAAAAAATGTGTAAAATATTACTTTTAAAATATTAAAGCCAGGTGGTCTTTTATTAACACTTAACATTTGCTTAGAGTTAGTGTCCCTCTAGGAAACACTAGTTGAAGTGCTCTACCATGCACTGTAGGGTTGGCCAACTGCTAAACCCTTTAGTTCATTCATTCACGCAGCTGATATTTACTAAGTGGTGTGTGTGTGTGTGTGTGTGTGTAAGAAGGGAGAGAAAAAGAGAGAGAGAGAGAGAGAGAGAGAGAGAGAGAGAGAGAGAGAGAGAGAGAGAGAGGACATTGAAGTGAGAGAGATCTATCAATAGGTTGCCTCTCTCACACACCCTGACTGTGTATTGTAATCATTCCGTGTATTGGATGTTGCTCCAACCAACTAGCCAGGGTAGAAGGAGATAATGTCTATGTAATAGGACAGGAGAAAAAAATATGAAGACTTCTATCCCAAGAGAAAATATTTTAGGCTGTAGTAAGACATAAAGTGTTTGGAATAATCACTAGGTACCCAGTTTTTCTAAAAATAGTTCATTGTTTCAAAGAAGTTGTTGGACAACTTATAGATTAAGTATGCATAAATGTATAGATAATATAGGTGCTATACTATGTGCTGGGCCTAGTACTTGGCACACATTGTATATATGTGGCCTATGGATTGTAAATATATAGCTTCCTTTATTTTGCATTAGAAAGTGCCACTTCCAGGTAAATTTTGGAAGAGGTGTAGGGGATACTTAAGAAGACATTAAGTTGATAATTGCTCAAGTAATGATAATCAAATATTAAGCATGGTCATTCCTTCCTTTTTTTCTATAGAATTCTGTACCCTGCAACGAACTTTCACACAGTTAACTTTTTGACCCTCAAAAACAACCCATTAAGGTAGGCATCATATAGATTTCTTCTTCTTCTTCTCCCCTTCCTCTTTCTTTTTCTTCATTTAATAAGAAAATTGAGCCTTAGAGAATATAGAGGACTTGGCCAAAGGCACATGGACAGACAATAGAAGAAGTGGGGACTTGAACACACACTCTTATAGACCAAGACCAATTTATCCACTGCTTGCTATGTCTGAGGTAAGCCATTCAGGTGCATCTATTCCCCATATTCCTTCTTCATGAAAGAAAACTCTCTAGTTTTAGTGTCTCCTTTCTGCCTCCAAAAGTTACTTTTCTTTTGTCGTCGGCACATTCTCCAGATGGAAAGCACTGAGAATGAAGGTGCGTTGGCCATGATGCGCTGCGGTTTAGTGTAAATGCTGCAGGAGCATCAGCTTAGATGCCCCTGCTCCCAGGAACATTGCTTCTTTCAGTTCCTGTAGTCTTAGGCTGGAGTTACTGAGTGGTGCAAGGAAAGTAGGCCTCTTTCCCCAGGAAGGGCCCTCTGACATAAATACCTCACTTACCAGGCATTTTATGAATCTTAACATGGTGTCATTTGTATAGTCAGCAACAAGCAATGTTCTCTCCTAGCCATTTAATAATTTGCTCAGCAAGCACTTTGTTGCTAATTATGGTCTTGTTGGGGACAATTTAGTGATCTTGTTTTCCAATACCCCTTAAGAGAGAATTCTGTATCTAGATTCTTCCTCAATAAAAAAATAATAAGGGTAGAGAACATAATCCATCACTCTCTCTGCACTTGAGATCCTTGATTTCCAAGGCTGCATTATAAATTGGCTTTTGGGTCAGTTTTCCCTTACTGTTTTATATGTATGCTTTCATTATTAATTTAGAGTGTTGAGGTGATGGCTTGGGTGGGGATTAACCATGCTTACTTGCTGCTTTGCTTTGTCTGTGATTTGGAATTGTCATTACCTTTCTCCACCTTCAACCCATGAATCAAGAGTCGACTTCATAGAATTTTTGGTTGGAAAGTTAACTACTTCCAAACCATCGAGATGATGTCTCTCTATGATTCCAAATACTAGTTTCAAGTATCAAAGAATGCCCAGGCAAGCCAAGATGTCCTTGAACAATAGAGGTCAGTCTACTGTGGTAGCTCAGTCTTGTGGTTCTTTGCCTTGACTGGAAGTAATAAAGCTGGAGCCAGAACCAAGACATTATGTCTCCTTCAGAGAAATCCTAAGTATAAATTAGTCTGAAATTAAATAAATTCCATTTGGCAAGAGCATGAAAAATATCCTATAGTCTTGAACATGTTTAAATGCCATAAATGGTAAAATTTGCAGCTCATTAAATATGAGGAAGTGATTTAAATAATAAAACCCCAAACTTCAAACTCACTTATTTTCTTTTCCCACCTTCAATTTCCAGCCAGGAAATAGTGTCATAGAAAAACAATCTTGTGGTTCAGCTCCCTGTTGCAAAAGAAGTACATTCAAGTTATCTTAAACTAATTTCTCCAAATAAGTGTCTAACTGAATGTTGAAAACCTCGGGGGGAGATTCCATAAACTCCTTTGGTAAACTCTAACAATGTTTGAACAACCTTGCAATTCGGAAGTGGTTTAATATTTAAGTTGAGCTTCCTTGCTGATGTCAGAATATCATAAATGAATTCATTTTTTGTGCATACTAGAGATGGAAAAGATTTATCTTGAGACTGCTTGAGACATACCACATCTACATTTACTAAGTGAATTCTTGGAAGAGAAGTTTTTTATCTTATTCTATCAAACATGTGGGAATAGCTCTTAAATTTGTTCATTTAGGATTTTTATTAAATAAATTACAGTTGGGACACAACATCTTGATGTCGCAATAATATTTAGCCTGGTATGTTGGTTTAGAAGGATCTGAATGCAGTTTTTATTATGAGCTTTTATGATTTTTTTTTGTTTAGTTATGACTGTGAATGATGAGGGTTATTTAGAAAAGCCTATTTTACCCTACATGTTCTAGTTCTGTTTCTTGGGCTATAAATAGTGCAGATAAGATTTGGACAAGTCTGTGAACTTTCCATTGACTTTATTAGAAGTGTTTTCCACTGGTTATTCCTGAGGGGCAAGGTCAGATCTGATACGAGATTGGCTCAGCATAAAAACTGTGTATACTGAGTAAACATGAGAATGAAAGCCAGAATATGAGAAATGACAGAAGTTTGTAGGCTTGAAGTAATGTTTTTGGATTTATGCCATGGTTGCCCATCTAATCTGTATATGTTTTTTGGATGAACTTATCCATTTTTGAGGTTTTATGTACCATTTGCATGTTATAGATTTCTGGATTTTTATTTTTGCCTAATTTTTTCTCCTAAAAGTGTCTTTGTTTTTTTTAATGAGTACCTCATATTCAACATGTCAAAATGGAATCCTCCACTCAAACCTTCCCTTTCCTATGTTAGTGAATGGTACATCATCCACTTGTTCAATTGCTCAAGTAGGAGACCTTTTTCCATTTCATATACCTGTGTCAGTTAGAACTAGGTTTTACTCTAAGTTATAGAAAGTCCCAATTAATAGTGGCTTAAACAAGACAGAAGTTTATTCTCGCTGTACACAAAAATCTGGGTTGGTACTTGAAGACTAATATGGTGCTCTATACTGCCGGGGTCCAACCCCAGCAGGTCCAGGGGTCCCCAAAGGCGTGGACGGAGTCAGCGAAGAAGGAAAGACATGGAGACAGCGTTCAGTTGATCAGCAGCCTAGCCAGGATCTCCAGCCCGGATCTCCAGAGAGGTTCTGCTTCGGATCTCCAGCGAGGTTCTGTAGCCATGTTCCCTCGCTAGGTTCTCCAGCCAGGTTCTGTCCAGGCTCTCCAGTCAGGTTCAGTGTCCAGGTTCCAGTCAGGTTCTCCTGCCAATCTCTGTAGTCAGGTTCAGTCCAGGATCCCTTGCCATGTTCTCCCGCTAGGCTCTGTCTCTAGGCTCCGAGGCCAGTCCCGGTCCAGGATCCTCTGGGATGCTCTCGCCAGTGAAGTTCTTCTGTCTCTAGGCTCCGTGTAGGTTCTGTCTTCTGAATTCTGTCTCCTGAGTTCTGAGTCTTTCTGTCTTGTTACAACTGTATTTATACCAGTTGATTCAATCCTATCAATCTCTATTACAAAGGTTAGGGCGTTTCTTATCTCCATTCCAGGGAGAAAAGATTATGTAGTTTAAGCATGATTGTTCGTAGTTAAAGGGATTAATTACCCGCCTGGCACTTAGTTGAGGGGTTTTATTCCCTCCCTAACTTCAGGGGAAAATCCCTACCTGGGGATTCAACCTTTCTCTGAGAGGTGACTTTGGTTAAAACACAGCGCCAAGAAGGTGAGCAAACATATTAAGAACCGTATGCCATATATGCCAGGTCCCTTGAAACAGCAAGGATGGACCGGCTCCCGGCACTATACAATGAGGGACAAAGGTGAGGTTCCTTATATCTTATTGCCTTGTCATAGGTGGTGGCATTTACATTCCAGGCAGCAAGCTAGAGGAAGGGAGAAAAAAGAGAGCAAAGGGTACGCATGTTCCATCTCATCTGAAAGATTCTCGGAAGCTGCTGCATAAACGCTTCTGCTTACCATCCCATTGATGTGAGTTTAGTCACATTATTGTACTTCCTGGCAAAGAAAAAGTGAAAGCTGCCGTCTACATTCTGGGAAGCCATGTGCCAGGCCCCAAATGGGAGGTTCTATCACACTTGAAAAAAGGGGGAATGGATATTAGGCGTGAACATCTTGGACTCCCAAATATCCACAAACACACTTTTGTTCATTCATAGAACACTGCTCTTCCATAAGGAAGATAACCTCCCAAATCCATCCAGTTCCTCTTCCAACTCAAAGTCCTTGAACTCTGGATATGCCTGGTGTTCTCTATCAAGGCCAGCTATAGCTTCTTGTGGTTTGGTAACCTATAAACGAAGGCATTCTATTACCCCATAAGCACTCAACATCTAGAGAAGGAGCAGAATAACGTCTATAAAGTTTTCCGTTTAGAAAAGAAGGGAATGAAAAATACAAAGAAGTACTATCACTAGCAGTTGTCAAATTTGGTTGGACTGGAATTATGAAGACTATCTTCTCTGCATTAGAAAAGCTCCTTGATTAGTCTCTCTGGTAGCTCTTGACCTTGCTGCATGGGAGGAATTCCCTAGTGCAATTTTTCTGTGACTCCTGACTTTCTCCTTAAGGAGGTTCTTTTTAACTTCACTCTCTTCCATGGCTGCATTGGAATACATGTTCCTAGAGGATGCAAATCAATCAATCTCTCTCTCTCTCTCTCTCTCTCTCTCTCTCTCTCTCTCTCTTTAAAGAATTTTAAAGAGAAAAGAAGTATTGGGGTCTAGCCCCAGCAGGTCCAGGGGTTCTCAAAGGTGTGGATGGAGACAGCATTCAGTTGATCAGCAGCCTAGCCAGGTTCTCTAGCCAGGTTCTAGCCAGGTTCTCCAGCCAGGTTCTGTCTTTATGCTCCTGTTACATCTGTATTTATACCAGTTGATTTTAATCCTATCCATTCTATTCCAAAGGTTAGGGCATTTGTTATCTCCATTCCAAGGTCACTACTCTATTGTTCTCTTAAGATACAAGGAAATAACTGAAGGAGATTATCCTAAGTAAAGATTATGTAGCTTAAGTGTTATTGTTCGTAGTTAAAGTGATTAACTACCCGCCTGCCACTTAGTTAAGGGGTTTTACTGATTTATTCCCTTCCTTAGTCTTGTTAATCCCTAACTCCAGGGAAAAATCCCCACCTGGGGAAACAACCTTTCTCAGAGAGGTGACCTTGGCTAAAACACATAGTGCTAAGAAGGGGAGCAAACATATTAAGAACAGTATGCCATATACACCAGGTCCCTTGAAACATATGTGTGCAGATGTTTCTTCCCTGCAGTAACTGTGTCAAGCACCAAGGATGAACTGGCTTCTGGCAAAGAAGGGAGAGGGAGACAGAGAAACATTGATGTCACAGCAAAACTTTGATCGGCTACTCCTGTATGTCCCCTACCAGGGATTGAGCCTGCAACTTGGTCATGTGCCCTGACCAGGAATCAAACCAGCAATATTTTGGTGCATAGGTGACACCCAACCAACTGAGCCAACTGGGTGATGATGCAAAGCTTTTATAGTCCATTCCTGCTGGTGTAGACTGGGGGGGGGGTGGTGTGTCAAAGAATTGCTTTGTGGGCAGGGGGATTCATGGAAAGATGGATTAGGGGGTGAATTTTTCTAGAAAAAATGTAAAAGTGAGAGAAAACAGACAATGCTGGAACTCCTGGAATCATCAACATTTAAGAGTTAGGTGGAGAATGAGGACCTGGCAAAGAAGAGAGAGGGAAACTATTCAAGAACAGAAGGAGAATTGTGACAATGTGATATCATACAAGTCACAGGAAGAGAAAGTTTAAAGAAAGAGGATGTATCCCAAAATGTTTCAGAATGGTCAAAAAATATATATAAATTGTAGTGTTATAAGGGTTGGTAATTAGGAGTCATTTGAAATTTTTCAAAGAAAGAGCAATATCAGTGACAAGCTGGTGGACATAAAACCTGCCCATGGTGGCTGTAGGAGTTTAAGGAAGAAACAGAGATAATAACTTTGAATGTGGTTATAAAAAGAATGGGAGGTAAGAGGGAGAATCAGAAGTTGAGATTCACTCAGATTCTCAGATATTTTTTAAGAAGGTAGAATTTTAACTTGCAAGAATATAGAAAAGATGTGATCTGTAGTATACTCTGTCCCCTCCCTTAGATCTTGATCAGTTTATGTGCTTCATGATGGCTGGGGATTTAGGTGTTCTACTTTTTTTTCCTTGCAAGGTAGTTGGAAAGTTGAAGAGGAAAGCTTTGGCCAAAGCTCACAAAATATATAGACTGTGGCAGAAAGGAGAAAGTCTTTGATACCCAGGGATATCTATTGAAGAGCATTACTGTGCAACAAGAGCAATTAAACGTAACTATTTATTACTAGTAGCCTGGTGCACAAAAATTTGTGCACTCGGGGGTGGTGGGGGTGGTGGTGAGGGGTGGGGCCAGACCCCTCAGCCCGACCTGCACCCTCTGTCATGTTCCGGGACCCTGGCCGCTCCGGGCCTAGGCACAGGCCTACAGGCTTGGGGCAGCCTGGCTCCTGAGGCCCCATTTTATCAAGAGAACAAAGTTGGCATTAGTTACAGCCCTCACCGAACCTAGTACAGTGCATCTGTGAGTACAACTGCTTCGTTTATGTGCCTGCTTCACCCTACTGAATTACTAACATCTTGAGGACATAGCTCTGTCTTATCCTGCTTTAACTTCAGTGCCTGGCCTGGTGCCAGGGACCTGAGAGGGTTTGCTGAGTGAGTGAGTGAATAATGAGTGAGTCAGTGAATGAGTGAATGAATGAGCAAGTAAGTGAATGAGCAAGCAGCTAGGGGGCGGGAACTTCTGCCAGCTGCCTGACGCCCACCCTGGGAAGTTCCCACCCTGTTCCCAGCAGCCCGGTGCCCCTCTCCCAGCTGCATAGTTCACTCTGGGCAAAGGCGGCCCCGGTTCTCCGCCTTTGCCCTGCCACCCGGCTCTTGCCTGCCGCCCGGGTTTCCAATCACCAGCCGGGGAGTGGGGGGGCAGGGAAGAGGCGGCTGCTGGCATCCGCCTCTTCCCTGCCCCGCCCGGCTTCTCTGATCACTGGCCGGGCAATGGGGGCCCCAGTTCTCCAGGGCCGACTTTTCCCTGCCCCCTAGCTCTTGCCTGCTGCCTGGGTTTTGGATCACCGTCAGCCGCGGGTAGCTTCTTCCGTCCTTCCCCTTTCGCCTCCCAGCATTGCGCCTACATATGCAAATTAGCCGCCATCTTTGTTCGCGGTTAACCACCATCTTTGTTGGCAGTTAATTTGCATATCGCCCTGATTAGCCCATGGGAAGTGTAGAGGAGGTATGGTCAATTACTATGTTTGTCTATTATTAGATTAGATGTGCAAGGCACTGTGACTCTCACCAATATATTGAGCATTCCCTGAAAGAAGATACTATCTTTGTAATTCAAAGTCTATTGCAGTCAAATTTAATGAAATGGCTCTCATTTAAGTCTCTAGTACAGTGAGCCATGTAGGAAAAGTCTCTTAGGATTTGGTAGTAGCATTAACTGTGTCTTTCCTGAGAAACGTCACTTGTCTTTTTCTTTTAGATAGTGACACTAGTGACATCCTTAGAAATCTCCCGTGTGCCAGGCACTATGCCAAGTACTTCATCTATGTTTTCTCAGGATATTCTAACAATGTGTCTTTGAAGAAAGTACTGTCATAATTCTATTGGTGAGGCTAAGTAACAGCTATTAAACATTCTTCTCTTTTTAGCTGCCAGGAAGCTTAGAGCAAGGTTTTAAACGCAGTCATAGTAATTGTACTGACCTTTCCTGTGCTTTTCTTTTTTAAATTAAAAGACATTTATTTTGCTTGAGGTTTTAATCAGAACTTAAACATTCATAGACGATGGCTCAATTTTAGTTTAAGGCTGCTTTTTAAATATACAAACAAGCCTATTTTTTCATCTTATTTTCTCCTCTAAACTTTTTTCATTCTTAAAAATAGTTATATACATTCTAACAGATATGTATCTTATTGTAGTTTTTTATTTTTGTTTTTTTTGTTAATCCTTGCCCAACGATATTTTTCCATTGATTTTTAGGGAGACTGAAAGAGAGAGGGAAAGACACAGAGAAACATCGATGTGAGAGAAACAAATCAACTGGTTGCTTCCTGCATGAGCCCTGACCAGGGCCCAAGCCGGGGAGGAGCCTGCAACCAAGTACATGCCCTTGACTGGAATCAAACCCGGGACCCTTTGGTCCGTAGGCTGACACTCTATCCATTGAGTCAAACTGGCTAGGGCTCTTATAGTTTTGATTTACGTTTCCCTGATAGCTAGTGAGGTTGAGCATCTTTTCATATATCTGTTGGACATTTGTATGTCTTCTTGGGTGTTGGAGAAATTGTGGCAAAAAAGGAACCCTCATTCACTGCTAGTGGGAATGTAAACTGGCACAGTTGCTATGAAAAAGAGAATGGGAGGTGAGGGGGAGAATCAGGGAGTTGAGATTCACTCAGATTCTCAGATATTTTTTAAGAAGGTAGAATTTTAACTTGCAAGAAAATAGAAATGGCAATATTTCATCTGTATGGAGGTTCCTCAAAAATTAAGAATAGAGTTACTGTATGAACCAGCAACCCCTCTTCTGGGTATCTACCTAAACAATTTAAAAACATTTATTTCCAAAGATATATGCACCCCTAAGTTCATTGAAGCATTAACATGTACAAGACATGGAAACAATGGAAATGTCCTTTGATTGATGATTGGATATAGATGTGGTGAAGCCCAGCCAGTGTGGCTCAGTGGTTGAGCATTGATCTATGAACCAGGAGGTCACATTCGATTCCCCGGTCAGGGCACATGCGCAGGTTGCGGGCTTGATCCCCAGTGTGAGGCATGTAGGAGGCAGCTAATCAATGATTCTCTCTCATTATTGATGTTTCTATCTCTCTTTCCCTCTCCCTTCCTCTCTGAAATCAATAAAAATATCCTATATAATAACAGCATAATATGCAAATTGAATGGCAGAACAACTGGTCACTATGATGCACACTGACCACCAGGGGGCAGATGCTCAATGCAGGAGCTGCCCACTGGTGGTCAGTGTGCTCCCGCAGGGGGAGCTCAGCTCAGCCAGAAGCCAGGCTCACACCTGGCAAGTGCAGTGGTGGCAGGAACCTCTCCCACCTCCACTGCAGGTGGGCGGTAAGGAGTGACTGTGGGAGGGATGTCTGACTGCCAGGACCCAAGGGGTCCTGGATTGCCAGAGGGTGCAGGCCAGGCTGAGGGACCCCCCACTTCCAGTGCACGAATTTCATGCACTGGGCCTCTAGTCTAATCTAATAAAAGACAAACATGCAAATTGACTATACCTTTGCTATGCCTTAAGCCACGCCCACAAGCCAATCAAAGTGACTACATGCAAATTAACCCAACCAAGATGGCGGCTGGAAGCCATGGAGCTGGACCGAGCAGGAGGCTTGGTTGGTCCAGTGATGGAGGAAGCCAAGCTTCTCGCCTGCCACGGCCGGCTCTGAGCTCCACTGAAGGCAACAAAGTTTCAATTATAGAAGATAAATAAACCCCAGATACCTGCTTTCAGCCGGCCATGGCCACGGAGCTGGAGCAAGCAAGAGGCTTGGTTGCTCCAGTGGTGGAGGAAGCCAAGCTTCCCACCCGTCCTGGCTGGCTCTGAGCTCCACTGAAGGCAACAGTTTCAATTATAGAAGGTAAATAAATCTCAGAATAAATAAAAAAGAAAAAAAGGAGAGGCTAGGAGCTTTTGTTGCTGGGGGGCTTGGCCAGCCTGAAAACGGCCCTCAGCCCCTCACCCAGACTGGCCAGGCACCCCAGTGGGGACCCCCCACCCTAAAGAGGGTGTGGCCAGCCTCCAAACAGCCATCAGCGTCTCACCCAGGCTGGCCAAACCTCCATGGGGTGAGGGTCCCTATTTGGGGGGGGCTTGACCAGCCTGCAAACAGCCATCAGCCCCTCACCCAGGCTGGCCAAACCTCCATGGGGTTAGGGTCCCCACTGGCGGGGAGCTTGACCAGCCTGCAAACAGCCATCAGCCTCTCACCCAGGCTGGCCAGGCACCGCAGCGGGACCCCCACTCTGATCCGGCACACCCTTCACGGCAAACCAGCTGGCCCCCACCTGTGCATCAGGCCTCTATCCTATATAATAAAAGGGTAATATGCAAACTGACCCTAACAGCAGAACAACTAAGAATGACTGGTCACTATGACACTCACTGACCACCAGGGGGCAGACGCTCAATGCAGGAGATGCCCCCTGGTGGTCAGTATGCTCCCACATGGGGAGCTCTGCTCAGCCACAAGCCAGGCTGATGGCTGCCAGTACAGCGGTGGTGGTGGTGGGAGCCTCTCCCGCCTCCTCAGCAGCGCTAAGGATGTCTGACCACAGCTTAGGCCTGCTCCCTGCTGGCAAATGGACGTCCCCTGAGGGCTCCCGGGCTGCCAAAGGGATGTCTGACTGCCAGCTTAGGCCCAATCCCCCAGGGAGTGAGAAGGCACAGGCCAGGCTGAGGGACACCCCCCACTCCTGAGTGCACAAATTTTTGTGCACCGGGCCTCTAGTATTTAAATAAAAGATGTGGTATATATAAACAATGGAATATTACTCAGCCATAGGAAAAGATGAAATACTGCCATTTGCTACAACATGGATGGATCTTTAGAATATCATACTAAGTGAAATAAGTCAGACAGAAAAAGTCAAGAACCATATGATTTCACTCATGTGTGGGATATAAAACTGAAAGCAACAAATGAACCAACAGGAAAAACAGGCAAATGAAAACTCATAGACACAGACAACAGCATGGTGCTTACCAGAGGGAAGGTGGAGGTGGGGAGCAGTAAAGGGTAAGGGGGGTAAAATATATGGTGATGGAAGATTTACTTTGGGTCATGGGCACACAATGCGATATACAGATGATGTATCATAGAATTGTACACTTGAAACCTATATAATTTCATTAACCAATTCACCTCAATAAATTTAATTTCAAAAAACTTGAAAATGGTTTGTCATATCTTTAGAGTAGATTATACCTCATATTCTTGTTTACATTATTTTTTTTCTTTTTTTTTTATTATTAGTTAAGGTATTACAAATGTGTCCTCATCCCCCCCATTAACCCCCAACCTCCCCCCCACACACAAACTCATGCTCCCATCCCCCTGTTGTCCATGTCCATTGGTTTGGCTTATATACATGTATACAAGTCCTTCGGTTGATCTCTTCCCCTTACCCCCGCCCTCCCCTACTTTCCTTCTGGGGATTGATAGCCTGATCGCTGTTTCTCAGTCTTTGGGTCTGTCCCTTTTCATCAGTCTATGTTGTTCTCTATAATCCACAAATGAGTGAGATCATGTGGTATTTATCTTTCTCTGACTGGCTTATTTCCTTGTTTACATTATTGATGCCATTAGCCAACAGCTTATGTGAAATATGATATTGAGTAAAATATCATTATATATATAAATTGTTATGTATATCATTTTTTTTAGTGATCAAACATATTTTTGAAGAGAATTATGGTACAAAATAATTGAATTTTACATTTGTTGCATTCATATCTTGGCATTCTATTACAATTATGAATTGAGTTCCTAATTTGGATCTTAGATTTGATAATTTTACAAATTAAATGATGACACAAACATCTATAATTTTATGTTCCTTTAGGTCACTCATTTGTCTCTGTATACATTTAGTAACATTTTCAACAATATTAGGTATTTTACATGTATGTTTTAGGGAAAGAACTAGTAAAAAAGTATAAATATTTAAAATGCAATTTGGAGCCAGTTCTGAACTGGACAGATATTAGAGTGGCCTTTTTACTGTCCATCTCTACCCTTTGTAGCTGGAGAAAAACAGGGTGGAGCCTAACCATTGATTACAAGCAAATAGATTTCCTCAATACAGGTCTCTTACAGCAGACATCTACTATTAAAATGGATTAGAAAAACATAGCCATGAGGGATTCCTTTGCAGTTATTTCCTTGGGAGTGACATTTACTAGTACTGGGTGGAGCATTCCTGATTATAAGGAAAGGTAGACACCAGTATAATTATGCGGCTTAGCATTAGCTAGAACTGCAGTTGCTGGTTGACTAGAACAAATTCAAATGGGCCAAGTAATAAGGTTACATTACAGCACAGGTGGAAAAACTTGGAAGATACTCAAGGCGAGGTTCCTTCATTAGTGAGTGAACTGAATGCAAAATGTTGTGTCCTGGATGACTGTGAGTAGTGAATAGAAATGGCTTTATGATTCATCTCTTCAGACGAGATCGGGCGCGTTCAGGGTGGTATGGCTGTAGACATGATTCATCTCTTCAATCAGGATACTTGGCTAATGTCACTTTCTAGGACTGGAGTGGGGGATAAAATAATCGGGATTGTGCAATAGTGGGCTGGGTCCACAGGAGAGGACCTGAAAAGAATAAACAAGAATAATGAGAGAAAAGTGCAGGGAATTAGGAGAATCGCTATTATATCTCATTTGTGGGATATAGAACTGAAAGGAACAAATTAACCAACAAGAAAAACAGGCAAATAAAAACTCATAGACACAGACAACAGTATGGTGCTTACCAGAGGGAAGGTGGAGGTGGGGCAGTAAAGGGTAAAGGGGGTCAAATATATGGTGATGGAAGATTTACTTTGGGTCATGAGCACACAATGTGATATACAGATGATATATCATAGAATTGTACACTTGAAACCTGTATAATTTTATTAACCAATGTCATTAAGTCCAGAAAACTAACCAAGATCGTTTCTTAGTATAGATTTGTGTTTCCTTTTTTGGAGGAGTGACAGAGAGGGAGAAATTTAAACTGGGCTGTTTTATTATATCTTGAGACCTAATCTAGAGCACATAAATCTCTTCAGTTGATGGAACATTTTTCCATTTGATTTTGATAGGCTAAATAAACCATAGACGTAATGATTTCGCTATACATCTATGGTGTCATCCAGTTAAAGAAGAGCTGATCAATGAAGACAAAACAGCAGAAAGAACCCTCCTCCTGTCCCTTCCCACCATCAAGGATCAGCTCAGTTCTATTGAGCTTCCCCTTGTGTCTCCTAATGAGGGCAGATACCTGGAGAAACTGATACACTGGAAGATTCTTCTATGAATATGTTGAGAGGAGAGAAGACTAAGCTAGAAATAAGTATATGAGAATCAGGTTGGTGTAGAAGTGATGCCAGGTGTATGATTATGGACACTGTACTTTGCCTCCTTTGACAAAGCCAGGCTAGACATGTTGATGAAGTAATCTTCTTTTACTATACTCTCTTGGCCAAGTTGAACTCCTTAGATTCTGGTTGAACTAAGAATTTAGAATAGGGATCTCCCCATGAAGAGGTGGGACAGTTCATAGGTTGCCATGGCTATAGAATAAGATGTTTCAGAAGACAAATCACATTATCAAGGGAGGCCTTTTGCTAAGTAGGGGTGGGGAAGGTAGGAGAACTGGAGAGGGGCTCCAGGGACAGCTGAGGGGTAGTAGGTCTCCAGCTCTCCTGGCACGGCGTGCACTTTCACGATCAGCACCACCTTGCCCATGCTTTCTGTTGGGCATCCTGAGGGCAGAACATGAGATCAAACCAAATTAAAATATAAGGAAGAAGAAAAAACATTAGCTCAAATTCTGTACAAAATGCAAATCAAATAAGGATTATGTAACACACACACACACACACACACACACACACACACACACACACTCTGAAAGGATTTTACAATGCAAACAAAGAGAAAGCTAAAAGAAATAAAAATGACAATTTTTATAGAATTTAAAATGGACAAAACACATACAAACAATAAAAGTTAAGTAGAATGACCAAATCCTGATATTTTAAGTAAAGGTAAGTAAAGCAAATAGGAAGAAAAAAAAGATGAGAAAAAAACTTATAAGAAAAAAATGATTAAACATAAAAAGGTGTGATTTAAAATGAAAGGTAAAAAAGACAAAAGGAAAAGCAAGAAGTAGGAAGATGAGAAAGACGGACGGTAAACATGCAAAAGACAAAGTAGCATAATTGAGTGACAGGCTAAAACAATGCTGAGCTGTAGAACGTTTTGCTAAAGACAAAATATAACCTGAATAAGAAATCAACTGACCAACCATCTGGGAGCCAGTAAGTGGAAGGAATCCTTAGCAGAATTTTACATAGTGTGAGGCCCAAGTTAATGTGGTCCCTAATGGGTGGAGAGGAGGGAATAGAGCGAGAGGAGTGTGTGCTCTTAGACTCCTGCCCTTCGGCACACCTTGGGCACCAGAGCCCAAGTCAGCATTTCTCAGCAATTAGGAGTGCAGGGGCAGGGCCCCGGGGGCCCACGGCCTCAGTTGTGTGTGGGCTCCTGGGCCCTGCAAACTCCGCTGTGAATTTAGGTGAAGCAGATGCCGTTAATCCTTCTTGATGATCCATAGTTCTGGGAGGAAGCATTAGTTTATGTAATTTCAAATAATTTATATTTGGCCCTTGGATGTATGTGTCTTTGGATTAAAAAAAAAAAATTCCCATGTTTCTCCTCTCATCTCACCCCAGAGGTCACTACTGTTAAATACTTTCCTGTGTGTTATTTTAGACCCTTATATATGGATTTAAAACACTTATATGTAGAGCAGTAGAGGATTTTGTACATAAATAATAATCATAACGAACATATATTAAATGTTTATAATACGCCAAGTACTAGAAATGGATTATACTGTATTGTGGCTTTCTGCGCCTTAACTCATTTAATCCCTGCAGCGGTATTATTTTGGTTTTACAGATGTGGAAATTGAAGCAAATGAGATTAAAAATGTGTCCAAGGCCACCCTGCAAATGAAAAACGAAAACAGGGCGTGCAGTTAGAGTTTCCACTCTTAAGCATCATGGTTTTCTGCTTTGCTAATTGGAATCATGTTGCACCAATTTTCTACAACTTATTTTTACTCTTAAAAATATATCAAGGAATACATATTCTTAGCAATATGTCAAATCCAAAGTAGATCTTTCTATGTGAGAGCTTATAGATCCACTTCATTCTTTAAGTTGCTGCATAGTGTTTGTATTTCAAATTTAATTAATTATTCCCCATTTATGAATATTTAAGCAGCTTCTAATTTTGAGTACTGGGCACATTTATTATCTTTAGAAGATGTTTGTTGAGCACCTACTATGCGCTAGGCATTCTTCTTGGTGCCAAGGAATCAGCAGTCAACAAAACAGACAAAGCTCTGCTGCCATGAATTCATTTTCTAGTGGAAGAAACAGACCAAAATCAAACAAATGTATCACCTGTACTAAAACATGTAAATCTGTCAGCATGTGATAAGGGTAATGAAGTGGAACAGAGCAGAATAAAGGGATCTATGGTATGGGGGTATAATTTTATATAGTGTGACAGGTGATTGATCATCTTTCCCTCCTCATTGAAAAAAACTTTTATGTTAGTAATATTCCAGTCTCATCGGAAGTTGAAAAATAGTATAGGGGTCCCATGTGCACTTTATCCAGCATTTCCTGTGGTAATATCTTCCATAACTATATTATCATATCAAAATGAGGAAATTGACATTGGTACAGTCTACAGACCTTATTCAAATTCTATCAGTTTCTACATATACTCATTTGTGTGTGTGTGTGTGTGTGTGTGTGTGTACATGTGTGTATGTTTGTACAGTTCTATGCAGTTTTGTCACATGTATAGATTTGTGCAAACACCAATTATTTATTTTTAAGTTGCCATTTGAATAAAAGCTAAACTAAGTGAGGGACTAAGCCAGGGCAAATCTGGATATACAGTGCTGCAGGCAGGGGCTCAGTGTGTGCACAGGCCCTGAGGCAGGTGGGAAGCAAGTTAAAGAGGAACTTTGATGGGGAGAGTGATCAGAGAGGCAGCGGGATGGGGGAGGGAAGTCAAACCACGTAGGGCCTGTGAGGTTATGGTGAAGACTGGTCTCACACTTATTCTGAGTGGGATGTATAGCAGTGGGAGGGTTTTGAGGAGTGACAAAATCAGACTTCTGTTTTCATTGGATCACTCCAGCGGCGGTGTGCAAGCAAGGAGACCAGTTAAGTGTGTGAGTTTACAATTACCCCCTTTCTTCCCTAAAAGAGGATTATATATCCCCACTTTGTTGCCATTAGATATGCAGTGCAGGGAGGAGTATTCCCCCCCACACCATTTCCCCCTATTACCTATCCACCCAATGGTCAGTTTGGGGCCATGTACCTGGCTTTGGTTCAATGGAATGTGTGCAGACACGACCTATCACAGTTCTTAAATCAGATTGCATGGTTCAGCTTAGCCCCTTGGTTCTTCTTTCTGCCATGAGACTAGCAGATGGGAGATCCTTTTTCAGGCTGGATCCTGGAATGAAAAGACATGTGAAGAAGAGCCACAGCTTATAGCAGAACTTCATTCCATATACAACATGGTGATAAATATGTTTGTTATCGTAAGCTCTTCAGATACTGGGGTTGTTTGTTATTGCAGCAAAGTTGACTAATACAAAAGTCTGTTGCAGTAGGTCAGGCGATGATAGTTTGGACCAGTGATTTTCAGCCTTTTTCATCTTATGGCACATATAGTCTAATTACTAAAATTCTGTGGCACACCCAAAATTTTGTTTTCTTCCAATTTGACAAAAAAGGTACAATTTAGCTTTATTCACCCCGGATGGCCATTATTGTGTTGACTGTTGCCTTTTTAAATTTGACAATCTAAGGGAAAAGAGGTCAGTGCCCCTGACTAAACAGTCAGGTATTGCATGTTTTAAAAATTCTTGTGGCACACCGGTTGAAAATCGCTAATTTGGACTAAGGTAGTAGACTTATTTTTGTACACATTAATTATGATTTCTGTGGTATACTTGCTGGGTCAAAGTGTATGTGCACTGCTATGAGTTTGTCCTGCTGATTGTGTCAACCTATACACCTTTTGATTATGCAAGAAAAGACTAATTTCTTTACACTTTAGCAAACAGTGGATGGTACCCAATTTATTTTTTTACTCTGATGGGCTAAATATGTTATCTCACTGTTATTTAATACCCATTTCCTTGGTTACTAGAGAGATTAAGCATCTTTGCCTACATCTTTTTAGCTCTTCTTCTTGGTGGTTAGATTAGATTATTATTTAATTCAACCTACTAATCCCAGCACTTCTCCCATTATTCTCCAATTTAATAATATGTCAAATTGAACAACTATTACATGCCAGGCAGAGCCCTAAATATTACCCAATTTAACTCTCCTACTAACCTTATGAGATAAGTATCACAAGAGTAGACATTATTGTTCCTTTTGCATGAGGAATATGAGGTCTGGAACTATTAAAGTTCTAAATAGTGTAGAACTATTCTAAAATTACTTGCTTAGAATTATACAGCCATTGTTAGAGTGGAACTTTAACCAGCTCTACTCATACCCTAATATTTCCCCCCAATTTTCACAATGCTCCTGAACATTAGCTCTACTTGGGCTGATTTACTCACTGTTCCTTGAACAAGTTTTATTCTCCCTGCCTCTGATTTCTTCAAGAAGACAAACCATGTACTTGTAAATGTACTAAAGGATAACCTAGCACGTGTTGTAAAATTTTTAGTTTTTATTTTATTTGTCTTTCCATTTCCCCCCAGTATGATGCCAGCACCCTTTCTTGCAATGGTGTAGTTTACCAATTGAATGAAGAAGGATTTCAGTGTTCTGTGTATCACCTGATGTTCCACTCTAGGTATCTTGCACATTCTGTGGCCTTTCATTGCAAGGAAGGGTACTAGCAAAAGACACAGAACAGGTAAGAAATCTAAAATAGAACATAAGGTGAACATACCACGCTGAAAAGCTTCCTCATTCAATTAGTAAAGTGTACCATTGACTCACACACACCTTTCTCAGGTGCCCACTTTTGGTGTTTTAAAGTATAGAGACTTTATTGTCATAAGAGATTACTAAGCTATAATAGACTTAAAGAATAGTTTCCTCTGCCTTTCTCCTACTGAAGAATTTAAAAGATCGTTTCTTCCCTCCTATAAATGTAATTAGAAATGGGCAAAGAACAGGCTTCTTAATTTTTTCTTCTGTGGGAGTATGTCTGTCTGTCACAAATTCGTATTTCTTTCCCATTAAATGGCAACAGGGGTGATTCTCCCCACCCTCATTTCTTTGTGGTCTCCGCATGTCTATGAAAATATGTGCTCTAACTTAATTTTCCAGTGCGGTGAAACAGACAAGTATGTCTAACATGTAGTGAACAGGAAATAAGAAAATATTTTTATCCACAGAGGATGTAAGTGCCGTCCAAAGTCAGACAAGTAGTTAATGAAAAAACATTAATCTATGTAAACATAAGAAATGGCCCAGCTGGGAAATTGGGCCCATTTGAAATTAAGTAAAATAATACGTATTTTTTAATGTGTCTCTAAATTTAGAGACATTTTTTTGGTTGAATGTTTATATAAAGTGTGATGGGATATTTCTCCAAATATATTGTCATTATCCCTAAGTATTTATTCTTTTATTTAGAATTTACATAAGGGAGTGTCCTGTGCTTTGGAAATACATATAGACTGGAACACTAGAGTGGCAACCATTTTTTCTGTACCTAAACTCATTATGGACGAAATCTTAGATTACTAGTTCTGTGCCCCTTAATGATGAGGATAGTGCTGAGAAATGCATTGTTTGCTGTTTAATTGTTGTGAGAACATCACAGAGTGCACTTACACAATCCTAGGTGGGACAGCCTACTACACACCTGGACTATATGGCACAGCCTACTGCTCCTGGATTATAAACCTGTACAGCTTTTATTGTACAAAACTACATGAGATTATATAGAAAATGATGCAATCAAGAGACAAGGTAAGCACAAAATGTATGCGGCTGCTGCTGGCATAACACAGCATACTGTTTGAAAAAAAATAATATTTTTATTAGAAGAAAGAGTATACTCCAAAATAACGACAAAAAGTATAGTGGATACATAAGCTAGGAAAGTATTATTGTCATTATCAAGTATTATGTAGTGTACATAATTGTATGTGCTACACTTTTATGTGATTAGCAGTACCATCGGTTTATACTAGCATCACCACGAATGTGTACCACACTGTGCTCTGACATCATGACGTCACAAGGTGATAGAATGTTTTTAGCTTCATTATAATTTCATGGGATCACTCTTGTATCTGCAATTTGTAATTGACCAAAACATTGCTATGTGGAGCATGACTGTATTGTGTTTTACTTTTCAGACTATCATGGCAAGTTTTTGTTTTTCCGTATTTTACGTTAGATTCAGGTGTACAGCGTAGTGGTTAGACAATCATATACTTAGTGTTCCCCTGGTATTTCCAGTACCCGCCTGGCACCACACATAGTTATTACAATACTAGAGGTCCAGTGCATGAAATTCATGCACGGGTAGGGTCCCTAGCAGCTGCTGGCTGCTGGCTGGGGCCTCCCTTCCCCCAGCTGCCTGCCGTGGCTTTCTGGGGCCTCCCTTCACATCCGCCTTGTCCTGGTGCTGCCCACTCACCTGCTCCACCATCCCATTCTCCTCGGGGCCCATCGGGGCTGGCAGCACCTCCACTGCTGGCACCGCGTTGCTGACGCCTGCCATGTTCCGCGCCATCCCCTGGTGGTCAGCACACGTCTAACTCCTGGTTGGTTGAACTCCTGCCCGTTGGGACAATTTGCATATTAACCTTTTATTATATAGGACTAGAGGCCCGGTGCACAAAATTCGTGCACAGCAGGGGCAGGGACGATCCCCTGAGCCCAGCCTACACCCTCTCCAATCCGGGACCCCTTGGGGGATGTCCAACTGCTGGTTTAGGCCCGATCCCCAGCAGTAGGACATCCCTCTTACAATCCAGGACCACTAGCTCCTAACTGCTTACCTGTCTGCCTGCCTGATCAGCCCTAACTGTCCCCCCTGCTGGCCTGGTCACCCCTAACTGCCTCTCCCACTGGCCTCGTTGCCCCTTACTGCCCCCCCGCTGGCCTAGTCACCCCCAACTGTTCCCCCACACCCCCCGCTGGCCTGGTCACTCCCAACTGCCCCCCGCCGGCCTGGTTGCCCCACGCAGCCTGCTGTTCAGTCGTTTGGTCATCCCTCACTAACCCCCCTGACAGCCTGATCACCCCATGCAGCCTGCTGTTCAGCTGTTTGGTCATCCCTCACTAACCCCCCTGCCAGCCTGGTCACCCCAAGCAGCCTGTTGTTCAGTCCTTACTGTTACTGTGATGGCATCCTAGACAATTTGCATATTCCTCTATTATTAGTATAGATTATTGACTATATTTACTATGCTGTATTTTACATCCCTGTGACTATTTTGTAACTACCAATGTTCACCTTTTTCACTCAGTCCCCCAACCCCCATCAGTCTGTTCTCTGTATCTGTGTGTCTATTTTAATTTTGTTTGTTCACTTATTTTGTTGGAAGATTTTTTTTTAATAGCAAAAATCAAAGATTAAGCTCTAAAAAAATTTGAGTGTTTGGATCTGGTTGCTATAATGTTTTGGTTTTCTTTTAATGAAGAATTAATATTAATTGCAAAGATATGAAGGAAAAGGAGATGCAATCAAATTGGTACATGGCCCTCACTATTGTGAGTCAAATGATGTTCTCACAAATAATGGCAGCTTATTTATTTGACCTCATTGTTCCTTACAATGACTTTTGAGGATAATTAAGGAAATAAATGTTTTTAGTAGAAAAATTGCTAAACCATACAGCAAACTTTGTTTTCGGTTAAGCTTTTTGAAAGTAAATTAAACTTTCCTAATGGTTCAGGGGAATACACGCATTTGTTATTTTGCAGTGCTGGGAGACAGTCTAGAGCAGCGGTTCTCAACCTGTGGGTCGCGACCCCTTTGGAGTCAAAAGACCCTTTCACAGGGGTCGCCTAAGACCATCGGAAAACACATATATAATTACATATTCTTTTTGTGACTAATCACTATGCTTTAATTATGTTCAATTTGTAACAATGAAATTGGGGGTCACCACAACATGAGGAACTGCATTAAAGGGTCGCGGCATTAGGAAGGTTGAGAACCACTGATTTAGAGCATTAAAGCTATCAGTAACAATCATCATTATGGTCCACATAAAGCTAACATTGGAGAACATGTAGGATATTGTGTTCAGGCATGCTCTTAAATGCTTTACTTGTGTTAACTCATTTGGTTCTTATATGAGCACTGTAAAGTAAGCCCTAGAGTACCATTCTCATGTTGCAGATGAATTAACTGAGGCACAGGCACAGAAAGGTTTAGTAACTGGCCTAAGGTGGCCCAGCTCAGAGGCAGCAGTGCCAGGATTTACATTCAGTCTATTCCCAGAGACTCCTAACCCCTCCACCTCAGGGTTTATGGGTTTGGCACAAATTTAAATTTTGGCTTTGCCACTTGGTGGTTGAGTGAGGAGGTAAGTTGCTTAACTTTTCCAGGTTCCAATGTGTTTGTTTTAAAAAATGAGGATGATAATGGCACTATCATACATTGTAAAAGCGAGGAGAGAATGAAATACTGTGACAAGGGGAAATACTAACAAAGGCCCTCAAATTGCTCATTTTGTTTTTGAATCTGCGTTTGTGGTTTTCTTCCTTGTTGGTTGTTTGTCACTTTTCGATGTTTTTAGTGTTCAAGAGTGTAGGCTCCAGAAATCCCCGGTCCACCATGGGTTTGGCTGATTGTAGGCAATCTAGTTTACTTCTCTAAGCAGTTTTCCTTCTATGAGGCGGGGACCTATATTCTTAATGAAACCGCTCCATGTATTTGAAGGTACAGTATGTTATTGTCTTTGTGATCTGGATAAGACATTTGGAAAATGTTCTATATCTTAAGGTGTCTTTAACATAACCTTTCAAGGATGTGCTGTTTTTTCTATTATTTTATTTCCAAATTTGTCTACTTACTTTAGCATTTTAAATTTGGTCGGAATCAACTCATTCATTCCTTGTTATTTTTCCCAAACGCTTGATGGCTTTTGAATGTGTCCTGTGTTTGTCTTTCATTTCTCAGTGCTGGCAGATTTGGTCTATCTGTTGCCATCAGTTAAGGTGGTTTGGCGAGAAAGGTTTCCCCAAGGAACAAAGTATTTTCCAGATCTTTTGTGGAGAAAGTAGGCTGGCTTTTTAGTCACCCATTTCTGACACATTAATATTGTTGAAATTGATTGTATGCATCTGTTCTTAAACTATAGTTCCACTCTATTTTCCTGACTGCTCTTGACTTAAACCTTTATTCTCTGCATTAAAAAAATTGCATTTGTATAAAGCATATTGTTGCTCTATGAATACAGAATGTAAGTAATACTGATGTATATCTTCAAAAGGGAAATACCACACTGTTTGGGTGAATTGTTAGGTGTGAAAACAACTAGCTCATATCAGCTTTTATGCTCCCTGTCTTCCTATGTTCAAAGCTCCTAACTTTATTCATCAGTCTCTTGGAATGGTGTGGAGTATACTTACAAGAAAGCTGCCATTGTGAAAACAGTCACATCATAGGGAGAAATCAAAAGAGTATGAAACACAAAATCTACCACTGGATCTTGATCTATGCCATTATTTTTAAGAGCTCTGTTCTCCATTTTCATGTCAATTCTTCTTACTTTTAGTTTTTAAATTTGGTAATTATTTTGTTTGCCCACTGACACTTTAGGCTTTAAACTTAAAAAATAAAGTTTTATTGAGATATAATTCACATACCATATAATTCATCCATTTGAAGTAAACAATTTAATGTTTTTTAATATATTCACAGAGTTGTGCAACCATCACAGTAACCAGTCATTGCTGGCTTTATTTTTTGGTTTAAAACAGGCTTTAAACTTCCTGAAGAGGTGATATATTCATATGGTTAAAAACAGCAATATTAAAATGGTAGCATTGAGAAGTCTCACTATTACTTGTTTTTGACCACTTCATTTGTGCACACTTGCCCCATCTTCTTTTATTAGTTTCTTATACATTTTTGAAATACACAAACAAAATAGAAACTTAAACGTATATTCTTATTTACCCCTTTATTATACATTTACTTTTGAAAAAACTTAATATATCATGGACATCTTTCTATATCAGTATCTAGACATAAGTGGATATATTGTTGTTTATATAACCAGTCCCATATAGATATATATTTGGGCTTTTTTCTTTAAAATATGTTTTTATTGATATTTAAAGAGAGAGGAAGTGGGAGGGAGATGGGAGAGAGAGATAGAAACATCGATGAGAGAAACACCTATAGGCTGCCTCCTGCCTGCCGCCTACTAGAGATTTAGTCCTGACCGGGAATCAACCAGCTACCTCTTAGTGCGTGGATCAATGCTCAACTGCAGCCACTGGCAGGGCTATTTCCTTTTTTTTGCTGCTACAAACAATGCTGTAGTGAATAGCATCGAACGTACGTCATCTAGCATGTGGGAAGTTTATCTATAGGATACAGTTCTAGAATTAAGATTGGTGGGTAGGGGAAAATGCATTTGTTACTTATTTTTTTGGCTTTACTTAAAGCGACTAGTAGAAATTTTTTATTTTTTCTCTACTAAATTTGTCAATTGTATGGCTTTTGGATTTTGATTCTTGGTAAGAAAGTCTTCTGTCCAAAGTTAATAGAGAAATTTGTTCATGTTTTATTCTAGTAATTTTATGGTTTTATTTTTTTATATTTAAATTTATGATTCCCTTGGATCCAATTTTTTTTCCAGTTGATGATTCATTGTCATAGCACCATGTATTCAAAAGGGTTCTCTATCCCTCACTGATTTGAGATGATGTATTTATTGGGTCTATTTTTGGACTTTTTATCCTGTTTCATTGGCTTGTATGTCTCTTTGCATGGCTTATACTTTCATACCTTTTAAAAATTAAGTTTTAAATAATTTTAAAAGTTGTAGAAACCTACCAACCACAGGGTTCATGACCTTATTACATAAAATGCTCTGAAGAAATAAAATGAACTAAGAACTTAAAAATTAAAAAATAATTAATAGAAAACTCATGAAAATCTACAGAAAAGAATAAAGAAGGCAAAAGAAATCTTCCTTCAGGATTTTGATCTGATTCTACATCTCCTAACCTCCCCATTGCAATTATGGGAATAAAATAAAGTATGATTAAAATATCATTCTCAAAATAAAAAAAATGTTCCAATTATTTGATATTATTTGTAAATCTGTGACATTAGATGAATTAGATATTTTGACTAGAAATAAAATGATTGTATGGATACAATTTATTGTCTATACTTGCTTCTAGTCTAGCCCTCTTCCTTTTCATTTTTGGTATTGCTGCCAGTATAATCTTTCTTTTAAATGTGATTATTCAAACCTCTTATATGGAAGGTTCATTGACTTTGCATTGGCCATAGGAGAGTGACGCTACTGTGAATGGCAGCAAAGCCACCTAAAAGTCAAAAGGTAATTTTTGAGCACCAACTGTGTTTTTTATAAAAGTTATACATAGAGGAAGGAACAAAACAATCCTGTCTCTGACCTCATGGACCTCATGACCTAATGGAAATACTGATAGTGACAAAATGATTATAGTGAAGTGTGATGTGGACTATTATAGGATATTAGGTTAGCTGTTTATACTTGCAACCTACAAACACCCAACTCTCCAGTTATGACAAACTATTTTCAGTTCCTTGAATTAATCATTATCGTTCACCAGCAGGCTGTTACATGTGCAACATTTTCTTGGAATACCTGGATATACTGGACTGAGTCCTTCATGACTCAATAGAAACAGCATCTCTTCTGGGAAATCTTTCTCATACCCTTAATAGAGAAATTTGTCCATATTTTCTTCTAGTAATTTTATAGTTTCATTTTTTAAACATTTAAACTATGATTCCCTTGCATCAAATTTTATGTTTTTGTGTGGATGGGCTAGGTGTCTTCCCTGCTTTGTGCTTCCTTGTTACTCTGTGCATACTTCTATGGATCATTCATCATGTGGTGTTGTAGTTTTTGGTTTGCTTCTCTAGCCTTTCCTCTAGACTGAGTTATTTAAGCACAGGGGTGGCAGGGATGGGTCATCTTACTCTAAATGGTAGTAATTCAACTTTTTTTTGAAGAAGTTTTGTTAAATAGAAGTGACACAATAGTTGGAGGGACATGGGAGTTATTATAAGTTTGTTGGGCAATAGAGATGATCAAAAGAGAGTGCAAATTTGATATTATGATGTACATTTCTTGCTCCCAATACCAGAAAATCAAAAAAATTATTTTCTCTAATATAACTTTCCCATGTTATCCAGCTTTATTTTTATTTGAAAGTTAGGGAAAATACAATTATATCTATACTAGATTTATATTTAGTAAGGATATGTTGTGCTTATTCAATGTATATTCTTTCATTTACAATCTTGTTTATTCCTCAGTATTATCCTGAAATGAAGATATTTTACAGAGAAGGAAACTAGTGGACTAAGTATGTTCAGGAACTCTTTTGAAGATCATAAAGCTTACAAGCATCAGTGTGGATGCACCTCAGGTCATTTGATACCCCTGTGACTATAGGTGGGTGACCTACAGTTTATATATCATATTCAAAGCATTCTCAGCAGTGGCTTACTCATAAAAAGCCTAAGAGGTTTCAAGTGGTGGCTCACAGAACTTGGCTTAGGATATGTTCTTTTAAATATTTGAATTAGCCATCTGAACAAAAGGGATCAAAGTGATTTTTAAAATCAAGTTTTAACCAAGAACGTAGTTTAATCCTATCTAATAATAGACAAACATGGTAATTGACCATACCTTCGCTATGCCTCCAATTGCCTAATCAGCATGATATGCAAATTAACCGCCAAAAAAAAGATGGTGGCTAATTTGCATACTGCAGGCAGGGCAGGACAGTGCGAACCGCCAGCCCGCCGCCATCCAGGCTGGCCCCAGAAGCCCCAGAAGCTGGCGTGCCTTGCCGCCTGGGATCAAATCTGGTCCCAGGCAGCAAGGCAGGCCCGCCCAAGAAGCCCCAGAAGCCGCCTGATATGGTAGTAATTCTATCAGTAAGCACTCTGAAAGTCAGTGGCATAAATGCACCAATTAAAAGACAGATTATGAGGGTGAATCAAAAACAAAACACACTTTAAATATAAAGACATATATAGATTAAAAGTAAATGAATTAAGCTGCAGCCTGTTTTGCTTAGTGGATAGAGCATTAGCCCGTGGACTGCAGGGTCCCAGGTTCAATTCCAGTCAAGGGCATGTACCTCAGTTGCTGGCTTGATCCCCAGTCCCTATCAACTCATGTGCAGGAGGCAACCAATCAATGTGTCTCTCCCTTTCCCTTCACTCTCTCTAAAATTCAATGGAAAAATATCCTTGGGTGAAGATTAACAAAAACAAAGCAAATGGATTAAGTAACATTAAAGAGATTATAAGAAAAATATATTCCAAATTTTGTTAGTTGTATAATGGTTATGTTTAAATTATTAACACCTAAGAAATTGGGTGAAGGGTACATATAATATGCTGTAGTATTTTATAGTTTTTTTTTACATGTATGGGATTATTTCAAATTAAAAAATTAAAAAATTAAAAATTAATAAAATATTAATTGAAATGTATCTGCATTACATGAAACATCTCCTAATTGCATCTAGCATAATTTATTAAATTGTGCTAAAATTTACTAGGGTTCAATTTAAAAATATCTTAATTCTAAATGATATAATAGAAAATATATAATAGTGCAGTTATAAGCACTTATCTGAAAATAAAAATTTAAAGAAGTGAATTTAAAGAAGGGATTAGCCAAAGAAAATATATGCACAACCCATGGACACAGACAACAGTATGGTGATGGCCAGAGAGAAGTGGGGGGCAAGAGCTGGGTAGAGGGGGCAAAAGGGGGGAAATAGGGACATCTTATATAATAATAATAAAAGGCTAATATGCACATTGACTGAACAGCAGAATGACCGGTTGCTATGATGTGCACTGGCCACCAGGGGGCAGATGCTCAATGCAGGAGCTGCCTCCTGGTGGTCAGTGTACTTCCATATGGGGAGGGCCACTCAGCCAGAAGTTGGCTCATGGCTGGCCAGCGCAGTGGTGGTGGCAGGAGCCTCTCCCACCTCCGTGGCAGCACTAAGAATGTCCAACTAACAGTTTAGACTCGATCCCTTGGGGGCCTAAGCCTTTAGTCGGACATCCCCCGAGGGCTCCCTGGCTGCCAGAAGGATGTCTGACTGCAAGCTTAGGCCTGATCCCCCAGGGAGTGGGCCTAAGTTGACAGGTGGACATCCCCCAAGGGGTCCTGGACTGTGAATGGGCGCAGGCCGGGCTGAGGGACCCTCCCACCCCCGAGTGCACAAATTTTTATGCACCGGGCCTCTAGTATGATTAATATTTGAAATTCAAAATGATTATGACAATAAGAAGACAATCCTTTAAAATTAGAGCAAGGTGCTCTGTGGGAAAAAAAGCAAAAAACAACTCAAGCATTATGCTCTAAGGTAGTATTATTTAGGCATAAGGGGAAAAGAATTAGATCTGAAGAATCCATTTTAACATATGCTTAATACATATTATAATGATATTTTAATAAAAGAAAACTTGATTTTTAGTATGATAAATGGGATATTATACAGGATGGGGCAAAAGTAGATTTACAGTTGTGAGTATGCCAAAGAGTTTATTCTTGTATTATTATTTATTAATTATTGTTTTATGTTTCATATGAACAGCTGTAAACCTACTTTGCCCCACCTTGTATGTAAGCTTCAGAAAGTGATTCTGCTGTTCTATTATTATTTAGAGACTTATTGAAAAAGCCTTAATTAAAATACTACTTTGAGTCACCACATTTTAAATAAATGATGAAGAAACCAAAGTCACATTTTGAGAGGACTGATCAAAATGAGTCAGAGAGAGCACAAACAGAAAATATTCACTGGTAGGCCTTCAGTGAACATTTGCTTAATTAAATCATGAAAGAGAAATACCGTAGAGTTAATTAATGTTGGCAGATTGCAAAGGAAGAAATTTGGTGAAGATGACCTAACTGTATGTGGGTAGGAGATTATATTACATATCTCCTGAGGTTGTGTGGATTTAGCTACCTACCCACCCATCCATCATCCATCCATCCTTTCTGTACTAGCTTTCTATCCATATATTATCTATCTATGTGATTACATTGATATATTCAACCAATGATATATTCCTAAAATTAATAGCTACCATTTATTGAGAGATATGTATCAGATTCTGTCCTATGTACTTCATTTGTCTTTTAATGTTAAAAAATAATGAGTAGTAGTAGCTTAATTTTATGAGTGAGAATACTAAGGAGTATATAACCAGTGTCATATAGAAATTGACAGTTAGGAGTGGTATCACTGGATAGATTTTATAAAGCCCAGAGTTGTACAGATACAGCAAGCCGAAGTGATGTTAAAAAAGTCCCTTTGGCTTGCTGTGTCTGTACAACCCAGGTTCTATGACCCTTAACACTATCCTCTCAACCAACATTCTTTCCTCCATCTGTCCCTCCCTCCCTCCCCCTTTTCCTCCCTCATTTTCTTTTTAGTATTTATTGAGTGTCTGTTATGTGTCAGGCCCTGTGCTAGGTGCTGGAGATACCATGGTGATACACAATGGTTGGATTCTTGTTTTTACTCTGTAAAAAATACTACGTAGGACACAGAGGATACAACTATAAACAAGCAACTCTGTTTCCAAGGAAATCACAGTCTAGGGGGGACATATTTGGAGGGTACCATACAGCAACCTGAGAGAGTCCTTTTGGAGGAATGTGGGCTATAGTCAATGATTCTGGAGGTGGCTCCTGATATAAGTCTTAAAGAATGATTAGGTGCTGGCCCACCAAAGAGAATGAGACAGTGTGAGAGAGGGCACTCCTTGGATGAGAAGGGAACATGAACAAAGGTAATGGAGGGAGAACCAGCAAGGGGAGCACAGTGCACTGTCAGCAGTTTATTGAAAACCAGTTGGGGATACAATGGAAGAGTCTGGAGTGGAATGTTGTGATCTAGAATAAAAACTTTGGGATGCTGTAGTGAAGTTTGATGCATTTAAGCAGGAAATCATGTGGGTAGAGAGATCACCCCTGGTGGATATGTAGAGGGAAGACTTGAGGATTATGAAATTGGAGGCTGTGGCGATACTCCAGGTAAAAACCATGTGAACTTGAACCACAATAGTGAGAACAGAGAGGAATTAGAAAGCAAAGTCTTGAGAACCATTTTCAATACAGAATAGTGGGACTTGATGAATGATTCGATGTGGAAATGATGAGACAAAGGCAGGTTTCAGAAAAGATTAGTTGTTCATTAGAGAATCCTGTAGAGGACACAGTGGCTTTTGCATGATCATCCATGTTGCGGTCCTTCACTGTGGTCTCTCCCCTGCCCTGTAGTGTGAAGCCACACAGCCAAAGAATGAAAACAAAATGAACTCCAAATACATAACTTCGACTACAAAAGCATTGGTGAGTAATGTACACTTTGAGGCTTCCTAATTGTATTTGTGCTTGTTTATTGTTAAATTTATTATTTTCTCTCTCTAACATTTATTGAGAGCTCGCTGTGTCAGTTGACTGTTTTAAGCAATTTAGGCGAATTAACTGATTCATTCTCACAGCTACCCGATGAAGCAGGCTGTGGTTTATTTTCATTTTTACAGATGAGGCACCGAGTGATTAGATAATTTGCACAAGGTTCCCCCCCACCCCCCCACCCCATTAGTAGTGGCACTTGGGCCTTGAACTCAAGCAGTCTGCCCTCAAAACTTGTCATTTTAAACATTATATTTATAAATGGATTTGTTTTCTTAATTTCTCCTTCAGATTGTTCATTGCTGATGCAGAGAAACAGATGATTTTTGTTTGTTGATCTCATACCCTGAAACTTTTCTAAATTTATTAGCTCTCCTGTTGTTTTTTTTTTGTGTGTGTGTGTGTGTGTAAATTCTTTTTGGCTGCTGCTTTGGAATTTTGTTATAATATTTTTCTTTCCAACTGTTGCTATTGATTTAATTTAGAATATTCAAGGCCTTAAAAATATCCTTTGTATATTTTCAATGCTACATAAAATTTACCTTTTTATTTTATGTCTTGTGTTGTCCGGCTTAGAGCATTTATGTTAAAAAAGTAAAAAACAAAAAATAAAACAATTTAGTATAAATATTTTAAATGCTAAAGAAATAGTGTGTTAAATGCATATAATACTATCATCACTTAAAACCATTGAAAGGTTTTGTAGACTGATTTGTTTTGGCTGGAGAATTACATGGACTTAAAACAATATCAGTTAATATGAGTAAATGACCCTCACCCAATTAGGTAATTTAGGTGGCCCACTCATCCTGGCAAATTGTGGCTGTTCAAATCTGTTCTTGAAGTGGAGGAAATGTGGCTATTTAACTTCCTTTCATAGTAGAAAAATAACTTGTTCCTCTCTTACTTTTTAAGGTTCCTTGAAGGTTAGGTTAGATTTTCCCAAAAGGGTTTTCCCCTGTCCTGTCCCAATTCTGTTTTGAATTTTTTAATTTTTTTTTCATTTTTATTATCCACTCATGAGACGTATGTTGTTTGAATTTTATTGGCTGTTAATGTGAGATGCTGAGAGCACATTCTTTTCCCATCATTTAAGTGTCTGATCTAGACCAGTGCTTCCTGCTATTGCAGCCTTGACCTTAGCCCCTTGGTTATGATGGATGTACAACAAATGGAGCATGCCAGAGCATCTCAGGACTCAAAGAGACCTCGGAGGTCATTTTCTGGTGAGAAATTGTAACTCTCACCCCAATGTGTCTTGCAAATGTTGACTCATGTGGCAGTTCTTATTCTGTGTCCAAGTAGAAAAATGGAGATATGCATATCCAAGTTAACAGTGAGGATTACATCCCAATAAATTACTTTTTTGAGATACAGTGCTCTGGCTTCTGGATTCTCAAAGACAGAGAGAAGAAAAAAAGCAGAAAGCAAAAATCACAATTAGGGAGAAGACTTAGGAATCTGCAATTGTATCAGTTCTACAGATCTGTCACTGAATTCATGATCATTTGAGCTCATGTCCCGCGCACTAAGTTCTCTCTGACAGCATCTAGTTTAGTCCTTTCCCCATAAACTCTTATGTAGAGGCATCCAGGTTGCAATGTTTCAACATCCCTCACCTAGTCTTACTGACATTGTAGTCTGTGAGTGTCCTTGTAGTTCACATGTATTTTATATTAACCTATGCTTATCTCTGCAGATTCATTTCCTTATAAAATGTACTTTCAGATATCCTATGAAGAAAATCCATTGTCAAGTCCATTATGTGTATTTTTTTCCCTGTCTTGTATTTTACTCAACCTTTAGCATTTTGCTGAAATGTATTTTGTTAAATTGGAAAGCTTCTGTTACCTTCTTTTTACTTTTCTCAAGGTTTGCTAGAAGTTTCAGACATCAGTTTATAAGTATAGCATAGAGAGAATGTTTAGTTTTAAATATTTGGTAACATTTAGTTTTCAAATGGTTCATAAGTGTGCTATCAATAATTTAAAAACAGGTATTAGATTATTTCTGTAGATCTGAACCTTCAATATAGAGAGAAGTTGCATGTAATTTATTAATATTTTAATATATATATTTTCCTCAAATGACTAAATTATTGTAAAGGAATGGAGGAGAAACTCATTTTTAGATGTCCTGGCTTACATAGTTCTATTGTTTTTTGGGCTATATTTTGAGGTCACGATGGCCGAACGAGGCTCTGCATGATGGAGCCCTGTCTAGTCCTGCTCAAGCTCTATGTTTCATCTACTCTTTGTCCCTTGTACTTGTCCTACTGCCCCTTTTGTAAAGGCCTTTGTCCTGTTGTACTCCTCCCAGGAATATGCTTTCTTTAACAACACCCTGTCTAAAGTCTTCCCAAGCCTGAGAAGTCAGCCTGCATATTGCTCCCTCAGGGAAGCATGGTCTGGTCCTCCACTCCACTCCCCTGTATTTGCTGCTCCTTGGTCCACTCTCATGCTGACGTGTATATTTCAGGGAAAGTACTTACTTGTATATTTCCTGAAGAGCACACCAAGTTGTAACTAAATACTTTTTTCTTTCCATGTTAGTTTGTAAACTCCTGGGGGCTTTTCTCCCTTCACTACACCACAGGCTTAAAGAAGTTAAGAAATGCGTGTTATTCCTCCATACATGCCAGGACCTTACAGAGTGTGCGGACATGAATAAATACTTGCTGAATGAATGGATGGATGAATGAACAGTTTCTATACATCAGGGAACAGTGAACTACAAGCTCTCCCTGGGCTTCTTCAAACAACTTAAACCCTTGGTGAAAAGGGCACAGGCACAGCATGCAGAGGAAAGTGAAAAGTAACTGGCACCCAGTAGAGTGGAGGCTCGGGCAATTATGGTGATGTTGATGCCAACTATTCTGAGAATTTAGACCAAATTTTGAGTTGGAATTTCAATAAAGGTGATTTTTAGATTTGTATTGGTGGCCTCCAAGTCCGTATAGGTAATGTATCAGTAAATTTAGTGCAGTTCTCACCTTGCTAATAGTATTATTTTGACTGTAATTTTAAATATACCAAATCCATTCTTTGGTTCTTACTATATATCATTTTGTGTGTGTGAATGTCCCTCTTATAGTTGTAGTTAAGAGCAATAATATAATATTAAAGGATGAATAGAAATTAACAAAATGGAGAAAAGTAGAAAAAATATTGCAGGGAGAGCAATGAGAGGGGTGTGTGTAAGTGCTGAGAGAATTGTAAGAGACTTGGTCTTGTGAAGGTGGGGTAAATGTTGGAGTTGGTACAAGAGGCAGGGGCAAAATGATGATATATACTTCTCTGAAAATTAAAGGAAACTATTAAAAAATTTATGGGAGGCCAAATGGTAAGAGATGCCTTGAGGAAGACTAGTCTAACAGAGATCTGGTGAATGGATAAATGGGGCAGGGCGGGGCGGGGGGGTTGGTGGTGGTGGTGGGTGGATGGACAAAGTTAGATGCAGAGAAATAAGAAACCCTAGTTGATATCAGTTTGTTTGCTCATCATCCCTTCATCACTGTTTTGATATCTTTGTCTTTTTTGTCTTAATTTTGCTCCTCTCCTACTCCACATGTTTTGGTGAAGGTGTTCAATTACTGTCCCTTGCCAATTCTCTTCAGTCTGAGAGGAGGCTACATTCTTGAGGCATGGTCAATGACAGCAACCCACCCCTGTACACTTTGATGTGTTTAAGGAGAAGCATCTGACTCATGTTATGTCAATTAGGTTCTGGGGTTAAGATTTTAAATAGGCTAATATGGAAGACAAAAGCATTCTTTCTTTAAAGATTCCTAACAGAAATCTTGGAAACCTAGGTCTGCCACTAGCCATTGTATTGATTTGCTATGGTTGGCATAACAAAGTCCCACAAATTGGGTGTCTTATAATATCGGAAATTTATTCTCTCACAGTCCTGGAAGCTTAAGTCAGTTCCCTCCGAAGGCTCTGGGGGAAAATCATTCCAGGTCTCTTCTAGCTTCTAGTGTTTCTAGGGAATCCTTGGTGTTCCCTAGCTTATAGAGGTAGCACTCCAGTCTCTGCTTCTGTTGGCAATGGCAGTCTTCGTACTGTGTGTCTGTGCTCAAATTTCCCTCCTCTTATATCAGTGGTTTTTCAACCTTCTGGCCTTTTAAATACAGTTCCTCATGTTGTGACCCAGCCATAAAATTATTTTCGTTGCTACTTCATAACTGTAATGTTGCTACTGTTATGAATCGTAATGTAAAAATCTGATATGCAGGATGGTCTTAGGCGACCCCTGTGAAAGGATCGTTCGACTGCCAAATGGGTTGCGACCCACAGGTTGAGAACCGCTGTCTTATATGGACATCAGTCATTAAATGAAGGCCCATCCTAATCCAGTATGATCTCTTCTCAACTTGATTATATCTGAAATGATCCTATTTCCAATTAAGGTTACACTTATATGAATGTTGGGGGGGCTCTATTCAACCCAGTACAGCCATATTCCCTGATGCCTGTGTAAACCCATCGCAATAGTACAAAAAAAGTCATAGCACACAATGAAACAAATATGAAGGTGGAGAGAATATTGGCAGGTAAGGAGTTCTGGCTTCTGGTTTTTAAATGCCCTATAAATTGCACTGGGTCTCAGTTATTCTTTTGACTTTTGGGACTATTCAACTCTTTTATTTAAGAAAAATTACCTCCCTCCACCTTTTGGGGCGGGGGCGCTTAGGCTAGACTGACTTAGGTTTCTATCCCTTCCTACTAAGACAATTCCAATAAATACAGAAATTATTTCTGCATTCCAGATAGAAAGAGAAGCAGATTTGAGCTCTGGTAGTGGTAATAGGAATGGGGTTGAGAGGAATTTAGAAGGTGGAATTAGCGGTGCTTTTATTCCATTGAAATATTTGGATAAAAGGAGAGGATGAGTCTATAATCATCATTGAGATGAGTTGGTAGATAGATGATGGGACCATTCTCTGAGAAAAAAGAAAAGTACAAAAACACATGAAATTTGGTCTTGGCAAACTTCTCTAGACTATTATTATTCATAAGCCTTCTGAAGAATTTGTTTTCTTGAGGGCAGGGAACATATTTTATTCATTTTTATATCTTCAGTGCTTAATATATTGGGCACGTGGTGGGCGTACCCCAAAGTTTATTCAATTAAATTCAAACATCTAGAACTTGACAGGCAAATATCTTTCTCCAGCCAATAGAACATATGACACATGCTCTTCAGCCTGAACATGTTTGTGTCAGCACTCAGTTCTCTGTAGTGTTCCTCATTGTGTGTAGAAGTTTGTATGCCAAAGGTCACTGGAATTGTATTCATATGACAGTCACCAAACTGAAAAAAGGGAATAAAAGCAAATTTATAGTGTCATCCACGGGAAGGCCGAACATAAATATGTTAACATAAAATGAAAGATACCTTCTTCGGAAAAACATGGTTGAAGTACTTTGATTCTTCCTGCCCACATTTCTTTCGTGAAGGTGCACAATGACAGAAACTCCTGGAAGCAAAAATCAAGTTTTACAGCTGCTTATAGCAGCTCGTAGCCCTACTGCATATGTTAGAGGCTACCTAGATGTGTGCTGAACATACCTAGGCTTGGAAGTCACTGATAACATGGGGACACCACCAAGGTATCCCTTTAATAAGGAATTAATAATATACAAATATAGTGCTTAAATGTTTCTAATTCAGTCTGGACGTCTCAATATGCGCACTTGAAATTAATAAAACCTTGAGAGACAGTTTGGAACAAATGCATTTAGTGATAAATGAGTATGTGTGTGAACTGGCCAACAGATGGACAGAGTTTTAGTGTTGAGTGGCATGGTCATGTTGCAGGTGGATACTAGAAGCCTTTCAGTCTGTGATTACCTCTGGCCGTCTGAAGAACAGAGTTTGGCATTTAGACCTCCACATATAGTGCGTGAAAGTGTGCGTGCTATTATTTTTGTATGGAACTGTGTGTGCATGCTATATTTTTGTACAATGCACTTGTAAACGATTAAAAAATAAATATCAGTAAGCTGACAGATAAATTACTATTTCCATTCCTTCTGGCCATAAGAAAATAAAATAGCTGTAGGACATAAAATCCAGCAATCATTTTACTAAGTGCAATGACTTTTTATATTTTGTAAAAAATCACGAGGTGAAATTGATTTTTTGTAAAAAATCACTGTGTCTACATTGCATTGCTTTCTCTATCTACATCATCTTGAAAGTATTTCTCCCTCCTTAAACCAGAAAGAATGTGTATGAAAGCCAAAATATGTATAGTTAAGTAAGCTTTTCTTGAATATCATGCATCCTAACAGGACTTGAGAGCCTAAAAACTTCATGTGGTTTATTTAATAGGCTTGGGTTGGGTAGTACAGTGGGGCCTTGACTTACGAGTGTCCTGACTAATGAGTTTTTTTGAGATACAAGCCGTCTCTTGGCTGATTTTTTGCTTTGAGTTGCGAGCTAAAATTTGGGTTACTAGCCAGCTTCAGATACCCCACTGCTAGTTGGCGCAGTGAACGTCACAGTGAACGCCACAACATCAACCCAGCATCACATGTCTCATTCACTTTTTGATTTGACATACGAGTAATTTGAGTTACGAGCTCTGTCACGGAATGAATTAAACTCATAAGTCATGGCCCCACTGTACTCTATTCCCCCATTGCCACCCTACCTTTTAAACATTTTCTTAGCTTTTTTCTCTCTCTCATTTTTCTACCATGTGAAGGTTTTCGAACATTAATTTTTTTATCGTATCCCCAAGGTTACAAATAATGAACTAGGTAAGATAAATTCTTGCATGTAGCACTTTTTAGAAGAAAATGACTTCATGCAATGAAATCACTGGAGTCCTTCCAGTTACATAAGCGACTCTCTGGGAGTCCGGCATTTAATGAGAGACATTAGCTTTCCAGGCCACTAAGTACCATTTAAGAAAAGCACTGCAGTGATTTGACATACCATAAAGGGGATAATGCCTTGTAGTTTACAGTAACTTCCTTCCAAAGAACTCAGTGCTTTTACATAGACCATATCCTCTGTCCTAAAAGCAATTCATGGGGAGCATTCTATATTAATATAGTCTCCTCTAAATACCCCAAGGAATTCATTCAGTGGGTGATTATGTTCAAATATGTTCCTGTTGGAGTTCCTACTATGTGCCAGTCTGTTGTTGGGCTTGCAGAGTAGTATAAAGCCTCCTATATGTATCCGAGTAGCCGTCTATTGAGCAGAGAGGTCAGAGTAATTATTGTAACAGAGTGTGGCTAAGGGCTGTAATAGGGATGAATGCAAACAGCACAGATTCCAGAGGGTGGACCAACTAACTCTGCTTGGGGGACGAGGACGTAGAGTTTTAGAAAGGAAACTATTGAGCCACAACAATGCAACTAAGCAAGGATGGAAATCTTTCTATCTCATTTGTTTTCCAGGTGGAGGCATTCTCTATGTTCAATGTAGTCCCAGAGTTATGAAAAATGGCTTAAGGCGTGGGAGGGATGTCAGGAGGAAGTCAGGAGAGTATCAGAATAATCGGAGGACCTTTGAGAAAAAATTATGCATATCTCCCAGAGATTCTGTGTTCCCTACTCCCTTTTATGAATCACTGTTAATGAGGGAGTGTGTGCCAGTTAGCTCATTTACACTGTGCAGAAAAATATTGATAACTTCTGCCCTAGGGAGTTATTTCATCAATTGAAAGACCGAGCTTTATATGAAGTATATTATTATTTATGAAATCCAATTCCTAAATTATTTGCCCTATGAATATATCTATTATGAATGGCATCTCTAAATCCAAAGGAAATAAGTTATATAAATGAGAACTACGTTGTTTGTTCTTTCTTAACTTAGCAATGAATAACATGCAACAGAGTAAGATTCTTTCTCCTCCTTGGCAAGAGAGTGGCTAGTTGTGCTCATCTTCCCTGAAGACGTCTGAGCTGGATCTGCAGTTGGTTGGATTCAATCAGGAAGAATTTAAGAACTGTGAGACAAGCTGTTGAGAGAAGTTACGGATTTTCCATCATTTCTATGACAGCTCTGGTTTAGGAGACATATTTCTTAGAGATGAGGGATAATACAGTGGTGGGCAGTGAGGAAACCTAGGCGTTGGTCCTGGCTCTAAGACAAGATAACCCTGTTATTTCACCGTCCAGAGGTTCATTTTCATTATAAAATGAATGATCTGGATTTAATATCTGATTTCCTTCCAGAATGATATTTTATAATTATATGATTATATGAATGAGATGAACTGTTTTACAAACATTTTATGGTGGAATATTTCTTTTTTTTTTAATATATTTTATTGATTTTTTACAGAGAGAAAGGGAGAGAGATAGATAGTTAGAAACATCGATGGGAGAGAAACATCGATCAGCTGCCTCCTGCACATCTCCCACTGGGGATGTGCCCGCAACCAAGGTACATGCCCTTGACCGGAATCGAACCTCGGACCTTTCAGTCCGCAGGCCGACGCTCTATCCACTGAGCCAAACCGGTTTCGGCTGGAATATTTCTTTAGTTATGGAGTTCCCTCTGTTTGTTACATATTTTCTCCCTTTCCTCTGTCTGGGAAATTACTATGCATCCTTCAAGGCCAAGGGACAAATAAAAGGACTGATATATTTAAGTGCCATCTGTATGCTAGGTATGGTGAGTGACCATATGTTCAGGTTTTTGCCTCTTACTCGGGTATAATTTTTAATAGTGTCTTCTCATATTTTTGAAAGTGTCCTGGTTTAAACAATGAATTACATGGTGATAAGGGTTTTATAAACATTATTTAATTCTCCCAGAAATTTTATGAGAGTGGATATTGTTACTGCCATTTTCCACCTGAGAAGAACTGTAACTTAGAGAATATTAAGAAATTTATTCAAAATCTCATTGCTTGTAAGTGGTAGACTAATTCCATCCTGGTATCCTGACTTCATATGTTTTCACTGCACTTTGAAAGCCAGATCAAGTGTTATTTATTTTTTTATAGAAAATCATTGCTGACTCCCCCCATCCCACCATGATTTTCCCTGGAGAACCCTACATTTCTTTTTCTTTTAAAAAATCCTCACCCAAAGTTATGTTTAGAGAGAAGAATGGAGAGAGAAACATCAATCAGTTGCCTCTTATACATACCCTGACTGGGGATCGAACCCTCAACCTAGGTATGTGCCCTGACCACAATCTTTTGGTATACAGGATGATGCTCCAACCAACTGAAACACATAATCTAGGGTCCCTACATTTGTTTTTACTGCTGAAGAATCTCATCAGGTGTATAAACATGCTTGTGGGAGACTTCTCTCACTGGACTCTGTTCCATCCTGAAAACAAAGACTGTGCCTTCTACTATCACTCTGAAGGTAGTATTTAGGCACAAAGGCAAACCAAAAGACAAGCAAAGGCCTTTCTTACACCGTTTCAGTCCTGCTTGAATAGCTATCTGGGTACTTACCCATATCTAACAGTCTCCTATGTCACTCTGAGCATGCTTTACTTTTCTGGGCCAGAACTCACTAACTTTCAGAGTTTTTGAGGATTATGGCAGGTAATGTATGCTACAAATAATTAAAATTTATAGAATGCTTCTCTCCCGAACCACACTAAATCCTTAGAAGATGATCTCATCTAGTCTTCACACGAGCCTTCATGATAGGGATTTAATTAGATTTTAAAATGTTAACTGCCTTACCCATAGTTATAAGACTAGCAAGTAGTCTTATAAGAAGATAGGTTTTAAACCCACTTACCTGAAAATGTCTTTTAACCTTTTAATTCAATTTCCAAAGATAAGGTAGTTGAAATAGCTGAAGGAGTCTTGGGAATTCTCAGCTAAAGAGTCTTTAAGTGTTGGGATTGTGCTTTGCATTCTGCTAGGATTCAGCAGCCTTCTCAGTCCCTTCATTTGGGGGCATTGCCGTCTGAACCTGCCTGCATTGCAGCAGTGGAAGGCAGCTAAGAAGGCCTGGAGTCCTCTTTCTGACGGTGCCCTTGGGGCCCGTTGCATAGGTGGAGGCAATATTGCCTAAGGTTCGAGCCTATATATTGGAATGGATAACTGGTAATAATGATCTCTCCAATGAGTGTGAGGTTTTTGCAGACACTTACCCCAAATTGCATAAATAAAAGTTGACATGTTTTCTGGGTTTGCAGAAATCGTTTCTTAAAAAGTAAATATAAGAAGTGAAACTTGAGCAGAACAACAATAAAGAACAAAACCTTTTGAATAAAATATACTGTTACTTATACTATAAGTATAAGTAATAAAGAACAAAATATTTATTACAATAAAGAACAAAACCTTTTGAATGCAATATACTGTATAAAGCAAAACTCTGCTCTTGATCCAAACCTACTAGTGAATGACGAGGTTCCGCTGCCATCACCGAGGGGTGTATAGATAGCAGTTTGAATGGTGCTTTGTGTAAGGAAAGGTGCTGAATATGAATTTATTGAAAAAGAGTAAATCAGTGAGTGCCAATGATTCAAACAGACAGAGATTGCTTCATTCAAAGACACTTGCTTCTTTCTGGGGGAAAATGCCTTCATTCTGGGATTCTTCATATGAGGTCCATAAATCATTACAGTTCTGTAGATGCCTTTTACGGAGTTCAATAACCTCCCGCACATTTGCCAAATTGTGCATATAATCATTTTTTCAGGAAACAAGTTTATGATTTTTATCAGATTCTCAAAGGCATTCTGTCCTCATACTCGCTTTGCCTGCCTTCTACTATCACTCTGAAGGTAGTATTTAGGCACAAAGGCAAACCAAAAGACAAGCAAAGGCCTTTCTTACACCGTTTCAGTCCTGCTTGAATAGCTATCTGTGTACTTACCCACATCTAACAGTCTCTTATGCAACAAGAACTGTGACTACAGTCCATTATGAAAAGAATACTTTGATTTATAGAGGTTGGCCTGTGCCATTCTCTTAATGTTTGGCTTCACCTTTAAAATAATTTGAAATGTCATTGCTATGGTCCTGAAAAGTTTCTCAAGGTACTTTCTCAGTTGAGTACGTGCTAAACCTGAGCTCAGCTGTCAGTGTCTCCATAGAAAAAAATGGAATGTGTAGGCCGGTTGCTCATGAATGAATCATCTCTTACAGCTAGAATTATTCCCCTTAGCGAAAAGGTATGCTGAGTTCAGTTGAGTAAAATGTAGAAGCTGCTAGATTTTTAGGTGATAGAATTTTTAGTCTCTACCATTAAACACTTTCAACAGAAATTTTGTTCTGGTGGTGAGGCTTACAAAACCATGAGCAGTTCTCATAAAGAAAGAGAAAAATTAATGCCTGTGATGATTTCAGCTATGTTAGTTTATAGCAAAGAATGGTTCCTTTCCCTGTTCACTTTGGAGTTGAATAGGAAGTTTTTTTTTTTTTATTTTTTTAAAGCAACTTAGTGGTATATTTTTATCCCGTTTTGGTCATTAATATTTTAGTCTAAATAGTGCTCTCTGGACATGATCAGAAGATTGTAATTTTGCAACCACTTCAGAATAATACCAGGATTAATGAACACGTTTATGTATCAAATTGCTTCTGAAATATTCAAACTTTGAGCTTCCCTCCCCGCCCCCCGCTGCGCGCATGAGAAATTGTAAGAGTGTAAAAACAGTTGGCATCGGTTGCTCCTTCTTGAATTCAGTTAAGCTTATCACAAACTATGTCATGCCAGAGCTTAACGTGTTGTTCTCTTGCCAGAAACCCATTTGCCAAATACAACACAGTTCGGATGGTGGGAAAACTGTGGAGCATTCACATTTAACCAAGATCTCTCCCCCTACCATTGACGTTTGGGGCTGAAGAAAACATGCTGATAAGTCAGCATACCTGGCTGCAGTCTGCCCCGCCTCTGAAAGCCACAGGGCAGAAGCAGCCATTACTGGATCCTTACCCTGCAGTTTTCTGCTCTGAGTCCCTTTGGAGCTGTCAGTTAGTAATCTGAGACAATATGTGAGGGTGAAGGGTGCCTGGATGGATGGCTACGCATGTTATTAAAAAATATGATGTTGCCCGAAGACTCGGAGCCTGGCTATTTGGCCCCAAATGCAGAATTTCCTTCATCTTCATCTCATTGGGTAATTAGCACACTGACCCTGTGCAGACTAGAAGCGTAGAAAAACATTTTGAAAAGCGCAGAGGAAGAAGTAGGATTAAGACAAACATTTATATAACCAGGAAAAATGACCCAGGAAAGACGGGAAATCTGGTGACACTCTGTTTACCCACAGCGATGTTAAAATAGTTTGCAAGTGAAACAAAGCAGAGCCCCTTGAATAAATCACTAAGAAAGTAGAAGGAGAGACCGACAGCCAAGAGCACGTCACGAGCTATCTGTGTGAGGTGATGCTCTCGCATTGCACCAGGCAGATCGCTTTCCTCTGAGAGTTGTCCCTTTTCTCCTCTCCCCATTTATTCTCATCCTGGAATCCCATGACACTGGGGGCTGCCGGGAATGGGAATTGGAAGTGGATGGAAGTAGCTTAAGTTATTAGAAAAGGGAAGATAATCAGGATGTTTGGGTGTTGGGTCCTAATCAACACCCCAACGGTAGTCCAAACCAGAGACAGTTTTATAAACCTCACATATCTGAAAAATAAGAAGCTGTGTAGCCATTTCATGAAGGGGTAAAACAATCCCAGTTGTTTTTTCAGATCATGTGCCCTTATGAGAAGATTTGTTCCTCCAAGGGTAGCATGCTTGGGGCTGGTCTCCGTCAAAAACTAGAAGCATAGAAGCTATCAGAAAGTCAACCGAACTTTCTTAACTTGTCTATAAGTGGCTTTGGTTTAGTGCCAGGTAGTTTATCTCCAGGGAAAGATAAGCTCTTTTGCCAACAGGTCTCAAAAGTTTGCTGGCCTGACTGCTTGCCAGCCAGATGCTAAGAGCCATACCCTGGCATCATACTTATACACAAGGCCTTGCTGTCAGGGTCCTGGGAGAAGTCTGAGGAACGATTTATGTGAGCTTTGCAGGCATGCCTTCGTTTATGAATAGAACTGCCGACGAGGGTGAATGAGACAAAAAAGCAGACAAGAGTTCCTTGTCCTCAAGCAGCTTATCTTCTATTTGAGAAGCCACCAGTTAAACAATGAGAAGGAATTGAGGAAGTACAAAATATGAAAGACTATGTCAAGTGACAAGTAAATATTTTAATTTTCTTAACTGATGCTGGATAGAGAAAGGGAGAGAGAGAGAGAGAAACATTGATCAGTTGCCTCCCACACATGCCCCACTTGGGGATTGAACCTGTAACCCGGGTATGTGCCCTGACCAGGAATCAAAACCACCACCTTTTGGTGTATGAGACGATGCTCCAACCAGCTGAGCCACACTGGCCAGGGCAACAAATAAATATTTTAAATAATAAGAGCTCTGAATTCAGGGAAGACAGAGATTGGACAGACTAATCAGGAAAGATTTTGTGGAAGATTGGACTACCATACCACCTGTCATCTATAAAGTGCTTTATTGAAACAGGTGGATTTTACATCCACCATCTCTTATTTGAGTTGTCATGTTATTACTGCCATTTTAAAGCTGAGGAAATGAAGGCTGAGAAAGGTGAAATACTGGCTAACTTTCACACTGGCAGAAAGGGCTTGTCCCATCCAGATTTTCCACTGAAAGTTCAGGACCAATTTTGCTACTCTGTGGCTTGATGAATAGGTAATAGAGTGAAACTTTATTATTTTCACAGCCCACATTTGAGCATACGCCTGCTCACTACAGTTTCTTTGTAAGCCCAAATCAATACGTGTGGCCCTTTCTCAGTCATTCACGGCCATGAGCAGAGTGGTGAAAGATTTGACTTGCCCAACACAGATGTTCCCGGCTGAGGTCAGACAAGGCCATTCTGCCTTCTTGCTTCACTTCTTATACTGTAAACAAGTGTCCTTTTTGCGGTCTGTTTAGTGCCATGTTTCTCACATTTTTGTTGGTGATTGTGTTGTTTAAAATGGCCCTCAAGCGTAGTATTGAAGTGCTGGCTAGTGTTCCTGAAGGCTGTGAGGTGCCTTATGGAGAAATGTGTGTGTCTGATATGCTTCATTCAGGAACGAGTTCCATAGTGTTTTGGCCATGAATGCAATGTTAATGAATCAACAATTTATATTAAATAGGCGTCTTTAAACAGAAACACATAGCAAACAAAATTGAGTATTGACTGATTGACAAAAATGTTGTTGCTGGAGGCTCACAGGAACCTAACCCTGTATTTCTCCTAAGTACCTTGGTTCAGTATTTGCTAATTCAGTGTTTGTAGTGATTTTATAGAACACAACTATGGCAAAAAATGAGAATCAATAGTGCCTAAATAAAGCGAAGAGAAGGTGGCAGGATATTGTAGGCAAGGGGAATAGCATGAGCAAAGGAGTGGAGTTGGGAAATTGGTGCCCATTTAAAGAACAGAGAATAGATGATTCCAGTTGCAATCAAGGTTGAAGCCCAGGTTCATTCTATTCAGCTGATAAATTTAGACTGAATCTTATGAATGGATTGGGAGCAGGGCTGTCATAAATGCCTCTCTGGGAGAAGGGTCTTTGGCTGAATGTGCAAGAAGAACTGGGCAGGGGAAAACAGCAGAAAGGACAGTTCCCGAGAGGCACTTGCCTCAGCTGACAGGGTTTTATTGGTGGAACAGGAAACCAGTCCTCTCCAGGTCTTGATGGTTGATGTGAAAGGACAGCACGAAGAAGGAGCTGACAGAGGTAAAGGCATCTCAGGGAACTGGAGGAAGTTCAGGGAGAAAATTCAAAATAACTAGGAAAGCAATTTAGACAAGGTCCTTAACTGAACGAGGAGCCAGTGTAAATTTTGGAGCCTGTGTGTGGTGTGGCTGTGCTCCTTCGTGTGTGTAAAAACAGGGTTCTGAGAAGAGGAGGCAACCCCAGGAGTTGTCATGGAGACTGTTAAAAACAATCCCAAATATGTGTACTTAGTTTCGGGAGCTGGCTCATCTGGATCCCCATGTAATTGAGCGGTTATAGTATATTTCTACGGCAAGAAGGATCAGACTTTTCTTTCTTAGGCTTGTTCCTTTTCTTAGGACTGTTGTTGCTGGAAGTTCATTGTTTTCCATTCAGACTCAGATCTGGCATTAGCATGCCCATGTGCACACACACACACTCATGCATATACAGGCACATGTACATGGTGTCCTGTGGCACTCAATGAACCATGGCAGACAGTACAAAACTGGCATAAAGAATGTCTAGCGCTGTCTTGGAATAACAGTGGGCAATGTCTGATGCATTGAGAGTGGCAACTTCAGATGTCTGAGGCCAACTGTCCTGAAGCAATCTCTTAATATTTATCTTGTATGATTTCTGTTAAAATTGGCTTTCAAAAATAAGTGGACTGAAACTACTAGTGAGTCACTGAGGCTTTATCTTTAATAGACCTGAAAGTAAATGCCTTTCTGAGTTTTTAATTTCAGAAGAATTAGACATCAAGATAAGTTAAAATGACACATTTTTTTCCTCTGCAACTGACAGTTTTTCAGCCCTGTAAGGAATCTCAGACTACCAATGTGAAAATAGGTCTCTTATGTGGAAGTGAGTTTTGCCCTGTCAGATCGGATTCTCAAACTTGGATACAATTTCCTTAGGGAAGCTTCTCCATCATCCTCATTTAGAATCAATCTATGCCCTCCATAAACTTTCTCAGCACTTGCCTGCTTTAGACTGTGGTGTTTTCATAATCTGATTGGTATTAGCAATATTTGGATCTGGGCTTCCTCTCTTGATTGGAACTCCTGAAGCTCAGAGAACATATCTTGTTTATCTCTCTATGTCCCTGCTGTCATTTTTTACTCAAGGGAGGTGCTCTGTTGAATTGCTTGGAAATAATTGACCCACCACAGAAACATAGACTCTAAATAATCCAGTGGCATTACTAGTCATTTGAGGCTGCGTGGAACTGAAAGTGAATGTTCCATTTTCTTCTTCCTAACAAAGCAGATATACTTTGTCAAGTAATGCTTAGTTCTTTGAATAATGAGAAATCATACCAGCTGATAAATTAATACTATTTTCTACAGGGAATATTTTCAGCCTAGGCGAAGTAGTATACATTGGAATGATGATAGTCCAAAGACCTAAATATAGGCGAGGGCAGTCCCAAAGATTATAAAGGAACATATGCAGACTCTGAGAAGAGCTTCCCAGGATTGCAAGAACAGGGGTTCATTCTTTGGGAGGGAGAAACAAAGATGGGGAGGAGAATGGGAAATGGAGAGTCTCTTCCTTGATTGCCACTAAAGAATCTGCATATCATGTGGATGCCTAAGCCCAGGATCGAACTTTCAAACACGACTCATCTCCTGCCCTTCACTGAGTTTGTGTTTTTCAAATAACATCTAAATAACATTAGAAATGAAGTCAACCATCTGAGTTCATTTTAATTTTTTTCTATTTTGAAAATTTCTGTTATTGACCAAAAAACCTTCTCTCTCTTCCTTCCCTGGGTTAATTCTGTCAGCCTCAATCCCTGTTGAGATGTCTCTAATCCTGCCTTATTTAGAACTGAAATAACCTTTTGCCTAATCTCTCACAGTAACAAAAGATCTTATTCTTGCCTTACCAATGTCTTGTAAAATCCATGCCAGATCATTCATCTCCCTTTCTTCAGAGGGATATTCTCTAGCATTGCTTTCAATAGAATCCTCATCTGATAGGAAATAGCCAGGTCTCCCCTTCATGGCTTAGAAATCAATGTATATTTCTTATGTCTCTTTTTTTAACTTAGCAACCTGACTCTTTTTTCCTCTGTTGCAGACCTCACTCCTTGTTCTGTGTTTTTACACCAGTTCTCTGTGTTGTCAACTCCAATCGAGTATTAGGACCTTGCTTCCAGATTGCTACCATTACTTGATGGTTTGTGGATTAGTCTACTCAGGTTGCCATAGCAAAATACCGCAGACTGGGTGGTTTGAACAACAGAAATGTGTTTCTCACTGTTTGGGAGGCTGGAAGTCCAAGACAAGATCAAGGTACCAGCAGCGTTGGTTTCTCCTGAGGCCTGTTTCTTTGGACTACAGACAGACATCTTCTTGCTGTGTCCTCACAAAGTCTTTTCTCCATGCGTGTACACCCCTGGAGAATACATACCAGTCAGAATGTATTAGAACCCATACTAATGGCCTCATTTTAACTTAATCACCTCTGTAAAGGCCTATCAAATACAAATAAATACAGCCATATTCTGAGGTACTGAAGATTAGGGCTTCAATCTGTGAATTTTGAGGGGACATAGTTCAGCCTGTAATAGTTTGGTTTCAGAATTCTTTCCCAGCATGATAACCCATCTTTAATTAACCTGTTCATAGCAGCTCATAAAAAGATCTATATTCCTTCCATTGAAAATAATTTTTACCCTGTGTCTTTATAGTCTATGCACTATGTTAAATACCTTCTAATCGCATTAAAATATATTTCAATTAGTTAACATAATACACACCAAAGATTAACCTAGGATGTGTAATTCTCAAAGATTTTTCTTTTTCCCCCCAAATGAATTGATTATTGCCAAAAGAAGCACAGGAGAATTACTTGATTAATGCTATGATATAATGCACCAAATCTTTTCCCCCCAGAAAACATGAAATTCATAAGAATCTGATTGGAACAATACTCATACTTAAAATGAGTTGCCTGCGATAAAGTAAGAAAGAACTTGCTAAATAATTTTTAAAGGTTAAATTGAAATTAGAACATGATTCAAAATTATTATGGGAGGGGGGCAGTATTTTTATATGTATTTACATTTTCCATTTAAGCTGTTGAATAAAAAAAGGCCCTGAGATTCTTGATCAAAGGGGCTTTAATTTAATGACTCCTCTAAGAACCTTGAAGGACAGAGCTGCTGTGTTACTTCTAGCACAGTTTACAATCCAACGTGGTCTTTCTGTGTTAGATAAAGTGCCTCAGAGAGGAAGGGACACTTCAGAAGTCACTAAAGATAGGAAACATTATAATGAGAGACACATTGACCAAGGGAACATTTTCATTAGATAGCTCATGACATCAAAGTAGCAACCATTAATGACTCGTTTTACTTCTTCCCATCTATCATGCTCTTTGCCTTCCATCCCCAAATGCACATTATTTTGATATTGTTTCACCATCCCAATTTTCCCCTTACACTTAAAAAAAGAGTTTATGACAATTTTTTAAAAAATATATCTTATTGATTTTTTACAGAGAGGAAGGGAGAGAGATAGAGAGTTAGAAACATCGATGAGAGAGAAACATCAATCAGCCGCCTCCTGCACATCTCCTACTGGGGGTGTGCCCGCAACCCAGGTACATGCCCTTGACCGGAATCGAACCTGGGACCTTTCAGTCCGTAGGCTGACGCTCTATCCACTGAGCCAAACCAGTTTCGGCAGTTTATGACAATTTTAAAGTTGTATTTTTGTGAAGACATGTTTGGTCTAGTGCCGTGGTCAGCAAACTGCGGCTCGTGAGCCACATGTGGCTCTTTGGCCCCTTGAGTGTGGCTCTTCAACAAAATACCACGTGTGGGTGCACACATACAGTGCGATTGAAACTTCGTGGCCCATGCACAGAAGTCGATATTTTGTGGAAGAGCCACACTCAAGGGGCCAAAGAGCCGCAGTTTGCCAACCACTGGTCTAGTGCATGTCACAGTCTTTTTGCAGCAAGGGTTCAGGAATCTGGAGAAAGGGCTGCGACATAAATGAATAGAGACTAGACAAGAAATATAAATTTAGAAGGCCTTTTTGGGCGAGCCAGACAGAAACCAGCTCTCTAGTGGAGTGGCTCCCCGAATCTCTGGACCTATAGCTTTTTATTTACTAGAATATACATTTGCCCTTTAGCAAAGTAAACACACACATCAAAGGTAAGGTTTGATAAACAGTAAAAGATTATCAGGTTAGGAGATCGCCCTGAGCCACCATTGTCTCGACAGAACAATCGGTGCATAGTTTTTAGCCCTTGCTAAAGCCCGCCCATCAGCCTTCTGATGGACCTCTCAAATTTATTATACTAACTACTTGTTAGTATTTGCCTCCAGCAAGTGCAGATTTTTCAATTGCTGACTTCAGCACATAGAACCTAAATAGTGAAATCATTGGGTCATTCTTCCTGAACTGAACTCTTACTGTTCCCACTCCCCTTCTGTGTGAAAGGTAGTGCCCTGTGAGACTGAGGCCCCGAAAATGGGTGTTCAAGTCAATACAGCAGTCGTCCTCTCTCACCAAGAGAAGAGGAACTTACTTTGATTTTGCCTTTTATATCATAAATGTTAACTTGAGACCTAAAATAATAGGAGCTGCTCTTTTAATTTCTGAGGTTATATATTATCATATTATTTGCAGTGAGAACACACATAGCTATCAAGCAATGCTCTCATGAAACCATCTTCCAACTCTTGTCACTGAAAATCCACACTTTTCCCTCCCAACCCCATATTCGTGCTTCTTGCACGGACCTGTAGATGAAGCTTACAGTGCAATAGAAAAGACCGTTTCTATCATCTCTGTTTCAAAATCCAATAGAAAGGTGTATTTCTTTCTGGTTTTTAATTTTTTATCCCCCCCCTCCCCTTTGGTGGTTTTGGCTTTAAAAAAAAATTTGGTTTTCAACAGATCCAAGAGGGTCACATGAGATGTTCTTTCCTGTCAAACAGCATCCCCTAAACCTTTTGAGGTTTCTCAAGGACTTGTCTTTATAAGCTGAAAAGTCTGTTCTCTTTCTTCACCGTTGCCAGAAAAATAATCAGGCCATTTTTCTAATTATAGTAATCTTCCCCAAATGGCATATAACTTCAACTCCAAATGCCATGTAAATTGGCCAACAACATTCTCCAGTGAAGCACTTTACCAAGACAGCTTGAACGTAGGAGTTTTACTTTGTACAAAGGCAAAATCTATTCTCTGTCCCAGTTACCACTGGATTTTCTTCCTCTGTGTCTTGCCCGAGAGGTTCCCCTATTTCAGTGTAAAGTACGTAGGTAGCAATTGCTTCTGTCAATGGTGTTTTGTGAAGAGTTGTGTCTGTGGTGGCTACATTAACTCCCTTTTGTAAAAGAAAAAGTTTATTCTCAGTAAAACTGAACAAGATTAAGTGATCCTCATGCTGTTATGTTGACTAAAAATCTCTATTGAAAGGAAGAGTTAGGTTCCCCGTGTCACATAACACAAGACTAGATTTTTTTCCTCCTAAGAAAAAGCCTCTTGTAATTAGTCTTCTCTATTATGCTAACCAAGGGGAAATTAGGTCCTGCTGGTAATTTTGTGGTCCAAAATGTGCTCAAAGCAGGTTAATTGCTACCTTCTCTTGTTCCATTTGTCAAAAAATTTCCCTCCAAATAATACATCCTCTAGGTACTTGATTTTTTCTTGCCTACCCACCCTTCCGACCTTAATATAAAGTTTTTGGATTAGGAAAAGGACACTAAGGAGAAGTCTCTAGAAAATGGATCTGAGCACTGAAATAATGAAGAGTAAGTAAGGAAATGTTGGAGTTACAATGATTGAGAAGGGAAGAATAACACTGGATAGCAATTCAACATAAAAATGGAGTTAGCATTTAAGGCTACAGTAAGAATATGAAATAGTTACTGAGTGGTATGTGGATGATGTTTAACTTTATGGGGCTAACCAAGAGCATTTTATTTCCACAGAACACTGCCATTAAACCATTAAGACCTGGGTGTTATGGGAGAAAGATAATACATGAAATGGATATTTCAAAGCGTTAGACCTCTCTAATCATTGAATTCTAATTTACCCGTGGCTCCATTTTGTTTGTGAAAAGTGAAAATCCCTGTTACTTTCCTAGAAATAATATTTAGTAGGTTGGAGATGGGGATCTGGAACTGCATTTTTCCAAGCTTCCTAGGTAATTCTGATGAGGGGTTCTTATACGGCACTAGTATTAGTTGGTTATGATTGAACAGTATTCATTATATGATATGTTACATTATTAGATAGTTATTAGCCAACACTGCTGCTCTGGGAATTTTAAGGAACAGAGGCTGGCAGATTAGCTCAGAGTATTGACAGCACAATTTGGAGCCACTGCTACCAAGGGAATTCAAATAAGCAAATAATAACTTGTGGGCAAGAAAAGTATGGTCATACTCAGGTGGGATGAATGGGAAATTATTATATTTTCTGAAAGCTATTCAGAATAGAATGATGACCTGCTAAAGTTGAAATTAGATTGTTGATATCCAAGCCATGGATTATTTTAAGGAGCTTGTTATTGCAATTTTGAGTAGGGAATAGTAAAGGGAAGTGGAACTATAAATGTCTTTAGGGGATGGTTATAAAAATGTACATCTGAGAACAAGGACAACATTTTACAGTTAGGAAAGGCCTAACGCCTCATTGTACAGGGATTTTAGAAAAATATTAGAATGAGTACTTGCCATTTCCAAAGGAAGGGGATATTTTTTTTTGAAAAGAAAATCTGTATTATTACTTCTGTGCTGCATCACCACAATTTACACATTTTGTAGACCATTATTTGAATTCTGGTGTGTGTTTCTTGTGACTATGGAATACTCTCTCTTCAGGATTATTTACCTGAAGTGCCTTAAAAAGCCAAATAGGAAAAGAATGCTTTTGTCAGTGAACCATAGAATCTGAATTTCTTTATTTCCTAGAGTAAAAATGCAGGCAAAGGAATCTTGGATTTATTTAAATTTGAAATAGACTTTTCCATAAAAATAACTCCCCAACCAACATTTCCTGTAATCTGTATGGTCACATATGTGATAGAGAATTTTCATATAGATTCATTTGTTGGCAATGCCTTTATGTACAGAAGCACCCTTGTGAGAAGCCAATTTTTAAAAGGGGCATATAACCTCATAATATGGATAATACTGAATTCTAGGAACCTGCTTCTTCCAATAAACCCCCAATTTCCTGCTTATCATAGCCTCATTAATCACCGGAATACTTCAGCAAGACTGGTTATTTTATTTTTTAAAGGATATATATTTATTTATTTTTTTAGAAAGAGAAGAAGGGAGAGGGATAGAGAGATAGAAACAACAGTGAGAGAGAAACATTAATCAGCTGCCTTCTGCACACCCCCTATTGAGGATTAAGCCCACACTGGGGCATGTACCCTGACAGGGAATCCAACTGGTGACCTTCTGGTTCATGGTTGATGCTCAACCACTGAGCAACATGGGCCAGGCAATACTGGTTATTTTTTTAATAGCATAATTGTAGCTTTTAAAGGTTAAGAAGGGGATTTGAATATAAAAAGATTTTAGTCTTGTATTTTTAGAAAGTTGGCTTTGGCTCTACTGTCTTCATCCCTAAATTACCTTGATAGGCCCTAAGGGAGTGTAGTAGGCTGAGATATCAGGTTCTGATCCCTGGTACCAGTAGGTATCCTATATAATAAAAGGCTAATGTGCAAATCTACTGAATGGGGGAATGACTGGTCTCTATGATATATACTGACTACCAGGGGGCAGATGCTCAATACAGGAGCTGCCTCCTTGTGGTCAGCGCGTTCCCACAGCAGGAGTGCTGCTCAGCCAGAAGCCGGGCTCACAGCTGGCGAGCTCAGCGGCGATGGCCGGAGCCTCTCCCGCCTCTGTGGGAAGCAAGCCTAAGCTGGCAGTCAGACATCCCCTGAGGGCTCCTGGACTGCAAGAGAATGCAGGTCAGACTGAGGGACCCCCCCACCCCAGTGCACGAATTTCGTGTCCCAGGCATCTAGTTACTTTATAAGAGAAAAGGATTTTTGTAGAAGTGATGAAACTAAAGATCTGGGGATAGGATGATTGTCCTGGATTATCCACATGGGTACCAATTCCAACCACAACTGTCTTTATAAGAGGAAGGCAGAAGGAAATTTCATACACAAAGAGGAGGAGGCAACATGACCACAGAGATAGAAGTGTGATGTGGCCACAAGTCAAGGAATGCTAGCAGCCACCAGAAACTGGAAGAGAGAAGGAACAAATTCTTTCCCACCACTTCCTGTGGGAATGCAGGCATGTGGACACTTTAGTATTTTGCTCACTGAAACCAATTTTGGACTTCTGATTTCCTGACCTATGAAAGCATACATTCTTGTCTTAAGATTTCAAGTTTGTGACAATTTGGTATGGCAGCCCTAGGAAACTAATTCAGGCAGTGACTTTTCTCCAATCACCTTTCTGACTTATATTCTGGTTTGCAGCACAACAATCATCCCAGAAACTTCTCTGTCTCATCAAAGATCTAGGGAATCAGAATTTTTAGGAATGGGATCCAAGGACCTGTTCTTTAACAAATTGCTCAGGGGATTCTGATATGCACCTTGTTTGATAAACATTTCACTAGGACGCTGTATGAGTTTCTTATTACTGCTTTAAAAAATTACCATGGATTTGATGGTTTAAAACAACACATATTTATTCTCATATGGTTCTGGAGGTCAGAAGTCCAAATTAGTTTGGGTTAAAGTCAAGGCTGGTTCCTTCTAGATCAGTGGTTCTCAACCTTCCTAATGCCGTGACCCTTTAATATAGTTCCTCATGTTGTGGTGACCCCCACAATTTTATTGTTACAAATTGAACATAATTAAAGCATAGTGATTAATCACAAAAACAGTATGTAATTATATATGAGTTTTTCGATGGCCTTAGGAGACCCTGTGAAAGGGTCGTTCGACCTCCAAAGGGGTTGAGAACCACTGTTCTAGATGCTTTAGGGAAGGAAAATGTTTCCTTGACTTTTCAGCTTCTGGGGATTATCTCCATAGACTCCTTCTTCAGAGCACATTACTCCAATCTCTGTTGCTGTCATCATATCACTTTCTCTAACTCTCAATATATCCCTCTTACAGGGGCCATTGCATTTGGCCCACCCACATAATCCAAGATAATCTTCATTTTAAGATCTTTATTTTGAGTGTATTTTCAAAGTCCCCTTGCCATATAAAATAACATTCATACATGCCTGGAATTAGGATGTGAATATATTTGGGGGATTATTATTCAGTTGAACATCGACCTCATAATAACATCTCGTATAGAAACCATAGATGTGAATGAGGTTGACTAACAAATCGCCATGCTTAATTCCTTATTATACACTTGCCTTTTTTGTGCTTATTTTTCAAAATAAAGCCATTTGGAGTCAAAACATTTACATATGGCCACTATTATCTATGACTTTTTGGTGGTAGATTACAAAGTATGCAAAGCTGCTGAGTTCACAAAGGAATGATATCATTAAAACGTGACAAATTAATTTAAATGCTGAGGCACAGGGGTGGTCAGATTGGATGTCTCCCCTCAAATTTTCTTTATCCCCTTCCAAAACCACCCACAAATAGACATATTTTCTAAGCAAAAACACAATTTTTGTTTTGCAAATGTGGGTTCAAGTCATCCCCACTAAAATTTCCCATAAGTAAAAAGTGGGTATTGCTATACAAGTGTGATTGTAAGACAAGTCTTCAAGTGTTCCTTTCAACCAGTTAAACCCCTCTAAGCACTCCTCAACTGAACTTGTTCATATTTTGTACCTTATATTTGCTGATAATATAGAATCCTAAGGAGTCAATAAATCACTTGAAGTGAAAATTGCACACAAAATTTTGGGGTCACAACTACATGGTTCCCTTTTCACTAGGACCTTGGCCCCTCAAGTCCTGACTTCTTTGGCATCCCTGAAGTTTTATTTTTATTTTTCAAATCCAGTGTTACACCTACAAGTTCCAAGCCACTGTTTTCTGTTTGGATTCCATGCTTCGAACGGTGAATAGGCAAATGCCTCAAAAGGGCAAAGAAGCAGACGAAAATAGAACTCACTCTGTTTATCTCTTCCCCTTTAGGAGGTTGGCCTCTTAGTTCTTGGTTGACTTGATTGCTGCCTGATGCCTTCAAGGAGCTTTATATATATATATTGTTTTGCTTTTGAGCTAGATTATTCTGGTACAGCTGTTTCATCATAGCCCTTAAAAAGCAGCCTCCAGTTATTAGTTTTTTGTAACCCACCTTTTTTTCAACTTACTCTTATGCTGGGAAATTTTTTTTTTTTTTTGGTGTTTCCAGTGAGAATTCCTCTGAAACACTATTCTAACCATATCGTCTCTTCACCATTTCTTAAACAGAAAAAGTATCTCATACTACAATGCTACTGCATTTCTTTTCCCTCTGCCTAATATGGCCTCGCTCATCTTTCTTTTGCCTTTTAAAATCTTACAAACCTTACTTATTTCATTAAAGATTCTGTAATTATTTTGGAATAAAAAACATTCCAAATCCCATAAAGAATAAAACAGTAAACAGCAGTAATCAAAAGAGCAAGTTTCTTCTCAAGGTCATTTCAATTCATCATGTTGGGCTCATTCTGAATCATTTATGACTTGCATTTTTTCTCAACTAAATTGTAACTTTGCTGATGGCATAATTATCCTCCTACCTACCACCTACCTTTGGGGAATAAAACTTTGTTTTGATCAGTTTTGTGATATAGATTATCAGAGTGGTTATGAACAGGGCCTCTAAAGCCAGATTACATGGATTTGAATCTCACCGCTACCTCTTAATGTTTGAGATCTTGGGGACCTTACTGAAACTTACTGAAACTCACTTTGCCTTATGTTACTGATATTTAAAATGTCATATGTTTGCTGTGAAGATTAAATAAGCTGATACATGTAAATTGATTAGAATAGAATCTGCCATGTAGTAAATTTTCAACAAATATTACTTAGGATATTTGGAAAATGTGTGGTGTTTAATTGTTATCCTCTAATATTTGAAATGATGAGTTGTGCAAAAGTTTTTCAAGGTTCTAAAAGTTGTAGAATAGCCTATAGCAATGTTCCAATTTGTCAGCAATAAGGGACATATTGCAGTTACCATAAGTAGTGAGTAAAAATATTAAAAATACAAAAATAATTTCTTTTAAGTTTTGTATTTTAGCTTCCTCATATTAGTGATAACACTTTAAGAACAAGGTATGGTATTGTAAGATTTCCATGTTAATACACTATTTATCAATGCTTTATTTTCTATTATCTTGAACAGCATTATAATCTGTCAATGATAGGAGGAGAAACCTCTGGTAGGGTAATGCTAATCTAACTAAAAATCATAATATGTGTTCTCTGTGTTGTTGTTGTTGGTTATGATCACTGAGATTGCTTTAAGAAATGATATTAATATAACAGTATGATCATGATTGGCCAGGGGAGCTTTCTTGAGCTTACCACTTTTGTATAAGTTCCTGAGGGAATTCGTATCCAAAACAATGCAAGGCAAAATGACTATTTTCACCTTAGTCATTGGACAGCATTGTAGGATTCTCTTAGGCTGGACTCGAGGGTTCTGGAGGGTTCTGTTTTCTATACCAGTTGAGCCTAAAAGCGTTGTAACAAAGCCAGCCTATAGGTGTCTTTTCTTATTTTCCTTCTCTCTCAAAATTGAATTTTGGAACTTGTCATCCCAATGGAAAGAAGGACACACACTGGCATCCACCATAGGAATCAAAGGCATGATGAGTGAGAGCACTGACCACATGTCTAGAGCATGGCTGGTCTAGGCTGTGAGCTAGGGATCAACTGAGCAGGCAGTGAGAGAGAGCATAAAGTTTTAGAAAATGTGAGATGACCAGGTCTTCAGAGTAGCTTGGGCTCATGTTTTGACCACCTGCAAAGAAGAGTTTGGAAGCTGAAGCCCAGGAAATAGATGCTTAGGTCCTCTCACCGGCCTTGTTAGCATTCTGGCTGTGCTGGTGGTAGAGAAGAAGGGCAGGGGTTGATATAGACCAAATCGGGCTTGTTCTGATGGTAGATGAGACCAGGGATTTGTCTTAGTTACCTGGGATCCTGGGAGGAAAATGATCTAAAGAAAGGGCTGCCCTCATGTGGGAACCTAACCTGACAGTGTCTCTGCATACTAGTGCAATGGTGAAAACATTGGCCTGCATTTGATTGGTGCAGATTAGTATTTAGGGGAAGTGTTTTGTCCTAGGTTCAGAATTGACATTGTTAAAGAGTAGAAAGGTAGTGGTCATTAAAATCAATAGATGTATAATTTAAAAATGTCTTATACATATAGTGGGCCTTCTTACCAAAGCAATCAAAGCTCAAAGTTGATTAGCTAATTGTAATAAAGCTAGATATACCCAAAGTGATACCAAATGCCTCAAACCTTTTATTTGACTCCACCCACACATTCACACTTGTGCACACTTTTTCACTGAGCAATATTTTGTTTTATTGTTGTTTTTTCCCCCTATCATCTGTTGATTGGAATTCAGGTTTCTTGAATAAATCATTATTCATAGGTACCGTTTGTAACTTTGCTTTCTTTCAAGTAGAGTGAGCTCTGAAATACATTTTTAGAGCAATAAGAGTTCAGACTATTGCTAAATTTTTATTTTTTCTAAACTTTTAATGTAGTTTTACTCACATATAACTCAATAGAAGTTAATTATTTTTAAAATCAATTTTTCTTTATCATATTTAAAATAACAGATTTCATAGAAATAGTGTTTATATGTATATTGCATAACACACATTTAAATTGCAAATTAGACTAAAGTAAAGTAGGTGTGGGAACAAGCACAGCAGAGTCTTCATAGACATCAGTTCTCATGGTGGGAGCATGGGGCAAGGGGATACTTGAAATCAGCTTATCTGGGAATCCAAGGGCCCTTGGACATTTCAGTGTAAATGGGGGAATGTTGACTAGCATGTAAAATGTACATGCTCTGAAAGAATAAATGAGAGAATGAATTTAATAATCTCTCACATTTTAGATGAGTCATTTGCAAATGGATGTTGGTCATGAAACAGTTTTCAGTTAATTGGATTCTTCCAGTGGCATTTTGTTTATACGGATTTTCTTGAGGCACTTCCTTTGCATGCACACACATGCACACATACATACTTCTATATCACTTCTTAGACTTGACAAAATATTCTGAGATTGGGTCAATTTTGTCTCAAACCAGCGGTTCTGATCTGCTCTTGGGAATTTCATTTTGAGTTAAATGAAAATAAGTGGCTTTGAGACCCTGGTCATCTAGCCTCAATTTGGGGGTTTACAAAAGAATACAGCCAGGTATGAGCGACTAGTCTGTGTAGCACCCTAACAGGAAAGACAGGAGAGCAGGAGGACATCACGTTTAGTGCTTGAATATGTACGTAGATTTACCACCAGCTTTTTGAATCTTGTTCCCTCTTTTGATACTTGTGTTATTATATAACAGTTAGCTCTCTCTATATTTGCCTGTGTGAGAAAAAAAATGATAGGGTTTTTACATGATTTTGAATACAATATGAAGTTAAAAACAGAACTTAAATAATAGCCCATGGACACATACCACAGTGAAATGAGGGTTAGAAGAAGGGAAGAGTGGGATTGCGTAGAGGTGGGTATAGGGAGGCCATGGGGGACATCTGTAATATTGTCAACAATAGAAATAAAATGTTAAGAAAAAATAATACATGGTACAGTAGAAAACTTTTCTCAGTGCATGCTTTCAGAACTAGAATTTCTGACTATCTCATGTATTCACGTACTTAGCGGAAGTATAAGCGTCTAAAGCCCGTGTGGGTGGCAGCTCCTAGGGAACGTGAATATATAGGATTATATGGAAGTAGAGACATTAAATGCAGCTAAAACCCTGAGTAATTTTTTTTCCATTTTCAACTTAGCCCTTAGCATAATGGTACTGCGAAAGCAATAGCAACAAATTTAGACATAGTAGATAGAAAACAGAAAATAATCAGAGTGTGCTGGATATTCTAAACTTTCCCTAAGAGAGTGCCTAAGCCATTATGATTAAAAAAAAAAAAAGGAGAGAGGGTGGAAAAGGTGAAGGGATTAAGAAGTATACATTGGCAATAGTCACATAGTAAATATAGTCAATAATATTGTAATGACTATGTATAGTGTCAGGTCGGTGAAAGACTTATTGGGGGATCACTTTGTAGGTTATATAAATGTCTTGAAAGAGCAAGCTATGTTTTAATAACCAAAAATTGAGTGTGAAAGAGTAGCAGCATTTACATGAGAACCGAGTTACTTGGATTGCTCCTGTGAAGTATTAAGAAGTATCTACCCTAATTTTCCTATATTTAATAGTTGCAATCAGGGCATTCAGTCATTCACTGGGTAAATATATGAGCACCTTCTATCTGTGATGTTATACTATCTCAAGTCATTTACCATCTGATTAAGCAGCTGAGAGGCAGAGATAGATGTGGCAGGATGTGAGCATGGTCTAAGCAAATATCACAAAAGGAAAGGAGTGAATTGGCACCAGATAGTCAATATTTCTTTTTGGCTTAATGCAACCTAATATTATGGGGAGGGAGGAATAATGGGGAAAAAGTAACCCTTTTTATCAGTGTGCCTTGGAGTTCAAGTATTTACTTTTCCACCAGGAAGTCGAGAGAGCTAAATTTATATTTCACAGCTTACAACTTGTAGGAAGAGAAATTCTCCTTGAGCACAAGTAGCCATGTCTTTATTTCTTTTCTAGAGTTCTCTGTCCTTGTAGTTGGTAGACATGTGCCTGGCCCCTTGTTGGTGTACGTGCCATCTTGCTATATGCTGTTTAGAAGTAAGAGAGACTTGCTGTGAATCAGCTTACACAACGGGAGGAAAAACAATCTGTCATGACAGCGATAATTAGAATTCATCAAATTATATTCAGGTTCCGTCCTCTAACTTCTTTATACTAATAGTCTCCAAAGCACATTAAGAGATAATGAGAGAAGAATGGTTCCATCCAATTGACATTTAGTTACTTATAAGCCATGGAACTGCTAGATGCTGAACTATGTTATCTTCACCAGTAGTTTGCAATGAAGACGTTACCATGTGCACATACATTGCATATGTGTCTTTAAATGTGCATAGAGGTTTGTACTAAATATTTCAACATGTATGAGAATTTTCCACATTAACTCACCTTATTTTTACAGGTTTTAAGCAAGAAAGAAGTGCCGTAAAATAACAGTGTAAATTGTCTCCCCATCTTACTCTGGGAATTTTGAAGTATTCAGTTTCACCAGTTGCCAGATACAAGAGTGGAAGTTGCATTTTATTTTTCCCTGGTAGATTTTTTTTTTTAGAATCAGCCCAGAAGCAATGTATGATTTTTATTTTCTGGATGAGAAGTTCCCATGACACCGAACTAAGTGAAGTGTGAAAGTCTTGGGTGCTGAAGCCGGGTATTTTGCTGCTGGGCTGAGCTTGGTGATAGGGCAGAGGGAATTCTAGCCAGTACAACAAATCAGTCACACAGCGTTAGACCAAAAAGGGCAGCACCCACCAAGGCACATGGGTGAAAAGAGTCAAGGAGAGCAATGATGTGACTTAATTTTGACGACCCAGGTAATAATCCTTGAAGATGTTAGGAGAGAAACACAAAATTGACATGATGAGGAAAGAGACTCAGGATGGAAAGATGGCTGGATTCTTGAACAGGAAAATGAATGGAGAGATGCAAAACCTTTGAAATGGCAGTCTGCTTGAAATCTTACAAATAAAAAGATGTTTGTGGGAACAGTTGGCTGCTTGTGAACACATTTGTCAGTGGACCAAAAATGCCCTGTGGGTTAAAGCATTTCCTCACCCATCAGCAATTGAGGATAGCAAAGTACATGTTTAGAAAGGAAATTAAGTTCAATAGCTTTTGGTATGTTTGAATGGGAACATACATCATTTTTGCAAAGCTTCAGTGATATTCTTTAAAGTGACAGCAGGTCTGACCACATTTCCTTCAGTTTCCCATAATGACTGAACTTGTGAACTCCTTTAGGCCCTGTCTGGCATCAGACATTTCAATGATGTTGGCTCCTTTCAAAACTTTAGCTTGGATAAAATCTTATTAATTTTGTTTTTATTATAACATTTTTTGATTATTTTACACAGTTGTTCATTTTTGGTGAGAGCAGTGGAAAAAGTTACCATTTAAACAGTTGGCCTTTGGGGTTGAGTGATGCCATCTTTAGGTCACCTAGCATTGATTACAGTGGATAGGAAAGTATTGGAATACGTTCTGTGAGTCATACTTGAGTTATAGGACTGAGAAGATGAATGGCTTGGAAGTGTCATGGTGAATAGCTCTAAAGAAAAATTAAAATTTCATTTTTTTTTTTGGTTAAAAGAGGGACTGTGTCACTTGAATGTTTATTGTAACATTAAAAGCTAATGTCAACCAAGAACACAATAGTTTCTGGGGAAGTCTGTTTCTCTGTGGAGCTAGCTCTTAGCTATCTATACAAACCAAGAGTGTCATTCTATTTCTTTTATTTCCACCTATATTCTAAGTGATAATTTAATGGGTAGATGTATAGTGAATTTCACAAAATTACAAAAAATGTTTCAGATCACTTTTTATTATGTGTAGAAGGTTTTTTTTTAATTGTAAAACTTCAAAATATACATTCATATAGTCATTGATAATATTCAGCATTTTTGATATATACTTTTGTTGTATGTTATGTAATCTCACCACACAAATCATGTATAAGAAAGTAGCTAAAAAAAAAGAGAACACCTACTGCAGACTTAAGCCTTTATTTACATGGACTGTCTTACTTTATATCCATAAAAGCCCAGAGGTAGACATTATTATTTTTACTTTATAAGTGGTGACATGACATCAGGTCATTTACTCAATGTTTTCATGACATTTGGAACCAAGATGTGAATAAAGTTCTCTCTTTCTTTAGTGTCTATGAATAAAGATTAAAATGAACAACTCAAAAAAAAAATTTAAAAAAAAGAAAAAAAAAGAAAAAAAAAAGAACAACTCATAATTTCACCACCCAAAGGAAAACACTGACAGCATTTTCTCATATATTCTATCAGACTTTTTCTAAACGAAACTACATTTCCTACCCCACTTCCCACCCCTCACAGTTAGCAACAGAAGTCTTCTCTGATGGCTCCACTTAAGAGACCTCAATGAAAGGACCATTTATATAAATGTGGGGAGGGTATCAGGAGCCAACAAAAAAGCTTGAGATACTTGGGAACTAACAATGGTGGCCTATCACCTCCACACCCTGAGGGGATCTAGGAAAGCAATAACATTATTGGAGTCCAATGAAAACTAGGGTCCTGGAGAAGGGGCTTCTGACCAGCAGCTGTAATCCAGAAAGGACGCAACCACTGCCACACTGCCGAGTGGTTCTCTTTTTTCTCTCCTTTGGACGTAGTCTCATGTTAGTGCTTCCTTTTGGCAGAATCCAGCTGGAATCCAGCCTTGAAGGGAGCCTAGGTGATATGGACACTAGGGGTTAGTCTCTCAGGGGCACAGAGTAGGTCAAAGAAGGCAGGCTTTGGGAAACATGGAGAAGAAAAGCCATCCTAAGATCTTGCTATGCATATTAATTTTTCCATTTTATAAAAATTAACATTTAAAATATGGCTTTATAGCAGGCTGCCACTTGGATATGCCATAATTTTTATATTAAAATTTTACAAAATTTACACTTGGAATTTTTTTATTGTTATTAAAATGCTATAGTGAACATTCTAGAAGAGAACTTTTTAAAAAAAATTCTTTTTTTTTTTATTTCCTTAGCATAAAGTCCTAGAAGAGGATGGGAGGTTGAAGGTCTGTACATTTTGAGATGCAATATAATGTGGCTAATAATCACAGGGACTCTTGAAGACTAGTTTCCTGTGTTCAAATTCTTGTTCTGCCATTTAACAGCTGTGTGATCTTGGATAAATTAATCAATCTCTCTGAGTCTCAGTTCCTTCATCTTTAAAATGAAGCTATTAATAATCCCTATTTTATAGGGACATTTTTATGATTGATTAGATAATAAAAGCAAAACACTTGGAATATTATATGACATTATAAGCATTATATAAATGTTAGCTATTATTATTTGTAAGACTTTAATATATATTGGCAAACTGTTCTCTAAAAAGTTTGTACTAGTTTACATTTCCTTAAGTAGTCTTTAGGGGTCCCATTTCCCCATACCTTTATCGTTTCTCTTAATCTTTGCCAGTTTAATAGACCAGAGATAGACTCTCTTTACCATTTTAATTTTCACTTGAGATTTAATTTGGAGATGAACTTATTTCCTTTGATATATAGAAGGGACTTCAAACATCACATAATTCTTTAGGGTCATGAACATCAGTAGTCATGGTAGGTAGTACATGAGTGATGACAATACAGAGTCCTGGTTTAGAATATCGGCGGTAGTGCTTAATAGCTTAGTAACTATGTAAATCAGGTACATTAATGAATATTCATATGATATTTAGCCCAGCTAAATGAATGTACCATCAAAGGGGTTTAATGAATGCAAAGATTCTCCATAATAAAATGCTGGATATATAACAGATGTACAATTCCAGTGTGGGATGAGCCCACTACTGTTTCCAAACAGCCATCACACAGCTCGTGAAATCATCCCTGCCCCTGCCCATGTGTACGCATCTGTGATGTATTGGCAGCACCACAGTTGTCAACGTAGGAGATGGAGCTAACTGTGGTTGGTTTATATCTGTAGCTGTTGGTGCTTGGTAAGGTACTTCTGGTGATAATTTTATTCACAGCTTCCTCGTTGGTGACCGCATATCTCCTTTCTCAAATTACTTATTCAAATGAGCCACTATCACCATGTAGCAGGCTAAGCAATGCATCTACTCTTGAAGATAATCTGCCCCAAACTAGAAGTAGAGGTTCCGGTCTAAAGTTTAATGATGATATTTCAATTACTTTTTTTTAATGTGTGTGTGTGGGGGTAGATATTTCAAATCTGACATAGCTATGACATGCAAGCATGTGGTGAGGTGGTGACAGTGGAGAATAATGGTGCCTTCCTCTTGCTGGCAATTTAGGAAAACTTGCTGACACACTGAAGTTATCTGATTAGATCCATGTTAATTTTCATGGTTGTGTCATATGGTGTCTGAGGAGAAAGGAAGCCAGTGGAGTGCACATTTTCATAGAAAAGACATTTTTTAATGTTGCTTTTGTGTTTTCTTTTTTAAAAAAATCTCCACTTAGCTGAAGATCATTAAAGTGTACTCTTTTCTCCTAGAAGTATACCGTTTCAGCTTCAGTATTTATGTTTGTAAGACTATAATTAACTATTACATCTCAAATTAATTATTTGTGTATGGTAGGTAGGGTTAAGGATCTTTTTCACCACATGGTTCTCTGGTTGTTCCAACTTTATTTGAAAAACATTTTTTTCTTCATTGATTGTCTGAGTGCCTATTGAAGATCAGTTGAATGTATATGTGTGGGTATATTTCTTAAATTTCTATTCTGTTCCACATATGTATTTGCCCATCAAAGTGATTTTCAAAATATGGTCCCATGCTCATGATATTAAAAAAGCATGCATGGGTAAAAGGTCTATTCAAAATGTAGGGCAGACCAATGGAGCATAACAACTTCATTGATATGTTTTTAGGATCTATATTGCAACTAACCTTCAAAAAGCTACTGTTCATTGAGTTTTAATGTAGTGTCAGGTGTGCTAATCTAAGTCTATTAAATACTCCTCACTTTTCCAGTACTTATCAGTATGTGGCCTGATTTTCTTCATGTATTTCAACCCAACCAGCTTTTTAGTTTGATGTAGTCCTGCTTGTTTATTTTTGCTGTTGTTGCTTTTGCTTTTGGTGTCAAATCCAAAAAATCATTGCCAAGACCAATGTCGAGGAGCTTATTCTCTGTTTTTCTTTTTGGGGTTTTATGCTTTCAGGTCTTATGTTCAAGTCTTGAATCCATTTTGAGTTGATTTTTGTGTATGGTGAAAGATAGGGCTTCTCTGTCATTCTTTTGGATGAGGATATCCACTTTTCCCAGCATCTTTGGTTGCAGAGACTATCTGGGAGCCTGAAAGAGCCAGTGGGCTCTCTGTGTAAATTGGACTTTCATAACATTAACAATATAATGTTTGTTTTGAACTGGAAGACATGTGGCAAACACACATACAGACACATGAACATTAAAAACCAAAGAGAAAAAGGTGGATTTATTGCAAACTGGCATGCTCATATACCATTTAACTGCTTTATGAGATATGAGGACTAGACATTCTTTTCCTCCCAGCTTCTCTCCTATTTAATTGAGCCTTAAGTTCATTCATACTAAAAAAAGAAGTTGTATTAAAGAGATTTTAATAACTTAAGAATAAATAAGCCACATTAATTTATCAATTGTCTGTAAGAGTCTCTGATATAATAGGAAGAGACTGGGACTTGGGGATACATGAATAAAGAAGATAAGGTTCTGTCCTTAAGAAGCTGTCTCTTACCCTTTGAGACCGCACGGAGGCACCTGGAGAGTATCATGCTAAGTGAAATAAGTCAGTCAGAGAAAGACAAGTATCATATGCTCTCACTCACATGTGGAATCTAATAAATAAAATAAACTGATGAGCAAAATAGATCCAGAGACATAGAAGCATGCAACAGACCGAGGATTCTCAGAGGGAAGTGGGTTGGGGGGAGAGAAGAGATCAACCATGAGTTTAGTGTTATATGGCTCATGTTATTTTATTTTTAATATGCATCTCAACAAACATTTTTTTGAGCACCTGATAAATGGTATAGTGGAAAGTATATGTGTATCAATTATTTTCAGCTGGGTTAAAATTCAAACTCCACCACTTAAAAGTTGTGTGATACTAGGCAAATGAAATATCCTCTTCCTGCCTGCTCCCTCATCTGCAAAATGTGTTTCAAGAAAATCTACCAAACAGGGTTATTTTCCTTAGCAGAGATAATATTTAGAAAGTTGTGAGCACAGGATCCGATGCTTATTGGGTACTTAATAAATGGTACTGTTTTTACTACTAGTAGTATCATGCATGGCGTCAGCTGCCCAGCACAAAAATGTGCTAAGCAATGGAAATTCAAAGATAAACACTCTCTAACCCTGTGTTCTACCCTCAGGAACTCATCATCTAAGTGGGGAGAAGAAACATAAGCAAAGCACGTCTGATGTAATGTGATTTTCAGAGTCTTAGTGATAAAAGGAATGCACATAAAGTATGTAGGTAAAAGTAAGGGGGTTTCAAGCAGAGGGAGTAGCATATTCTCCCATATTCTCTCTCTTTTTCTGTCATTGTTAGATGAAATAGAGGAAACTTGGTAGGAAATATTTTGAGGTATTCTTTCTGTTGTTGTTGTTAAGGATTAACAACAGGATATTTTTCCATTTATTTTTTTTTTTAGAGAGAATGGAAGGGAGAGGGAGAGACAGAGAGAAACATAGATGGGAGAGAGACACGTTGATTGGTTGCCTGCTGCACATGCCCCAACCAGGTCTGGGGGATTGAGCCTGCAACCACAGTGTGTGCCCTTGATCGGTATCATCCTCGAGACCCTTCAGTCTGCAGGCTGATGCTCTATCCATTGAGCCAAACTGGCTAGGGCTATTTTGTATTTTTATAATGTGTTAGTGCTATTGTCCAATGCCCTAAATAAACATTTCAGATTTATAGATAGCCAAACTCTTCCTGTTACAATTATAGGTGACCCTTAAACAATGCAGGGGTTGGGGTGTTCACTCCCAATGCAGTAAAAAATCCACGTATTACTTTTGACTCCCCCAAAACTTAACTTCTAATAGCCTATTGTTGACCAGAACATATATAGTTGATTATTAGCACATATTTTGTATGTGCTAATTATGTACTCAATTCTTATGGAGAAAATACATTTCAGGTACTGTACATATTTATAAAAAAGAATTCATGTGCAAATGGACCCATACAGTTCAAAGTATGTTGTTCAAGGGTCAACTGCAGCTTCTATTTTTCTCCTCCAATTTTGGTGATTAGTGATTTCTATGATTTGTTAATAATACCTGTTTTATATCTTTATTATGTATATACTATAAGTAAGGAAGCTATAACATTCAGACAACTGAACAGTGATACATTTCACACAAGGCAAAGTCCAACCTCCCCAGTCAAGAGCAGTGCAATGCAGACTTGATAGATGTATCTATCTTGGGCGGACTTGATAACAACCACTCTTAAGAGATCCATTGCAGTGAAGTTCAGGAGCTCATTTTCCTTTCTTCCTTCTACGTACAAGCTGCGTGCTTTGTTTTTCAAATTTAATGTGACTCGTTTCTGCCTTGCCATTTTGAATCTTGATTCAGGAAGACTTGATAATCAGAAAAGGTATTGAAGAAGGATTTCGCTGCATCAGTACTTTTGGAGTTGACTTGATGAGCTCCCATCTAAAGCAGCACTTAGCTTTCTACTAAGCCACTGGGCAATTTATTAAAAAAGCTGTCATGTGGACAGGAAATTGTTGAGAGATCGAACCTGATAGTGGAAAGATTCAGAATCAAGAAGCTTCTATATGAATTGGTGTCTCCTGAGTGATACTTTGATTATTTGTTCTTACTTTTATTCTTATATCTTTTTGCCTTACAATATCACATATCCCATAGTAGTACGGTGGCTTTTATATAGACTGAGTGAGGAGAAATTGGGTTGTTTTTGCTGAAGCCAGGACAAGGTTCATTTCTCTCTTTGTTTCCATAATTATTATTTTTTGCTTATTTTTACAATAGGCTCGCTTTGGTCTCTATATAATATAATGTAGCTAAATGGAGAAGAATGCCCTTTTAAAATAAATTTTGAAACATGTTGAGTTATGAAATAAAGCAAAATTTAGATGATGGTTTAGAGAATGGAGAGATTTTCTATTTGAGACATCTAACTAGAGCTGAGGCAAAAGTCTGATCTGATAAAAAGAAAGAGAAAATAGTTAAAAGAGAAAATGAGTCAAATAAGAACCTTATAATTAAGAAACCTGAAACATGCCCTCTTGCACACTTTTAAGTTATGAATAACTTTCACCATCTTATGTTCATTGCTTCATTTTTAGGTAATGCAACAAACAAAACATGCAGCAGGAAAGACTAAACGATCATGAGAAAATGCTATTTCCTGCCATGGCTTTTTTGCTAATCCTCAACCGAGGATATTTTCCCATTGATTTTTAGGGAGAGTGGAGGAGAGAGGGAAAGACAGATATTGGTTGCCTCCTGCCTGCAACCAAGGTACGTGCTCATGACTGGGATCGAACCCAGGACCCTTTGGTCTGCAGGCTGATGCTCTATCCACTAAGCCAAACCAGCTAGGTCCCTGGCCATGTTTTTTGAAACTCAGAGATTTCAGATTGATTGGATTAGATTCAAATGTCTAATTCAAAAGGTGGACTCTTATTCTAACAACATCTTCTAAAATGATGAGACTCAGTTGTTGCTTCTACTGGTCAAGGAAAAGACATAAATAATTGGAGAAGGGGAGAAAGGAAGAGATTTCAGAAGAAAATAAACCTTAGATAAATTTTCTTACTGAGGCATTGCTGGCAGATGGAGAAGAGTGGAATGGATTAAGCAACTGCATGCTACTTCAAACACCCCAGGGGAGCTGGTGAATATAGATATCTTATTTTACCTATTTAGTCTCTTTTGAACCCAAAACATTAATTTCACTAATGAAATTCTATTGTATTGTGGCTAAAGAAGTGATTCTCTTATAAGACAGGAAATGGTTTTGGTTTTAATTGGAAAATTCTCCTCACTCCCCACCCCCATCCCAACACACAAATTCTGTCGAGATTATAATTGATTAATCAATAAAATGCTTTGTAAAATATTCTCATCCTGTATATATCTGATGTTGATTCTGGTTGCCTTACTTTAATGAACCTAGTGGCAGTGATTGGTCATTTTAAGTTGTTGATATAATGACATAGTGTTACGACATGGGGGCACTAAAATTTAAAAAGGAAAATAACTTTTAAACTCAACTTGAATCTTCATCTCTGGTGTATACAACACAGTGTCCTGGGCGTTTGTTAAGAATACAAATGCCTGCCCAGCTGGTGTGGTTCAGTGGTTCAGCATGGACTTATGAACCAGGAAGTCACAGTGGATTCCCGGTCAGGACACATGCCAGGCTCCATTCCCAGTGGAGGTGTGCAGGAGGCAGCCGATCAATGATTCTCATCATTGATGTTTCTATCTTTCCCTCTCCCTTCCTCTCTGAAATCAATAAAAATACATTTAAAAAAAATACAGATGCCAAATCTCCAGGCCAGTTTTATTAAGTCAGAGACCGTGGGGGTGGACTCAGCCTCTGCATGCCCCCGGAATGCCGCAGGTGGATCGGCGGAGGGCCCTGCAGCTGCAAATGGTTAAGGGCTCCACAATGGCTTGATTTATTAACATCCAAAAATGTTCCCTTCAGTCTAATTTGCAGCCATCTAGCTAAGGGGTCAGCCATATTTCTTATCCGCCTGGTCATTCAGATGAACTGTGAGGGTTAGATGGTGACGGCACAAAAGGCTCCTCAGCTGCCTCTCTCGTTATCTTTCTCCCGCAATAAGGTAACAAGTGATAGCTTCGAATTTTAAGATGTGATCCCGGGAAAGAAATTCGCACTGGAACCTGTTGCCAGACTAGAAGCTACTTGCGCCAGCACATTTTATAGTCCTCTGGTGCTCTGGCCGCTCTTGAGCATTTTATTCTCTTTTGATTTTGACTGTAATGATTGTTTCCTCACCAATAATCATAACGTCGTGTACTAATCTATCCCAGCAAGTATCTTTGGCTCTTGCAATGCTGGTGAAATATCAGTCTAGGCATTTTCTGATAAAAAGTATGAATTAAATGTGCAACTTGCCCAGAAGGCCAATGAGAGAAATAAATCACATTAGTAACTGAAAGTGGAGAATGTTATTCATTGCATTAAGGAAGCACCAAAATCTTCCCTTATCCTCCTTTTCACTTTCCACAATTTTAGTTACCTATGTTCCGGTCCACTGCAGTCTGAAAATATTAAATGGGAAATTTCAGATATTTTGAGAGAGAGACCCCATTCACATAACTATTATTACAGTACATTTTATAATTGTGCTACCTTGTGTTTAGTTGTTGGTAATCTCTTACTCTGCTTATTTATAAATTAAACTATTATAGGTATATATGTATATGAAAATACAGGGTTGGGCAAAATTAAGGTGACAGTTGACTCACAGAGTTTATTCTTGTATTATTAGTTTTTTGTTATTTTCCATATGAACAACTGTCAAGCTACTTTTGCCCCACCCTCTATATAGGGTTTGATACTACTACTGGGGGTCTTGGAACATGTACCTCATGGATCAGGGGGGACCACTGTACAAGCTAGCTGCTATGAGGAGATCAGGGAGGAATAAAGAACTTCTGGCAAGGGATGTGTGTGGCCCTGTGTGGGAGGTGATCTGTGGGAGGTCCCAATTAACGGGCAATCTACACAGGGACCTCTGGAAATGGGCTTGTTGGCAGACAGAGCAAAATGGCAATGTGGGAAAGTGTGAAGGCTTGATAGGAGGGCAGTGAATAGTTCAGACTGGGAACTGGAGAGTGTGGCAGATCAAAGAGAGCCTTGATGGTCAGGTTAGGACATTCAGACTTGCCCTCTGGTTAACGGGGCAGCAGTGAAGTTTCTACTGGGAACAACGTTCTCTAGTAAGATTATTCTGTAAGCAGGAAGCAAAACTGATCTAAAGAGGAAGGGAATAGAAAGAGGGATGATTATTGGGAGGAAGATTGTCCAACTCTAGTCTTGCTTTATAATTAATCAAACATGGTATGTCTCCAAGGTGTTTAAAATTCATGGAGCAGTCAAGGAATGAACCTTCCTAGAAAAATTCCATTAATGACAGAATCCAACAAAGAATCATTATTAATGATAATTTAAATTTGAAGACTATATCCAGAGGATGTTTTTGCTACTACTATATTTTCCTATGAGGCATTTAATTCTTGAAAATATTTTTATACTTAGTGTAGTACTGCCTCCTCACTTTAGCTGCATATGGTTAAGATAGAAGAGTTTCCTATGCGCCAGTGGAACCTAGACAAGGTGCCAGAGACACAGAGAATCAGTGGCTTTTCTGGAAGCATCACTCAGCCCTTGCAGCTCTTAGCTTTTCTCTTTCCCACCGTCTTCCCTTCACCTGTCCTCTTCAAGAGACTCCAGAGGGCTGGCTTGCCTCAGAAGCAGTCATTAGTTCATGTATAAATCCTCTTCGTATTCATTTAAGGCAGAGGTTTTTCCTTGTTTATACAACCTCAAGTTCTACATTTTATTTCAGGAAGTCAGGCTCTCCAGCTGTCTTAAAATGGTAAAAGATGGTCTCAGAAGGAATGAAGGCCTTGTTACCTTTGGGAATAGAAGTGTACAAGAAATTCCAATTAAAAAATTGGTCAGAAATTGTATGGAACGTGACTGTTCTGCTGTTACATTTCTTCATCTCTAAACCGTGGGTTTAACATGCCCTGAATAGCATTTAGCATTGGCAGATTTAAATGCTGATGAGATGGTATTTGAACTGATCTTTTCTTCCTTGCTGCGCCTAATGGATTACTAAATTTAAGTGCTCAGGGCACCGTTTTGCCCTCCTTTGGGGGTGTGTGTCTCTTATTGACGTCATTGGGAGCCCTGTGTCTCTGCAGGGCAGAATTTGGCACTTCCACGTAGAATATTTTTAAACTATAAAATTGAATTACAAAGGTATTGCATCTGCTTTTTATATAGACACTGTTTGGTTTATTAAGGAATGTTTCATAAATCTAGCCAATTCTGCAAGACCTACATATTTAGCTAAGCCAACTATTTTTAGAAATTAAAAAGGACAGCGCACTTTAAATTTAAAATCAGTCTTGTTTAGGACTGGATTTTTAAAAATCAGAATGATATGTAGTTGAAAGTAAGCTTATTACTAAATCATGCTTTTATTTTTAGCAGGTGTGCCAGGTAGTAAAATTTAGTTTTGTGAAGACACCAATGAAAGTGGTAAACAGAATATTAAACAGATCCTGCTACCAGTGGAAATATATGTTTTTACCTTTTTTTACTTTTTCTGGTGGAATTAGTGACCTTTTATGAAGTATACTCATTATAGCAGACTTGGGGGAAAGATAATGTCCTCTCTCCTCTGGATGCCATATCTGCAGCCCTAATTTTTTAATTTAAAGTACCTCTCAGATACTAGTCTCTCTCCCACCCCTCTCCACTCCAGCTCAGGGGTAGGACAGGGGTTTGTGAGGGCAGCTGTGGCTGCACAGTGCTTACCAAATAAACTGGAACATTTCTCCTTATTTTGTCCATGATTTGATGGCTGCCACACTCCCTAAGGAACGGATTCTGTCTCAGAAACTTGTTTTCTTGGCAGGAGCAATGCCAACTTTTAATCTTTTACATGATTTGGTTGTGTGTCTGAGTCATTTTGATAGAGCAAGATCCTGGAGAATATGTCTGGACTTTCACATTCACAGGTCTACAACACTCTATATCCTCTAAGTCAGGGATTTACAACCAGTGTGCTGTAAGAATTTTTAAAACATGCAACATCTGACTATGGGCACTGACTTCTGTTCCTTAGATTGTCAAATAAAATAATGACAACAACCAACACAGTAACCATACAGTGTGAATGTCCTGTCTTGAACCATAAATATTTAGGTCATATAATCGAGTTGCATCCTATTGGTCATGTCACATAGTAAGCTTGTGTCTGATTGGTTAATTCTTGGTACCAGAAATCCTTATATACAAGTATAGGCACCTGGTTTTTTAAAGTCACTTTGGAGCAAAAAGGGTAGGTAATTACTATTATTATTTTTTGTAAATCAATCAAAGTTATACCTATTTTTAACCAGATTGGCAAAAAATACAATATATATTTTGGTGTGTTGCAGAATTTTAGTAGTTTATGAGATGAAAAAGGTTGAAAATTGATGCCCTAAGTCATTGGATAGTATCCTCACCGACAGACTAAATCTCAAACTCCTTAAAGTCATTCTAATGTTGCAAACTGCAACAACCTATTAAATATTACTATTCTGAAATATTGCTTTGAAATGTAGAGAAAAGAACTCACATTTAAAATCTTTCGGTCTTTGCTAGCAGTGCAGTTTTAGCTCTGTCTGCAGATTTGCCCTCGGAAATAGAATAATGTTCATAATTTTAGATTTTAAGAGTCGAATCTTCAGTAAAATCCAATGACTATCACCCGGGGACAGTCACCTATGAATTAGAACCCCAAAACCTGGGGGAGAATTGGTGCCATTGGCAAAAATACTAACGACATAAGGCCAATCCTGAATCCTGAGAGTGATGCATTATCTTAGGGGACATGTAGGAATTCCCAGCGATTTTGTCCTTTATTGTTTCAAGTCTGCTTCTCTGGAAAGCATGCCAGCGAGAGGACACTGGGGAGAGAGCCAGGAATATCTGTGATCTCAGCATGTTTGAATGTTGCCACGGTAGACATGAAAATAAACAATGACAACCTCCTGCTCCAAGTGGAAACATTCCTCCTCTCTAATTGCAAAGTTATAGAACCCAACAGGACAGAGTAGGAGATAGTATAATTCAGCAAGACCAGGAGCACTTGGAATCCCTGGGTTATACATCATCTGGTTCCACCTCTTCCTTTTATAGATGAAGAAATGGTGAATGGGAGAAATTAAGTGATAACTGCACAGTTACATAGTGACAGATTTGGACCTGAAGCCAAGTTTCCCAGTTCATAATTCCGGGGAGGTTTCATCTGCATTGGGGTTGATGAATTTTGGAGAGGAGTTTTGTCTCCTTTCCCCTGCCTTTCTCTATGCATCCCACACTCAAATTTCCAGCCTGTATCTCTGGTGATGAGGGGATGGGAGAGTAGCATTGTTAATACTTGAATAATCTCTCCACGTGCTTGGCAGGAAAAAGTTGAGTGCCCTCTCTCTTTTGTTCCCCCCATTCCACCACTTTTCCCATTTCTGCTAGCAGGCAACATCCTGATATAACATGGGAGCTTATCCTTCATGGTTGGTATCCATGCACTGGACTTTTTAGACACCAATAAACATTTCCCTGTATTCCACTCCTTCAAAGCTATTTTAGGTGACTTTTAGAAAATCTTTATTCTAAAAATTGCATTTTAGTAAAATGCTTGAATACATTTACCCAAAGGTTTAAGGGTGGACATTTCTAGAGTTCTGCCAGGAGGTAGAAAGGACTTTTAGGCACAGTAATCATTTGATATACGTGACCTTTCTGCTCACTTATTAAGTCAAATGTTGGCCCTGGTTTTCCGAGCTTTGATTATATAGGAAGGAACATAGCTTCTCAAGGAAGTTACAGAGATTTAACATGAATGTCATGGGTGCATGAAAGCCATGGAGAACCCATGTGCTCTTAATCATAATAATAGTTGAAGGGTTTAACTCCAAACAAAACGTGGATTTTAGAGCTATTGAAAAATACCAACTCATAGATGTGTTTTTTACTTCCTTATTGAGCCATAACTTACATAGAGTGTAGTGCACCAAAAGTAAGGATATAACTTAATAGATGTTTACACAAGTACAGCTTAATGCAACCACCTCTAAGATCAAACTAGAGACAATTCCCAGCACCCCAGTAGGCTTGCTCATGGAGATACTTGCTACAATTTTTTTCGTACTCCTTTCTGTTACCTCTAAGGGTTTATTTGGCCATTAGTGTCAATTATCTTAGTAGCCCTATGTCTCCTCTTCTACATCATCACCCTCTAAATTTAAAAATGCACATTTGTTAGCAGTAATTGTTAGGACAGGAGGAGATGTCATTTAATCAGCAGGAGAAATAATTAGCTCTGAAATTTCATAACCCATTGAACTTGGTTGGCAGTAAGAATTGGGCCTTACACTTCTGTTTGTTGTAGGGGACTTGACCTCAACTTGTTTCTAATAAGTCTCATGTGTTAGTCCTTTCAGGCTGTTATAACAAAATGTGTGGCAGAAATTTATCTCTCACAGTTTTGGAGGCTGCAAGGCTAAGATCAGGGGGCCCGCATGGTCAGATGAGGGCCTTTTTCTGGGTCACAGACTTCTTGTATTAGCTACACATGGTGGAAGGGGTTTAGGCATCTCTCCAGAGCCAAGGATCCCATTCATGGGGGCTCTGCCCTTAGGACCTAATCACCTTTCAAAGGCCCCACCTCCTAATACTGCTACATTGGGCATTAGGGTTTAACATTTGAATTTTGTGGGGGTTGGGGGTCAGATGGGGAGGTGGGAAGGGTGGGGCACAAACATTCAAGCCACAGGCATCTCTATTCACAAATTCCTTTACAGGAATTATTTAAAATATATAGCAGGTATAGGGACAATAGTAATATCTTGATTTTAAATTTTACTTGCTTCCAAGGAACTAAAGATTCTATTCTGTCTTTTGGAGGCCTAGAAGGTTTAAATAGGGAGAATTGTGGACAATTAAGGGACCAATTTAAGATCATAAAGAAAGGCCAATCTAAACCATCTGAAAATTTGGTTCTTTAGAGAAATGAAAACATTTAAAATGTTAGAGACTGGAAGTTCACTTTCCACACATTACTTGATTCTTCTGGGCCCTCTGCCACAAAGCTTCCCTTGACTAATTTTTCCCCTTGACTTTTAAAATCTTGACCATTTCATTTATCACTGTTTGGGGCTGACTGCATTTAAGATCCGTGCGAGAGCCTTTAATGCCTCATTACTTCTGCTCTAGATAATGATTCATCTCTTCTAGGAACTATGCCTTCTATTTCAATAGTTTCCTAATAATAAGGAAGGACTTAAACAAAACAAAACTTTTGTTTCCATTTCTATTGAATATTTTTTTGCCTTGAAGTATTGAAAATAGTACGCCAAGGTGTAAATATTTGTTTGGATTTAAGACATTGTTTTATTTTCTATTTGGGGAAATAATTTTTGCTTTTTGTCTTCTTTGATGAACTTTTTCCACAGAGTGGAGAAATTGAATCTCAATTTGGCTCATTAGCATTTTTAAAACTTTTAAATAAGTGAATGGATTGTGTAAATAATGAAATGGTTTTGATTCAGACTATTTATAAAATTGAGCCTACTTTATTAAAGCAATAGGCTTTATAACAGTATCATTTAAGATTCTGAGTTCTGGGAAGGATTGGTGAGGGTTGGGAATTGGTATTTCTAATAGTGAAAGTCCTAATTGTATTTTATTTTGCTTTTGTATTAGGTTATTGTGGTATAAAGGTAAAAAAGTTGAATTCTTCAATCTTGCCTAGTTCTCAGTCTATATTTTTAAATCCCTGCATTCAATTCAGAACAAATATCAGTGACTTTTAGTATTCTAGATTGTTTCATATACTGATATTGAGGTCTTGCTCTCTTAATTTCCAAACCAAAATAATTTTTTTCTAATTCTGTGAATTCAAATATCTTACCAAGTAGCTTAACTACATTCTTTCCATCTATTACACACTTACTGCAAACAAAGATTCTATGATCTGGAGAAAATGAATTTGTACCAGGTAATTCACCAACTACGTATTTTGTTTTATTGATGACATAGTACTCTGTAACAAGGTCCTACTTGTTCACAAAAACATTTAGACATATCTAGTGATGGGGACAATCTAAATTAATTTAAGAGAATGCTAATTATTTTTGTGCGAAGAGAAAGTAATATTTCATATAGAAAGGAAAGAAAAGGGAATAAATGCCTTTTTTGAACTTGATGCATGGTAATGAACTTAGATTAAGGTAGTGTTTAAAAAACAAAACAAGATGAAAATTAGATGCTCTGCAATTAAGTTGTCTTAGACATAAAAAAGCCTGTCTTTTCTGTGTTGCATTTGCCTGTATAGAGGATCATTCACTTATTTTGGACAAAAATTCTAATTGTTTGGGGTAAGCAGCAACATGGGGGAGGAGAGAGAGAAGTTACTAGAGAGTGAGGTCCCTGAAGTCAGGAGCTGAGTCCTCCTCTGCATCATTTTCATTCACAGAAAGCAGTTATTACATATTTTCCCTTATTTGATCTAATACTTGCAACAACCCTGTAAGGCTGGTGTGATTATTCTCATGTTTCCAATAATAAAACGGAGTCTCCGAGATGTAAAGTAACTTCCCCAAAGTGGCATCTTACAAATGGTAAGTTCAGGATTCGAACTCAGATCACTATTTATGGCCTTACTTTTCAAATACCTTTCATAATTATGACATTTGAAATGGTGAGCATTCTTTAAAATTTTAATGAACAATAACAACAACAAAGCTTCATCACAGGAAAGTTTGCAGGTTCTTCTAGGTTCTGGTTAGAGAAATAGTCATAGTAATGGATAATTGTCAGTAATTTTCAGATTGGATGGGACCCAGTTTTGGGGACCATAATGTAAGCCTCTCTCAGTGAAGTTTTTCTGACCAGATACATGTAAAGGTCTGTGGTAATTTTAGGGGAGCAATTCACAAAGAGGCATTTCCTTGCTAAAAGGACAATGATTGGTTTACTCCTTCTTATAAGTAGAATTCAAGAATAATGGCATTTGGACTAGACATCTTTTGCATATTAAATTACTCTAATTCAACTGGGTGGCTTTTCCTGATGCACATTAATTCTTCTTTTGTTTCAAACTCCTTGGGAACTTGCTCTTCTTCATATGTAAGACACTTCTGAATGGAACTAGCCACCTTTTTATATGAATTTAATTCCCTTTCATAGACTAATTAGAAATTGTTCAAGGGTAGACAACCAATCCAGTGGTCCAATCATAGATAGAGTAACTATATAATGTATTGCATTCACATGGGGTAATTTTATTCCCCCATCTTTTTATTTTGAAAATAATTAAATCTACAGAAGCATCAAAAGAATAATACAGTCCTGGCAGGGTAACTCAGTTGGTTGGAGCACCATCTCTGTACATCAAAAGGTTGCAATCCCCAGTTGAGGTACATATGGGAGGCAACCAATTGATTTTTCTCTCTCACAGAGATGTTTCTCTCTCTCTCCTTCTCCCCCCCCCCCACTTCTTCTCTCTTTCAAAAAAAATCAATAAAAACATATCCTTGGGTGAGGATTAAAAAAAAAAGAATAATGTAATCTGTTGAATTATGCAGATGCAACGATTGCTAACATTTTTGTGACACTTGCTCTGTATCTCTATCCATGTAACCTTTTTTGTTTGAATCATTTGAAAGAAAGGTGCAAATGTGACAGTCTTCTCTCAACTCTTTCAGGGTGTATCTCACAGAGCAAAGGGCATTCTTCTACATAAGTGCAGCGCTGCCATCACACCTGACTGCTCACAAAATGTTCTTTATAAGTGTTCACTCAGTTCCCAGGATATTGCTTTTCATTGGGTTATCTTATTTTATCTCATTTAATCTTCTTTTAAAAATGGATTATCATTTACATTAATATTTTAAAGCATCCATGATGATTATATTATAGAATGTCCCACAATTTAGATATTTCTGATTGTTTCCTTTTAAATAGCTTCAGATTAAACATTGTAGCAAGGATACTGTGTGGATAATGTTATGGAAATGGGAACATTTGAGAGAGTGGAAGGTGCCAAGGTAACAGGTATAAACTGGGAATCCTGGCCCCGCTCATCATAGATCCTTACCTGCAAAATGGCTAGTCCAGGAATGGGCACATCACGTAAACTGGGCCAATCAGAGTCCTTCCCTGAAATCCTATATAATAAAAGCCTAATATGCAAATCGACCGAATGGTGGAATGACCGGTCACTATGACAAGCACTGACCACAAGGGGGCAGACACTCAATGCAGGAGCTGCCCCCAGACCACAGGCCCCAGGCCAGCCAAGGCAGGTGCCAGGGTAGGTCCCCTGATCACCCTGCCGGTTACCCCACAGATTGGCCCTGATCGCTGGCCAGGCCTAGGGACCCTACCCATGCACAATTTTCATGCACCGGGGCTTTAGTATTTTATATTGATCTTAGAAAATAAGGCTCTTTTAGAACAATTGCTAAGCTATTTGTCTGAAGTTGGGAAATATTGAAATGTAGATAGAAAGAAAACAATAAGTGATGGAATTTATCCATTGGTTCTATTTCTCTCTAAAATTAGTTTTACCTCTGCTCTTTAAAATTTTTTATTAAACATTTATTATGTGCCAAGCAATTTTCTAAGTGTTTTACATGTGTTGAATTATGCAATCCTCTCAACAATTCCATTAATTAGTTTTTATCGCTGTCCTCATTTAATAGGAGCCGAGGAAAGGAAAGCATAACTCACTCACCAAAGATTGCACAGTTAAAAAGGCATGGAGCTAAAATAAGAATCTATAGCACATGATCTCAACCACAATAGTGAGATGCCACTCAGTGATAAGACTCCACCCACTCTTTATTTTATGCTTAAACTAGTTAGCTTGGATTTCTGTGACTTGCAACTCTAAAGTCCAGGTTAATACCCATAAGACTGTCAGTTTTGTAGGAACTGGAGAGTCAAATTAATTCTGAAAAGATGAGATGTGAATGGATAAAACCCCCATCTTAGGCCCTGTTTTTAGTTATTTCAGATATAGGCCTTTATTATCATTAGGGGTATGCTCTTGATTAAGAGTTTTCTAACAATTTGTTTGTAGGGACCTACACAGTGTTACTCTAATGGGTACATTAATATTGAAAGAGTTTTTGCAAAGACAGAGTTTAAGCTTTGATTAGTGTGCATTAAAGCAATTAAAATGTTTAGAACATCAATTAAGAGGAAATAATCTTCTAGGCAGTGACTCTTTCACTGTATTATTCCTCTCAGTAAATTGTTTTAAGAGGCTCTCTTCTTAATGTGTTGGATGACTGTGTAGTCAGTTTTAAAATACAAAACAGAAGTTAGTATGAAGGAAGTGTTCTTCTTGATGACAACAACAGATGACAGAATATTGTGAAATTTTAATATGTAGCATGGTTGGTTGTAAATTGTTTCCATGTTTGCTGAGGTAATTTGCAAATACTGTAAGACATGAGTCAGATCTTCCATTGGTATCATCGTATATTATAGTGAAAAAAAAAAATCCAATTCTAACAGAGATGTAGTTTGACTTTGACTTACAATGTTGTTAACTCTTAAATATCAAATATAATCAACTCTTGAGTTCAAGTATAAGTTTTAAGATATTTATGTTTTTTTAAGATAAACCATAAGACTAAGATATTATCTACAGATATGTTACTATGACCTGCTTGACTGGCATGGCTCAGTGGTTGAGTGCCAACCTATGAACCAGGAGGTCACAGTTCGATTCTCAGTCAGGGCATATGCCCAGGTTATGGGCTCAAATCCCCAGTGGGGGGCATACAGGAGACAACCGATCAATGATTCTCATCATTGATGTTTCTATGTCTCTCTTTCTCTCTCCCTTCCTCTCTGATATCAATAAAAATATGTTTAGAAAAGTTACCATGACCATTTTAATTCCAACCATAAGTTATCTCTGTGTGTTGAGGGCCATAATGTGTCAGTCATTGTTCTGAGCATTTTTTCATGCATAGATTTGGAATCAGAGTTGGAATAAGGAGATTCAAAAACAGTGACAAGTATGGGCTAAAGGAAATCATGTTTCTGTTGATAAGCCAGCTTCCTTAAATTTTTGTGAAGAATCTGTTGTTGCTTCTATTTTACAGAATGAAAAGTTGAGCCATCAAAGTTCTAGTTTATGATTAATTGAGACTATAACTCAGGTCTTTCCCACTGCAATAGGATCTCATTCCTATTATCACAAACTGGCATTCAGGAAAGAACAAACGGTGTTGAATAAAGAAAATAAAATAATCATGAGCATGTAGGCCAGGATTTGAGGTGAACCTTGATCTATAATATTTTCCCAATGTAATGCATATTTCCTCTTATGTGTTTTTCCATTGATGAAAAACAATTTTTCCTTTTTTATTTCCATGAGAAATATGCATTTATTGACCTCCCACACTCTCCCTATTATGTATGCATGCAAACATGGATTTCATTTTAAATTAGTCCCTCAAATGCTGCTATCGGAAAAGACATTCAAAACTGTCATAGTAAGAACTGGTGCATGACAGCAGACTTGGCTAGACACAGCTAGAATATTGTTCAACCATTGTTCAAAGGTCATGTTTCTATCATTATATTTCTGTTTCTAATTCCCATAACCAGCCAGCAATAGTAGATGAAATTATGAGCTATTTCTTTGCATTGGCAAGATCATAATTCAAGAATATATCGTGTTGTTATTTTTATTTTTACTTATTTTTATCTCTAATACATTCACAGAGGGTCAGTTGTGTGTCTCCCCCCCCCCCCCCCGAGAAGGTTTATATATGACTGGAGGTAATGGAGGAAAGGGCCGAGGTGATCAGAGAGGAGTAGGACACATCATTTTATATGTCTGTGTCACAGGGACATCTTTTTCTTAGTTTTAAAAAAATATATATTTTTATTGATTTCAGAGAGGAAAGGAGAGGGAGAGAGATAGAAACATCAATGATGAGAAATAATAATTGATTGGTTGCCTTCTTCATGCCCCACACTAGGGATGGAGCCTGCAATCTGGGCATGTGACCCAACCAGAAATCAAACCATGACCTCCTGGTTCATAGGTCGATACTCAACTACTGGCTGGGCCTCTTAGTTATTTTTAAGTCTACTGTCTAGAGCACTTGATATACTTAGATGAAAAAATCCACTGAAACTAAAATAAAAAAGTCTTGGAATGTTTAGTTACATAATCCTAATAAAGTACTTTTCTTTGTGTTCATGAGATTATTCTGATGGGACCAGGAACTAAATGAGACATACACCTCATATATGTTACAGATGCTAAAAGATTGTATGCATTTAAAAAAGTATTTGTAAATGCTATGGATTCTCTCCCTAGAAAGTTGTGTTATACATACATGTGCATGATATTTTGCTCACAATTTAAGTTGCTTGTGAACCTTCTTATGCTCACTCAAGTATCCAGATTAGACACCCATGGTCCACTTTTAATTTAGGAAGTTGCTATATAAATGCTGAGTGTATTTTTAAGTCACTAAGGATGATACCTAAGGTTAGACACCTGCTTATAATTTTGGCTCAACCCTGATTAGAGTGGGAGGATACCTGAGTGTGCTCAGAACTTGGAGCAGACCCTTATGTCACCAGAGAATCAAACTTCCCCCATCACTTGCTGGAGCAAGGTTCTTGGGATATCTTTGGAAATTGAATTTTCTAAGATTCGCACAGGAGAATGAGGTGTGGTAAAAGCTTTATTTGCGTGGAGTTACATTCCTCAGGTTGCAAAGTCCCATGCTTTTTAAACCAATCCTGAAAGAGGTACAACTGGGGTTCCAGTAGAACTAAAAGCAGGACCAGTGACCAGAGCTTCCATTTCATGTTGCAGCTGGGTCCAGTTCAGCACCAGTTAATTAAAGTCCATTAGTCCATTGTGTGGGTCCCACATGGCCATGAGCCACATGGGCAAATGCAAGGGAGCGTGCCTCCTGCAACAGTCACAAGAGCACAGGCAAGCAGGAGAGGCAAGAGTATGTGCTGCTTTATCTAGAAGTTTAAATATTCAGGTTTCACGCCCTTGCAGTGGCCACACCTATCCTGGCCACTGACTTGCTCCCAGGTGTGGCTGAGAGACAGGTAGGCACCTTCCCACATCACTCAGACCATACTGGGCATGCATCTAAACTGCCTTCTTTCAGTCCCTTCCCCCATCCATCAGCGGGGAACAGACTTGGAGAGTGTTAAATTATGAAAGCTGTATAAATGGCATGCCTAATAATCTAGTCTTCCCTGTACTTCTTCCCAGTTAAATAATAAGCAGATTATTACAATGGTATCACCGGTACTCCCTCTATTCTGCTTCATTGGAACTAAATCCAGGACAAATTCTCAAAATTATCTCCCATTATAATTTTCTTTATTGAAAAATATCTTATTAATGGAAATAAATCAAAATATGGCATTTTATAACTCCCTGACTCACTTGTTATACCCAAGAGCATTTCTGTTTTAGCTTAGGTTTTTAGGGAGCTCTCCTTTTGCTCCATCAAGCTCCCTCTCCCCAGCTCTAGTCTCTTCCCCATGCTAACAATATGGAAATTCTATATGTTTATGGTTTTTCTGTCCCTTTATTACCTTAATGAGAAAATTGTTGGTATATCAGTGAATAGAAGCGATTTCCTGTTGCCAACAAATCATTAGATAAATGACTTCCTTTTTTCCCTATTTCCTTAGGGTGGAAATGAGTGTGTGGTGTTTTTTTTTTTGTGTGTGTGAATAAAATATGACAGATTAAACTTGACAACAACAAGAGTAACAACAACAAAACTTTAGAAACTAGTTCAACAATTTATTCAAAGTTTCTCTGAAAATTACTGAAATTCATCCATACATTCATAGTATTAAGAAATTAAATATGAAACAATAACTAATACATTTATTTGTAAAGATCAACTGAATTCAAGAAGCTCTTAGACATTTTTATTCCCACAAAGGCCCAAATTATTAAAACACCTTGAAACCAGTCTTCTTATAAGGTTGACTGCTTGAAGGAAAAAAATAACAGACAGCCATTGTCTGTGAGCTCTCTTCATCTTTGCAAGGCAATGTATTAAAAGCTTGGGAATGTGAAAAAGAGCTGGTACCATTACAAACCTCACAGTGTTTTTTGCATCATAGGTTACTGGAAAACAAAGCTTAGGACCAATCCTTGGCATACAAATTAATGGTACAGGGAAGCTTTTCAGACGTAGAGCTGAAATTCCCGATGAAGCATTTCAATTTAAACTCTACTGCATTTGGGTACTCCCACAATAAAATCTTCAGTCTTGTCTCTGCTGGAAGGAATTATTAAAGAAACATCCAGTTAAAGTTGAAATGATTATGACAAGCCTGTCTCATAACTATGGGGTGAATGTCTAGACATAGCTCTAATGGGTCTTATTTTAATGCATTCATTGTTTAATTGATTGTGGGAATGATTTATTCCTTCATAGAACTGAGATTAATGGCAACTGGTGGCTTTATTGGCGTTGCTATCAGAGAAATGACCAAAAGGCTCAAAATAGAATTGAAAAGACAGATTCTAGGCACAGAGGAATGTCAGACTAATAGAGCTTCATGAAAACTATGTTTTAAAAGTATTACTACTTTAGTTTTTAAAATGTGTCCATTACTACCATTTTTAATTCTTATTTTTTGGTGTATGAGTTTGAGACCATACGGTGGTAGTGAATGTAATTTTATCTTATACAGTATGTAGGAATGATACTTTCAAAACGGAAAAGAGCCCAAAATTAAAACTATTAATTTGAAACCAGGACTGCAAGGGAGGGCAGTTGGGAGCAACCAGGCCAGCAGGGGAGGGCACTTAGGGGTGACCAGGTCTGCAGGGGAAGGCAGTTGTGGGTGAACAGGCCTGCAGGGGAGGGCAGTTGCGAGCGACCAGGCCTGCAGGGGAGGGCAGTTGCGAGCGACCAGGCCTACAGGGGAGGGCACTTAGGGGTGACCAGGTCTGCAGGGGAGGGCAGTTGCGAGCGACCAGGCCTGCAGGGGAGGGCAGTTGTGGGGGACCAAGCTGACAGGGGAGGGCAGTTAGGGGCAATCTGGCCATCAGGGGAGCAGTTTAGTGTCAATCAGGCTGGCAGGGGAGTGGTTAGGGGGTGATCAGGCTGGCAGGCAGAAGTGGTTAGGGACAATCAGGCAGGCAGGCAGGCAGGCAGGCAGGCAGGCAGGCAAGCAGTTGGGAGCCAGCAATCCTGGATTCTGAGAGGGATGTCTGAGAGGGATCCCACTGGGATCGGGCCTAAACGGGCAGTCAGACATCCCTTGAGGGGTCCCAGTTTGGAGAGGGTTCAGGCTGGGCTGAAGGACACCCCCCCCCCTGGCTGTGCACGAATTTCATGCACTGGGCCTCTAGTAAAACTTTAAAGAAAAGAAAGGAGACAGTAACACCTACATATATGTCTCTAAAAATTACATTTTAGTTTAGTTGTTTTTTTAAAATTCTATTTGATGAGAATGGCAATCATGTACCCTTTTTGCCTAGCTTCTGTATTTCAGCATTACATTTAAGAGATATATTTATGTTGTTGAATTTGCTATAGTTGCATATAGTCTACTCATTTTCAATGCTGTATAGTATTTCATTATATGGATATGCCACATTCATATCCTACTGTTGGGATACATTTGGTGTGTTTCCAGCTATGAACATTCTTTTACTCGCTTTCTAGTGTACAAATGTAGCAGTTTCTCTAGATGTGGGAATGTTGAGTCAAAGGCAATATAATCTTCATTTTTACCAAATAATGTTAAATAGTTTTCAGCAGTATATTTAAGTTTCTATAGCCACATTCTTACTAACATGCAGTATAGTTAAACTTTAACAATTTCTGTTAGTCTGATGTATATTAATGGTTATGGGAGTTTTCATGTTCTTGATTACTAATGAAATTGAGCATCAGTTTTATGTTTTTTATTTTTGCCATTTGAACAATTTTGTTTCCATTTTGTGTGTTTAAATTTTTGCCCATATTACTACTATATTGTCTCATAAAAATCTATTTATAGAATTCCTTTTATATTCTGGATACCAGTTTCTTTTTGTGTTTATACATTGCCAATAACTTTCTCTATGGTTTGTAGTATCTTATTTTATTTTATGTTTTTCTGGGAACTTGGGAAAACTTTCTATTTTTTTACTTTTCTTTTATTGATTAAGGCATTACATTTGAGTCCTTATTCCCCCATTGCCCTGCCTCCGCTCCCCCCTGCCCCCCACTCATGCCCTCACCCCCTGGTGTCTGTGTCCATTGGCTATGCTTATATGCATGCATACAAGTCCTTTGGCTGCTCTCTCTCCCTTATCCCCACCCTCCCCTACCTTCCCTCTGAGGTTTGAGCATCTGATCAATGCTTCTCAGATTCTGGATCTGTTTTTGTTCATCAGTTTATGTTGTTCATTATAATCCACAAATGTGTGAGATCATGTGATATTTATCTTTCTATGACTGGCTTATTTTGCTTAACATAATGCTCTCCAGTTCCATCTATGCTGTTGCAAATGGTAAGAATTCCTCCTTTTTTACTGCAACATAATATTCTATTGTGTAGATGTACCACTGTTTTTTAATCCACTCTTCTGCTGATGAGCACTTAGGCTATTTCCAAATCTTAGCCATTGTAAATTGTGCTGCTAGGAACATAGGGGTCATATAACCTTTCTGATTGGTGTTTCTAGTTTCTTGGGGTATATTCCTAGAAGTGGGATCACTGGGTCAAATGGAAGTTCCATTTTTAGTTTTTTGAGGAAACTCCATACTGTTCTCCACAGTGGTTGCACCAGTCTGCATTCCCACCAGCAGTGCACGAAAGTTCCTTTTTTTCTGCATCCTCTACAGCACTTGTTGTTTGTTGATTTGTTGATGATAGCCATCCTGACAGGTGTGAGATGATACCTCATTGTTGTTTTGATTTGCATTTCTTGGATGGTTAGTGACTTTGAGCATGTTTTCATATGTCTCTTGGCCTTCCTTATGTCCTCTTTTGAATTATTAGACTTAATAAATGGATTCGGCAATGTATCAGGATACAAAATTAATGCCAAGAAATCTATAGTATTTTTATACATCAATAGTTAACTTACAGAAAGAGGGATTAATAAAAATATCCTATTTACTATTGCACCCCCCAAAAAATTAAGATACTTAGGAATAAACTTAACTAAGAAGGTAAAAGACCTGTACTCGGGAAACTACATGGCACTGAAAAAAGAGATAGAGGAAGACATAAACAGATGGGAGAACATACCGTGTTCATGGATTGGTAGAATCAACATCATTAAAATGTCCATAATACCCAAAGCAATCTATAGATTCAGTGTGCTCCCCACTAAAATACCAATGGCATATTTCACAGACCTAGAACAAACTCTCCAAAAATTCATCTGGAATAAAAAAAGACCCCGAATAGCTGCAGCAATCCTGAGAAAGAACAAAGTTGGAGGGATCTCAATACCAGATATCAAGCTGTATTACAAAGCCACTGTCCTCAAAACTGCCTGGTACTGGCACAAGAACAGACTTATAGCTCAATGGAATAGAATAGAGAACCCAGAAATCGACCCGAACCAATGTGCTCAATTATTATTTGATAAAGGAGGCAAGAGCAACAATGGAGTCAAGGCAGTCTCTTCAATAAATGGTGTTGGGAAAATTGGACAGATACATGCAAAAAAATGAAACTAGACCACCAACTTACACCATACACAAAATAAACTCAAAATGGATAAAGGACTTAAATGTAATATGGGAAACAATAAAAATCTTAGAGGCATCCACAGGCAGCAAAATCTCAGACATATGCCAAAGCAGTATCTTCACCGATACAGCTCCTAGGACAATGGAAACTAAAGAGAAAATTAAAAATGGGACTACATCAAAATAAAAAGCTTCTGCACAGCAAAAGAAACCATCAACAAAACAACAGGAACGCTCGCTGCATGGGAGAACATATTTACCAATGTTATCTTCGATAATGGTTTGTAGTTTTATCTTCTTTCTAGTTCTTTAGATAAGCAGATGTTCTTAATGTTATATGGAAGAATTTTATCAATTGCTTTCTTCATAGATAATTTTGTTTGTGTTTTATTTAAGAAATCTTTCTCTACCCTAAGATCATATAGATATATCTCTTTATTATTTTTAAAAGATTTATAATTTTACTATTTTCATTTTGGTCTTGAATCTCTCTGTGACTGATTTTAGTACATTGTGTGAATAGGTCTGATTTTATCTTATCTTACATGGATATCCAATTTTCCCAGCACCATTTACTTAAAAAACTTCCATGTTTTCACTGATAGTGCTACTTCTGTTATATATGAGTGACTGTGACAAAGTGGCCTATTTCCAAGCTCTCTGTCACTGGGTTAGTACCACACTCTTTTATTTATTTGAGTTTTGAAATAAGTTGTGATATCTGTTAGATCAATCCCCCCTACCTTATTCTTCTTCAGAAATGTTTTGTCTATTCTTGACCTCTTGAAATCTATTATATATTTCAGAATAAGTTTGTCTAATTCTACAGTTTGTCTAACTGTTGAGATTTTGTTTGCAATTGTATTTAATCTATACAGTAGGGGAGAATTGACATCTCTAAAATATAAAGATTTCATCCCATGAATATGTTTTCTAGTTCTATTTATTTGGTCCTCTTTAATGTTTCTCAGGTTTATCAGTTTCTCTGTAGAAGTCTTATACCTATTTTTATAGATTTATTCTTAGGTACTTTATATTTTTGATACTCTCTATACCACTTTTAGTTCTTGCAGGAAAAAAAATTTATATTGATTTTTGTATCCCGGAATCATGCTAAATTCTCCGCATTAAAAAAAGAAATTACCTGTAGTTTTTTTGGATTTTATATATACATAATTCTTCCGAAAAGACTGGCAGTTTTAATTTTTCCTTTTGAATCTTTGCACCTTCTATTTCTTTTTCTTGCCTTATTGCACTAACTACAACCTCAAATACAATGTGAATCACAGTAATAACAGTGGAAAATTTTATCTTATTTCTATCTCAAAGCAAATGGTTTCACCATTTCCTGTGACATATACCAATAAGTTATATTTTATAGCTACCCTCTAAATCAGGACTTGGCAATCTATCGCCCATAGGCCCAATCTTGCCTGTCACCTGTTTCTATAAACAAACACATTTTATTGAAACACATCCTTGCCCATTAATGTCATTATTGTCTACAGCTGGTTTTGTATCACAATGGCAAAGTTAAGTAGTGTGCCAGAGACCAAATGGCCTGCAAAGCTGAAAATACTTACTGTCTGGCTCTTTAATAAGACAAAGTTTGCCACCCTACCAGATTAAGATGTTCTTTCCTACTCTTTTTTTTGCTACATACTTTTTTTTTTTAACTACAAATAAATATTGGGTATTATTAAGTGATTTTCCTATATTGAGTTAATATGACAATGTAAAAAGTTAAATTAATTGTCTTTCTCATGTCATGCTAAACTTATATTTTTGGAATAAATCTTCCTTTATTAAACTGTACTATCCTTTTAAAAATATATTTTTGGATTTAGTGTGTTACTACTACTTCGTTGAAGCTTTTTTGGATCTTTGTTTATAGTTAGGTTGACCAGTAATTTTCCTCTCCCTTATTGTTCCTTTGGGTTTTGATATCAAAGTTAATGCTAGCTTCTTAGAATAAGCATGTGTTATACTTGGATAACTGGCCAATGGAACTATTTGTGCTTGGAGTTGAGTTGTGGGAAGACTTTTCATTATTGATTCAGTTTCTTTCATGGCTGTAAGATTATTCATATTTCCTCTTTCTCCTTGAGTCATAGTTATATTTTTCTGGGAATTTATCCATTTGCTCTAAATTTATATTCATTGTAAAAAACTGTTCACAGTATCCTCTTAATATCTTAATATCTGCAAGATGTTCATTTGGTCATTTCTAGTATGGGTGTGTCTTCTTTCTCCTTTACTTGTCCACCAGTGGTTTATCAGTTTTATTTGTCTTTTCAGAGAACTAACTTCACATTGATCCTTTTCCTATTGTGTGTATGCTTCCTAGATCACAAATTTCTGTATGAATATTTAGTCTGTCTTCTACTTTTTAGAGTTTAATTTGATGTTCTTTAATTTATCAAAATGAATGTTTATCTAATTTTTTCTAGTTTTTCTCTTTTTCCCCCAAATATATGCCTTTAAAGACTATTTCTTTAAAATCAACATGTCCTTACTTTTGATATCGTCTATTTTAATTTTCCTTTATTTATTCTATTTTTTAAATTTCTAACACTCTTCTAACCCATAGAGATTTTCTGATATTAAAAACTACTAATTTATAGATTGTGTTGTGTTAATAACGCTTTCTTCATATGATTTTTTTAGACTCAATATAAGGTCAATGATTGTTCCATGTGAATTTGTAAATGTATATTCTGAGTAGATAGAGGCAGTGCTATGTATATCTATTAAGTTGTTTGTAAATTTCCTTATTCTATTATTTTATATCATTAATCTGCTTGTTCTATCAATTATTGAGAAAAGTATGCTAAAGTTTTCCACTACAATTGTGGATTTAGCTATATTTCTTTGTTCTGTTAATTTTTGCTTTAAATAATGGAGGCCATATCCTTATAGAAAAACTAGAGGAGAAAGGAGGTTTGGTTGTTGTTTGTTTGTTTTTTAATCTTTATAGAACGCTCTGGAAAACCTTAAAGCAGAGGTTGAGGATTTAAGATGATAATCATAACTCCTTTAATTGTTCAAAATGGTTTTACATATACTCTTTCCTTCCATATTTATCAGATCTGTGTATTAAGACAGACATTATTACCAAACTTGATGATACTAAGGCAAGAATATCACTCTAAATCATTAACAACTTAATGACTGGATCAGGTCCAAGAAAATGAGTTGTATTTTTTTCTTTAAAATATATATATATATATAATTTATTGATTTCAGAGAAGAAAGGAGAGAGAGATATATAGAAACAGCTATGATGAGAGGGAATCATTGATTGGCTGCCTCTTGAATGCTCTACACTGGGGATCAAGCCTGCAACCCGGGCATGTGCCCTAACTGGGAATCAAACTTTGACCTCCTGGTTCATAGGTCGATGCTCAACCACTGAGTCATGCTGGCTAGGCAAGAAAATGAATTTTTAGAATCATTTCCCAAGCCTGTTCTAACCTTTTTCCCTTAGCACACTCTGATCCAGGCCTTCTGGACTTCTTGCCATGTCTTTAACTCACCAAGGGAATTTCACTCTATGTCTTTGAACTCAGTGCTCACACTTTACTTGGGCAGGAGCTGTTCATATGTCAGCTCCTCAGAGAGATCTTCCCTGGTCATTCCAATCACACTCCATTCCCTTAGCCTGTATTATTCTTCAAAGCACTCAATACTATCTGATCATATGTTATCTACTGGAATATGTAGTTATCATCTCTCTTCCCTGTAATATATAAGCTCTAAGATGCTAGGGTCTGCATTGAATTCACTGCTATAATTCCAGGGTAATTGCTGATACATCATAGGTATTGAATACTTTTTGGTTGAATGAGTGAATTAATCTTTTTTTTAAAATATGTTGATCAATCAAAAGTAGTTTGATTGATTAAAAATAATTATTGAGAATTAAGGAATTCATTTCAGCACGATAGAGCAGTGGATACATGCAAGAATAAAACAAGATTGCTAACTTTAGTTTATAATCCAGTTGGGGATACAAAATACATACAAATGATAGAATCTGCAAATGATATTAAAAATGGTGATACAGTGGGGCCTTGACTCACGAGTGTAATTCGTTCGGAGACCGAGCTCGTTAAGGAGCTCATTAACTCAAATTACTCTATCAACTCAATGCAAAAAATTGGCCGGGAGACAGCTGGTATCTCAAAAAACTCATTAGTCGGGACATTCGTAAGTCAAGTCCCCACTGTACAAGAGACATCACAGCATGTATAATTAATAGGCAAGTATATTATAATAATAAATGCTGTGAATTCAATGGAAGGAACGTCACTGGAATCTTAGTCTTACAGAAAAACAATGGAAATATGAAAGATATGGGTCCATTATTGGTTGATCAAGAATTTTCTGTAAATGGAAGCAAAAGAAAGAAAGAAAGGAGACATTTATAATCATTAAGAATAGAGATTAACCAGACCTCATTTATTTCCTCCACCAGGCTATGAGTAGCTACCTCTAGGACAAAGTCTATATCATATTCCTATCTACTTTTCTTGTTTAACCTGGTTATGTTTCTCTCCTAGTGTTTTTCTTCTTTCTTCCTTTCTCTTCCTCCCTTCCTTCCTTCCTTCCTTCCTTCCTTCCTTCCTTCCTTCCTTCCTTCCTTCCTTCCTTCCTTCCTTTCTTTCTTCCTTCCTTTCTTTCTTTCTTTCTTTCTTTCTTTCTTTCTTTCTTTCTTTCTTTCTTTCTTTCTTTCTTTCTTTCTTTCTTTCTTTCTTTCCTCCTTCCCTCCTCTCTCTCTCTCTCTCTCTCTCTCTCTCTCTCTCTCTCTCTCTCTCTCTCTCTCTCTCTCTCTCTCTCTCTCTCTCCTCTCTCTCTCTTTCGCTGCAAAAAGCTTTATTGTTTCATTTGGTCCGATGCATGGGGGAGGCTTCAGGTGGTTAAAAGAATGGCTAGTAGTTTTGGGAAGAGGCTCAGGTAAAAGCCAGACACCAGGGGATGCGGAGGGACTTCTCAAAGGCCTCTGGGCTCCAAAGGCTCCTAGTCATGCTTGAGGGTGAGCCTTTGGAAGAGATACTCTCCTGCAGAGGTGAGTCAGGTGTCACTGGTCTTCTTGATGTGTTTTACCCCCTCACCCTGGAAGTGGTTCTTCAGGAGTCACAGGATGAGGGTCTGTGTGGATAGAACCCCGGGCCTGCATCTCCAAAAGGGCCTGGTTCAGGCTCCTCTCCAAGGCCAGGGCGGCTTCCCTGGCCCTGAGTTTTGCCCACTCATCCTGGGAGGCCTCAGCATGTCTTGGAAGAGAATGTGGCTGCCCCGTGCTGGTTTTGCAACTTTAAGAGACTCTTAGCACCCTCGTGCTTCTCTGCATCTTCCTGGCTGAAATAGTAGCACAGAGAGAGGTAGATGCGGGAGGCCTGCAGATGCAGGTTAGCCAGACGGTTGACCGGTTGATGGCAGCCTCCACCTCGGTGGAATAATTCTGACGAATTTGGGGGCTCATGGTTGTCTGGCAATAAGGAGTTAAGGTAGGAAAAAAACCTGGTGTGTTGGCTGGTCGTGTAGGTGGTTCTGAGATGGTGACTAGATAAGATGTAGGGGAGTGGCCGGAGGCTGGAAGAAGGGGCGTCCCTGGGTCTGTTCTGTCCAAACATGTTAAAGCAAGAGACAGATCCCGGATGGCCGAGGGCACTGCCTATCTCCTAGTTTTCTACACATTATAGTTAACAGGAATTCAATACTTGGAATCCAAAGTCATATATTGTAGGAAAAAAAAAATCCCCTAATGAAAAAATATTTTAGATATTCAGTGGCATGTGAGTAGAAAGATTTATTTTGTCCCTTATTATTACATAGTCTTCATCACTTTTGACTAAAAGATTAGTAGTTCCCAGAAAAATAAGGATTCTTACATATTTTATACCTTAAAATAAAATTCTATCCACCAATTTTTCATTATTAAATAAATTCATAAGAAAAATTCCATCATCAATTTCAGCAAACTCTATGGCTTGAAATATTTTAGTTGGTTGAACTCTAAATTATATGTTGGCATGAAGATAAAGTGTTCTTTAAAAACTGTAAGCAACTAAAATACTGCATTTTTAAAATAAATTGACCAACATCCCTCTCAGTTTTTATTTTTCATTTGACCTAAGGATGTATCTGAAACTGTCAGGGCTGCTGATTCCTTAGGGAAGAAGCTGATGCTTACTGAGTCTCATGATGTCCTTTTCTATTTATGCTATTAGTAAAAATGCAGCTGTCTTGTTAAAGTTTTTCATGGTGTTTATTTCCATGTATATACCAGTGCCATGCAATTTTCTAATTTTGTCTCAGATCTCTCTCTGGAGATTTCAAATTAATTTTCTAAATTTCTGCTCCCTATACCCTTTTGGTATTCTGCAGATACCTCAAATATCTCAAACTGAATTCATCCTCTTCCCAGCAGACCTTCTGACTCCTTACCCACTGTTATTCCATCTCAATTAATGCCATGGTCAAACACAAAAGGCACAGTTGGAAATGTGAGTTTTCTTAACTTTTTATATTCACAAAATGTTACCAATGTTTTCCTTAAATATGTCTTGAAATATTTTTCCCTTAAGTATTTCTTGAATTTCCTCACCCTCACTCCCACCATTACCACTTACTTGCATTATTTTTGTATTGCTCTGTTACTTTTAAGTGAGTTACTTAACTATATTTTGCTTCAGTTTTGTCATCTGTAAAATGCAAATAGTAATACCTTGTAGTATTACCTTGTAGGATGTACCTTGTAGGACTTTTGTGAACATTGAGTGAATATGGGTTGTCTGCTTAAAACGGAGCAAGTGTTAAAGTTGATTATTATTATTACTACCAACACAACTATATTCCGGGTCTGATCATCCACTCTCTGGATCATTTCATCAGCATCCTAATCTTCAACTATTCCTATTGTCAAACTTGACTTTTTTTTTTAATTTTCAAAATTGACTTTGACAGTACCTTCAGGTTACTCTGTCTAAATCAGGGGTGGGCAAACTTTTTGACTCGAGGGCCACAATGGGTTCTTAAACTGGACTGGAGGGCCAGAACAAAAGCATAGATGGAGTGTTTGTGTGAACTAATATAAATTCAAAGTAAACATCATTACATAAAAGGGTACGGTCTTTTTTTTTTTTAGTTTTATTCATTTCAAACGGGCCGGATCCGGCCCGCGGGCCGTAGTTTGCCCACGGCTGGTCTAAATCATAAATTGGATCCTTTGGCCATGCTGCTTGTAATACTTCGGTATCTTGTCCAAAAGATAAAGCTCATGTTTCTTATCCTAGCCTATACAAGTCCTTCCATGAAGTGTCCTGATCTGCTCCACCTCTGACCTCACCATGCTTTGTCTTAACTTTCTTTCTCCACTAATCCTGACCTGCTAGAATTCTCGTGCCCATGCACATTGTGTCCTCCAAAGTGTCTTTGCTTATGCTGCTTGTGATCATGAAATGGTCTGCCTCCTCTCTTTTACCCACTTCCTTTGGCTAAATCAGCTTTGAAGGCTCACTAGATGACTTAGTTTCTCCCCCAGGCATTGTCATAATCTTCCCACATAGGCTGGCATAAGAATTCACCTATGAGTTCCCCTATTCCTCCTGGGTAGAGAACAGATCATCTAAAGAAATTTCTTTCTCTCACAACAAATCATATCATATCTCTCTCTTGCTCAAAACCCTCCTATAGCTTCTCTGTGTGAATAGAACATGATCTAAATGCAATATCATGTTTCACAAGGTACCCAGTCTTTGCCTCTGAATCATTGCCTATGATTGGCACCAAAGTCACCACCATCTACCACTGGCTCCTCATGATCACCAGCCATACTTTCCTCCTTTGTCCTTTAAGCATATAAAGCTTTTCCTGCCTCAGGGGCTTAGGCATTGCTGTGCTTGGATGCTCACTTCCCAAATAGTCACATGACTGCTTTCTTCTTATTCAGATCTCATTTTAAAAGTTACGAATTCTAAGTGACCTTCGCTAACTCTAGCTACAATACTCTTCCTCTTCTCTGTTCTTTTATTTCGATACTCTGCCCCATTTACACTTTATAAAACTCAGCACTCTTTGAAATATGAAATTCTTACATATTTATTTGTTGACAAAGTTATTGTCTGTCTCTCCCACTAGAATGTAAGCTCCGATGAGGGCAGGGACTTTAGCAGTCTTGTGCACTCAGAAGCTCCTGGAAGTACTAGGTGCTTAATAGTTTCTGAAAGAATGAGAAAGCAAATAAAACCTCACAGATGTCAATGTAGTCGAGTTTCAGTAAATGGTGTTTCAATTTTAAACAAGTAAATAATTGGAATTGTATTCAAATTCTTAATATAAGTTTTCAAGTTTGTTGCTGTATTTCTTAATCAGTTTTACCATGTAATCTTTTTAATACATGAAGTCAAGAGTCAAGATCTAGCTTTTCAATTAATCTTGTACTGTTTTCTCTTGCATCTGTCTTTGATGATCTTCACTCACTTTCATTATTATTATACTAGAGGCCCGGTGCACAAAAATTTGTGCACTTGGGGGGGGGGAGGAGGGGTCCCTCAGCCCGGCCTGTGCCCTCTCCCAGTCTGGGACCCCTCAGGGGATGTCCACTTACTAGCAGGGAGCAGGCCTAAGCTGAAGTCGGACATCCTTAGTGCTGCTGAGGAGGCGGGAGAGGCTCCCACCACCACCGCTGTACTGGCAGCCGTCAGCCTGGCTGTGGCTGAGCAGAGCTCCCCCTGTGGGAGCACACTGACCACCAGAGGGCAGCTCCTGCATTGAGCGTCTGCCCCCTGGTGGTCAGTGTGTGTCATAGTGACTAGTCATTCCCAGTTGTTCCGCTGTTAGGGTCAATTTGCATATTACCCTTTTATTATATAGGATAGAGGCCTGGTGCACAGGTGGGGGCCGGCTGGTTTGCCCGGAAGGTGTCCCGGATCAGGGTGGGGGTCCTGCTGGGGTACCTGGCCAGCCTGGGTGAGGGGCTGAGGGCCGTTTTCAGGCTACCCACACCCCCTTCAGGGTGGGGGTCCCCACTGGGGTGCCTGGCCAGTCTGGGTGAGGGGCTGATGGCTGTTTGCTGGCTGGTCAAGCCCTCTTCAGGGTGGGGGTCCCCATTGGGGTGCCTGGCCAGCCTGAATGAGGGGCTGATGGCTATTTGCAGGCTGGTCAAGCCTTCCAGTGGGTACCTTCACCCCATGGGAGTGTGGCCAGCCTGGGTGAGGGGTTGAGGGCTGTTTTCAGGCTGGCTACAGCCCCTTCAAGGTTGGGGTTCCTACTGGGGTGCCTGGCCAGCCTGGGTGAGGGGCTGATGGCCATTTTCAGGCTGGCCACGCCCGTGGGCTGGAAGCAGGTATCTGGGATTTATTTATCTTCTATAATTGAAACTTTGTAGCCTTGAGTGGAGCTCAGGGCTGGCCAGGAGCAGGCGGGAAGCTTGGCTTCCTCCATCACCGGGGGCAACCCGAGCCTCCTGCTCGCTCCAGCTTCATGGTCACTGACATCTTTGTGACGGAGTGACAGTTAATTTGCATATTACTCATTTATTAGATAGGATTTTTTCACTTTGAAGGCTTTGCTTTTAATTACTCCTAAATTTTCTTTATATAAATATCTGACTGAATGTGCTTTTTTAGCATAATTACAGTTTCATTCTTTCTTAAAAAATATTTTTATTGATTTCAGAGAGGAAGGGAGAGGGAGAGAGAGATAGAAACATCAATGATGAGAGAGAATCCTTGATTGGCTGCCTCCTGCATGCCTCTACTGAGGACTGAGCCTGCAGTCCGGGCATGTACCCTTGATCAGAATTGAACCCAGGACCCTTCAGTCCTCAGGCCAATGCTTTATCCACTGAGCCAAACCAGCAAGGGCACAGTTTCACTCTTGATCTCTCTTTTTGTGCATGAAAGAAAGGAGAGTACACACTACTGCTTTAGTTATGTTTGCAAGCAGTGTAGTTTGCTCTCAATTGTTACTACATTCTAATCTATTCTATATGCACCTTTCTTATTTGGTTCAACTATCCACCTGACTCTACATATGTAATAACATTCTAATTAGTAAGTGACATCCAAAGCTGGTCATTCGCCAAACTCTGAAAAAGCCAAAGGTTGGCATCCTCCACATGCCCTTTCAGCATCTTTCCCATTTTTCTTTTATGTTTCCCAAACTTATGATATAACCCAGGTAAAGACTTCCTCCCAGCTATCTGCTAAAATATTTCTTTCTAAGGTGAAAGAATGATGTATTGCCTAGGACATTTACATTTTGATTGGAAATTTTTAAAAGATGGAATGCTGTCCTCGGCCAATTGAGTATCCCATTGGTAGAATTTAAGGCACAGATACTAGGAGATATATTGATGCATGGGACACTTCCTGAAAATCTCAATCATAATGCAAATGTGTTTATGGAGCTGGCCCACAGTTTTATCTGTTAAGAAGATCTGAAGCTTGCAAAGTTTAAGAGCACAGCCAGGTTCCATTATCTTGCTCCTTTCTGTAGTGTACCAGGAACAGAAGAAAGATCCCAGAGAACAAGCAAACAAACAGACAAAATTCCTTTGGCAAAGAAAACTTAGGTAAAAACCTGGAAGTGTCTTTCACACTACATCCGCCTCATCCAATTTTTTATCTCAAAGAAAATCAATCAATTCAAGACATATTCATCCCCCAAATATATCTTGAATTGATTGATTTTTCTCCCATGTCTTTACCACTTTCTTGCTTTAGTCTAATACATCACCATGTCTCCACTGTACCAGTAGAAGAATTTCTTAATTGGTCTCCTTCCTTCTACTCTTATGCCCCTGCAATCCATTTTGCACACCAATAATCAGTGATTTATTTAAAATGCAAATAGGATCATGTAATGCCCTTTCTTATCATCGCTCAAAGGTTCCACTTTGCACTTTGGGTAAAATACAGATCCTTAGCATTGCCTTCCAGGCTCTGCAGGCTCTAGCCCCTGCCTCTCCACCAGCCTTATCTTGCACCATTTCTTGTTGTTCACAACCTGCAGGCACATCTGGCCTCATTTCAGCCCCAAGAACACCTCCTTCCTGAATCAAGACTTTTCCTCTTGCTATTGTTCTTCTGCTGGGATCACTTTTTACTCAGTGGCTTCAGGCCACTTACTCAGAAAACCTTCCTAGAGACTGTACATGCCTCCCTGTGTTACTATTTCTCACCTAAGATAGCACCTGATCTTCCACAGCAATGACCTCATTGGCAGTTATGTAGTATAACTGTTTATTATTTACATGTCTCCCAAGAAGACTGAATTAGATTGTCTTTTGTTTTGCATTTAGCTCTTTTTTTGAGTTTATCATGTCTTTTATTTTTTAATTGGAGTATAATTGTCATACAATATTATAATAGTTTCAGGTGTACAACATAGTGATTCATATATCATGAAGTGATCATCACAGTAAGTTTAGTTACCATACAAAGTTAATGCAATATTATTGACTATATTTCCCATGTTGTATATTATATCCCCATGATTTATTTATTTTATAACTAGAAGTTTGTAACTTTTGGATGAGGCTCTCTTGAGGGATACTTTTGTGTGTTTATTTTAACACTCAAACTTACTTAATTGTTTTTCTGTTTACCACACTAAACTGTAAGCTACACTGTTGGTCTTTTGTTCATTTGTGTAATATATAACCAATTTCTTTGCAGATAGTAGTTACTCAATAAATGATGGTGAGTAATTAAAATATACCTTGGTGGATGATTGCCTGGTGGCCAGATGATTAAAAGAGCACAATATGGAAACCAGTGAGATTCTAAAGGCTTAAATATGCATGTATGTGGTATATACCTATACACATGGAATGGCATACACTTGAATTTTAGAATAATACCAATTGCATATAACTTAATTCTTTTAAAGAAAATTAGTTCTTTAAATGAAAAATCATCTGTGATTTAAATTTATGCTTTCTTAACTCATTCAGTGAGTAACAATTCACATGCCACTTTTTAAAAAATATATATTTTATTGATTTTTTACAGAGAGGACGGGAGAGGGATAGAGAGTTAGAAACATCGATGAGAGAGAAACATTGATCAGCTGCCTCCTGCACACCCCCTACTGGGGATATGCCCACAACCAAGGTACATGCCCTTGACCGGAATCGAACCCGGGACCCTTCAGTCTGCAGGCCGACACTCTATCCACTGAGCCAAACAAGTTAGGGCCACTTTTTTTTTTAAAGGTAGAAAACTCTAATCCTAACTTGGATTTCCATTTTTGTTTCAGCTCTATGGAAAAGTTATTTTACTTTATGTTATTCCAGAAAAAGGGAATTCAAGCAAGCAGATTAAAACAGACTTGAGCAAGATAATTCAGTTGCCAACTTTCCATTGGAGTGGGGTGTAGGAGAGAGGGAGAGGGAGAGGGAGAGGGAGAGGGAGAGGGAGAGGGAGAGGGAGAGGGAGAGGGAGAGGGAGAGGGAGAGGGAGAGGGAGAGAGAGAGAGAGAGAAAGGAGAAGAAGAAGAAGGGGGAGGAGGAGGAGGAGGAGGAGAGCAAGAGGGGGAGGGGGAGGAACAGAAAGGCGAAGGAAAGAGAGAGGAGGAGAGGGGAGAGAAGAAGAGATGTGGGGAGGGGAAAGGAGAAGAGAGGACAGAAAAGAAGAGATATGGGGGAGATCAATATCAGATGATGTACTTTGGAGGAGAAAGAGCTTTTGAATGTCTGATAAAAAGTGCCAATTATTAGCTGTTTGACCCTAGACATGTCAGTTAATCTTTCTGGGTCTCAGTTCTTTTTCATAGTAGAAGTCATTCTAAACCCCATTAGAAGGACTTTTCTGCTCTTTGATTCTTATTTTCTCTATAGTGGTGGGAAAACCAGAAAGAGTATAACAGGCAAAAAAGAGTAGGAAAAGATGATTAATTGTTACAGAATGGAAAGATGCAAAAGAAAGTCATAGATGGTGAGTATGAAAGGGAAAGAAAATGAGAAAGTAAGGATTCACATTTTCCCCCTCCTCCAACTTATGTAACAAATATTTATTAGTGCTAATAAATACTTATGTAGCATGAGCCAGCTATTGTTCTAAGGCCTTCACAAAGATGAACTCATTTGATACTTAGGAGATAAGCACTACCATTAGCCCTATTTTATAGGTGAAGAACTTGAGGCACAGAGAGGTTAACCAACTTAACCCAAGACACATAACTAGGAAGGGCTGGGGCTGCATTTCACACCCAGGCAATCTGGCCCCAGAGTCCATGCCTTTATAATTCCTTTTACTCTTAGAATTTACCATACATATTCCTCAATGAAAGTCTCCACATCAAAGACAAAAACTTATTGATCTGTAACAAAAATAATAAATCGCTCCAGACGTATTTAGGCTAACACATACCCTGTTTGTGTCTGTATAATTACGCTTTCTCTAAAGCCTGCCACATTTTGTATCACTGTTTTCTTATGAACTCTTCAAGCAAGACTAATGCAAAATGGAGAGGATTGTTCTTTGTTCAGCTGCAAACCAGGGGGCACAAAGCACAGGGGAGAAAGCCAGGCTCCAGAAACCGTGTGAAGGAAACCGACAAAGGCAAGCCCAGGCGGGGGTTTGCCTGTAGTCAGGAAACATTTTCATTCAGGTGTTTGTAAACTTTAAACATTTTAAGTCTATATCCTATTTTCGTTCTACCACCCTAATTAAAAAAACACACCACACCACTACAAAAAAAGCAAGACTATTAAAATAAAACAAAATTGTTGATTGGTTTTGCCATTAAGGGAACATTTCAAGTTTAAGCGTTATGTTGCTCTTGTACTGTAGGAGGCAGCAGCTCATTAATAAAACCTGGTTCTCCCCCCCTCTCCACCCCCCACCTCCTGCTTTTTTGCAGCATTGCTATTATGATTGCAATTGTCCCTTCTCTAAGGTAGCTTGGTTTCTATTCAGAAATTAAAGAACTTAAAGGTTTTGTAAATGGGTGGATCCAATAATTATTGCTGATTTATTTATGTAAAACTAAATTCTCCTTTCCTATTCTTTCAATCTATTGTTAAATTTATTTTCTTGCACTCATAACTTTTTTTCCCCCCAAATCCAATTTAATGCCAAAATAGTGAAGGTTTGTTCAGATCACAAAGTCACAACGGATAACATTGCCTGGGACAGGTATTGTAGCATGTGTGGGGGAAGAAAAGGAGACTGACAGGACACCTCAGCTTACGTTTCAGGTTCTGAAGGAGTGCTATTTACAGCCCAGAAGTGTCATGACACCTTGCTACCTTTTACAGATACTAAAACATGTTGCTGCTTCTTTGTTGGGGTCCAACCCCAACAGGTCCAGGGGTTCCTAAAAGTGTGGACGGAGTTGGCGAAGAAGGAATGACACGGAGACAGCATTCAGTTGATCAGCATAGCGAGGTTCTCTAGCCAGGTTCTGTCCAGGTTCTCCAGCCAGGTTCTGTTGTCCTCATAACTTAGAGTTTAACATGGTAGAGCTGGAAGGAAAGTAGGAGCGAATTCTCTTGATTGAATGCTCCCATTTTACAGCTATGGAAATAAGACCAGGGTGGCTGCATGTCTTGCCCAAAACAGACAGTGCCTCGGCCAGGGCTGGTGTTCAGAGGTTTCACTGCTGCTTCCGTGCCTTGCACTTGATACCAAGGTTAGGTGTTGACTTAGTCCGGGGTTCCAACCCCTGTAACATGCTCTAGAGCAGCGGTTCTCAACCTGTGGGTCGCGACTCCTTTGGTGGTCGAAAGACCCTTTCACACGGATCACCTAAGACCATCCTGCATATCAGGTATTTACATTATGATTCATAACAGTAGCAAATTACAGTGATGAAGTAGCAACGAAAATAATTTTATGATTGGGTCACAACATGAGGAACTGTATTTAAAGGGCCAGAAGGTTGAGAACCACTGCTCTGGAGTCTTCTCACCAAACAAAAACACACATCTCCTGCTACATCTTCCTTTATTTTCTTTCTTTCGGTCCAATTTGTTTTAGAAGATAGACATGAGTATCTGGGGAGTTAATGTTGATTTCTAGATGGCTGTTCAGATTTGCTGAATTTCAAGCAATGGGATGTCTAGAGAGCCATCCATCATCCACCATCGCTCGTGGAGAGAGAAGTCCTGACTGCTAGGGGCTAGAACTTCCCTTACCCCAAGGTTGTGCAGTCCTGCTGTCTGTCAGTGTGTGTTAGAACTCAGCCTCATGCCTCTGGTCCTGCTGCCCTGCTGCCCCCTTCCCCTCATCTTCGTTTAATATTTAAATATACATGTATTTGTATTAACACTGTTGTTCCTATATCTCTACTCTTAAGAATTAGAATTGGTATCCCTGGATAGACTCTATATTTTTTCCTCTCTCTAGAGTTCCATTTTATGGATTCCTGAGTTTGCAAAATTCCTACATTTGCTTAATTCCTACAAACAAGCAAACACACAAAAAATACCTTACATTTCACTCATCAAAGTTCATTCAGAATGCCCTCCAGTGGTCGGCAAACTGAGGCTCGCGAGCCACATGCGGCTCTTTGGCCCCTTGAGTGTGGCTCTTCCACAAAATACTGGCTCTTCCACAAAATACTGACTTCTGCGCATGGGCCACGAAGTTTCAATCGCACTGTACATGTGCGCCCGCACGTGGTATTTTGTGGAAGAGCCACACTCAAGGGGCCAAAGAGCCGCATGTGGCTCGTGAGCCGCAGTTTGCTGACTCCGGCCCTAGTCCATCGTAGTCTTGCCTTCCTCTAACCTAGAGTATTTGCATTGATAGCTCTTCTGATACTATTTAATGTTCAAAGTCTGGCATCACCAACTAGATTGTAACCTTTTCCAGGACTTACATCAGTCTTGCTCTGAGTATAGGTACTTATCTAGGGGATGAGCTCCCTACCCCTTCTCCTAATCCTTCATGGCACCACATTGAGGTACAAAATTACCACATTGCGATTAATTTGATTTATCAAATGTTAAGACAGTGATTGAGCACATTTACCAAAAAATTAACATTTGCTAAAAGGTTACCCAGGACTTTGGCCCTTTTTTCTTTCTTTCTTCCAGGTGGCAAGCTAACCTCAAGGGTAAGTTAATTTTGGCCATCTACTCTCTTCATTAACAAGAGCTGGAGTAGGTGCCTGACAATAAAATTTAGTTTGGGAGTTAGGTGGAATGTTTCCCTTTAGGCCTTAAACCCACTTTATCATAGAGCCCTGCACTGGGAGTTTCAGGCTTCAGCTGAGTAAAAAATAATACAGTGTCGTTTCATTTTGCCTTTGGGCTCTGCCTTTTTCTCTATGAAATTCTAATAGACAGTATATTAGATGGAAGGCAGAATTTGGGCATTTTTAGAGTACTTTATAAAAGATTTATCTAACTGGTTTTTAACATCCTCATATGCATTTTTTAAAATAACTGGAAGTTTGTACCTTTTGACTCCCTTCATAAATTCACCCCTCCCCTGATGCCTTTGACAACCACCAATCTACCAATATGTTCTCTATATCATGAGCCTTTCTTTTTTTTTAGATTCCACAAATAAGTGAGATTATATGGAATTTGTCTTTCTCATGTTTCACTTAGCATAATGCCCTCAAGATCCATACGTATTATCAGAAATGACAAGATCTTATTCTTTTTTAAATTAATTAATTCATAGATGGACACTTAAGGTATTTCCATATCTTGACTATTATATCTAACTTTTTAATTTTTTTTTTAGAAAAGCAAGCAAACATTTATTGAGCACAGCAAAAATATACGTAGGAGAGTGACACAAGGAAGGGCATAGAAGAAGCAACAGGAGAGCTTAGGCTGGGCTGCTTTGGCTCACTGGGAAGTCAGAGAAAAGGGGGAAAAAGGAGCCTTGGAGACAGGTTCAGGGGGTGAGCCCAGGATGAGCTGCTGCTGCCTACTTCATTCCTGGTTGCAAGTCTCATGGGGTCCCTTAGAGATTAGGGGTACATGTCTGTGGGGGAGGAGAGGAGCAAGGAATGGCACAGGCGTGCTCCGTGGAGGGAGAGCACGCCTATACCTCACTTAAAAAAATTTTTTTTTAAAAAAATATATATTTTATTGATTTTTTACAGAGAGGAAGGGAGAGGGATAGAGGGTTAGAAACATTGATGAGAGAGAAGCATCGATCAGCTGCCTCCTGCACAGCCCCTATTGGGGATGTGCCCGTAACCAAGGTATATGCCCTTGACCGGAATCAAACCTGGACCTTTCAGTCCACAGGCCGATGCTCTATCCACTGAGCCAAACCGGTCAGGGCTATATCTCACTTTTAAAATGAGAGTCAGAAGTATGGTGAATTTGGTTCAATGGAGTATAGTAGAGACAAATATTCATAGTCACTAAGATAATAAATACTGACTGAACAGAGGATTGCCAAATTACCTACAAGCCCAGTTAATGTCCTAAACCCCAAAGTGTGATATTTGGGGTTATCTTTTTTTATACACAAGAGGAGTCATTGCATTTTTACTAGATAAAGTCTCTATTAGGCAAATTTTATTTTCATGGTTATTGGACAAGAATCATTTACATCATTATAAGTTCTCCACAAGTTGAATATAACGTTGTAAGTATTCTAATCAATAGAAAATAACTAGTCAAACAAATCTGCATACCCTAAAGAATTAAATAAACCTTGGAAATGTTTGTTACACACGTTCCAGCATGACATTGGAATAAAATGTTGCCATCCTTTTGCCCATTTCCAAGTTTTGGATATATTTTTTTCTTACCATTTCCACCTTATAATCACAAATATCCTTGCAAAATAATTCTTGATTACAAAGAAAACCTGGTCTTATTGATTTCTGGCCTGATTCATTTACAAAGGCATAGCAAAATATTTATTAACATATATAAGACACCTTGTAGTATGGTGAGCAAATATGGAAACTAAAATGCTAAGTAACTACTAAGGCCAAAAAATTAACTTCTTTCTGCGGGTTTCATAGGAGTCAAGATTCTAGTTTTAATAGATTGTATACAGAGATTTTATATATATATATAATTTCAGGGAGGAAGGGAGAGGGAGAGAGAGACAGAAACATCAATGATGAGAAAGAATCATTGATCAGGCTGTCTCCTGCTCGCCCCCTACTGGGGATTGAGCCCGCAACCCAGGCATGTGCCCTTGACCAGAATCAAACCCAGGACTCTTCAGTCTGCAGGCCAACGCTCTATTCACTGAGCCAAACCGGCTAGGGCTGTATCCAGAGATTTTGAAAACATGTTTTAAAGCAAAATCTTAAGCATGTGCAGAAGTAAAGATATTAGTGTAATGACTTCCCCAGTACTTATTCCCTAACTTCAGTAATTGTCAATCCACAGCTAACCTCATTTCTTCTATAGTCAACCCACTCCCTCCCAATACTGAATTATTTTTTAAATGTTCTATATCTTTGTTGATGACTAAATGAATGCAATGCAATGCACGCGTTTAAAATGTGCGTTTGATCAATTTTGACATAGGTATACAGCCATGAAATCATCACTAAATTCCAGATAAAAAGAATTTTCAGCATCCTCAAAAGTTTCTTCTGTCCCTTTGTAATCTGTTCCTCATCTGTCTCCAGGCAACCACTGACATGCTTTCTGTTTTAGGGTGATTTGCATTTTCAGAGATTTGTATAAATTAAATCATACAGCATGTACAACTTTTCTGTACTTGGCTTCTTTCATTAAACATAATAATTTTGATGTCCATTTATGCAGTTGTGTATACCAATAGTTTAAAGTTTCATTATATAAATATACAATAATTTATCTACGCACCTGTTGATGGACATTTGGTTTTTTTGTAGTTTTTTACTGTTAATGATAAAGCTGCTATGGGCATTCATGTACAGGTTTTTATGTCTTAAATTCTCTTGTGTAAATACCTAGTAGTAGAATAGCTAGATTATATGGCAAGTAATTGCTTATTTAAAAACAACTACTAAATTGTTTTTCAGAGTGACTGTATTAATCTACATCCCTTCGAGTAATGTATGAGAATTCCCGTTGCTTCACATTTCATCAAGACTTGGTAAGATTATTTTAAAAAATTTAGTCACTGTAAATGAATATGTACTTTTATCTTATTGGAGTTTTAATTTGTATTTCCCCAATGATTAATGATGCTAAACATCTTTGCATATCCTCATTTTGTGAAGTCTATTCACATCTTTTGTTTACTTTTGAAATTGGGTAATTGTCTACTTATTATTGAGTTTTAAGAGTTCTTTAGATATTCTGGACCCAAGTCCTTTGCCTTATGTCTTTTACAAATTCTTTTTTTTGCAGTTGGCATTTTGCCCTTTCCATCTCTTAATGGTGTCTTTCAAAGAACAAAGATTTTTAATTTTGTTACAGCCTAATATATCAATTTTATAATGGTTCTTGCTCTTTGTGTTCTAAGAAACATTTGACTATCTCAAAGTCTAATAGATATTGCAATAATATCTACATTTTCATTGTTGCTGATTTCAAACTTAATTCTATTGTGATCAGAGAACATGCTTGCCAGATTTTGATCTTTTTAAATGTATTGAGGAACTGTTTTATGGCCCTACATCATGATGAATATATCATGTACTTGCATACTTGAAAAAATATGTATTCTGCATTTGCTGATGAGATCGGAATGGGTATTGTCATCTCCAAATTTGATTGTAGAATTGTACGGTTCTCCCTTTAATTATGTAGCTTTAGAGTCATACATATTTATGAATTTACATCTTCCTTTATTATTTTTATCTCTGATAATACTCTTTACTTTGAAGTCTAGCTTATCTGATACTAATATAGGTACTTTAAGCCTTATTATTCTGACTTTTGACAGTATATATTTTTCACATCCAATTAATTTCAGCATATTTATCTACAAACTCTCTCTTGAGATTAACAATTTATCAAACTATCTTGGTTAGAGCAAGGAAATGTGTATTTTGTAAAATTCTCCTACGATGATTCTAATAGTTCTTTCCCTAAATTCTGAAGTTAGAGCAGGGACATTTTAAATTTGTCTCCTTCGATTGCTTATGGTGAAGGTGAGAGAACACAGAGCATTATTTTCCAGGGGCAGTTCTGGGCTTTCTTTTCATTTCAAGGGGAATAGAAAATCTTTTGGCTCGAATACTTAAGACATTGATGTGGCAGAACACAGTACATTCAGTCATTTCCTTGAGGTCTTTTTCTTGTTTATGGTCTATAAAGTCATTAGAATAGTTGTTACTAAATGCAGTTCTGCTAAACAAACATAAGAAGCCACAGACATATGGCCTCTTGATTTTTCTTGGATGAGGGTGGAGGATGTCACCATGCCAAAAGAGGGGCGATGTATGAGGTAAAAATTATTTGGATTAAAATTGCAAATAATATAATCGGTTAAGTTTGAGGGAATTGATAAATTAATTGGTTTATTATTGGGAATGAACCAAGACATGTTTTCATGACAGAGTAGCTCTGGCATTTTGAACAAGTCACTTGTCCTCTTGATTCCCCAGATTCCTCATCTCTAAAATGAATGGGTTGCACTAAAGCGTAGCCTTCAAACGCTATAGCAGAACTCTTCTTTGAACGAAACAGGAAAAGGAACTTGATCATGTCAAACAAGAGAAAGGGGAATCTGCCTTGTTTGAACAAGGCCAGGGCTGCCTGCTAGGCTCCCACTCCGCATTCCTGTTTTTGCGTTAGCTTCCTTCTCCCATTCTGATGTTACTGGATTCCCACTTGAGAACCATGGCTCTGAGTTCCCGTCAAGTTCCAAAATTCAATGAGCCTTTTGCTTCTGAGCTGAGTAAAGTTGTAAGTTTACTTTAGGGTGGATGAAAACTCTACTGTTTATTTCTGTGTGCTAATCAACAAATAAATATTCTTGAGGAGGAGGTATCTCCTCTTCTGTCTGAGTCTGATTTCTTTCTTTCTTTTTGAGGATATTTTCCCACTGATGTTTAGAGAGAGAGCAGAAGGAAGTGGGGGGGAGACAGAGAGAGGGAAACATCGATGTGAGAGAAGACACATCGATTGATTGCCTTCTCTGCGTGCCCTGTCCGGGGCCGAGGATCGAGCATGCAACTGAGGTACATGCCGTTAACTGAAATCGAACCCGCGACCCTTTAGTCCGCAGGCCAGCACTCTATCCACTGAGCCAAACCAGCGAGGGCTGAGTCTGATTTCTTAATCTGTGTGCTGCCTCCACCAATATTTATTTCATCAATTATCTCCTCTTTTTCCTGTATCTCTTGATTTTCATTGGTTTCTTTCACATGCTCAAACTTCTTTCACATCACTTTCTTCTCTCTCTTCCTAAAACAAACAAATTTTAAAAAACCCTTTCTACTGCTGCTTCATCCTCTTTTAGTTACTACAGTAGAGAAAAAATAATACTGTTTTTTGTCTCTGTTCCCTCATTTACTTACATCTTGATCCAAACAATTTGGCTTTCATTGTCACTCTTAAATTGAAAGTTTTTTTTTTCTTCACTTAGTTTACCTTTTAATTGTCAAATCTAGTGGAAATTTTCTGGGTTTCTTTTTCTTAATACTTTTGATCATTCAACATTCTCTCCTTGTGATTTATTTACTGGTTTCTTTTGTGGAATCTTTTTCCACTTCCTCTTTTCAAATATGCTGTTTCCCTTTGTCATTGGCATCTTTACAAATAACTAATTTGTTCTGGATAATTGCATCAATGCCCAAGGCTCTATCTGCAACACATCTGTTGACAATTCTAAAAATCTGTACCTCTAAGCTCAAACCTCTTCCAGATTTCAAGACTACATTATCCAATATGGACGTCCCAAAAGGCACTTCACATTCAAAGTTTTCATAGTAGAAGTCACCCTTTTCTTGCACATAACATGCCAGCTCTCAGTTTATTGCTTCTGATCTCCAAATCTACTCTTCATTGACTTTTCTGTGATAATATAGCTGGACCCTGTGACAATTTCTCAGCTGGCTTACTATCAAGCTTTGTCTTAAGAGAAGGTGGAAGGATTCTATGGGGGAGGGGTTTCTCTTCCATAATTCCTTCCCCTTGATCGTCTCCAGCCGTACTTCCCCATGGGCAGCTTTGGCTCTGTACCCTGACAGTTGCTTTTTGGGGCATTCAGCATCTTGTCACCTCCCCAGGCATGGGCTTCCTCCAGCACCCTGTGGATTGAGATCCTAGTGTGTTCTGCTGGTGTGACATCTCGGCGAAATACTTGGTCACCACTGGGCTATGGTTGTCCGTCTCCATCAAGTTCTGGAATTCAACATTGATGGGAGATAGAGGCCTCTTCCAGACCTGTTGCTTCCTTGTTTTTCCTGAGCCTTAGAGGTAGTGGTTGCTCCCTGTATCGTCCATTTCTGCAGTCTTTAAAGTTCTCTTTGTCTGTTAGTAGCTTTTCCCTATTTTATTTAACAATTCTATGTATTAAATTTCCTCTGTTCAAATTACTGCATGATTTCTGTCTCCTCATTAGGCCTAGACTCATACACAAAGCTTCTTCCTGCATTGCTCATCACAAGCGATCACTACGAGCATTCCTTCTCATTTCTAATATCTTCCAACCAACAGGTCCAATTTATTCACTTTTTAAATGCCTTTCTGATGCCTCCTCCCTACTACTTCTGTCCATCCTTGTTTAGATCCATATTATCTTACATCAGCTCCTTCTGGATATCCCTTCATTTTCTCTGAACCCACCTCAGTCATTACACTGTCATTAAATATGTTGTAACACATACATCTGATGTCTGTTCTCTCCTTTATATGATGTGGAATGCCCTTCCTGGTCAGATTCTACTCGGCCATTTAGCCTTACACAGTATTTTATCTCTCCTCCAACACATTCTTTAACTCCCCAAATGCTTATCGTTCTTATAACATTTTCTAGTTTCAACTTCTGTGCTTTGAATATTTGTGTTCTCTCTGAAATTCTTCTATTTCTCTGGAAAGCTCCTGCTCTCACCGTGAGCCTTTCTTAATTTTCCCAGACAGACATGGGTCATTATTTGTCTGGGATTCCACCATACTTTGTAAAATCTTCCAATAAAACAATTATTTTGTGGTATTGTAATTGTTCTTGGGACTGTCTCATTCAGTTTTGAAAATCTTAAGGAGAAAGATTTCCCATTTCTTCTTCTTCTTCTTTTTTCTTCTTCTGTATTTGTGTCCTAAGAGTGCCTGGAGCCTTCTAGGCCTTTTATAAATATTTGCTGACACACTAAATGAAAAATGGCATTTTCATAAAGGGAATTTCAAAACCCTAATTAAAGTTTATTAACTTTCCTCATAGCAGACTGTTTTGACCCAAGTACTTTAGGAACTAAGTGAGAACAAAAGCAGTAGTAGCTTTAATTTTTTTTCCCCATCACGATTTATCCCCTCCATGCACTCTTCCACCTCCCCCGCACCCTGCAGTCACTACACTGTTGTCCATGTCCATGAGTTCTCTTTTTTCTTTTTTTTCCTCAATACCTCCACCTCCATCCCCACCCCCATGCCCACCAGAGCTGTCTTTTAAAAATGGTATTTATTACTTTTCACTTCTTACCTTTCTGTACTCAGAGAATACAAAGGAGACAGAACTTAGCAAAAGCTTTTGTGTTATTGGAAACTCTTCTGGTCAGTTAAGAAAGAAGGTTGCCGAGTTCATCCACTTGATAGGCTGTATTAATTTTTTGAAAAGTTGGTAAGAGTTGTAATCATTTAATTACTTGACATTTGTCAAAAAATTGCTGATTAGCCTTCTAGCAATTCCAGATATTTTAATAACTGACAGCAAAGTAAACAGAAAACTAGCACAGCATCTGTCCACATGGAAATTAGTTATTTGATATAAGCTTTTTCAACCAGCTTTCATGCAGATCATTTTAGCACTGGGAAGACAGTCTACATAGAAAGGCTACAAAATAAACAAATGAAAACAAAGAAACAAACAAAAGCAAAAAGGACAACTGGGCATGAGAAATTTCTTTATGATATAAAGAAAATAGGAAAAATCTTTGCTTTTTAAGGTATTTAGTGCCTGTATTTATTTAAAATGTGATCTTTTGTACTTTATTAATTTCTACTGCTTTAGCATTTAAGACATTATATGATTTTCTTTTTTGTGTATTTCCAATCATCTCCAAATGGTAGGCTTCTTTAAGATTGAAGAAATCATGTGGCTCAAATATGTGACATTTTCAGATGGGAGTGTGTGGGAGGATTACAGACAACATGATGGGTCCTGACTTCTTATAAGACACACTTGCCAATAAACAGCAAATGCAAAGCAGATTTTTAAAAAGGTGGTACCACTTTCCATCACTTACCTAGTACAGAGGTTCCCTTCTGGGTGAATAATTGTTTGTTTTTTGTCACTGATAACAAAAGACTAATACATAAAACTCCTACTCTCTTAGTATATTTTTCTCTGAGTAAGGAATGTTTGTTACATGGTATGTGTGTATACATATGTGTATGTGCCTGTATAAGAATGGGTCTCAAATCCCATGCGAATGAGAATTATTTAGTAATTTTGTTAAAAATCCAGATTTGTAGACCCCGTCTTTGTAAACAGACTCAGTAGCTTTGGTCTAGGGCAATGGTCGGCAAACTCATTAGTCAACGGAGTCAAATATCAACAATACGACGATTGAAATTTCTTTTGAGAGCCAAATTTTTTAAACTTAAACTATATAGGTAGGTACACTGTTATTAACTTAATTAGGGTACTCCTAAGGCTTAGGAAGAGCCACACTCAAGGGGCCAAAGAGCTGCATGTGGCTCGCGAGCTGCAGTTTGCCGACCATGGGTCTAGTGTATGCAGATAATTCTGATGGAGGAGATAAGAAAAACATGTCTATGGACTAGAACTGGGAAACAAGTTCTGATGAAAAAGAGAAGTGACCATCTAATTGCTTTTTGGATTAACCAAATGCCTTCATGCTAGTAAATGGATAAAATTTGGGCTGTGTTCACTTTTAGTTCCACTAGTAGGAAAATAGGACCCCAGTCTGTTTCCTGAAGAGTTATTTAGTAAAAGCAGAATAATTCCAGGATCTTCCTTATGGGATTACCAAACAGTGATATTCAGCAATATCCCTACCTCTTTTTGGCCATGGTTATGATTAATTTTAATATTGCAGGCCTTTTATGTTGAAACACCACCCATGTTGAACTTGAACACAATTGCTATAGATTGACTAATGGATTTACTTAATTTTGTTGCTCATATTTTGAGTTAATGCTTCATTATGCAAATTTATGAAGAATAAGACAAAATAACATTTTTGAGTCAAGAAACCTGCTCTCCTTTAAAAAAAAAAAGAGTTAAAAGAGTAAATGCAATCAAGTTCAAGGAAATGAACATCAGGGAAACATGAACGTCACATGTGCTCTCCTTCTGGGAAGCTTCTCTGAGAGCCACGGCAGGAGCTCGTGGTTTGGAGGCTAAAACTGAAAATTCATAGCAGTACTCTGCACCTTCATCAGAGTTCAGAAGCATGCAGAGTCGAGGAATGGTTTTTTTTTGTTGGCTGAGGACCAACTTCCTGATGTTTTAAACATACTTTAAAAATTAAAGACAGGGAGAGAAAGAAATAATGAGCAAGTTTTTGTAGACTGGTGAACAACTTTCCAGAAAAGTTTATAGTTCTATTTATCTTTCAGGAAAAGAGGTCTGAGAAGGAATGTTCTTCTCCATTTCTCTGCCATTTACTCTAAATATTAATATTTATACCTTTTAAGTAAATATTTTTATTGATTTTTCAGAGAGAGAGGAAGAGAGAGGGAGAGAGAGAAACATCACTGTGAGAGCAAAACGTTAATTGGCTGCATGTCCCCTACCAGGGATCAAGCCTGCAACCCAGACATGTGCCCTGACTGGGAATTGAACCAGCAACCTTTGTACATGGGAAATACTCAACCAATTGAGTCACACTGGCTGGGGCTATACTTTTTATTTAGAAAAAATTCTTCAAGTCTCAGTTTCCCCATTTCAAGAAATGCAAATTTCTAATCTAACCTCATTCTTCCTAAACCAATTAAGATATAATTCAACTCCACTCAAAAATAGCCCTCAGTAAAAGTACTTATTCCCTAGTACAGTGGCCAGAAAACTGTGGCTCGCAAGCTACATGCGGCTCTTTGGCCCCTTGAGTGTGGCTCCTCCTAAGCCTTAGGAGTACCCTAATTAAGTTAATAATAATGTACATACCTATATAGTTTAAGTTTAAAAAATTTGGCTCTCAAAAGGAATTTCAATCGTTGTACTGTTGATATTTGGCTCTGTTGACTAAGGAGTTTGCCGACCACTGCCCTAGTATAATAAGAGTATGCGAGAGTACCATCTACATTCAGTAAATGTGTTCATTTATTAATCAATCAAAATTTATTGAGTATTTACTATAGCTTCAATTCTGTGACTGTCACAAGGATGTAGGTATTTGTCTTTCCCAACTAATCTATACTTAGTTGGACATAAGTGTCATGAAACATAAGAAGTAGCTAATAGTTAACTAAAAAACAAATTGCCAAATACCAAATGACTGATCCCTCTGATAAGAAACCACTCTTGCTGAGAAGGGAAGGTCAGGGGAGCTTTGGGATATCCGAGACTACCTGGTAGAGTAGCAGAAAGCTTAACTTCACTTTGAAGTACAAATTGGAATTATATATGTCGAAAGAAGTTTGTGAGGAAGGCAGAGCATGGAATACAGATAGATGAAAAAATATGAGAATAAGGCTGAAATTTTATAAGTTGAGTCTAAATAATTAGAGATGAAAACTTAAAGCTGTAGCAAATAAAGTAGGGGAGACTGAAGATAACTTTGAATACTATGCTACTGAGTTTGGAATCCTATATAATAAAAGGCTAATATGCAAATTAACTGAATGGCAGAACAACCAGTCGCTATGATGCACACTGACCACCAGGGGGCAGGCACTCAATGCAGGGGAAGCGCCAGTCGCCAGAAGCTGGGCTGATGGCTGGTGAGAGTAGGGGTTGTGGCAGAAGCCTCTCCCACCTCTGCTTCAGGTGGATGGTAAGGAGCAAGGAGTCCCAGACTGTGAGAGCCCTGAACTGCGAGAGGGTTGTCTGACTGCCAGGGGTTCAGGCCTAAGCCAGCAGGCAGACATCTCCCAAAGGGTCCTGGACTGCAAGAGGGTGCAGGCTGGGCTGAGGGACCCCCACCACCTCAAGTGCATGAATGTTGTGCACCGGGCCTCTAGTTTATTCCATAATAACTATAAAGATTATAAAGATTTTTGAATATTGGAGTGATAATATAATGGTGTTTCAGGAATGTGAATCTGGAAATCATATACAGGTTGCATTTGACCATAGCCATTAGAGTTAATTATTCTTTTTTTTTTAAATATATTTTATTTATTTTTTACAGAGAGGAAGGGAGAGGTATAGAGAGTTAGAAACATCGATGAGAGAGAAACACCGATCAGCTGCTTCCTGCACACCCCCTACCAGGGATGTGCCGGCAACCAAGGTACATGCCCTTGACTGGAATCGAACCTGGGACCCCTCAGTCCGAAGGCCAACGCTCTATCCACTGAGCCAAACTGGCCATGGCAAGTTAATTATTCTTCACTATTGTTTCCATGGCTCTATAAATATATGTCTTTCATGGTACACTATGAAACAGTTTCTTTAACATATATAGTGAATATTTATTGAGTACTTACTATGTTGCAGGTATTCTTCTAGGAACTGCAATTACAATGGTAAGAAAGATAAGTCTCTACCCTCATTAAGCTTACATTCTAGAGGGGGAGCCAGACTAGAATAAAATAAAAACACCATACAGAATTTGGCATAGATGCTGATAGTAATAAGTATTATAGTGGCAGGGTTGGAAGGATGCAATTTATATGTGGGTAGTCAGGAAAGGGCTCTCTGAGGATGGGGTGTGTGAGTGTCCACCTGAGTGAGGAGAAGGAAGAGAGCATGAGAAGAATTCAAGGTTGGGTGTCCCATGCTTTTGATTTTAGTCTCTGTGTGATAGGAACCAATTGGAGGTGTTTGTTTTGTTTATTTTTATTTATTTATTTAACAGAATGACACACACGGATTTATACTTTAAGATGATCACTCTGACAGGCTTTTTTTGAGAATAGATTGTATTTGGGGGTTGGATGGGGAACAAGAATGAAAGCAGAGAGAACAGTTTGGATGATATTGTAGAGGCACATTAAAAAATAATGGGGAGGGGTCCAAATAGAGGTTAAAAAAAACATAGGGTTGATAAGACTGTTTGATGGTATAATTGGAAAGACCTGTAATTTTATATTCTACAGTGGAATCCTTTTGAGCACGAAAGGGGACACTTTAAAAATTATGCCAGGACAGGTACAAACTGGGACTGTCTCAGGCAAACTGGCACTGACGATGTGAGAGGGAAAAAGGAGAGCAACCAAAAATAATGCATAGGGGAAAAGTAACAGGGCCACATCTGGGATGGTTAGGGCCCTGGACAAATATTTCTGTGGGGTTCTTTTCTATAGAAACAATTTGGTTAAAAATGTATTATATAATTTATGGGTCCAGAAGAAATATAATGATTTATTGATAAAGATTTATAATAATGGGTGGAAAAGTGGTACTTTATTTATTGTCCAGTATGTGTGAATTCTTCTATAAAGTTTTGGTTCAACTTCTTCCCGTTCAGGTTCCGGAGCCATCATCTCCTCATGTTGTTGACTGTCAAATGTGCTATCTCTGGCTAATTTTCTACATCCTGCTATATTAATTTCCATAATAAATTTTCACACACCGGGTGACTTAATACAACTGACAGTTATTCTCTCACAATTCTGGAGGCTAGAAGTCTGAAATCAAAGTGTTGGCAGGTCAATGCTCCTTCTGAAAGCTCCAGAGAAGACTCTTTCCTTGCCTCTTCCTAGTTTCTAGAAATTTTCGATATTCTTTGCCTTGTAGCTGCATCACCTCAATCTCTGCTTCTATGTTTGCATGGTCCCCCCCGCCCCCGCTTTGTATTGTTGTATTGCAGTGTGTTTTCTCGTCTTCTTAAAGGGACACCAGTCATTGCATGTAGCCCCCATCCCCCACCCCCAATCCAATATGACCTTACCTTGACTTAACTAATTACATCCCAAAAGATCTTACTTGCAAATAAAGTTGCATAATGAGTTTCCAGGTGGACATGGATTTTGGGGGTATGCTATTCAGCCTACTACACCTACCAAGGGCTGGGGGGGGTTGAGGGGAATGGAGAGATGTTGGTCAAAGAGTACAGACTTTCAGTTATTAGGTGAGTAAATTCTGGAAACCTAGAGTACAACATGGTGATTATAGTTAACAATATTGTATTACGTACTTGGAATTTGCTAAGAGAGTAGATTTCAAGTGTCCTAATAAGAATGTGATATCTTTTGACATTGACCACATCATTGCCTTTTATGTGCCACCAGAAATGGGGAGGAAAGGCAAAGGGCTGACCAGTGCAGTAACAGGAGTAATTCTATTCACACAAGGAAACTCTGTCCCTCATCCTGTATGGCTTAAGGCTGACCTGGGAGAGCATGGCATTTACCACACTCACCACAGTCAAGGGCATCAATTGGAAAGGGCTGTTTAAGTGTTGCAGAGCTAAGGTCTTGAAATTTTTCATGTAGATGCATGCAGATACCCTTAGAAGAATATGGAACCTGTGAAAAACATGGGGTGACCGCTCTGGGTGCCAGGAGTGGATGAGAGTGAGCATAGGGTTAAGAACATTTGTTGCTACTGCCACCTCTGCTATCTCCCCAGTACTCTTGGTCAGAGGCAGTTTCATAGTTGAAGATGGACAGGCAAAAGCCTACACATGGGTCCCCACAACACTCAGGGGATTTTGAGTCTTGAGGTCTGGGGAGAAAATGTGGAATGGTAGGCAGCCTCTGAGCTAGCCTTCATTGATCCACACCTTCTGAAATCGATGCTCTTTAGTAATCACACTCCCATGAGTATGTGTTGGACTCACTGACTTGCTTCTAATGAATAGAAGGTTCGGTTATACTAAGACCATAGCTTCTGTCTTGGGTAAAGCGAGTCTCCTACTTGCCCTGTACATTTCTTTTTGAATATTGCAAACATGCCGTGGAAATGATCCTGAGAGTTTCTTCTTTACCAAGTTTGGGTTACTGAACAAAAAGTGACTGATTAGACAACATGAGAGATCATTCATTTAGCAACTCTGATTCATGAAGAGTAGCCTTTAAAGATTGAAATAGGAACCTGAACCAGAGAAATTACCAGCCAAAAGTTTTATGGGATGAGAGGGAAAACAGAGATAAATAATTAAATGTAACATATAACCATGTTTGTAATGACTATATAGGTTAAAGCTCACTACAGCAAACATTATTCTGATAGTTTCTGCCCACAGGAAAATTTTGAATTCTAGTTTAGGGTGCATTTTTTCTCGTTTTTTTCCTTCCCCTGGCCTCCCCTACCCCGCAGTGTCTTGTGTCCATTGGTTATACTTATATGCATGCATACAAGTCCTTTGGTTGATCTCTTACCCGCACCCCCCGAACCCTCCCTGGCCTTCCCACTGTAGTTTGACAGTCTGTTCAATGTTGCTCTGCCTCCGTATATATTTTTGTTCATCAGTTTATAATGGTCTTAATTATCCATAAATGAGTGAGATCATGTGGTATTTTTCTTTCATTGACTGGCTTATTTCACTTAGCATAATGCTCTCCAGTTCCATCCATGCTGTTGCAAATGGTAAGAATTCCTTCTTTTTTACAGCAGCATAGTATTCCATCGTGTAGATATACCACAGTTTTCTAATCCATTCATCTGCTGATGGGCACTTAGGCTATTTCCAGATCTTAGCTATGGTAAATTGTGCTGCTATGAACATAGGGGTGCATATATCCTTTCTGATTGGTGTTTCTGTTTTCTTGTTAAGGTGCATTTTTAATGTACTATTACAGTGCCAGATAAAATTAAGTGCAGCTAGTTAATTGTAGGAATTCCATATTGTTAATTGATATAGGGTAAAATAGAAACATGGAATTGTAATAGGTGCTATTATTATTTTACCATTTAATGCCATGAGTAAAATTGGTTAAAATTAAACAATAAGTGTGAAATTCAAAAACATTATTTGATATTATTCCTAATTGACCTTGCTGTGATAGAAATAAAAAGGACACAGAAAGGACAATATTAGTGAAGATAATAAAAAGTTTTATGTGCTAGAATAAAAATATTCTTCCATGGAAAAATGGAATACATGGAATAGACATGTATTTTATTCCTTACAAAGACAGAACAGAGATCTTTCTCCTCTTCCTCACCCTCCTTCTACTTCTTCCTATTATTATTTAAATAAACCAGGTGTGAAATATTTATTGAAATGCAAATGAATCAATTAAAGATTATTATTAGTGCTGATTAACCTAGGTCCTCTAATATGTCAAGGAAAATCTTAACCACTCTGGGAATGCTTAAAAATTTAGAAAGTGGCTATACTTGTAAGAATGTAATTTACTATTAAAAAATTTTAAAGTAGATAATACTTTAATAAAAAATAGAAAACTTTTTTATAATATACACGAAGATGTCCTTAAGCATATCCAATTTTTAGTTTTTGAGTGGGTATAGTAACATTTCTCTAACAAGGCACAGGCATGAAATTTGAAACATGAAATGGTTAAAAACACTTATGGTTAGAATCAAAGTATATTCTATTTTCTACAATTTTCATGAGTAGTTTAGAAATTCGATCACAGCACATTAAATGTTATTATACTGATTATCACATGGTTAATTATGCCTAATGCAAAGTGAGAGTTTACTGCAACTGATTATAATTAGATGTATTTGGCTGCAGTTAGATTTTGTAATGGTGCAATGTTTATATTTTAGCTTGGTGTAGAAAAGGGAAAAGCTTTGGTAATAAATTTATAGTAACAATTAGGTCATAGATTTACTGTTAAATGCATTATAGTTAAGCATTTCTATATATCTCTTTCAAGACCGAATGCATACGCACAGATTTATCTGCAAAAGAAAAATAACCAAAGGCAATGAAATGCTGAAGTAGATTTATTTTCTTTCACTACTTGATTTTTGTATCATTGTTTTGAAGGCTCTTTGAAATCACTGAAATTGAGAGGGGTGGCTAGAAGTCTTGATTCAAAATTGCAAGACCAATTGAAACTATTAGTAGACTAATATCAAATTCAGTTGCATACTTTTCATTAGTCTGGGCATCTATGCAAGCGAAGCTCTAAGGAAGCCTACTAGATGAAAAGAGTCCCAGATTAGTGCATCTTAAATTTCTTTTCATAGCACAATAAATACTTTCCATTAGGACGTCAGCATACCCCTTATCCTTCAGATACCTAGATGCACACAATCATTGTGTGAAGAATGAAGTGACCGAGAAGATGAGAGAATGCATAGTTTAGTAAAGGGAAGAGGGAGTAGGTGCAAAGGGGCTCACTTCTCTTTCTCTTCTTAAATTGAGGTTCCCCCTTAAGTTATTGATTTAAGTTAACATTATATTCATTCTAGTCTAGTCAGAGTTCAGTGTATACCTTTCTTTTATAAAAAGGTTATTTGATAGGCCCATGCTGTTCGATACGGTAACCACTAGCCACATGTGGCCATTGAGCAATGTGACTAGTTCAAATGGGATGCACTGTAAGCCTAAAATACACTCCAGATTTTGAATACTTGATAAAAAAAAGAATTTAGATATCTCATGAACCAACTTTATATGAACACATTGACATGATAATGTCTTCGATTTATGTGATTTAAAAATATATTATTTAAATTAATTTTATCTGTTTCTATTTACTTTTAACATATAGCTATTAGAAAAGTTGGAAGTATATATTTGCTTTCATTTGTGGCTCTCCTAGTTCCACGGGGAAGTGCTATTACAGATGGCAGTGATTGTGAAAGTTCCATCTTTCATAAAATGTTGCATGGTATTTTCAGACAGTTGGTGAGAAATGTGTAATGGAATTGAGAAAGTATATTAAGAGTTTGGTGAATGTAAATGAGTGAATGTGTGATAAGCAACTTAAAGAGTTTGGGTAATTCAGAGGGTTAATATTTACTGTCAGACACTCAAGAATCTTAGTGTTATTAGATACAGTGAAGACATGGAGACAGGAGCCTTATTAGAAACAAATGCATGGAGTCCATAGGATAGAGGGCGCAATAATGAAGGCATTCTTAAGATGGTCGAGGTCCTCGTAGATGCCAAGTCCTGTTTTAAGCACCGATGATACAAAAATGTTTCTGATATTGTACTGTACTCACCCGCTAAGAGCTAGAGTGAGAGAAGAAATGCATCAAATGAATTGTCATCCAATGAGGTAGCTAGTCAGAGTAGGTGATATTTAATATAGCGCCATGCAGAGATATAATGCAACAAGCAAGCTCAGTTTTAGAAGCACCTTGGGCAGCCAAATGGCAATTAGATGAGAGTTTAATCATGTGAGTAGGAGGTAAGAGCACCATAGAGGCTGTCCTAGAGTTCTGTTTGTTTTGCTTGGAATATTTCCATAGGTAACAAGCTAGAAACAGAAGGGAGTTCTGGAAGTATTATCTGTGAGAGTTTTTTTTTAAACTAACTGTTTATCAACTGCACTTATGGCAACAGAAAGTGTGTCAAGTGTGGATGACCAAGTGTGCATTTTTAAGCATTGGCCGAACTTCTAACTGCCTAACAACAGGAAAACAAATACCTGTAGGATATGCCAAGCATTCCTCCTGCAATCTTTGTTTAGGTTTATTTGGTTTGGTTTGGGAAAACTAATTTTCAAGTTACAGCAGATGCGTCATGCTCTGAGTAATTTCTGTGCACGCACTAACCAAATTTACAGCATCCCTCTTATATATTCCAGCTGCAAAGTTGATGCCCCCAATTGTGTGCCAGGCAACAACTATACCATTGTCTTATTTAGTTTTATGCCCTTTCTAAATGCAACCTTTCAGTTGGCAACATTTCCAAAGTATTGCGCAGAGAACTTGTTCATGTGACACTCATTTAAGTGACACGGCTAACATTTCTGCCCACTTAGTTTGTGAGAGATAGATTGAGAAAACACGCGGCCTTCTTTCAGCAGAGACGTAAAACAGAGACCTGGACTACTTGTGGATATGAAAGCACCTCTGTGGTCTCAAGCTAGAGGTGGTTTATTGGCTGCAGTATCCTGGCAAATCTTACATCGACTGATATAGCACAAAGAGTTTTCTTTGAATTCATAGTTCTGAATGCAAGACTATGACTTCATAGAGTGATAATCCAGGTGGATGAAATGATCTTACTGACTTAACTGATTCACAGAGTTGCTATGAATATATTTCCAATTCAACAAAAGCATTTTCATTGGATAGTATAAACTTTTTCACGTTACTCATGTAATCCTCAGAAAAATGCTGTAAAAGTGGTACTATTATCCCTATCCAACAAAAGAAGAAACAGACCCAGAGATATGAAATAATGGCCTATGGTTTCCCAGATAAGATGTGAATTTCTAATTATATGTCAGGATTTTGGAGATTAAAGCTACAATGCCTTCATTCTATGCTGTGCAACCATTCACTAGTTGCAGGTGAAGGAAGGCTTGTTAGATAAATACTGATGTATGTCAACCATGACATTTGTTTTCTTAGTGACCTGAATATGTCATTTACCTTTTCAGGCCCTTTACAAAATAGAAAAGAAGTTGCTCCTTTCAGTGAAGAATGCTACATTTAAAAAATTCCCTATTTTTAATATAAGGAATATAATGGCTAGAATATATCCGTGGAAAAATTTCAGAACAATAATAGTATAGGATGGGAGTTAAGGTAATATATACTTTATTTCCACAAGAAAACACACACACACATTTGTACAAACACGCACACATTCTTACACACATGTGTGCATGCACACACACATCTTGCTCTTTGAACCTGGTAGAATTTTAAATAGTAACTTTAAAACTGAAATGCTTAAGCATACCAAAATGAGTTATTCTGAAATAGTACTCTAAGCACATCAGACTTCCCTAGAAAACATGCAAAAGCTACCAAAACTCTATAAAATTCTTATTACCCCAAATAATTGACTTTGCCTTTGGCACCTTTTTAGTTTCTATTTGCTTGCACTTTTTCTAGCTGGAATTTCTGTCCCAAACAACTGATAACAGTGTGTGTCTCCATTTTAGTGGATCTTTTTCTCATGGAAAAATAATGTACCACTCAGGTGTCATTAGTTAAAAGGGGTTTATAAGTACAGTTTGCGATAAAATAAAATAATTACAGGACTAAAAATCTCATTAAATAATTCAATAAAATATGTTATGTTTTAAAAAAATTAGGCTCTAGGAGCATAAGTATCCAGAAAACAAGTGTGTATACATCATGGATCCTTCCATCAAGTGGAGAAATAAATGAAAATAAATAGTATATGTTAAACACAAAAGACATAGCTGAGAGAAAAGAGTAATAAATAAAAGTAAGGTTGAGAGGGTTCATCAGAAACTTCACAGAAATATCAAAGCCACATTTGAAAGGTTATTGGAGAAGAAAACAGGATGAATTCCATACTGTTGTATTGTATAATTTACTAAAATATATTTACACATCAACCATGTGACATATAGTGTACATTATCTACCCCTTAAGGTGGTTAAATAGCATTTAAAACTCCTATTTAAGGAGTATACACTACAATTCGGCTATATTGAAAGGTTTTAACCCAAGAAGGTTCTCAACTTTGTCTATAAATGCGATCACCTAGGGAGGTTTGGAAAATACTGATGACTGGACCTCAACCCTTAGAAACTCTAATTTTATCGATCTGGGGTGTGGACTGGGTATTGGATATGGAAAACTCTCCAGAGGTGATTCTAACATGTAGCCATGGTTGAGAACCACTGCTCTAACCACATCACAATACTCACAAAGTTGCCAAACTACAACTATTTTTAACTGAGGTCAGCTCTAGTGTATTTATAATTTAGTGTAAATGAAATTATAGTTTATTTTTTTATTGGTGAAATGAGTGATGTTCAATACATGTCAAGTGGCTAGAGCTATGATGTAGCCACCTCTGCCTTGTAAGAACCTAGTGGCCGGAGCAACCTCTACCCTGATTCTAAACTCCATCAACCTCATGTCTCAAGATCTTTGGAGGGTTCTGTTGCCTCACCCAACTGGAATATTAGCTGACTCCTTCCACTAGAGCACCTGTTTCTAATTAAACCTCTGTGCAAAGTGTTTGTTGTCAAAGTACCATAAAGGAGAGGATTGGGACTTTTTTGAATATACAAAACCATTTGTATGAATCTGTTCATGACTGCTTGCTAATAAACGGTATGTGTTACTCAGTTCAGTCTAAGACTTGTTTCATAATAACATACATATGACAGAAGTCAGATGACTGGAGAAAGACATTCAAAGCCCTCATTAACCTCTAACCATTGGAAATTACTGATACGTAACCTCTACAAAACCCCAAGAGTTGTAAGAAAACAAATTAACAGGCAGTGTGGCACATGGACACTGTTTTGGTGGGAGTAGTTTTCAGGTTAACTTCTATCTGCAACAGAATTCTTCATAAGCAGTAGTGGGGACACCATGAAACTGGAACTTCTCATGTAACAATATTAAAATCTACTTGGGCTGAGTTTTTGTATGTCATTTGGTCTATATACTTATGTTACCCAATGCTTTGATAATCACTGGGAAAATGTTTTATCCATCTAACATAGAATACTAGTCCTTCTATTTTGTCCACATGATATGTTCATTGAAATACTATCTACATAGAGTTGCAGCAATCTTAGATGTATGTTCAATCAGTATTGAAAAATGAATACATGTGTAACCCACTCTCTTGTCAAGATGTAGAACATTTCCATCAGCCCAGAAGATGTACTTGTGTCCATTCCCCTTTAATATCCCCCCATGCCATGCTAAGCAATTACTAAGCAATTATTAATTGAATAATTTTACATAGTCTCTTACTTTATTTATATGGAATCACACAGCACATACTCTTTTGTGTACGGTATGTGCTCCTCAGCATCGTGTTTTTGAGATTCTTCTATGTTCCTTTTCATTGCTGAGAAGTACTAGTATACCATAGAATAAAGGCCACAGTTTATCTCTTCTCCTGCTGAAGGACACTGAACTCTTTCTAGTTTTGGACTATCATGACTAAAACTGCTATAAACATCCTAATACAGGCTTTTTGAGACATATATTTTCACTTCTCTTGGATAAATATCTGTGAGTGAAATTGTTGCGTCATGGGCTGAATGTGTGATTGTACCATTTACACTTCCACCAGCGGTGTATGAGTGCTAGTCACCCCACATCTTCATCAATATTTGTATTCCACCTTTTTCATTTGCCAGTGGTTTGCTATTTGTCACTGTGGTTTTAATTTTTACTTCTCTGATAACTAATAATGTTGGACACTTTTTAATGTGCTTATCGAACATTTGTACATCTTTTATGAAATGCCTTTTGCCTATTTTTAAATTGGTTTGTCTATCATTTTTTTTTTATCGAATTAGAGAAGTTGTTTGTATATTGACTTCAAAGCTTTTGTCACTTATATGAGTTTTTCTTCCAATCTGTGGCTTGCCTATTTATTTTCTTAGTAGAGTTTTTTATGAAAAGTTTTTAGTTTTGATAAGTAAGACTTTTCAATATTTTATTTTTATAGCTAGTGCTTTCTCTGTCTAAGAAATCTCGGTTGAAAGGTCTACCTCAAGGTTGAAAAATCTCTTATATTTCCTCTAGAAGTGTTTTAATTTTAGCTTTTACATTTGGCTCTATGAATCATATTGAAATAACTTTTGAACAAGGCAACTTTCCTTTCCCTATTCAGTTAGTTTGGTGCTCTTATTAAAAATTATTTGATGGTATATGCATGGCCTAGCCCTTCTCTTTTGAGAAACAAGTTTAATAGTCAGAAAATATACAAAAGTGTGCAATTGAGTAATAAATTGTGTGCTGTATACCCTCAACAATGAATTTTTTTCTATTAACATAGCACCAGACAAGTAATAAGTTGTGTGTTAGAGACACTCAACAATAAATGTGTTTTTTTCTGCTATTACAGCAGCATCTTGTTATACCTTACTCAATTTCTCATTCAAATATCCAGGAAACATCATGAAAACACATAAAGTAGCAACAAAAATAGAAAATAAAGCAAACGCAAAATGTCAAAATCTAGGTATAGTAATTGAACAATTAATCAAAATAGTTTTTCTTGTTGTTAATCTTTTTCCACTTATTACACAGGGCATTTGACTGGCATTTTCATTCTGGAGATTCATGTACTTTGGTTATAGAAAAATTCTTGCATTTTTTTGATGATTTTTTTTCCCACCAACATTTATCTATTCTTTCTGGGTGATTCTATTAGTTGTATAAATATCTCTTAGAACAAGCCTCATTATTCTCATATTTTCTTTTCTATTAGCTATCTAATTGGCTTTTGGTTTTACTTTATGTATGATATTTCCAGTACATTATTATCTAAATCTTCTTGATTTTTATATTGTGGAAAATTCTACTTTAAAATTTCAAGTGCTCTTTTCCAAGTTTTCTTTTGAAATCATGCCTAGTTCCTATTTCATTGGTACAATAGCCTCTTTTATTTCTATGGCAACGTAATTATTATTGTTATCTGCATTGTTTATTATCTTCATTGTCTTTATTTCCTTTATTTCCCATCGACTTTCCTCACTATATTCTATATTGGATTCTTTTCTTAAATATTCAGTAATACTTGGTTGTTCATTGATTTGAGTGAGGAGCTAAAAAACAGGCTGGAAGATATTAGGTAGGGATAGGTTTGTACGCTGGTAGCCTTCATTCTAGGAAGTCAGATCGCTAGTTAGCTTTGTCATTAGGGGATCTCAATTGTTAGAAGATGTAGGTCTTTCTTTTTATTTTCTCCAGAAAAGGACCCTGCAGTCTCCTACCTGGAGACATCAGCCTAGCTGTTGCCATTCTGGAGCCATGTGGGAAAGGTTGACGGAGTGATCCAATAGTTCAGGATGTAGACTTAATTACCTGTTTTCCGTGTGGTCTCTCACATTGCCCCTTCTCTATGCCTGGAACTTGGGTTTACTATTGTTGGGTTGTCTGCAGAGCAAACCTTTTGTCTCTTGCTTTTATTCTAGAAATTTTACATTTTGTGCTGCAGCTCTTAACTGTTTCTTGTATAGATTTTTGAAAAATCACTTGCTTTATACTGTGTGTTTATTCTTGCTTTGTATGGTGTCTGGTTTTGGAGCCATTCTTGCATTGTTACCTGCATTGTTATTCTGAGGTTCTGCAGGGACAATCAATTGGCTTTTCCCCTGTTTCCATCTTTTGTAGTCACTTAGCTTAGACTCTTCTCTTCTTGCTAAGCCATGGACCATTCTTTTTATTTTTTAAATCCTCACCTGAGGTTATGTTTTTATTGATTTTAGAGAGAGAGTAAGGGAGAGAACGAGAGAGAGAGAGAGAGAGAGAGAGAGAGAGAGAGAGAGAGAGAGAGAGAGAGAAAGAAAGAAAGAAAGAAAGAAAGAAAGAAAGAAAGAAAGAAAGAAAGAAAGAGAGAAAGAAAGGGAGAGAGATTAATATGAGAAACATCAATCGACTCCTATTCCCGCCCAAATGGGAATAGAATTGCAACCTAGATATGCTCCCTGATTGGGAATTGAACCAGCAATGTTATGGTGTACAGGATGACACTCCAATCAACTGAGCCACCTGGCCAGAGCTGACCATTCTTTCATCAATTTCCATAAATAATTTTATTATATGTCTTGTCTTCTTGGCGATGTTGAAGATAGAATGGGTTTTATGTTTCTTGTTCTCATTATTTTGGAGTGATTCTTTGAGAGGAGAAAAAAGTGAAAATGTTTTTACTCTTAATTTTAAACTACACATCTAATTAACTTTTAAAAGAGTAAAAGTACCCTCTCAAACTAATATAATTACAAAAGAAGAAAAAGCATAGATACTCTATTTCATTCTCTCTCTCAAAACAGGAAAATCTTTAAGATAGTTGCATCAAATATTACATGAAGGAGGAAGTCTATAACTCATGAATGGAGATGAGCATAAATAGAGCTTATTTGTTTCTGACAAATATTGAATGACTAATACACATGGAACCTGTTAAGGCACTAACTCAGAATATATTCTTATTCCTATCTATTTCTTGGATTAGATATTTTGTATCCCTGTTGCATTTTATATTGTATCTCATATAGATAAGCTATTATATCATTTTTCTTTATACAAAAATGAATAAAAACTTACCTTATTAGGATATTACGTGGCAATAAAAGTTAATTCTATCTTGTACATGTGCATACTGAGACAACCACTAGAGAAAATACTTGGTAGCTCACATGATTAACTTACGTTTTAAAATAGATTCCTTGTTATATCACATAGTAAAGCAATTCCTGAGCTACTTGAAATATTTTTCCACTCTGTTGGAGACTTAGTATGTATTATCTTTCAAATATGCTATAAATCAGTTTAAATTAAAGAAATGCTTTTATACTTAGCAATTGGATTTCTTTTCACAATTTACAAAAAAGTCATTTCTCTTTTATTTTAGTTAATTTGTTTAGATGCTATTTGGAAACTTGATGAAGCAACTGCTTATAAGAATGATGTGAGCCATCATTTATTGAGCCATCAATTTTTCCTCTTAACCCATTGCTCATTAAGGGAGTTACTAACTTTCAGTTATTTCCTGTGAGCCAAACCTGGCAATGTCTTCTGCAAATAACAATAGAAGCTGGTGGGATGAGAGAGTTAAGTAGAATGTTGTTGGAAACTTTCTGGAATGATGTAGAAGAGATAGAGCAGCAATCCTTTATCATTGTCATAAGCTTATACTATCCCATCAAGCAATCATCAACCCAGATGGTAGGATAAGCCAGGCACAGTGGTATTAAAGAACTAGCAAGGCCAATACTGTACAAAGTATTGAATTTTCCCCCTTTTATTCTAATGTGTCCTCCTTAAAACATTAGAAGGTAGGGCTGGGAGAAAACCAGCATTTAAAAGGATACAGAGCCTTAACCGGTTTGGCTCAGTGGATAGAGTGTCGGCCTGTGGACTCAAGGGTCCCAGGTTCGATTCCGGTCAAGGGCATGTACCTTGGTTGCGGGCACATACCCAGTAGGGAGTGTGCAAGAGGCAGCTGATCAATGTTTCTCTCTCATTGATGTTTCTAACTCTCTATCCCTCTCCCTTCCTCTCTGTAAAAAATCAATAAAATATATTTTTTAAAAAATAAAAGGAGACAGAGACATTGCAAATATGAAGATCCCATGCTCCAAAAAATGATTAGGTCAATCCAATTTTTCTTGCATGATGCAAGTTTATTTTTCTTTTTTAAGATTTCTGACAAAGAATGATTGAACTCACCTTAACAGACATATGGGATGGATCATTAATATACTATGTCTGTGTCTACAGCCATAAACAAAAAATGGATTAGAGGTTGGAGGTTAAATGATTTAAGATGAGGAAAAGCTACAGTTAGAGATAATTCAAATGAAGCTGAATATGTTGTTAAAACTCACTATATATCATTTTATAAAAATCTTAAAGTTTATAATAATGTTAACTTTATTTTGGAAAAATAGCAGGAAAAGAGTTACTCAGTGATCATCATGGTGCAGTTGTAAGGACTTACTGAAAATTTCTTTTAATTTAGTATACCTGACAGTTATTTAGCTGATTCTGCAAAAGTGAGTGATTCAGTTTTCCAAGAGTTAAGAAAAAATTGTCACTATCTTAAGAGAAATTCAATTAGCTTAATGCTTTGCAGTAATTTTTTGAGGGTTTTATTGTTTTATACTGTATGTGGCAGCCTTTCATGAGTACTGAATTATCTGTATGTGGCAGCCAACATTCTGCTGATTTTTAAAGGAATAAGAAATGTACATTGACTTGAAATAAAGTTTTAATTAAAATTTGGCAAGTTCACTTAATAATTATCAAAACATAGAATGCCCAGCCATTGAATTTGGGGAATGAAAAATATACAATACTAAGAAATCAATTTTTATTTACAAGTATTTAACTATGATATTTCTCTCTCTGTGGAAAACATTTTTAGAGATGCAAAACCCTGTACACATCTACCAGCATTGGCCTTCAGAGCCTATGAGAAAGACTGACCTTCCCATCACCTTTGACACTGAAAACAATCAGGAGCAGTGATTTGAAGAGACTATAGACAAAGAAATTCAGAATTACAAGAAAATTTAGAAACCATCCTTTTTTCTTCTAAAATAATATAGAGATCACTTCTCTTTTCTTATAAAATAATATAGCCTTTGTCCATTCAAGTTAATAAAATATATTCTTACCATATACATTCTTAATAAAGAGTTCTTAATGCTGCATTACAGGTTATACCTAAGGGAAAAATATCCTTCTTCCTTTCAAGGGGTCACCTGTCCATCTGTACTATTTTTTTAATCTGATTCTTGATATTATCTCCATTGATTAGCCCCTTTTTCTTAGGCCTACTTACCTGTTCAATCTCCTTTCATCAACTTTAAATTCTTGTCCTTTTATTTTCCTTCATTATTAAAAGTGTCAGAATGATCAATCTTTTGCACTTGTTTTTATTTCCGCTTATTGTGAAACTCCTGAATTCTATTTTTTTTAAAATTTAAGTTCTTTATTTAAAGTATTACATATGTCTCTTTTCCCCCATTGACCTCTCCTTGGCTGTTCCCATCCCTCAGCACATGCCCTTATCCTCCTACTCTCTGTGTCCATGGGTTATGCTTATATGCATGCATATAAGTCTTTGGTTGATCTCTTACCCCCTCTCTTAACCCTCCCCCACCTTCCCTCTGAGGTTGGACAGTCTGTTCGAAGCTTTGATGTCTCTGAATCTGTTTTTGTTCATCAGTTTATCTTGTTCACTATATTTCATAAATGAGTGAGATCATGTGATATTAATCTTTCTCCAACTGGCTTATTTTGCTTAGCATAATGCTCTCCAGTTCCATCCATGCTGTTGCAGATGGTAAGAGTTCCTTTTTTTACAGCAGTGTGGTATTCCATTGTGTAGATGTACCACTGTTTTTTAATCCACTCATCTGCTGATGGGCACTTACGCTGTTCCCACATCTTAGCTATTGTAAATTGTGCTGCTATGAACATAGGGGTGCATATATCCTTTTTGACTGGTGTTTCTGATTTCTAGGATATATTACTAGAAGTGGGATTACTGGGTCAAATGGGAGTTCCATTTTTAATGTTTAGAGGAAACTCCATACTGTTTTCTACAGTGGCTGCACCAGTCTGCATTCCCACCAGCAGTTCACGAGGGTTCCTTTTTCTCTGCATCCTCGCCAGCACTTGTCATTGTTGATTTGTTGATGATAGCCATTCTGACAGGTGTGAGATGGTACCTCATTGTAGTTTTGATTTGCATCTCTCGGATGATTAGTGACTTTGAGCATGTTTTCATATGTCTCTTGGCTTTCTGAATGTCCTCTGTCGAAAGTGTCTATTTAGGTCCTTTGCCCATTTTTTGATCAATTGTTTATCTTCCTTTTGATAAGTTGTATGAGTTCCCTATAGATTTTGGAGATTAAACCCTTATCAGATGTAACATTGGCAAATATGTTCTCCCATGCAGTGGGCTTTCTTGTTGTTTTGTTGATGGCTTCCTTTGCTGTGCAGAAGCTGTTTATTTTGATGTAGTCCCATTTGTTTATTTTCTCCTTAGTTTCCACTGTCCTAGGTGCTGTATCAGTAAAGATATTCCAAAATATGTCTGATATTTTGCTCCCAAGGATTCTTCTAAGATTTTTATGGTTTCTGTCTTACATTCAAGTCCTTTATCCATTTTGGAAACTCCTGAATTCTTGATCCTTTCCTCCCATATCCAGCAAAAACAGTCACCTAAAAGCTCTCCCTTTATATTCACCAAATCCAGTAATTGCCTTATGCCTTTATCATATTCTGATGTTCCAAAGCAAGCATGTCAAACTCAAAGGCTAACACAGGCCAAATAAACAAGGTTTAAGTTTATGTGGGCCAGAAAAGAACAAAAGCTTCAATTTTCATAGAAACATAGGTTTATTTCAAAAAGTATAGTATATATAAAAAAAGAACAAGAGCAATAATGAAATCAATGTTTTCTTCCTGACACTTGGCATCTCTTCTCTGCTACTATCTTTCCTACTTCAGGGGAAACCTTGTTCGCAGTGATTATTTTCAAAACTGACCCAAGGTAAATGTCAGTAATTCTGGATCTGACAGGAGACTTATTTCCTTTCTTAATTGTAAATAACTCCTCATACTGTAATATTGGCTGCCCACAAAAGTATTCGTCATGGGCTGCATGTGGCCTGAGGGTCGAGAGTTTGACATGCTTGATCTAAAGCTTGCTGTCTTCGTTAACAACATTCACATTTTATGGGTGGCGAATCCCAGCGTGGCATTAGTCTTTCATAACCTGCCTTCAAGCTCTTTTCTTACACTGTTCCTGCACCACCTCCAAACTCTCCATTCTCCCGCAGCCCAGCCACTCCTATCACCCCCTGCACATGCACAGTTATAGCCTGCTATGATATGCTATCTTCTAGCTGGACCGTCTTTTCTTGTCCCTGTCCCTTATATGACCCTGAACTTTTATTTTATTCATCTCATTCATCTTTCATTTCCAATACCACTTGCTCTAAAAGCCTAATCTTACATCCTTAATTCAAAATTAATGGTCCTTTCTTTGCCCTCTCAGATATTGTATTTCATTGTAGCTCTTCTGCATTCATTTATTAATTACCTTGGGTCAACAGTATACATAATATGAAGAACTTATATGCTAGTAAAAAACCCAGATGATTAAACAAGATTTTACTCAGTGAAGGGCTATTGTAAGGGTATGCACATTTGCTCTGTGAACAGAAAGGAGGGGGTGTCAAAATTGTCTATAGGAGCTGAGAAATGCTTCCTTAAAGGAGGAAGCATGATGCCCTAGTTGGTGTGCTCAGTGGTTAGAATGTCAGCCAGCACACTGGTACTAAAGGGTTGCAGGTTTGATTCCAGTCAAGCGCCGTACCTCAGTTGCAGGCTCCATCCCTGGCCCTGGTTGGGGCGCATGTGGGAGGCAATCATTTGATGTGTCTCTCACATCAATGTTTTTCTCTCTCTGTTTCTCCCCCTCTCTTCCAGTCTCTCTAAAACTCAATGGAAAAATATCTTTGGGTGAGAATTAACACCCCCCCCCCAAACAACAACAACAACAACAACAACAACAACAACAACAACACCACAACAACCCATAAAAATCAAAACAAAAACCAATACCAACAACAAAAAAGGGAAGCATGAGGTGGAGTTTACCTAGTGGAAATATGGGAAGGGTTTTCCAGGAATTTATTTATCTCTTCAGAAAACATTTATATGGCACCTCATATGTGCCAGACATTGTGCTGGACACTGAAGACTAAAAAACCCCAAACCAAACCAGACCAGACCAGACCAAACCAAACCAAACCAAACCAAACCAGACCAAACCAAACCAAACCAAACCAAACCAAACCAAACCAAACCAAACCAAACCAAACAAAAACAATGATGATAAAAACACCATTGGTTCCTTTTTTTCTAGAGAAGATAAAGAATATTAACAAAAAATGTTTTTCTTTACCTAACTCAGGACATATTGTCTACTATATGCCTTTCATGGGTTAGAGTTACATGTATTGGCCTGCAGTAGCACTCAAAAATATTTGTTGAAAAATTGAGGAAATGAATGCATAATCTTTATTCATAAGCAACTAACAGTCCAGTGGTGACTCTAACAATATATTTAAACAATAACTAGTGTGTGTGTGTGTGTGTGTGTGTGTGTGTGTGTGTGTGTGTGTGTGTGGTGGGGGAGGAAGCATACGAATAGCATGAACCCAAAGGTCCTGACTTAAGAACATAAAAGTGCTAGCACTAAAGATCAAGTAACCCAGCCTTAGTATAGCCACAGAAGGCCAAAGAGCAGGAGGAGTTGAACAGAGAAAAAATATGAGTTTATTAGGTAAAGTATAAAGAGTTCACTTAGAAGCAAAGAATCACAAATGGCGTGCTGTATTCTGGAAAAGGTTAATAACTCTGAATGGCTGGAGCATAGGGAGAATGTGTATGAAGATTTACTTGAAGAGAGACATTCTTGGTTAACTTTGCTGTTGCTCCTTTGATCATGGATCCTGACTTCTGACCAGTTGTCTCTGTCCTCTTGCCTTGGAACCCCAAATGCCAGTGGGTAGAGGTTTAAAGGATGGTATGAGATTTACATTTTGAAAAGATCAGTATGACTGTAGTGTGGAAAATAGATTGTAAGTGGGAAAGGAGAGTTTCAGGAAAACTGATTAGGAGACTGTTTTGCATTGTTTATGTGAGGGATGTATGTGACACACATAGCCTTGGGTGAAACCTTTGCAAATGTATTTAGGAAATAAAATCCACATGCTTGGTGTTGGAGAGGACGTGGGGGCTGAGGGCCAGGGAGGTGACAAAATTGCCTTTTAGTATTATGGTTTGTGGCCCTGGGTCGATGGTAGTATGGTACCACCACTGAGATAAAGCATATAGGGCAGTGATGGCGAACCTTTTGAGCTCGGCGTGTCAGCATTTTGAAAAACCCTAACTTAACTCTGGTGCCGTGTCACATATAGAAATTTTTTGATATTTGCAACCATAGTAAAACAAAGACTTATATTTTTGATATTTATTTTATATATTTAAATGCCATTTAACAAAGAAAAATCAACCAAAAAAATGAGTTCACGTGTCACCTCTGACATTCGTATCATTGGTTAGCCATCACTGATATAGGGTAAGGAATTGGTTTGAGAAGATCTTCAGTTTTGAATTAGGCATGATGGTTTTGAAGTGTTTTTCTGTATCCTCAGAAAAAAGTTTATAGGTATCAAACTTCTTTTTTTTTTTTTAAATATATTTTATTGATTTTTTACAGAGAGGAAAGGAGAGAGACAGAGAGTTAGAAACATCGATGAGAGAGAAACATCGATCAGCTGCCTCCTGCACACTCCCCGCTGGGGATGTGCCCGCAACCAAGGTACATGCCCTTGACCGGAATTGAACCTGGGACCTTTCAGTCCGCAGGCCGACACTCTATCCACTGAGCCAAACCGGTTTCGGCAGGTATCAAACTTCTTGATGGCAGTGCTTTATGCTCAGAGACTACCCTATAGTATTTGGTCACAATACAAAAGTCCACCTACTGATGCTATTTTTTGCAATAAATGAATACTTCTTGTCACTGGTGCTGAATTACGGTTACTCCACATTGGGACTTAAGTATTTCTTTCATTATTTAAAACTAGTGGCCTTGTGCATGAATTCATGCACATTGAAAGGAAATTAATTAGAAGAAATATTTTAATATTGCTATTTGCCCTTTCTCTATAATATAAGTGTCAACCAAATTCACTATCAACAATGACAGATGGAAATACACATGTGTGATTGGTGCCAGCGAGAGCTTTATATGTATCACGCATGGGTGAGTCAACTTAGCCTTCTATAGATATAGAATAAACTCACGTAATTAAACCTGCTTTCTGATTTAGCTAAACTTTTTCCAGCCCAGTGAAGCATCCCAACTTCTCTCTCAGGTAATTGTCAGCAACACAGCAGTAAATATCAACATGAAGCAGATTATTATTGTAGATCACACAGGGAGAACAAAGGGTAAAATATTTAACTGCAGCAGTGTTTGACTATATTCTGTGCAGTGACAAAACCTGAAGTCATTTTCAAGGTCCACCATTTCTTACTTCTTTTCAGTTGGGCCAAATTTCTAAGCTTTCTAAATATCCGTTTTCTGGCTAATGAAAAGAAAATAGGATTCCACTGAATCTCCTATCTACCTACTCCAGGACTTCTATGAGGATCAAATGAGATGAGGTACAAGAAAATGCTTCATAGACATTTGGTTAAAGTGTAAAATGTTCCCATCTGGCTATAAAGCAAGTCGTGTTCCTGGGCTGAAGAAACTGTAAGGAGGCTAGTCATCACTAGAGAGAATAAGCCGGGCGTTGCTATGTGACATCATTACCCAGCATCCATAGCGACTGTTAGCTGGGCTAGGCTGTGGGCCACATTTTGCGCCATGGCAGTGTAGGCTGTAATTTGGTGGACTGGTGCTCTGGGGTGGTGGCGGGGCCTGTGTCCCACTTGGGGACACAGCTGAGTGTTACTTTGTTGGTGCTAGGTCCACACTGCTGTTTCTCTGTAAATGGCCAGTGCGCATCACGGCAGCTCTTGCACTGAGCGTCAGTGCATATCATAGCGACTGGTTGGACAGGCGGAGGGACACTTAGCATATTAGCCTTTTATATATATAGAATAGAGGCCCGGTGCACAGATTCATGCACCAGTGGAGTCCCTCAGCCTGGCTTGTGGGGATTGGGCTGAAATCAGCTCTCCGACATCTCCCTAGGGGTCCCGGATTGCGAGAGGGCGGTTCTCAGGTGATGCACCCCAGAATCGGGCTCCCTCCTCTCTTCTCCCAATACTATGTCACTTTATCTCTATATCTGTCTCACTTCTTTTATCTCACTTTACTCTAAGTTTGGCGGTAACTGACAACTTGTGGGCATTTAGCTGCAAAATGCAATTATTTAGAAAACAGGATTTGCTTAGCCTGGAATCTAGTTGGTCTCGGGCAGGACCCTACTAAATTTCAGGCTACCACCTAGGCCCTTCCACCCAGGTGGAGTCCTGTGGCAGCGGGAACCTCCTTCTTCCCACCTGAGCTGCTCCTTCACCTCCTTCACTCCCTGGAGGTTGCCTGTTGGCCCTACTGTCAGCCTGGAAGGAGGGAAACCACAGCGAGTTTCCCAGCTGAGAGTGGTAGCAGGAAAATTCACTGCTTCCACTGGAAATTGATATTAAGCAGATGGGCCGGTTCAGGAATCAGACATCGTGGCCACAGCCAGTAGGTCCTGCGTGTCTCATCATTTAGCTAACTGAGTTGAAAAGTCTCTGTAAGGGCCAGAACCCATGACCTCTGCAATGGGCAGGAGGCCTGATGGGGAGCCAGACCTGAAGTGGGGAGCCAATGGGCTAGAGGCCCGGTGTAAGAATTTGTGCACCAGTGGGGTCCCTCAGCCTGGCCTGCCGGGATTGCGCTGAAACTAGTTCTCCAACTTCCCCAAGGGGTCCCTGATTGCGAGAGGGCAGTTCTCGGATGATGCACCCTGGAATCAGGCTCCCTTCTCTCTGGTTCCGGTTGCATCATCCAAGAACCGGAGCTGCCAAGTCACCGCAGGTTGGCAGCTCCTGCATCGAGCGTCTGCCCCCTGGTGGTCAGTGCGCGTCATAGCTACTGGTCAGCCGGTCAAATGGTTGGCCAGTTGGTTGGTCACTTAGGCTTTTAGATATATAGATATTTTACTTTTATTATAAAATATTGGTACCAAGGCAGAGCTGCCTCAAACAGATTGTCAAACTGCAGCAGGAAGGCCGGGGAGGGTTGGGGGGCAGGAGGGAAGGGGGTAAGAAATCAAGCGAAGGACTTGTATGCATGCATATAAGCATAACCAATGGACATAAGACACTGGGGGATAGTGGAGGCCAGGGGATTGTCAAGGGCGGGGAAAGAAGAAAGGACACATATGTAATACCCTTTGTAATACTTTAAGCAATAAAACAATAAAGAAAAAAGAGGCAAATGGATATTGGTACATAAAGGGAATTTTCCCTTTGACCTAGCTCTTATTTTCCATTTGAGTGCTAAAAATAAGTAAGTTAATAATAAAAATCTGTTATATGTAGGATTTATTCAAGATTATAATTTAATGAAGCTTAATAACTGAGAAAAAGAGAAACTTTTAAAAGTTGGGGTACACTAATATGATACTTAATCTAGAGCTATTTTTTCACCAGTTTGACTCTTTCTCTATTCACATCACAGATTCAGTAAGTGAGAAGCATAAATAATGTTGAATAAACAAGATATTGCCCTTCCAAAGTAAGGCAGCAGAAATTTGTCACTGTTATTGATTGCCTCTTTGGCAGGAATACTAATCTTTTACAAAGCCAGAGTCCACAGTTTTTAGTGACGCAGTTGGAAGATATACAAACAAACCCATACTAAACCCAAGGAAATCAATTGCACAGAGGTATCTCCTGGTTGGCAAACAGCAAGGACATTGTAATATTGTTGCCAACAGTTAGTCACCTGACTCTTTTTATGGGTGGCTACTTGGTGACTGATGTAATAACGGCAGGAGTACATTATTCTTATTGACCATGTGTTAAGGAGCCACAGGACACAGAAGCTAGATGGAACAGATTGTGGGGACTAAGTAAGGTGCATGAAATGCTGGGTAAGAGTACAGTGACAGTGGTAAAATTGTCACATGATGACATCTGAGGAAACACTGTGTATAATGAGTATGTTGATTTCAGGAGCCCTTGTTTAATAATGCCACCTGCATTCATCACACCTTTCATCCACTCTCCTGCAAATGTTTTCTCATTCTGTGAAGCATGTCTCTCTGGGGCAATCATCTTGCATTCACTAATCCCACAGGGAATTGATTTTCTGCATGCCCTCTGCAAGTACATTTATTGCCCCTTCTCTTCTGCTTTCCCTAGTATTCTAGTTCTACACAACCCTGCTGCTGTATACAAAAGGGATAGATAGCTTTGATAAAGACAACCAGGATGATAAATGGAATTTAATTTATGTGACATCCATGTAGGGTGAGTCCCCTGGGTAAATCACCATGGTAGCACTCCCTCTCCCCCTCATGATATGTTCTGCTTGGCTGACTCAACTCCCTCTGAGAAGCTTGACACTTAAGGTTATGTAAGCAGTACACTGATGTTCAAATATTCATCACAAGAATGGTCACACGGAAAGAAAAAGAAAACAAAAATGGAAGGAGAAGTCTGGAGTAAATAGCTACCCACATCAGCTAGGAGAAGCCGAAGAACTGAAAGGGATTTGGAGACCTAATTTAGAATTAGGGATTTACTCCCTGAGGTGATTAATAAAATGGATTTGAGCCATGTGTAGAGTGCTTGAGTACTATTGATTGGTTCCGAGCCCAAATTGATTTCAGTCCCTCTCCCTTGCTATTCAATAAAGCCAAAGAAAATTATTTTATTTCATCTTAGAAAAATAATAGTTTCTTTTCTATATAAAAAGTTAGCTAGTTGTTGTCACTTGAACTACATTTTCTTTCTTACTGACACATCCACTCATTCACATTGTAAATTGCTGACTATATGGGAGGGTTTTGCCAGTGATCCAAATCAGAGCAGACAGCAAAGGCCCCACTGTGAGCACTAAACAATTATTGAATAATTTGGGCCTGTCGGCAGAGATGACGTAGAATAAAGAATCTGTTTTACTCGTTTTCTAATAGGAAAAAATAGTTTGGCTATGAGACTAAGCACCTCATAGCCAACAAACTAATTAACAATGGACTTCATTCTGAAATGAACTTTTAGTCTGTGTCAGACTCTGGGAATTAAATTCACTTATAATTAATGTCACCAAAGAGTCATCAATTCTTTTTTTAACAAATATGTCTTTATTAATTTTTAGAAAGGGAGAGAGAGAAGGGAGAGGGATAGAGAGATGGAAACATTGATGGGAGAGGAACATCATTGACCGGTTGCCTATTGCACACCCTCTACTAAGGATCAAGCCAGCAACCCAGGCTTGTGACCTCCTGGTTCATAGATTGACGCTCAACCTCTGAGCCACACGAGCAGGGCAAGAGTCATCATTTCAGTAAAGAATTATAAATATCTAGGTATCCTAATTTTCTTTCTTTAACTAATTTATTGGGAAATATAGGCGAACATTATTATGAAAATTGCATGGGCATATCCACTGATATTTTTATCAAGAGAAGAGGAATAGTGCTCAGTAAATTTAAAATTTGGGAAACAAGTTCAAATCTTAGCTTAACTATTAAATTGGGAACAAGTTTATACTATTGACTGGCAGTTATTTTGCATATTTGTATAAAATAGATATTTAGTTCATCGGAGAAGAGAGTATAAACGAAATATATTTTCTCATGAGTTAAATGACAATGATTCTCTCACTATACAAAACAATGTGACTTTTCAATTTAGGGAAGATAAATGTTGGCTGTCCTTTTGTCATTCTTTTAAATCCTTCATATACACTCCTTTTACAGATGACATTTTCAGGAGAGGTAGAAGAAAGGTCACCTGGCAACAAATGAAAACAATGGGAAGTTTACATATTAGACACTTTTGTCTTTCATTCTAGTACAGATAAAGAATTGTGAGCAGAAAAGAGGGACAAAGCATAAGGCTATTTTGCTAATATAGAAGTAGAATTGGATATAGCAGATGTATCCATTCCCACTACCCTAGCTCAGGTCACCCTTATCTCTTACCTAGACTAAACTAATTGATTTCTAATTTTTCTCTCTGCTTCTACTTTTGTCTTTCTCCCATCCATGCTCTAGCACAAGCTAGTGATTCTTCTAGAACTGCAAATCGGATCTGATTGTGTTATTCCCCACTTCCTACTCTCTCAATGATTACCCACAGTACTTAGAATAAAATGCAAACTCCTTCCCAAACTCACAAGCTTCTTCATGGTCCTACCTCTTAACTGCTTCTCCAGTTTTATCTCTGGTTCCTCCTGTCTCACTGGGCTCCAGCTACACTAATCTCTCACTTTTGGGAACACCCTATGCTCTTTTCTTCTGAAGGCCTCATGAATATATTGGTTCTTTTGCCTGGACTGTTATTCCCGAAGTCAGCTCATCTTTAGAGTTACCTTCTCCAAAAAGCCTTCTATGTAATTTAATGCCTCTCATTTTCTCCATCTTCTCACTGCTATTCTCTTTCATGGTACCCAGTAAGGTTTTATAGCTCTTACTACAATTTTATAATAGTTATACATATTTATTTGTGTTTATTGTTTCTTCCCAACTAAACTATATGATCTTAGAGGGCCTTGTGGAGCCTCGATAGTAGGTATTCACAGAAAAGAAAAGGAGAGGGAGAAGGAAGTGATGGAGCAGAAGAGGGCAGAGAAGAGAAATTCACACAAAATATTTGATGTGTAAATGATTGGCAATCTGTTTTTCGTGTGATTTGTCCAATACATTCAGTTTTAAAAGTTTGCCAACGGAATAAGCCACAGATTTAAAGGTAGCTTAAAAAGCCATCAAATGTATATTCTTGAATAGCTTCTTAGCAATAGAAATGTCAGAAATTAAAACAAGTGAAAAAACCCCCACAAATTACCCAAGGTACATTCAAACACGGTTTGAAAGAATCCAACATTGTGGAGCTTATCTGATTCAAATGTGCACACTTCTCAGAGGTTAGTCATTACTCACCATTAGGCTGACAGCAGAGTTTCCAAACATTGTCTGACCACCATCTGGGTCAACACTTTCAATCACTCCCTGGAATTTTATGTAGTGCTTCCAGGCATTCGGTGGGTTACTTACTCATTTCTGCACTATCAATTTAAAATAAGTGGTAGAATCTGATCAGCAGATCCTTTCAAAGGAATTTTCTCAGGGAAAACTAGGAGAAACTATTGTGCCATTTCTTCTTTTTTTAAAACTCATAAGATAAAAGTCCCATTGAATTTAGCATTATCTTGTATCTATTTTGGCAAACATGTATGCTGCGTTCTCAGACTCACCACAAGTAACTCTTGGTTTAATGCCAATTCAGTGGATTTTTCATGGCAAGAAAAGGACTGCTAAAATGGAGCTTGCTGATAAATGTGCAAACAATTGTCCCTTTAGTTTTGCACACTACAATTTTTATTATTGCGAAACTTCTAAAAAATATATCAGATAACACTCCTGGAAATGTCTTACTTGGGACTATGTAGAAGATGTTAAATAATTTGATAGTGTTTGAATTCTCAAGTTATGATTTTTAAAAATTTAGTTGATTTTTAGATTTTTTTCTTTTTCGTAATACAAGAATCATTAATCTTTGAGTCCCTTTAAAAGTTGGCCAAAATAACTTTTATGTATGTGTCTATAGTTGCTAGTCTGTTTTCTCAGATATCTTTTTCACAGAAACATAGTTCACTATTTGTTCTTAAATTATTATATTGTTTAGTGTAGTTAAATATTTTGTTCTCTAGCTGATTGATTAGTTTTTTGAACTGGGTTTTCTGATGTTCCTTTTTTCTGGTATCCATCATCTATTTTTATACTTGCCCCCTAGCAATACTAGGTTTGAACATATTTCCTATGGTAGTAATACATTGTATTATATCCTTTTGCTACCAACTTCCCACCTACTCCAAATCTGATTGGCTGCCAGTCATTTCAAATGAGTTAATAAACTTCTCAACTAATATTCAAGATCTTTAGTTTCTTTCGTTGATTTGCTATATGTGTAGCTATATCTATCTACAAGCCTCTAACTTTACATCAATATAAGCAACCTCTTCTGCTTCTACAGTGGGGCTGGCAGCATTGGTGGAGAAAAGTCACACAACTGTGCGAATTGATTCCAAATTGATGGTTTCCAGTCTCCTTGGCCCTGCAATTCAGATTGATCATCCTTTTAACCATCTCAGTTCCCATACCCATTACCTCAGCAAGCATTCCAAATGGTAACTACTCTTCTCATGCCCTTTCTGGTCTCCTTGGCCATGAAAATGACCTTGCCTGCTCCCTTAAATTAAAAAGAAAATCAGGCAACAGATTTTAGCCTTTACATTTTTCTGTACCCTAATATAATTTTTATTTTGAGTCTCTGTTCAGCTAAGGTGGTAAAAACAAGGGTCTCAGCCAAACAGGGACAAACTGTACATTTCTCAGCCAAACTGCCCTCCTTACTTGCTCCCTGGGTTGAGACTTTTTTCTGGGGGGTGAGGTGAAAGGAATAATTTGATGTCATCTGGCCACGGAGGCATCTTCTGAGCTGTTTATTCCCGTACATTCTTGATCAGGCATTGACGAGGGCTTTCATGAAACCTTTGTTTCTCTGGAGTCAGAGGATTGCTCCACTTCTGCTGTGCACGGCCCGGGCTCACATTGGGAATGCTTTTTGTTTCTCCCTTGCAACAAGCAGGGAGGTCTGAATTACTGCTGAGACTTCTGCTACACAGACCTGCAGCTTTCAGCCCTAGCTGAAGGGAAAGGTCATGCAAGGAGCTTTAAAGGTGCCAACAGCTGAAGCGGTGGTTCTCAAAATTTTGGCCAGAAGTAGAAGTATTCAGCCTACTTGGATAGAGAGAGAAGAGAGAGAGAGAGAGAGAGAGAGAGAGAGAGAGAGAGAGAGAGAGAGAGAGAGAGAGAGAGAGAGAGAGAGAGAGAGAGATCTGACCTGGATTAGAATCTAAGTTATTAGTATGGTTCCCAGGTAATTTCAATATTTGTCTAGGGATGAGAACCACTGACCTAGGTATACCAGGCAGCCACTGTTTTTCTTGGGGGGAGTGGTATTTGTTAAGTTCTATTTGACTTAGAACCCACAAACATATCTCAAGTTTTGCTACCTTTCGGATTAGCTCAGGAAATAGTGGTTAGGGCTCCTCTCTCCGGGTCTAACAATTTCTGATTCTTTTCCTTCTTCTTACCCAGATAATACTTTTCTTGTCTTGGAGAGTGGGGAGTGATGTTTTTCTAAAACATTTTAATATAAGCCATGATTCCTCCCTTTCTGTTCTCCCAGGGATCTAGGATTTTGACATTCAAAAGCCAGGCAGGAATTCTTTCCTACCCCATTTCCCCACTTTCTCATGTCACATCACAAACTCAAGTGTAAAGGAAAAGAAGTTTTGTTAATTTTCCTATATTTCAGTTAAATAATTTGTGTTTTCATTCTCTAAGGTGGCAGAAAGTTCGTCTCAGTCATTCAGTTCAGGACTTTCACCGCATCCTCCCATACTTTACCCTATCTGGTTGTATATAGGTTTTTTGGAAGGGAGGGGATGAGAGGGGAAGCTTATGTAATACTAACTTGTCACTAGGGTGGAGAGAGTGGCAAACCTGAATGAGGTGTGTGGAAGGAAAATGACAAGTATTTCCTCACAGACTTCCATGGAATGTAACATGGGACCAGATAGAGACATCAGACATCAGTGTCTATGTGGATGCCTGCAAGGCTGGTGAAATTGAAGGCTTCATTCCCTCACTTTTCTCCAACATCTTGGAGTTTATTAGAGTCTAGAAATTAGACGGAACACCTTGAAAAGGGGTGAATGGGGAGTCACTGAATTAAAATATCTTAAGCTTTTGCCACTCTAGAGCTCGAATTAGGAATTCAGTTAAGTAAGAGAAAAGTGAAAAAAATTACATTACCTGGGTTTATGGGTTGAAGTTTGTTCCCTTTATACCTCTCTGCAATAGTCTTTATAACATTAACTTTAAAAAATCAGTTCAATAACTCATGGCAAAATAATTTGAAACTTAGAGAAAAGTTGAAAGTACATTACAGAGACCTCCTATGTACAATGAGTGGCCAGATTATTATGTCCGGCCAGATTATTATGACCACCCCATCAGTACAATGAAGTGAATTAGTTATGCAAATAATAATAATAATAAAACCTTGAGAGTATTTGCTTAGGAAGTTTTCAATATTCAGTATTTTTGGAAGTGTCAATGAAGTACTGATGGGGTGGTCATAATAATCTGGGTGGTCATAATAATCTGGCCACTCAGTGTATCTGTCACTAAGATTCCCTCACTGTCAATATTTAACATATTTGCTCCAAAAAATGCCTCCATTACCATAGTCTTGTTCTTGAACTACTTAAAAGCAAAAGCAAGTTTCAGACATGGCATGGTATCCCTAAACACTGCATTGTGTTAATCCCCCAAACAAGGGCACTTTCTTACATAACCTCATGAAACCCTCCAAATCAGGAAATTATTGACACAATACTACTGTCTAACCCACAGACCCCATTCCCATTTCTCTAGCTATTAAACAAAGTGTCTTTCCTTTCTGGCCCAGCATTTCATCCAGGAATGGATGTTGCCTTAAGTGATTATATCTCTTCAGGTTCCTCCAATTTTACAGGTGTTTCTCTTTCTCCCATCCTCCTCACCCTTCATAGTTTTATATAATTCAAGCTCTGTGCTCTATCTGTCACATGATACTCAACCCAGGTCTCTCCAATGTTGCTTCATCACCAGACTGAAGGCAGGCTTTTTTGGCAGGAATATTATAGAAATGATGCTATGCTCCTCTCAGTCCATCACAGCTTAGGGCACACATAGGTGATGTTAACTTTTCACCCCATCATGCTGATGCCTGCCAGATTTCTCCACTGTAAAGTTACCACTGTCTCTTTGTAGATTAATTCTAATCATATTACATTTGGTGGAAATATTACAAGATTATGCCCATATCCTGTTGGCATCAAACCTTCCCCTATCATCTTTAAACCTCTATTGACAACTCCTACCATGTCAACCAGCATTATCATGGTTTCTAAATGTCAATTTTTCTCTTACCATTTGCATTTATTTGTTGGTAGATTAGTAAAAAGAATAAATTTCTCTTCTCATTTGTATGTTTTTGAATTTCAGCATGGCCCCAGAGACTTCTATTTTATTCATTGGTTTGTAATCTGTCACTATCATTACTCATTTTGACAAATGTATTTTAAGTAAAGCTCCTATTTAAGGAGGTAACTGTGTCTTTTTAAAAAAATATATTTTTATTGATTTCAGAGAGGAAAGGAGAGGGGGAAAGAGAGATAGAAACATCAATGTTGAGAGAATCTTAATCAGCTGCCTCCTGCATGCCCTCTACTGGGGATCGAGCCCACAACCTGGGCATTTCCCCTGACCAGGAAATCAAACTGTGACTCCTGGCTCATAGGTTGAAGCTCAACCACTGAGCCATGCCAGCCGGGCTGCCTGTATCTTTTGACTTGTCCTTATCTTTGAGCACTTTCATACTTTCTGGCTCAAGAAGATATTCCTGCCTTAACTTGTACTTTCCTTGCCCTGATCCAGGCTTGACTATTTCTCCAAGAAGTACTGGTTCTAAGATTTGGGCTCTCAGTGTGTTCATTGCTAGTGGGATGCCACTGCTTCTCAACCCTCTCAGCATATAAAAATAGGAAACATATAAATACTTAGAATAATGCTTGACAGGGAATTACCAATAAATACTTATGGAAGTAAATAAATAAAATAAATTATAGTGTGTTCTAGAGTATTGCTGATTTTCATCTGTCTCACTATGAAAATGTAGGTGATGTTAAATAGTATTTAAGTCAACATTTAACAAAATGATTATTCAACTTGTATTCTTTATATTCTAAGGACTCATTCTCCACTTTATTCTGATAAAGTCTAGATATTTCTCCCTTAACCAATAAAGAAATTTAAAAAAAATAAATAATAAAGGAGCTTCTTTGTGTCTCACCTCAAGGAGAGCTCTACCTTGGGGGGAATCTATCATGGATAATTATCAGAGCAATAAACATTTCTGCTGACACAGAAAGTGGTTGTGTGGGAAAAAAACTTCCAAGCTCTAGTACCTGTGATTAGGAGTAAAAAAAAAAAAAGCAATAATATTTAAATTCTCCTAAAACTTCATTTATTTGGCTTTTGTAAGAGAAAAAGAACTCTAATTTTTCTATTTAATTACAGTTGACTGCAACAACTCATACTGTAGATAGGAGGGTGTATCTGACATATGTTCTATTCATGGCAGATATTACTAATCAATTATAGCATTCTTTCTTTCTGATCTTGGGCTCTACCTCCAAAGTTTTCTCAATATAATGTTCTAGATAAACACTACCAATCAATTAGAATTGACACCCAAATTAAAACTTTCTTTGTAAGCCTGCCATAGAATTTAAAGCTGCAAGTTGGTTCTGCTTCCCCAGATTTGTACTTCTTTCCCATTAGTTCTAGAATAACTATCACTGAAAATCCTGTGTCTATCACAGAACATCTTACTTTTATTATATAGTGAAGTCCACACTAATGTCAACTTTCTAATTTCTGAAGGTCTTTTAGGGAAGTTACAGATAGCACAGCTTTTGGTGTAAAAAATTATTATTCTTTTTTTTTATCTTTCCCTGTTCTCTCCTTTAAACCTATCTGCAAAAACTCTACCATCCTGATTCAATATAAGGCTTTTCACATTTAATCATTCTGAAGGTTGAACTACGACGATAGATCTTGACTAGTGGTATTCATAGTAAATCTTATTTTTAAATGTGTATTCTGACCATTGAGTTGATTATGCAGGTATAAAAAAAAGATATTTAAATAGATACATGGTTTTGCTTTTTGCATTGCCTTTTGCTGACATCTGGGATCAATCGAATTCAGCATGCAGCTGGATAGAGGTACATGTGTTATGCATAAAGACTTGTCTTTTGCAATATTGTATAGAAGTGACTCTTTCTTTATTTATCATCCTGATCCAAGAGAGAAATAACTTCTCAGAAGTGATATTATTGACTCTTGGACCATAATAAAAGTAGGTAATGTCACAAAGGATTTGTCCATTTAAGTCAGGCTGACCAATCATTAGTTAAAATCAATCAGTTAAGTTGTATCACATGTTTACTCAATTGAGCTTTGAGGACTTTTTATATAGTAATGGTTATTCTTTCCAACTGGAGGCTAGTTGTAATCAATAGCCAGAACACTGTTCCACATAAGGGCGATGAAGTAAATACAATGCCCTTCATCTACTTTAATCAAGGTTCATGACGCTACAGAGGCGACAGCTCCTCTCAAGAACATCTGGCAGCCAGAGTGGTAATGTAGGTCGGCTTCAGATGTGAAAGTTTGGAGTTACTTAGTTGGAACAACACAATGTGTCAGCATTAGCCCACATATAATCAGGACAGTTCCTGTTGTGTGCAGGGAAGCTGAATGACTGAGAACCACATGTTAGCCTCCATTGATGGCTAGAATCCCAGAAATGCCAATGGGAACTACACGTGTTAACTGGGAGAGAAGATGTGACTTACCCATTGTGTTTGGGTTCCAAAGCTTCACTTGGCAGGTCTGGCACACTTTAAAATATAATTTGGATATCAATGGTAATTTTTTAAAACTAGGATAATGCCGATGTTCAATCAGTCCTTGCTTTCAGGAAAAACAAACTACTGATTATGTCTTTACATGACCCTTTTACCAAAACTAATTTGCCACAGTAAGATATTTTAATGATACTTGCTTTGACAGGTATATTTAACCAGCAGTTTAAGAGGAAAATGATTGCTTTGAACGCCATGGGGACCCTCTAAATACTCTGGATATTTATTTGCTTGTACTTTCAGGTTCTGATAGAGGTCATCCGTAACTCTGAGGCCAGGTTTACTCTTAATCCTTCATTGATCCAAGGGAATTAAAAAAAAAGTGAGGTGGAATAGGAGGAATTAGGTCATGGGTTTAAAATTTTAAAAAGTCAATATATGATGAGATAGATAAAGACAAAGATTGAAGCCTTTGGAGACATAAACTGCAATAGAAAGCTTAGACAGTGGTTCTCAACCTTCCTAATGCTGTACCCTTTAATACAGTTCCTCATGTTGTGGTGACCCCCAACCATAAAGTTATTTTCATTGCTATTTCATAACTGTAATTTTTCTACTGTTATGAATCGTAATGTAAATATCTGATATGCTATATGTGTTTTCCGATGGTCGCGACCCACAGGTTGAGAACCGCTGGCTTAGGGGGTCTTTTCTGGTTCATTCTCTGTCTTGAACAAGAGTCTATTCTCTGTTTGCAGTTTAATTTTTTGTTGTTGTTCTTGTTTGCTTAAACATTTTTTTGCTTTACCTCTACTCATACATTTTCCTTCATTGCTGAGTCAGTTAGTATTACTTTTGGCTATATATAATGGAAATGTGAACATAGTGCCTTGCCAAGTAGAACTAATTTATTTTATAGGTCAAAAATATCTGGAGAGAGGCAGTTCGGGATGGTACAGTGGCTGGAAGGAATGATCAAGGGGCCCGATTCCTTGTTCTTTCCATGCTACTATCCTTTGCATGCCTTTATCCTGAAGTTCACAACATGATTGGTCCATCTCTATGCATCATGCTCATGCTTCAGGTAGAAAGAAGGGGTAAGATTTAACATAAAGGCATGTGTTAACTGTATATTCCACTTTTTCATCAGGAAAACAACAGGTTTTACAGTAGACTTCCCCTTACATATCATTGAACAGTATATGGCTTTAGCTTCAAATCCATCTTTAAGGGAGATAAGCATTTTTAATTTGGCACATTGCCACACCAAAGGAAATTGTAATTCCGTGGGTGGTGAAAAAGGGGAAAATAGGCAACTAGCAAGATCTGCCTCCATTGTTAACTAAGTCAGATTAGGAACATTCTTGCTAGTTTGCATCAGGAAAGTAGAATGTATAATATTCCAAATTTTAATGATCACCCAATGCCTACAAGAGGCAGTCTGGCTTTCTTTAAGAGTTTCTGTGATCTGACTGCTTCCCTTCCCAACCTCTCTCCCTGCTTCTTGCCTGTATATGCTCTGTGCACCAGGCCTTCTAAACCACAGGCAGCAATGAAAGTCCCACTGTTTCGAGTCTTCGTATGTTTGCACGTGCTGCTTGATTTGCCTGCATTGTCTGTCCCTCCTGAGTCTATTGCAAAATTAGTATATATTTTTCTTTTTTTGCAAGGCTCAGCACCATTGTTACCCTTGACCTTGTGGCTCCAGTTGACTAGTGCTTCCTTTTGTCACCCTACAGTGCTTTGAACATGAATCTATTATGCTTTTTCTCATTCTTTTAAAGGTGTTTGCCTGTCATCTCCGCTATACTGTGAGTTGAAAAAGTATCATTTTTTATTTACTCATGTCTTTTTCATAAGATTAATGCAGTACTTCGCATAAGATAAGCCCTCAATAATTGCTTCTTGGATGAGTGAATGAATCAACTAATCAGCAGCACACATCACTGTTTTAGGGATCTCTGCCTCCATTAAATACCTCACACTTTGTAGTAAGACCAGAGTAAATCTACATCAATCCTCCTCATAAATGTGTTGATTTTCTGGTAATTATTATGATATAACTTAGTACAAGCAATTTTTTTTCCTATTGGGTAAACATGTATAAATACCACATAATGCTTACAAGATCTATTTTTTAATGTTTTCTATAGCACATGTTTAAAGATGTTAGATATAATATTAGGACCTACAATGGTCATGTAGAACATGGAGAATGCCATCCAAGGCGGGTATCACTAATGCCTGCAGAGATCCAAAGTTCACACATCACTGGGCCCAAGAACTACATAAGTATTTGCTTTTCTTACAGGAATTCTGAAATGAAGCAGCATAGATTGGGTAGAAATTCCACAATTTACTCCTTCACTTAGGTCAAATGTTTATTATGTTTTCATTAGGTAGTTATGTAAAGTCTTCCATGTCAGATATTCCTTCAAAATATTTTTACCTTCATTGTTATGGAGAACAGCCTTATATGCTTTTCCTTTTTCTAAATGTTCATTTTCATAATCTCCTCCAAAAATATTTAAGCCTAACTGCAATTGTTATTCAGGATGAGTTTTTTGTACTTTAGTTGTAATTCCAGTTTGGTCCTGGGAGGAGGTGACTGTAGCTTCCACCTAATCTGCCACCATCTTGGATATCCAGGTCTGACTGTAATTGTTTGGTTTCATTCAAGGAGTCATTTCTGTGTTTTTATTCAGGGAAGTGTATGTCTTGAATAACTTCAGATGAGACAGTAATAATAATAATGTGTTCAAAGTATCAGATTATCCCATAGGAGGCCATGTTTGTGAAAACCTTCAGAGGAAGAAAACAATAAGGATTAGATATAGGGGAAGAAAATTCTGTACTTTAGATTGTCAAGTTTCTGATTATATGAGATGCCCAGGGCTCACATGGACTTTGAGATATTCCAGCAGGAATAAATTTTGGTGGGATGTTTTTTTAAAAAATATATTTCTTTATTGATTTCAGAGAGGAAGGAAGAGGGAGAGATAGAAACATCAATGATGAGAGAGAATCATTGATTGGCTGCCTCCTGCATGCCCCCGACTGGGGATTGAGCCTGCAACCAGGGCATGTGCCCTTGGCCGGATTCGAACCTGGGACCCTTCAGTCCGCAGGCTGACACTCTATCCACTGAGCCAAACTGGCTAGGGCATTGTGGGATGTTTTGTATTCAGTCCTCAAGGATCTGTGAGTAGGATAAAACTTCTTTCTCTGGCACCGAGCATAAATTTGACTCTAGAAGAGAACGGGGGTGGGAGGCAAATAATTTCTTTTTCTTTTTCTTCACATGAGTAACCACACAGGCTACCTGGAAAGAAAGAATTGAGGAAAATGCTTTACATTACTGCAGTATAGCTTTGCCAGACTTCAGAGCTTCTCTTGTTTTTTCTTCTTTTAATATTACAATTTGGGTCACGCTAGCCTAATGGATTTTCTTCCTACAAACTCCTGTGGTGCTTGGTCTGTGTCATAAGACTAGTCCCTTTTAAGGGATTGCTTTATGTTGTTTTCTATTCGTTTCAAATTTTGTCTTCTTGGTGCTATTGGATATCAAGACAGAACAAGGCTGGTTTCACAGTGGTCCTCTTTTCTCAAGCACATCCATTCATGGGAATAAGACATTACATTATGACTTTACTGAATAATATTTCTTTAGTGCTTACCTTTAAAATTTCAAAATGCTCCCATTTTTACAGAAATAAAAATTGCATTTTCTTTAATAAACTGCTTTATTAATTGAAATATTTTTCAGAGGAACAGGAGTTGGAATTATTTTCCATTAGACTTTACAGCTAGTATTAAAAATCCAAGAGGCTTCAACCTTCTTGACTTTCTGAGCTAAACCAAGCTGGCATCAGCTTTGACAGTTGCATAAGTTCTCTTGAGGAGGTGTCAGACCAGCTCTGGTGCCAGCTCATTGCCAAGATTGGTAAACATAGACACCCCCACTGTGTTGCTGCCAGACATGGTAAGATGAATGCTCCTGGTCAAAGCTTGAGTGTGCCTTGGTGACATTCTATGTGCAAACAGATTGCTGGTGCCTGACTTGATAAACACACACACACACACACACACACACACACACACACACACACGAAGAAAAGTAAACTATGACAAATTCTATTTCATAAGATAAATCATCACGTCAACAAACTACAAGAAAAAATTGGAAAGCATTTTTTTTGCGGGGTTTCCTTTCATTATACCCCACAAGAAGTATCACAGCTTTCTGAAAAGTTCTGTGATTGAGGTTTTCTCTAGCCATTTACAAAGCATGTGGTTGCGGTATTTATGAAAATGTCAATAATTAGCAATGCTATTCAAACACATTGCCAACAATTACCTTAACACATATCATGATTTCAAAAAACCCCAAAAAACACTAAAAAGTACACTTGAAATTAAGAAATTATCAAACTAATAAGTAAAAAGTTCTCCTAAGCTATGTAATCTTGAAATAATCAGAAGTCCACAATTACAATGCTTTTTGAACATATGCAATATGACCTTACTTATTATTTCCTGACTTCACAGCTTGAAATGAGTTTCTATAAACATTTGCATTTGTTTTTATTCCTACAAATGGGGAGAGGTAGATCAAGTATTAATATTTCCATGTGCAGATGGATAAAAACAATTTCCCAGGATCAAATGGGGAGTTACTGTGATTATTTGACTATGTTTGCATACTCTGAAACTTGCTCAATTTCAAAAATTCCACCTTTCCTTAAATTGTCTACCCCGGACAAGAAGATTCCTCTTCTAGATAGGGATAGACTTTCTACCTATTATTCCCACCCCATTGTTTATACTTGCATTATTGAATGCCCATTTCCTCTTTACATCTTAATGTCCTCACTTGCTGAATGCAGACAATAATAGCACTTACCTCATAAGGCTGTCCGAGGAGGACCTAGCATCAAATACATGAAGCGATGTACATTGGGATACAGGGACCCATTTCCCCATTTGCTTCACACATGCCCAGACATGCATGGGACACACAAAGTGTGCATGCATACACACACTCTTACCCCATACCAGGTAGGATCTAGTGGTGCTACTATGGCTGGGTATAGCCAAGCCTCAGTTTACCCACAAGAAGTACCCATAACAATAACATCAGCAGCAGAGGTTCTCAAACTTTTTGTCTCCAAACCTCTTTCCAGTCTTAAAAGTTATTGAAATTCCCCAAAGATGTCTTGCTTTTTTGTGGGCTTTATCTACTGATATTCTACATTAAATATTAGAAATGAAAACTGAGAAATTTAAAAATGTATATTCAAATTTATTTTAAAATAATAATAAACCCATTGCATGTTGACATAGACAATTTTCATTTTAAAAGAAAACTATATTTTTTGAAACAAAAGAATTTAGTAAGAAAATCTGGCTGAGGCTTTCTGAAATCTGTTCTCTGTCCTCTGAGGGGAGGAGACCACGAAACCTTCACTTGGCTGTGACATATTTAAATATACAAAGACAGCGATATCCCTTATAAATCTGTCTGTGCGATTAGGCACACATTGCACAACTCTACAAATAAAGCAGGTGGAACTTGTAAATGGGATTACATGATTTATTTACTCTGCCAATAATCACAGGAAAGCCTCCCTTCCCCATATTTTTGCTTTGGTATGCTTTAACTGAGTTTTAGACTATAATAGTGATTATAAATATAAACTCACTGAGAAACGATGCTCTCCGAATCAATAACACTAGGAATGTGAGAAGAATATGGAAGTAGAAAACATTTTACTGTAGTAAGTTATAATTTTTAAAAGTGAGATAGATATTGGTCTTCTCATGTCATAATAATAATAGTTTGTATTTACATACTGCATGTCAGGCACTGTTGTAAACACTTTGCATGTTTTAACCCATTTTCATCCTCATAATAGCCCAATAGACACTATTATTACGGGTTCTATAACCTTGGATAATTTTTACAATCTTTCTGTGGATAATAAGGCTTGTCTACTTTAGCAAGATAACAAATGTAAAGAGTCTAGCAGATGTTCTAGCACAAAATAGATGTGTAACAAATGGAAATTGTTATTATTCCCTGTCCCCTTCTTATTTTTAAATGTAGAACTGTCCAAGCACTGAGCTCTCATGCAAGCAATGCTTCAATAAACTCACATTTAAAGGGAATAGAAAGGAAAAGAGAGAATAATGCATGATGTTTTCCAACCTCTTCTTTTCCTGCTTGGCTTTCTTGATTTCTTTTGGGTCTCTGGCCTAGCGCTGTGCTTATTTTCCCAGCTCTTCGTATAAACATATCTTGACATCTGTGTTGCACAATCACAAGTACTAAAAAAATTTCCTGCATTTATTTCATTTATAGAGACCAATCTTTCCTTTGAGAATATAATTGCTAACGTTTGGAATTATTCTTGAGAATTTCCGCAAAGCTGCTTGTATTTAAAATACTTTTCAAAAACATATGTGCATGTTTGCTTAAGCATATGCTGTAGTTTTCTTTATAAAAAGCTGTGGATTAATATTTACATAAATATATCAGGAAAAAAGATCCTTCCTTTTTCTGTGCTGCAGATATGCCTAGAAAAGATAATTTTGTTTACATGTGAGCAAATCAAATGTTGGCAGAAGGATGACAAAATTTATTTATTTGACTTCTGTAGATTTAGGTGCATCTTTTGGTAGACAATACATACCTCTATAAGTCTTAATTTAGACAGTTTATGTTGTCAAATACACCAAATCCCCAGAGTTTGTATAGTATTTTGAGCTTTTTGAATGGCCAAACATTGCATGTTGTGTATCATCTACATAGAAATTGTATATTAGAAATAGAAGGAAGGAAGGAAGGAAGGAAGGAAGGAAGGAAGGAAGGAAGGAAGGAAGGAAGGAAGGAAGGAAGGGAGGGAGGGAGGGAGGAAGGAAGGGAGGGAATGATGGAAGGAAGGAGGGAGGGAGGGAGGAAGGAAGGAAGGAAGGGAGGGAGGGAGGGAGGGAGGGAGGGAGGGAGGGAGGGAGGGAAGAAAGGGGGAAGAAAAGGGGGAAGAGAGGGATTTGATTTGAGTTTAAAACCTGGTATCTCATATTTTTTCAGGTTGAGACCTCAGAATCAATCTTAACTAATTGTCAAAGCCCTCCTCCTTTTCTTTGAGGGCTCTGGCTGCAGTGCTGTGTGGGGCACATCACCAGCTGACTCCGTGTCTTAGTTCATTGATCCCATCTCTCATGAAGTTAAATATACATCACACTGTGAAACATTCGATGGTCTCTCAAGTGGGCACTGGTTTAAATTTTAGGCATTCGTGCTGGCTACTCGCTGTACTATCACCAAACACTGTCCCTCACCTTTCCTCATTCATGTAGTGGGTTTTATGTCTTTGGATTTTCTGAGTCTCATCAACATTATACTTTTGGCCCTTGCCGGTTTGGCTCAGTATCTAGAGCATCAGCCTGTGGACTGAAGGGACCTGAGTTCGATTCTGGTCAAGGGCACATGCCTGGGTTGCACCCTTGATCCTCAGGGCAGGGCATTCAGGAGGCAGCCGATCAATGATCCTCTCCCATTACAGATGTTTCAATCTCTCCCTCCCTCTCTGAAATCAATAAAAATATATTTAAAAAGATTATACTTTTGTAAAGTCCATCTCAAATGGAATATATTCCTTAAAGCTTTTCCTTACTCTCCTCATGACCTAACATAATTTCTCCTTTCCTAGATCTATTTTGGTAGAACATTCTTATGACACTTCTTATATTATGACTTATTGTGTAATTTTTTCTTGTCTGATTTCTCTTACTAAATTTCAAATCCTTCCAGAATATGAGCTGTGTCTTCTCATCTTTTTATTAGCTACAGGGTCCAATGCAAAGCATATAACAGAACCACAAAAAAAGACTTGCCTAGTTCAGTATTGCCTAAACTTGTCCAATAATCATTATCCTGGTGAAAACTGAGAAGCTCACATACTTCCCTGAGTAATCCTGATTCATTAGATTTTGGTGGAGGTCCAAGAATCCACACTTTTAGGAGTTTTCTGAATGATTCTGATGCTTAATTAAATTTGAGAAACACTGGCTCAATTGAATAAAAATTAATGTTTATGTCTCCTGATTACCATTTGAAAAGGAATATTTCTCAGAAAGGCTAGAGTCTTCATGTAATGCTTTATTAAGAAAACCTTTATATAGGTGAATAGGATGTTATAATTTGTTAACAACCTCACTATGATTCTCTAAAAACAAATGTTCTTCGTTTTGTTTTATTTTGTCTTTCTTAGTGTTTATGAGATGGCATTGGACCAGTTTGTTGTCAGGATCTTAGCTGGCGAAAAGCAAAAATTAGAGGAATGTTGGGGCTCAAGAGAAAAGATCGGCCACAGGGGAAATGTCTAAAGACTGTGTCTCCAGAGTCACACTTGGCCTGCGGAGCAATGTGCACCCTTGAGTGAACTCTGATTTGGCAGGAAGGCCCACAGCCCTAGATCCCTCACTGACCTCCGCAGGCGGGTTTGAAGCTGCTGGCGGGTGCTCTGTGGGGAGAGCCCATGATGTCCTGCCCTCAAAGTGATTACTGCAGGCTTTTCTCTTGATGCTGCAGCCAGAACCAAGAGAATGCTGGGAGCTGCACCTGCTGATCCTAGAACTGGCACTAGCTGGCTTGGCTACAGGCACGAAGAGGAGGAATCTGCTTCTTTCATGCACAAATAAAAATGTTGAATAATTTAGGGCGATGATGGGAATTTCTGTCATAGAAAAAGATTGCAAAAGAAAGCTCTCAGATTAATGTGTCTAAATGGTCTCTTACCGTACCATTCTGGATATAACTTGTATGATGTGTTTGAACCCAAATCTGTTGGGGTAAAAGAGACCATCTTAATTTAATTGGCCCGGTTGACGATTGGCAAGGATACTATTTATGAAGCAGATGTCTTTCTCTCAGCTTCCCTGAATGCTTTGATAGCAAGCAAAATTTTGTTCCTTTGATCGGAAATGGGGTTGGTAATACACCTTCAGGAATTGGAGTGCTCAATTTTCTAACAGAGTTTTAATAATTATTTTTTAGTGGTAAAATCATGTGTGTGTGAAAAAGAGTCTCTCTTGATCTCGTAACATGTTGTGCTCTGGTCATTGTATTTCTCATCTTCTTCAAAGACTCTCATGACAGGTAAATGGTCTGGAATCTGTGAGATATCTCTTGATTTCATCTTGTATTTGGTTATCTATAATAATGATGAACTGGGGTGGGGGTAGGTGAAAAGAACAGGAACCTTAGAACATGATGGAGCTGAGCTCATACCTTGAGTGACATTGGGCAAGTCACTCCACTTTCCTGGGACATAAGACAGTACTTAATTCTTTGGGTTGTAATTTTATTATATAAAGATTCAATGTTATAATATTTTCAAACTCATCAGACATCTATTTTATGTCAAAAGGCAAATAGGATAGTCCCTGCACTCCAAAACTCACAAATACTGGGTAAGATCTAGATGGAAACTCCAACATGAGGCTTAGAGAAGGTGCTTATATGCTCAGAGTTATCAGGAATGGTACCACTAAGCCTCACTTGGTATAGCAGAAAGCAATCCTACAGCACCCAGGGCCCTGCAAAAGAAAGGCTTGGTGCTTTAATCCAGCTAAAAATTGAGAACAAATAAGCATAACTTTCAAATGAAATGTTTGCAGCACTTAAAATAAATCAAGAGTAAAATAAAGGTAACAGAGTAAAAATTTTAGAATAACAGCATGTTAATTATTGCACAGAGAAAAATCATTAATGCTGTAAAGATGAGTTTTAGCTTTTCAGCAGCTTCTAAATACTGAAATACTTCTGCCTTTGCATTTAAACAAATTATGTATCATGTTTTGTGGGGTGTTTTTTTTGGATTACTTGTATGCTTCTGGGCCACTTTCAGAATAGCTTTGCCTAGTGACCCCTCTAGATTTTATAATGCTATTGTGAATAAAATGCTACAATACAGAAAATTCAGGACTAAAATAATCACAATTTGTCAATTAGCAATGTGGTAGGGCCAGGATTCAGGTGTAGTGAGTGAGGCAGGGTCCTACAAGAGCAGGGAGGAACTTCTCTCTCTGTGGTAAGCAGAATAATGGCCCCCAAGTATGTCCAAGACTCGATCCCTGGGACCTGTGAGGCTATTTTACATGGCAAAAGAGACTTCGCAGATGTGATTAAGGACCTGGATATAGAGAGATTTTATTGGATTAATGGGTCGGTCCAATTATATGGGGTAATCACAAGGGTCCTTAAAAGTGGAAGAGAAAGGTAGGTTAGAATGATGCACTGTGAGAAGGATTCAACCCAGCACTGGGGGCTTTGAAGATGGAAGAAGGGGTCATGCAGGAAGGAATGCGGGCAGCCTTCAGAGCCGGGAAAGGCAAGGAGCTGGAGCTCCCAGAAGGAAATCAGCCCTGCTGACATCTTATTTTTAGCCCAGTGAGATCCATGTCAAACTTATGGTCTAGAGAGTTGTATAAGATAATAAACTGTGTTGTTTCAAGTAAGTAGGTTTGAGGTGGTAATATGTTAACAGAAGCCACTGAAAACAAATTCATTAACTTTATTTAAAAATTTTCTCATGAAGTTTTGATTTTTCTAAGAAAATATTGCATGATAGTATTATTTAACTGGTTATTGAGGTTTCTGCACCCAAGGTGAGTACCTCCCTGGAGTCTTGGTCCCTCATTTTTGCCCCCGGGATACATCATTGCTTCAGCCTGGGTGCTGCGGGTGCTGGTCTCTTGTAGAAAAGCAATCAGCAAGTTTGCAGACCATGTCTGTTTTTACGTATTTTTGTCCAACCTGAAGAATGTCTTGCACTCTTATCTGAAGGTTTAACTTTGACAAACTATCATGAATGAATACTTGCAGCAGAAGGGCAAAGAGAAGAACTGGTGTATGGAATGCCTTTATTATTCTAGAGATCTTAAAACTGAATAATCTGAGTGTGCTTCTGACATTGAATTTTATACCTATTTTATCACCTGTGCGAAGGACCTTTTTAAAAAGAATGTTTTTTATTGATGTTTTTTTTAGAGAGAGAGAGGAAGAGAAAGGAATAGAGAGATAGAAACATTGTTGATCTGCCTCCTGCATGCCCCCTACTAGGGATGGAGACCACAACCCAGGCATGTGCCCTGGTTGGGAATTGAACCAGTCATCTCTTGTTTGAGGCTCGATACTCAACCACTGAGACACTTCGGCCAGGCAGGAAGGACCTTTTTAACGGAACTTAATTTCAATGATAGACTTACCTCGAGGATAATATTTTCTACTATGTGGGCAACCCTAGGTTGAATTAGAGCTAAATTCCAGACTTTTATCATAAACTGTGATTCTTTCATTATAGAAAGATCCAGCTCACCTTTTTTCTTTCAGTTAGTATGAGCATATGTGATCCAACATGAAAAACTAATTTTCATGGACTAAAACAACAAAAGCAGTACCATTAATAGTGTAAGTATTGAATTTTCACATAATCCTCAAAACAGCCGTGGAAGGCATGTTCTATTATCCCCAGTTCCCAGATGAAGAAATTGAGGTTCAGAGAGATAGTTATTAATAAGAATGGCTAACACTAGGAGACTAGAATTTGGGTGATGAGCACACAATGCAATATACAAATGATGTATTATAGTATTATACATTTGAAACTTAGATAATCTTACTAACCAATGTCATCCCAATAAATTTAATAATAAAAAATAGCTAACATTAAAACAGGGCTTACCTTTGCCTGATACTTTTCTAAGGGCTTTACATATATTAGCTCATTTAACTTGCAATAATCCTAGAGACATTATCTCATTCTACAGATGAGGAAACTGAGGCATAAGAAATTAAGCAACTTTCCTAAGGTCATATGCTTATTAAATAAAGAGGCTAACACTTGCTTTAAGTCATGCTGGTGGCAAAGAAATTGAGAAATAGGAATTCAAGTTCAGATCTGTCCAATTTTATTTATTTTATTTTATATTTTTTTATTATTTTTCTTTATTGATTAAGGTATTACATATGTGTCCTTATCCCCCCATTGTCCCCCTCCCCCACTCATACCCACACCCCCCTAGTGTCTGTGTCCATTGGTTAGGCTTATATGCGTGCATACAAGTCCTTTGGTTGATCTCTCCCCCTTAGCCCAACCCTCGCCTACCTTCCCTCTGAGGTTTGACAGTCTGATCGATGCTTCTCTGTATCTGGATCTGTTTTTTTTTGTTTTTTTTTTTCCCCCATCAGTTTATGTTATTCATTATATTCCACAAATGAGTGAGGTCATGTGATATTTATCTTTCTCTGACTGGCTTATTTTGCTTAGCATAATGCTCTCCAGTTCCATCCACGCTGTTGCAATTGGTAAAAATTCCTTCTTAGATCTGTCCAATTTTAAAATGACATGTTCTTTTTACTATGCTAGTTGCCTCTTACAACCTTAACCTAGAGTTGCACTAATCTAACTGGATATCATAACCTCAGTCACACTCTCCCAATTTCCTGCCATGATCATGTCATCTGCCTTTTTAACAAGTTCCAGGCACAGCTCTGGTTGGCAACCTGGAAGAAGTTCAGAGGCGGGCTGTACCCTTGCCCAGGGCTCACAGTGATGTGAGCACCACACCCTGAAGGTGCCCTCTACCCGTTTTGCTCCTAATCCTAGCAAAGGGGTGAACTGCTTTTCTCAGAGAGGATTTACAATCCTGACAGCATGGCTCAGGCAAATCTTTATTGCCCTATGCCTTGGGAAAGGTATTATCTGACCAGGGTGGGTAGTTGATAATGATGTACATCAATAGAGCCTGTGTTAAAGTACAGTCAATAGAATTTGTTTTACTCCACTTAGCAACACTTTGGGATATCTTTAAAGGGCCACTTCAAAGTGAAGGTCATTTTAAAAATTCAAGTTAGGATCTTATGATTACCTGTGCATTCAAATGTGTAGGGATTTTTGAGTCTTAAGAATTAATTGGTTAAATTTAGATACTTTAAGTTGATGACGCATTTTAAATATTTTTATTCCTAGTTGATTGTAACCTTAAGTTTCTTTTGAATAGTGTATTATAGAAATTAAAAGTTTTGTCAATTTATATTTTAAAATAATATAAAGGTAAAAATGATTGTGACCATTTCTCAGAGGTCAAACGGTTGATAACATACATAAAAATGTTCATTGACTTGAACGGTTCTGTTTTTACACTTTTACTATTTATTAATGATAGATAGAGGATATTAATTTTATAGCTTAAAACCATCATAATGCAAAGAAGAATAAAGAAAACTCTTGACCAGGAATACAAAGACCTGGCTTTTTGTATCACTCATCATTAGCTTTGGAAATTGTACTTTCCTGACTCCCAATTTCTCCTTCTTTAAAATGCAATAAATGAGATATATCCTTCTTCCTTTAGAGGGTAGATTTAAGAATAAAATGAAATAATATAAAGATAATTTGATGACAAAGTGTATAGTGTACTCTGAATAATTTAAGCCATTGAGATTTATTTTTATGGTAACTGTTTTCTAGGGACTAAACACACTAGTTTCATATTCACATCCGGTCACATCATAATTTGCATCATGGATTGCATTTTCTACATGTATTGAAAAAGCGACCATGCAATGAAAAGCATCGGATGTCAGGAAGAAGTTTGATGTTTTGGGAACTGTACTGAGCCAGCCTTTGGGACCTTGGCTTTCTCCATGCTCGACAACATGGCTAGATTCTAGCCCTATTACTGTTTGAGGTCATTTTACTCTCAGATTTTAGTTTTCTTACAAGTGAAAAACATGGAGATTGTTAGAAATAATGCCTACAGTCCATTCTAGATCTGTTCAATCTTTTCTACTGCACTAGATTTTAAGTTTTAATATCATGTTTGGTTATCAAGAAAGGCATTAAAGAGTGAGTATTATTATCTTTATTCTTTTACTTAAAAATATACAAAGAGGACTGACTTGAAATCATGCATTTACATGCACTGGTAGTTTCATAAAGCTCATTCACATAATTTAAATTTGGCATTACTATCTTAAACTCATATTTAATATTACCATTTAAAAATATTTTTATTGTTTTTTTTTACAGAGAGGAAGGGAGAGGGATAGAGAGTTAGAAACATCGATGAGAGAGAAGCATCGATCAGCTGCCTCCTGCACACCGCCTACTGGGGATGTGCCCACAACCAAGGTACATGCCCTTGACCAGAATTGAACCTGGGACCCTTCAGTCTGCAGGTTGACACTCCATCCACTGAGCCAAACCGGTCAGGGCTAATATTACCATTTAAAAGCAGCTAATATATATATATATATTAATTCTTTTCTATTTAAAGTATTACATATGTCTCATTTTTTCCCCATTGACCTCTCCTGGCTGTTCTCACCAACCAGCTCATGTCCTCACCACCCTACTGTCTATGTCCATGGCTTATGCTTATATGCATGCATACAAGTCTTTTGGTTGACCCTTACCCGCCTACCCCCCGCCCCCCCCCTTTCCTCTGAGGTTGGATGGTCTGTTTGATGCGTTGATGTCTCTGGATATATTTTTGTTCATCAGTTTATGTTCATTAAATTCCACAAATGAGTGAGATCATGTGATATCTATCTTTCTCTGACTGGCTTATTTTGCTTAGCATAATGCTCTTCAGGTCCATCCATGCTGTTGCAAATGATACGAATTCCTTCTTTTTTACAGCAGCTTAGTATTCCATTGTGTATGTACCACTGTTTTCTAATCCACTCATCTGCTGATGGACAGTTAGGCTGTTTCCAAATCTTAGCTATTGTAAATTGTGCTGCTATGAACATAGGGGTGCATATGTCCTTTTTGATTGGTGTTTCTGATTTCTTGGGATATATTACTAGAAGTGGGATTACTGGTTCAAATGGGAGTTCTATTTTTAATGGTTTGAGGAAACTCTATACTGTTTTCCACAGTGGCTGCACCAGTCTGCATTCCCACCAGCAGTGCATGAGGGTTCCTTTTTCTCTGCATCCTTGCCAGCATTTGTCGTTGTTGATTTGTTGATGATAGCTATTCTGACAGGTGTGAGATGGTACCTCATTGTAGTTTTGTGTGGGGCGCAGTTACAGTGTCTTGGCTAGGTTCAAGCCTCGGACTAATGAAAGGACAGGGTCCTCTCATTGCCACATGCAAGTCCCAGATGGAGGGCAGGGCCCTCCCAGCACAATTATAGCCAACGGCTGTGGTTGTAAGCTTGAACCTATGGTCCAAACACGATAACCCGACGTGTCTTGTGGTAGAGTTCAGGTGCATGTAGTTGAGTAAGGTTGGAACTCATGAGAATGCTGTAAACAACGTGATCACGCCCCTACTTTGCCTCGTGGCATCTGCTATAAAATAAAGACACGGCTTGTGGGAGCTGGCACTGTCTCCTCATCAGGGAGCAGCGGCCCACCGAGACCCAGCTTTCATTCTCTTATCTGTCTTTCCTTAATCCTTTCACCCACCCCCCCGCCCGCCCCCACTCAGTTTACCTTTGGCCTCAATAGTTTTGATTTGCATCTCTCATATAATTAGTGACTTTGAGCATGTTTTCATATGTCTTTCGGTCTTCTCTATGTCCTCTTTCAAAAAGTGTCTATCTAGGTCTATTGCCCATTTTTTGATTGGATTGTTTATCTTCCTTTTGTTAAGTTGCATGAGTTCCCTGTAAATGTTGGAGATTAAACGCTTATCGGTGATATCATTGGCAAATATGTTCTCCCATGCAGTGGGCTTTCTTGTTGTTTTGTTGATGGGTTCTTTTGCTGTGCAGAAGCTTTTTATTTTGATGCAGTCCCGTTTGTTTATTTTCTCCTTAGTTTCCACTGTCCTAAGAGCTATATCAGTAAAGTTATTGCTATGACATATGTCTGATATTTGCTGCCTATGGATTCTTCTAAGATTTTTACGGTTTTCCATCTTATGTTTAAATCCTTTATTCATTTTGAGTTTATTTTTGTGTATGGTGAAAGTTGGTGGTCTAGTTTCATTTTTTTTGCATGTATCTGTCCAATTTTCCCAGTACCATTTATTGAAGAGAATGTCTTGACTCCATTGTATGCTTTTGCCTCTTTTGTCAAATATTAATTGAGCATAATGGCTTGGGTCAATTTATGGGTTCCCTGTTCTGTTCCATTGGTCTATATGTCCGTTCTTATGATAGTACCAGGCAGTTTTGAGGACAGTGACTTTATATCTGGAATATAGCTTGATATCTGGTATTGTGATCCCTCCAACCGTGTTCTTTTTTTCTCAGGATTGCTGCAGCTATTTGGGGTCTTTTTAAAATTCCATATGAATTTTTGAAGAGTTTTTTCTAGGTCTGTGAAATATGCCATTGCTATTTTAATGGGGATTGCATAGAATCTATAGATTGCTTTGTGAAGTATGGACATTTTAATGATGTTGATTCTACCAACCCATGAACATGGTATATTCTTCCATTTGTTTATGTCTTCCTCTATCTCTTTTTTCAATGTCCTGTAGTTTTCTGAGTACAGGTCTTTTACCTCCTTAGTTAAGTTTATTCCTAGGTACCTTAATGTTTTTGTTGCAATGGTAGAGATTTTTTTTTTTTTTTTTTTAGTTTCTCTTTCTGTGAGTTCATTATTGATATATAAAAAAAGCCATAGATTTCTGGGTGTTAGTTTTATAACCTGCTACATTGCCAAATTAATTACTATTAAGTCTAGTAGTTTTTTGATGGAGTTTTTAGAGTTTTATATGTAAAATATCATGTCATCTGCGAATAAGGACAGTTTTACTTCTTCTTTTCCAATTTGGGTGCCTTTTATTTCTTCTTCATGTCTGATTGCTATGGCTAGCACTTCCAGTACTCTGTCAAACAGGAGTGGTGAAAGTGGACATCCCTGTATTGTTCCTGTCCTTAGGGGAAATGGTTTTAATTTTTGCCCATTGAGTATGATGTAGGTTTGTCAAATAAGGCTTTTATTATGTTGAGGTATGATCCCTCTATTCCCACTTTGCTGAGCGTTTTTATCAGGAATGGGTGTTGCATTTTGTCAAATGCTTTTTTTTGGCATCAATTGATATTATTATGTGATATTTTGTCTCTCAGTTTGTTTATGTGATGAATCACGTTTATTGATTTGTAGGTACTGTATCAGCCTTGCATCCCCAGGATAAATCCCACTTGGTCATGGTGTCTGATCTTTCTAATGTAATGATGGATCTGATTTGCTAAAATTTTGTTGAGGATTTTAGCATCTATGTTCATCAGGGATATTGGCCTGCAATTCTCTTTCTTTGTAGTATCTTTATCTGGTTTTGGGATTAGGGTAATGCTCGCTTCATAGAAAGAGCTTGGAAGTGTGCCTTCCTCTTGAATTTTTTGGAATAGTCTGAGGAGGATAGGTTTTAGTTCTTTGAATGTTTGTTAAAACTCCCCTGTGAAGCCATCCAGACCAGAGCTTTTGTTTGCTGGAAGTTTTTTTGATCACTGCTTCAATTTCATCAGGGTTTTTTGATTCGTCCTGATTGAGTTTTGGAAGCTTGCATTTTTCTAAGAATATGTCCCTTTCATCTAGGTTGTCTTGTTTGTTGGAGTAGATTTGTTCATATATATATATATATATATATTTTACAATCTTTTGTATGTCTGTGGGGTCGGTTGTTACTTCACCTTTTTCATTTCTGATTTTGTTTATTTGGGTCCTCTCTTTTTGTTTCTTGGTGAGCCTGGCTAGAGGTTCATTAATCTTGTTTATCCTTTCAAAGAACCAGCTCTTGGTTTTATTGATCATTTGTATAGTTTTTTTTTGTCTCTATGTCATTTATTTTGGCTTTGATCTTTATTATATCCTTCCTTCTGCTTACTCTGGGCTTTTCTTGTTGCTCTCTTTCTAATTATTTAAGTTGTAGGGTTAGATAATTTATTACCATTTTTATTTTTTGAGGTAGGCCTGTAGAACTATAAACTTCCCTCTCAGGCTTCCTTTCACTGTGTCCCATAGATTTTGGATTGTTGTGTTTTCATTGTCATTTGTTACCAGGTTGCTTTTTATTTCTTCTTTGATCTCTTTGGTAACCCAATCATTATTTAATAGCATGCTATTTAGCCTCCAAGTGTTTGATTTTTTTCATTGTACTTGATTTCTAATTTTATGCCATTGTGATCTGAGAAGATGCTTGATATGATTTCTGTCTTCTTGAATTTGAAGAGACTTTGCCTGTGTCCCAATATGTGGTCTATTTTTGAAAATGTCCTATGTGCACTTGAGAAGAATGTATTTTCTGTAGCTTTGGGTAAAATGTGAAGGTGTCAATTAGTTTCATCTGATCTAGTTAGTCATTTAGGATTGTTGTTTCTTTGCTGATTTTTTGTTTAGAGGATTTATCCAGTGGTGTCAATGGAGTATTACAGTCCTCTAGTATGATTCTGTTGCTGTCGATCTCTCCCTTGATATCTTTGAGAAGTTTTTTTTTTATGTATTTGGGTGTTCCTGTATTCGGTGCATATGTGTTTATTAGAGTTATACCCTCTTGTTGAATTGCTTCCTTTAATATTATGAAGTGGCAATCCTTAACTCTTGCTATGGCCTTTACTTTGAGGTCTAGTTTGTCAGAGATAAGTATTGCTACCCCAGGAAAGCAGCTAATATTTACTAAGCATCTTCTTTGAGTGAAGCACTTTGATAAAGACTTTTTGTACTTTGAACTAGACAATCCTAAAAATAACTCTAAGGAGTAAGTATGATGATTATACCTATTTTAGAGATCGGTGATTGAACCCAAGAAAGGTTAAATAAATTGTCAAAGTCATATAGCTGTCAAGGTCCATTTAGGGTTTGAATTCAGACCTTTGTTCTACATTATGTCATAAAAGAAAATAAATTCTAGTTTGAAGTATTTTGTGAATTGTCTACGATAGAGGCTTTCTTAGACTAATTAAATAGAAACTTCATCTTAAGCTCTGAAGGACTATATTTGAATACCTGGACCTACATTTCTCACTTGAAAATTTGACTAAGTAATTTGGAAATTCTGACTTTGAAATAACAATGATACCTGTTCTTTTGCTGTAGTAGTTTTAGGTATCCCAAATTAATTTTCAACAAATCCTTTCTTAACTAAATAACTGTAATCAGGTATTGTGGTATGCAAAAACAATGAGGAAGAAATGGATACATTTCTAGAAACATACAATTTTCCAAACTGCATCAAGAATATAATTTGAACAGATTGCTTACAACTAACAAATGGAAGCAATAATAAAAAAAAAACTCCCAATGAACAAAAGTTCTAGACTGGATAGTTTTACAGGTGAATTTTACCAAACATTCAAAGAAGAACTAAAATTTATCCTTTCCAAACTATTCCAAAAATTCAAGAGGAAGGAAGACTCCCAAGCTCATTTTATGAGGACAGCATTATTCTAACTCCAAAACCAGATAAAAACATTACGAAAAAGAAAATTATAGGCTCTGATGAATGTAGATGCCAAAATCCTTAACAAATATTATCAGTCCAATTTCAGCAATGCATTAAAAAGGTCATACACCATGATCAAGTGGAATTTATTCCTGGGATACAAGGTTGGTATAATATCTACAAATGAATTAATATGATACAGCATATAAATAAAACAAAGGGTAAAAATCATGTGATCATATCAACAGATACAGAAAAACATTTGGCACAATCCAGCACTCATCTACACTAATAAAAGAGAAACATGCAAATTGGTGTCACTGCACTATGCCCACCAGCCAATCAGGATGAGTATGCAAATTAACCCAACAAAGATGGTGGTTAATTTGCATATGCAGGCATGGAGCGAAGACTGAAGACTGAAGATGACTGAAGACTGAAGATGACTGAAGACTGAAGAGGCTTGGCTTCTCCTCTGTGGCTGAAGTGAAGGCCTGGGTCCCGGGTGCCAGAGGAAAACCAGTGCTGGCAACCAGAGGAAGGAAGGCCTATTGCACAAACCTCTTCGTGCAACAGGCCTCTAGTTTATGGCAAAAACTCTCAGCAAAGTGGAAATAAAAGGACTAAACCTCAAAATAATAAATGCCCTGTATGTTACCCCACAGCTAATATCATATTCAACAAGAAATATATAAAGGTGTTTCTCTTAAGATCAGGAATAAGACAGGGATGTCTGATTTTAACACTCTTATTCAACATTCTAATGAAAGTCCTAACCATAGCAATCAGACAAGATGAAATAAAAGCCATCCAAATTATAAAGAAAGAAGTAAAAGTGTTATTATTTGCAGATGACATACTATATATAGAGAACTCTAAAAATTCCACCAGAATCTAGTGAATTTAGTAAAGTAGCAGGATACAAAATAAATATTCATAAATTGATTGCATTTTATACACCAATAATGAACTATCAAAAAGAGAACTAAGGCTGAACAGGTTTGGCTCAGTGGATAGAGCATTGGCCTGCAGACTCAAGGGTCCCAGGTTCAATTCCGGTCAAGGGCATGTACCTTGGTTGCGGGCACATCCCTACTGGGGGGCGTGCAGGAGGCAGCAGATCGATCTCTCTCATCAATGTTTCTGGCTCTTTATCCCTCTCCCTTCTTCTCTGTAAAAATTCAATAAAATATATTTTTAAAAAAAGAGAACTAAGGAAACAATTCCATTCACAATTGCATAAAAATACTTAGGAATAAATGTAACCAATGAGGTAAAGAACTTATACTCAGAAAATTATAAGACACTGAAGAAAAAAAATTGAAGTGATACAAATAAATAGAAACATATAACATGCTCATGTGTAGGGAGAATTAACATCACTAAAGTGTCCATGCTATCCAAAGCAATCTATAGGTTTAATGTAATTCCTATCAAAACACCAGTGACATATTTTATAGAAGTAAAACAAATAATCCAAAAATTTATATGAAACTATAAAAGAACCCAAATAGCCTCAGCAATCTTGAGAAAGAACATTGGAGATATCATGCTACATAATATGAAACTATACTACAAGGTGATTATAATCAAAACAGCATGATACTGGTATTAAAACAGAAACAAAGATTAATGGAACAGATCTGAGAGCCCAGAAATAAACCCATGACTATATATGGTCAGTTAATATATGACAAAGAAGGGAAGAACATATCATGGAGTAAAAACCGTCTATACCAGCAGTTCTTGACCTGTGGTTGCGACCCTTTTGGCGGTCAAACGACCCTTTCACAGGGGTCGCCTAAGACCATCCTGCATATCAGATATTTACATTATGATTCATAACAGCAGCAACATTACAGTTATGAAGTAGCAACAAAAATAATTTTATGGTTGGGTCACAACATGAGGAACTGTATTTAAAGGGCCAGAAGGTTGAGAACCACTGGACAGTAAATGGTGTTGGGAAAATTGACAGGCACATGCAACAAAATGAAATTAGACCACTTTCTTAACCTATATAATAAAGAGCTAATAGCTAACTAGGCTGAACAGCAGAATGACCGTCCGGATGACCTTCTGGATGACTGTCCAGATGATCTTCTGAATGAAGCCAGGGCTGCGAGGCCAAGCCCCTTGCACAATTTCGTGCATTGGGCCTCTAGAGTGTCTCTCTCTCTCTCTCTCTCTCTCTCTCTCTCTCTCTCTCTCTCTATATATATATATATATATATATATATATATATAAAAGCCTATGTGACTATTACAGCTGGTCGACTGCCGGGGTCCAACCCCAGCAGGTCCAGGGGTCCCCAAAGGTGTGGACGGAATCGGCGAAGAAGGAATGACATGGAGACAGCGTTCAGTTGATCAGCAGCCTAGCCAGGATCTCTAGCCCGGATCTCCAGAGAGGTTCTGCTTCGGATCTCCAGCGAGGTTCTGTAGCCATGTTCCCTCGCTAGGTTCTCCAGCCAGGTTCTGTCCAGGCTCTCCAGTCAGGTTCAGTGTCCAGGTTCCAGTCAGGTTCTCCTGCCAATCTCTGTAGTCAGGTTCAGTCCAGGATCCCTTGCCATGTTCTCCCGCTAGGCTCTGTCTCTAGGCTCCGAGGCCAGTCCCTCTCCAGGATCCTCCGGCATGCTCTCTCCAGCGAAGTTCTTCTGTCTCCAGGCTCCGTCTTCTGAATTCTCTTCTAAGCTCTGAGTGTTTCTGTCTTGTTACAACTGTATTTATACCAGTTGATTCAATCCTATCAATCTCTATTACAAAGGTTAGGGCGTTTCTTATCTCCATTCCAGGGAGAAAAGATTATGTAGTTTAAGCATGATTGTTCGTAGTTAAAGGGATTAATTACCCGCCTGGCACTTAGTTGAGGGGTTTTATTCCCTCCCTAACTTCAGGGGAAAATCCCTACCTGGGATTCAACCTTTCTCGGAGAGGTGACCTTGGTTAAAACACAGCGCCAAGAAGGTGAGCAAACATATTAAGAACCGTATGCCATATATGCCAGGTCCCTTGAAACAGCAAGGATGGACCGGCTCCCGGCAAATTCCCCCTTTTTTATTTTTTAAAAGCAAGCATTAAAAAGAAAAACCTGAAATGCTCTCTTATATCCATTTTAAGAGTAGGATTGGCGCTTTCCGCTATTACCTGAGTCCTGATCTATCATCCCAGGGAGAGCTTGCCAATCCTGCACTTTCCCAGGGTAGAAAGGCTGCAGTGGGGTTAAGGATAAGGCTCCTTGGGCCTACCTTCTCCCATGCCATTACATTTACCTTTCCTTCCTCAGAAAAGCATGGACATACTTCTTGTATAAAACGTTCTGTCTGACTGGGAGTAACCTTAATTCCTCTGCTAGCAGGCACATATGTTAAAAGATCAATACAGAGTCTTTTTTCTTTAGACTCAGTATGGCACATCTTCTTAATCTAAAGATCAATACAGAGTCTTCTTTTCTTTGGACTCAGTATGGCACATCTTCTTAATCTAAAGATCAATACAGAGTCTTCTTTCTTTGGACTCAGTATGGCACATCTTCTCAATCTAAGTTCTGTACTATCCACCTTCTTACCCTACTTATCCTCTATAGGGGGGTCTGTAGCACCCTGGTGGAGTCCTATCCGTCCCGAGTGTGGGGTTCTCAATGGGGGGGGGGCTTACCTAAGGGAATCCTGTTCCAGGGGTTCCCAAAGGTGTGGACGGAGTCGGCGAAGACTATCCACCCTTTTCCTATGGTGGAGTCCAATCCGTCCCGAGTGTGGAGGTTCTCAATGGGGGGGCTTACCTAAGGGAATCCTGTTCCAGGGGTTCCCAAAGGTGTGGACGGAGTTGGCGAAGACTATCCACCCTCTTCCTACGGTGGAGTCTGATCCGTCCCGAGTGTGGAGGTTCTCAATGGGGCGGCTTACCTAAGGGAATCCTGTTCCAGGGGTTCCCAAAGGTGTGGACGGAGTTGGCGAAGACTATCCACCCTCTTCCTACGGTGGAGTCCAATCCGTCCCGAGTGTGGGGCGCTTACCTAGGGGTCCCTGTTCGGGCGCCATATGCTGGGGTCCAGCCCCAGCAGGTCCAGGGGTCCCCAAAGGTGTGGACGGAGTCGGCGAAGAAGGAATGACACGGAGGCAGCGTTCAGTTGATCAGCAGCCTAGCCAGGATCTCCAGCCAAGTTCTGGTCTTGATCTCCAGAGAGGCTCTGCTTCAGATCTCCAGCCAGGTTCTGTCCAGGCTCTCCAGTCAGGTTCAGTGTCCAGGTTCCAGTCAGGTTCTCCTGCCAATCTCTGTAGTCAGGTTCAGTCCAGGATCCCTTGCCATGTTCTCCCGCTAGGCTCTGTCTCTAGGCTCCGAGGCCAGTCCCTGTCCAGGATCCTCCGGCATGCTCTCTCCAGCGAAGTTCTTCTGTCTCTAGAGAACGTTCTGTGTAGGTTCTGTGCCTAGGCTCTGTCTCTCTTGGTCCTGTCTTCCAAGCCCTGTGTCCTTAGTTCTGTGTTCTGAGTTCTGAGTGTTTCTGTCTTGTTACAACTGTATTTATACCAGTTGATTCAATCCTATCAATCTCTATTACAAAGGTTAGGGCGTTTCTTATCTCCATTCCAGGGAGAAAAGATTATGTAGTTTAAGCATGATTGTTTGTAGTTAAAGGGATTAATTACCCGCCTGGCACTTAGTTGAGGGGTTTTATTCCCTCCCTAACTTCAGGGGAAAATCCCTACCTGGGATTCAACCTTTCTCGGAGAGGTGACCTTGGTTAAAACACAGCGCCAAGAAGGTGAGCAAACATATTAAGAACCGTATGCCATATATGCCAGGTCCCTTGAAACAGCAAGGATGGACCGGCTCCCGGCAAATTCCCCCTTTTTTATTTTTTAAAAGCAAGCATTAAAAAGAAAAACCTGAAATGCTCTCTTATATCCATTTTAAGAGTAGGATTGGCGCTTTCCGCTATTACCTGAGTCCTGATCTATCATCCCAGGGAGAGCTTGCCAATCCTGCACTTTCCCAGGGTAGAAAGGCTGCAGTGGGGTTAAGGATAAGGCTCCTTGGGCCTACCTTCTCCCATGCCATTACATTTACCTTTCCTTCCTCAGAAAAGCATGGACATACTTCTTGTATAAAACGTTCTGTCTGACTGGGAGTAACCTTAATTCCTCTGCTAGCAGGCACATATGTTAAAAGATCAATACAGAGTCTTTTTTCTTTAGACTCAGTATGGCACATCTTCTTAATCTAAAGATCAATACAGAGTCTTCTTTTCTTTGGACTCAGTATGGCACATCTTCTTAATCTAAAGATCAATACAGAGTCTTCTTTCTTTGGACTCAGTATGGCACATCTTCTCAATCTAAGTTCTGTACTATCCACCTTCTTACCCTACTTATCCTCTATAGGGGGGTCTGTAGCACCCTGGTGGAGTCCTATCCGTCCCGAGTGTGGGGTTCTCAATGGGGGGGGGGCTTACCTAAGGGAATCCTGTTCCAGGGGTTCCCAAAGGTGTGGACGGAGTCGGCGAAGACTATCCACCCTTTTCCTATGGTGGAGTCCAATCCGTCCCGAGTGTGGAGGTTCTCAATGGGGGGGCTTACCTAAGGGAATCCTGTTCCAGGGGTTCCCAAAGGTGTGGACGGAGTTGGCGAAGACTATCCACCCTCTTCCTACGGTGGAGTCTGATCCGTCCCGAGTGTGGAGGTTCTCAATGGGGCGGCTTACCTAAGGGAATCCTGTTCCAGGGGTTCCCAAAGGTGTGGACGGAGTTGGCGAAGACTATCCACCCTCTTCCTACGGTGGAGTCCAATCCGTCCCGAGTGTGGGGCGCTTACCTAGGGGTCCCTGTTCGGGCGCCATATGCTGGGGTCCAGCCCCAGCAGGTCCAGGGGTCCCCAAAGGTGTGGACGGAGTCGGCGAAGAAGGAATGACACGGAGGCAGCGTTCAGTTGATCAGCAGCCTAGCCAGGATCTCCAGCCAAGTTCTGGTCTTGATCTCCAGAGAGGCTCTGCTTCAGATCTCCAGCCAGGTTCTGTCCAGGCTCTCCAGTCAGGTTCAGTGTCCAGGTTCCAGTCAGGTTCTCCTGCCAATCTCTGTAGTCAGGTTCAGTCCAGGATCCCTTGCCATGTTCTCCCGCTAGGCTCTGTCTCTAGGCTCCGAGGCCAGTCCCTGTCCAGGATCCTCCGGCATGCTCTCTCCAGCGAAGTTCTTCTGTCTCTAGAGAACGTTCTGTGTAGGTTCTGTGCCTAGGCTCTGTCTCTCTTGGTCCTGTCTTCCAAGCCCTGTGTCCTTAGTTCTGTGTTCTGAGTTCTGAGTGTTTCTGTCTTGTTACAACTGTATTTATACCAGTTGATTCAATCCTATCAATCTCTATTACAAAGGTTAGGGCGTTTCTTATCTCCATTCCAGGGAGAAAAGATTATGTAGTTTAAGCATGATTGTTTGTAGTTAAAGGGATTAATTACTCGCCTGGCACTTAGTTGAGGGGTTTTATTCCCTCCCTAACTTCAGGGGAAAATCCCTACCTGGGGATTCAACCTTTCTCGGAGAGGTGACTTTGGTTAAAACACAGCGCCAAGAAGGTGAGCAAACATATTAAGAACCGTATGCCATATATGCCAGGTCCCTTGAAACAGCAAGGATGGACCGGCTCCCGGCAAATTCCCCCTTTTTTATTTTTTAAAAGCAAGCATTAAAAAGAAAAACCTGAAACGCTCTCTTGTATCCATTTTAAGAGTAGGATTGGCGCTTTCTGCTATTACCTGAGTCCTGATCTATCACCCCAGGGAGAGCTTGCCAATCCTGCACTTTCCCGGGGTGGAAAGGCTGCAGTGGGGTTAAGGATAAGGCTCCTTGGGCCTACCTTCTCCCATGCCTCTACATTTACCTTTCTGGCACCTTTCCTTCCTCAGAAAAGCATGGACGTATTTCTTGTATAAAATGTTCTGTCTGACTGGGAGTAACCTTAATTCCTCTGCTAACAAGCATATATGTTAAAAGATCAATACGGAGTCTTTTTTCTTTAGACTCAGTATGGCACATCTTCTTAATCTAAAGATCAATACAGAGTCTTCTTTCTTTGGACTCAGTATGGCACATCTTCTCAATCTAAGAATCAATACAGAGTCTTCTTTCTTTGGACTCAGTATGGCACATCTTCTCAATCTAAGTTCTGTACTATCCACCTTCTTACCCTACTTATCCTCTATAGGGGGGTCTGTAGCACCCTGGTGGAGTCCTATCCGTCCCGAGTGTGGGGTTCTCAATGGGGGGGGCTTACCTAAGGGAATCCTTTTCCAGGGGTTCCCAAAGGTGTAGACGGAGTCGGCGAAGACTATCCACCCTCTTCCTATGGTGGAGTCTGATCCGTCCCGAGTGTGGGGGTTCTCAATGGGGGAGGGGGGCTTACCTAGGGGAATCCTGTTCCAGGGGTTCCCAAAGGTGTGGACGGAGTCGGCGAAGACTATCCACCTTCTTCCTACGGTGGAGTCCGATCCGTCCCGAGTGCGGGGCGCTTACCTAGGGGTCCCTGTTCGGGCGCCATATGCCGGGGTCCAACCCCAGCAGGTCCAGGGGTCCCCAAAGGTGTGGACGGAATCGGCGAAGAAGGAATGACATGGAGACAGCGTTCAGTTGATCAGCAGCCTAGCCAGGATCTCTAGCCCGGATCTCCAGAGAGGTTCTGCTTCGGATCTCCAGCGAGGTTCTGTAGCCATGTTCCCTCGCTAGGTTCTCCAGCCAGGTTCTGTCCAGGCTCTCCAGTCAGGTTCAGTGTCCAGGTTCCAGTCAGGTTCTCCTGCCAATCTCTGTAGTCAGGTTCAGTCCAGGATCCCTTGCCATGTTCTCCCGCTAGGCTCTGTCTCTAGGCTCCGAGGCCAGTCCCTCTCCAGGATCCTCCGGCATGCTCTCTCCAGCGAAGTTCTTCTGTCTCCAGGCTCCGTCTTCTGAATTCTCTTCTAAGCTCTGAGTGTTTCTGTCTTGTTACAACTGTATTTATACCAGTTGATTCAATCCTATCAATCTCTATTACAAAGGTTAGGGCGTTTCTTATCTCCATTCCAGGGAGAAAAGATTATGTAGTTTAAGCATGATTGTTCGTAGTTAAAGGGATTAATTACCTGCCTGGCACTTAGTTGAGGGGTTTTATTCCCTCCCTAACTTCAGGGGAAAATCCCTACCTGGGATTCAACCTTTCTCGGAGAGGTGACCTTGGTTAAAACACAGCGCCAAGAAGGTGAGCAAACATATTAAGAACCGTATGCCATATATGCCAGGTCCCTTGAAACAGCAAGGATGGACCGGCTCCCGGCAGTCGACCAGTCGCTATGATGTGCACTGACCATCAGGGGCAGATGCTCAATGCAGGAGCTGTCTCCTGGTGGTCAGTGCACTCCCACTGTCAACCTCCCACAGCAGGTCAACCTCCTGTGATCCCTCCCCTAAGCCAGCCCTGATTGGTCCTGATCAGGACTGGGTGATATGGCCCTGATTGGCCCTGATCACTGGACAGGCCAAGGGACCCCACCCATGCATGAATTTGTGCACTGGGCCTCTTTTTCTTATACAAGATTAAACTCAAAATAGATTAAATACTTATATGTAAGACTCAAAACTATGAAAGTTCTAGAAGAAAAATAGGGAGTAAAATCTCTGACATTTTTCTTAGCAATATTTTTTTCTGATATATCTCCTCAGGCAGGGGAAACAAAGAAAAAATAAACAAGTGTAACTACATCAAACTAAAAAGTTTTGCGCAGCAAAAGACACCATTAACAAAAAGAAAATGCAACCTACTGAATGGGAGAAGATATTCTCCAATAGTACATCTGATATGAGGTTAATATCCAAAATTTATAAAGAACTTATAAAACTCAACAGCAGAAATACCCAAACAATCCAATTAAAAATGGGCAGAGGACTTTAACAGACACTTCTCCAAAGAGGACATAAAGATGGCCAACATGCATATAAAAAGATGTTTTCAATGTTACTGATCATCAGAGAAATGTAAATTAAAACCACAATGAGATGTCACCTCACACCTGTCAGAATGGTTATCATTAATAAATCAATAAGCAAGTGTTGGAGAAAATGTAGAGAAAAGAGAACCCTATTGCACTGTTGGAGGGAATACAGACTGCTGTAGCCACTGTGGAAAATAGTGTGGAGTTTCCTCAAAAAATTAAAAATGGAACTGCCAATGTCCTAGTGATTCTACTTCTGGAGATGCATCTGTAGAAACCAGAAACACTAATTGGAAAAGATATATGCACCCTATGTTCACTGCAGCATTATTTACAACTAGAGGCCTGGTGCACGCGTTCATGCACTGGTGGGGTCCCTCAGCCTGGCATGTGCCCTCTTGCAATCTGGGACCCCTTGGGGGATGTTGGAGAGCTGGTTTCGGCCCAATCCCCCCAGGGGGAGAGGGCCTAAGCCACAATTGGACATCCTTAGCACTGCCACAGTCAGCCCAGCTTGTGGCTGAAAGGCACTCCCCCTGAGGGAGCACACTGGCCAACAGGGGGCAGCTCCTGCATTGAGCATCTGCCCCCTGGTGGTCAGTGCACGTCATAGTGACCTGCTGTTCAGTCTATTTGCATATTAACCTTTTATTATATAGGATAATGCTTAAAACATGTGTTTCATTAACAGGTTAACACATTTTTGGTCATTCCTAAATAAAATTAACCTAGAGAGGAAGATGTTAATTTTTAAAAATTGAAATAACTGGTGTGACAACATGGACAGAGTATCTCATTCTTATGGTCAAAGTTTATCTCCCCCCCTGCCCACTCTGGAGATTTTTATAATGCTCAAACATTTATAAACCAACCCAATATTATTTTTCTCAAATATGGGCAATGTTTTCTCATTTGGGAACTTGCAGTCCTCTGGCTCTTGTCTTTGTTTTCCTATTTGCTGTTCTTTTGGAGCATTTTAACAGTCATTAGTGTGACAGTGACAGGGTGGGAAGGGAACATCGGAATCAAAATTGAAATCAGTCTGACAGTCTCATATATCAACCTTATGATGTGAGTCATCAATGTTTTTTTTTTAAGAAAATGTAAATGTCCCAAAACTTTTCTAACAAATTCTTTAACTAGCTCTATATAAAAGAGATCATCCACTTTTCTAAAGTTTGCTTTATGCCATTTCGCTTTTACAAAAGACCTGCATTAGTACTTGTTTTTGCTAACTGAAAGAAATCTGAAGGGATTTTTGCTTTTACCAAAAGTGAAAATAGTGTCATCGTTTGTCTGGGAGGAGCTGTTGGAGAGGTAGCTTGTGTCCCAAGCAGTGAGAGTGGCCCCACCAAGTTCCTTCCCTGCGACTGCACTCAGCATTAGACTGCCATAGCTTTCATCTGTGTCTGTCAGCATCTTCTTTATCTTGATTTGTCGTGTGCAGCATTAGTATGATGTGTCCTAAGGAAATTGCTTCTTTGCTTATGCCATTTCCCATTTCCACTTACAAAAGGTTTCATAGGAATGATCTACTTTTGGACAGCAGGGGTAAACTATGTCGTTCACAGGGTGTGTGTCTTGGGAGAAGAAATGGATAAGAGCATGATTTATGAATTTTTAGGGCAATTTTTCAAGTTACATTGTCATTCTCTGCAATACTGAGAACCTCAGGGCCATAAAGAAAAACAAAGAAGGGAGAGAGAGATAGAGGGAGAGAAAGAGAGAGAGAGAAAGAGAAAGAGAGAGAGAGAGAGAGAGAGAGAGAGAGAGAGAGAGAGAGAGAAAGAGAAATGAGACTGGTTGGGTGTTCTGGGGACATGATCTTCCTGCAGGCACCCTCTTGTGAACTCAGTCTTTTCCAGTCTAAACCACAGGATTTCCTGAAGTAGAGGAGCAGAGAACCAAGAATAACAGGAGTGCAATGGGTAGTAAAGAAGCACTCTGGAGGATTAAATAGGGACAAGCAGGAGAAAATCTACAGTGTAACTCAAGTCACAGAGCCAGCCAACTACCCTCTGTAAATATGTGATAAAGTGTGAAACGAATGATTTTGCATCTTCAAGGAGACCATGTAGAATAGAGAGAGGAAGACCACAGAAGCAGAACTGTGAGAAATGCTCACCTGTCTGAATTAAAATAACGGACTCAGCGATATTTAATATGTTCTTGAGAGTGGGTGTCCATTTGGTTGTACAGGCACACAAGGAGTAGCAATCACAGCCTATTTATCCCCCTAGGGTATGAGAGTCCTTCCTCTGGTTCCTCATTGGCTGAGTACTAGGGGGTTAATAGTTTCCTCATAACATCATCTAGGTCTTATTGTCTCCCACTGGGCCATTAAAAAAATTGGGCTAAGGCCTTTTCTAGTTGTCTCCACCTCCCCCTGTCTAGTTGAGGCAGGCTTCCACCATGATGCTGGCTTGCTTTGTTCTTATATCCTCTTCCCTCCTCCCTACATTCTGTTTGCCCTGGGGAAATTCTGTAACTGTTTCTATTAAAAGTTGACTATGCTAGAGATGGATCACAGAGGCCTATTTCCTATAGAACTATCATGATTAGGAGAAAAGGGACACAGGGGATGAGAGACATACACATTGGCAGTGTATACTTAAAGGTATAATAATGCAGCATCATAAGAAAGTGGAGGGAACTAAAAAATCTCTGGTAAACATATACCTGTAAGAATGGAAGAAGAAAAAGAAGGCAAACTGATGGAAATAGAAAGGACTAGGTACAGACTGAGATTCAGATTTAGCTATCCAGGATCAAAAAGTGATCATGAGATACTGTGGGAGGAGGTGTCAATGGTCATAGTGTTACCCTTGTAATGAGCTAATAATAGAGCAGGAGCAGAGGGAAGTGCAGATATTATCAGCATGGTCATCTCAAGCTGCCACTTGACACTCCCCAGGGAACCACTGGTCCATTCCCCACAGATCACTGGGGGAAAGGGCCCAACAAAGGGGAGATGGGTGCATGCCTGTAAAGTCAGGATGATGTAAGGAAGGTGTTTCCTGTCAGTCTAATCTGGGGAACAAAGACAATTGACTAGGGGGTGGAGCCACTGCAAGTGCGTGAAATTTGGGAATACATAATCTACAAAGGAGTTCTCTTTCTTGTTCCTCTTGCTTTGCTCCTGCTTCCTTGCACTCACCTGTGCTGCCTCCATAGCATGTGGTCCTGCAAGCCACATGGCCCATGGCCATGTGGACCCTACACCCAATGGACTGTAGCTGGGTACACAAGCTAACCTAGCCAGATGTTCGACGGGACTGTGCAAATATGGAGCAGAATCTCTGGGTGAAAGCTTTAATTTTAGTTCTGCTGAAGACAAAATGAGACTTTTTCCCTGGCAGAATGGAGGGGAATGGGACCTTAGAAACTTGGGTGTTTAATTCCAACAGAAATAAAACTTTCCCCAATACCTCATCCTCCCATGGGAGCCCCAGGAAATTCTTTCCTCCATGCACCCCAAGAAGCCCACTTCTATTGGCCAACCAGTGAGGACACAGAGGATGCACCACTGATAACAATAGTTTAGGTCACAATTGCTACAAGACAATTGGAATTAGTTGTAATACTTAATGCAAATGTTTAGTAAATTCTTGTGTTGTTTTTTCCATGATATAGAATCCTATATAATAAAGAGGTAATATGCAAATGGTTGTTACTCTGTGACGGTAATGACCGATCAGCAGGAGGGCAGGGCAGCGAGCTACAAGTGGCTGAGAGCTCAGGAGGTGGGGCAGCGAGCTACAGTGCAGTGGAGAGCTACAAGCAGCGGTGGGCAGGGCAGCCAGCTGAGGCAATCGGCAGCGAGCTACTCTCACGGATTAGTGTACAGGGCCACTAGTTAAGTGATAAACAGGTTATTTTTCTTAGTTCAAGTCCTAGTCTAAAAAAAAAGTTAACAATTATATCAAAAATAGGGAGGCAACCGAGTATCCATTTTATTGTTCATTGTACCTACATTCTGTTGCAGTGAATTTTTCAATGTAGGATGTTCCATTGTTTGTTGAATTCAGCTAAATTGAAAGAAATTTCTGAGCTTTGTCTTCCTACCTTTGGCATCTGTGTAACTTTTACTTTATTCTCAGATGCTGGGTAGCTCACTCAACATTAGGGTGAGCTGGGTCAGATGCTCAGTGTGGGAAGTTACATAGTTTGGACCCTGGAATGTGTTGTTTATGCTAATGAACACACAGCTGTCTTCTCCCACACAATGAGATTGCCACTCAGCCATCAATTGGTGCTTGCCCTAGGCCGGCTCTTTATGTATTTAAAGTCTCAAGGTATATCCTGAGCTCTACTTCTGAGGTCTGGTGAGCTCTAACTACGAGTCAGTGAAGTATTTTTGTTTGTTTGTTTTGTTCTCTATATTCTCCATAGTCTATTTATCTAAGACCGAGGCATGATGTTTTCTTTATTCCCTATCTCTTAGATAGGGTTCTCCTGCTTGCCAACAATAAGTCATCAGAGCCCAGTAAACAAGATCCCTATTTAGCTTCCTCTCGTTTGTTTGTCTGTTTTCTATCAAAGAGGTGTCATGCTGCGGACAGATCAACTTTGCTACATGGCTCTTTCACTCTTGATTGCTAAGGGGGTGGTGTATGGAAATTCAGGAGAGTATAGGTTTAAAATTACTTACATAGGTAATTTAAAAGCATATTAAGATTCTGTAATTAAGGCTATAGATTGAACTATATGAATATTAAAACTATTTCTATATTAGACACAGTGGGTCTTCACTATTGTGTTCTCGTAGAGTAGGATTATTTTTGTTACAATCACTCATAAGATATTAAGTAGCTATTGTGCACTACATTTTAATCTAAGAATTAGAGATTAAAAATGAAAAGGGAAATTCAAAAAGATATCTTACACATGCTTCCACGACCAAATAAAATAATCTATCTGCATTTTACATGAATATTTTGCCTTTCTTCCAATTACAATAAACAAATTGTATGGGATTCTACCTAAGGCTATCTAGGTACAATTCTCTTTAACTCAGGAGCTTTGCTTCTGTGATTGGATCCCATTCTTGAACCATAAATTTTCCTCTTTATTGCAATATATTTATTAGCAAACAAACATGCTGTAATATCTCTCATTTCTAGAAAACCCAGTCTAGACTGCTTGTTTTGTTCTACTTTACAGCTTGTTAAAAGATAATTTTCAGAAAAGAAAACACTTGGGTCTCTTAAAGATACAAAGTGAACAAAGCTTTAATTTAACTCAGTATTAATGAATCAGTAAGATACTACAAGCAAAGAAGAATCCAGCCACCTCACCACAATCATTAAGATGGTTACTAAACAAAAAAACAGGTAGTAGCTAGTGTTGGTGAGTGTACATTTTACCACAAATTAAAAATAAAGTTTTAAAATGTTAAAATAGAATTCAAAGCCTAATATGCAAATCGACCAAACGGTGGAACGACTGGTGGAACTACCGGTCTATGATGTGCACTGACCACCAGGGGGCAGACACTCAATACAGAGCTGCCCCCCACCTGCAGGCCCCTGGCCAGCCAAGGCGGGTGCCAGCAGGTATCCCCCTGATCGCTCTGCCCTGATCGCCAGCTAAGCCTAGGGACCCTACCTGTGAACGAATTTCATGCACTGGGCCTCTAGTATTTTAATAAAGATGCACCTAGAAGCAAAACTGGCTTGACCCACAGTCAGGGAGGGGTGGGAAGTCAATAGAGCCTGTAGGGGACAGATTTCATTTACATATCCATAGACAAGAATCATTTTGCATTGCCATCAATTATCTGCAATTTACAGAGTTGTAAAATAGCCCTCATGTAATCAGTAACCTGGAAGAGCGTGCTTTAAACAATGCGCAGTTTTTCACTGAAGTACAAATTTTTCTCTACTAAACTCTTACACTACACTTGTCTTTCCTATTTTTGGTAGAGTATAAATGACCACACGTTCATTTTAGCTCCTTCCATCAAGAGATGGGATCTGTTTCCCCATCTCTTGAATCTGGCCTCTTCTTGTCACTCGCTTTGAACAATGGAATGTGGCAGAAGTGATCTTACCATTTTTTAAAACTATAGTACATGCAATATTCATAGAAATGAGACAGAGAAATCAGTCTGCCCTGTAGCAATCTGGGAAATCAAAGATAATTTAATAATAGGTAACTATTTTATTTTAGAAAATTAATGGTAAAGGAACAAGAACAATGATAGGATAGTCAAAATTAGCCTATTTTCTCTGTAAAAACAATTGTACGCAAATTATACACGGAAATTGTTTGATAGCTAATTAAAAATAATTATATAAATAAGAATTAAAATAATTTAATTTAAACTTGGGGTCTTATGAAAATTGTAAGTGGGTGATACCTATGTTCAACATCCTTAAAATTCCTTTCTTCAATGTCTCTCCTCAGGCTAAGCCGAACAATTCCTTCTCATCCCCCAAACTCCCCTTTTCTCTCTCCAATTGATTTTGGGTTAGATATTGAGGTAAACAATCTGAATATTTAGAATTCATCGGTCTGTTTTAACTTAATCCTCTAAACAACGGTGTTTTAACCTGGGGACTAAGTAGGGCCTGGATGCCTCTATTGAGTCTACAAAACTTCGTCGTCTTTTCAGTTGTGTGAAACCAGGTCAATAGCTTTCTTTAAATGTCATGATACAAAATATTCTTAGGCTCACTGATCTAAATTGATGTATTTGTGCTTTTATTCTTTTTAATAAACTTAATTTACATGTAAAAAATTCATCAATTTTAAGGATATAGTTCAATGAGTTTTGACAAGTATATACAGTCATGTTACTACCACCAAGATAAAATATAGAACATTTACATTATCCCCTAAATTTCCTTTATGTCCCTTGGCAATCAGTCTCCTCTTCCACTTCCAGTCCACTGCTTTCTGGCAATATGGTTTTGCCTTTTCTAGATTGTTATATAGTTTTTTGTGCCTGGTTTCTTTCACTCAACATAATACTTCGGAGATTTATCTATGTTGTTGCATGCACCGGTAGTTTGTTTCTTTGTAGCTGAGTATTATTCTATTGTATGGATATTTAACTGTTGATGGACTTTTGGGTTGTTTCCAGTTTGCAACTATCCTATATAATAAAAGGGTAATATGCAAATCAACCGAATGGCCAAAGAGTGGAACAAACATCCGGATGACTATCCAGATGACCATCTGGGACCATGCTATGACACCCACTGGCACCAGGCCAGCCAAGGCAGGTGGTGGGGCCTGGCCATTGCCCCATGATCACCCCACAGGGGGAGGCCCAGGCCACCGACCAGAGGCTGCAGTGGGTGGGCGGGGCCTGTTTCTGTGAGGGAAGCCTGGGTCCCAGGTGCCGGAGGGAAGCTGGTGCCGGCAGCCCGGGGAAGGAAGGCCTACTCTTGCACGAATTTTGTGCATTGGGCCTCTAGTTATAAATAAAGCTGCCATGAATATTTGTAGATAGGTTTTGCAGGGACGTTTCCATTTTTCTTAAATAAAATTGATTGATTGCACAGTAAGTATATGTTAACTTTATAAGAAACTTTCAGATAGCTTTTATTTATTTACTTTTTAAAGAAGTCATTTTTTTAGGTTAAGAGAATCTTTTTAAAAAGAAAATATGTGAGAGAGAAATTTTTTTGAGGAGGGGATCTTTGCCTCATTTCCAGTGAGCAAACTCTCTCTACAAGATCAAGGTCTAAGCAATCATACAAATGGGGACAATAGGGAGAGAACCCGGTGCCTACCAAAACAGGCTGCCAATACAATTTTGAAGGATTGCCAGTAGGCCTGTATGGAGATAACATTAGTGAGATTCCATGAATGCAAAGTAACCAGTTTAATACTAGCCAGAAAGGAATATAAGGTAAATAGTTATATAGATTTGGTTAGGATTACCAGAATATTGGGAACAAATGTAAATCTTATTATTCAAGGAAATATTCTTTTATTATATAATGTAATCTTAGTGTTTATAGCCAAGTTGAAATATTCATGCCTTAAAATTTTGGCAAAAATGAACTGAAGATATAGCACAGGAAATTTTTAACAAATAATTCACCCATTGGATAAAATATATTCGTAATGAAATAGTTATATACTTAGTTGGTTTCTGAAATATTTTTAGTGCTTAGTAGGTATTGAAACTTTTACATGAATGTGTCTTCTGAGGAACTGCTGTTTTTATTTTCAGATGTGTTTGAAGTGTGTCTTCTTACTGCTTCTTTACTATAAATCATCTTCAATTACCTTGTTCAACATTTTAAAAAATGACTAAGAAAGAGGCATATTTAATGGGATTTTCTTCTGGATCCTTGAAATAGCAAAGGGTAGTGAAACTCTTCAATCCAAAAGTAATTATTTCTGTATGACGACTCCTCTACTAATTCCTTGAATTGTCTTTTACGACCAAGCAGTGTTAATGAGAGGCCAGCATGCTACAGAAAAATGTTCATGATCTGTTTAGGTACATTCATGGCATTTTTTCCTGGTGGATTTGCCCCTAATTTTACTTTATTTTTTTTTAAACTTAAAGGTATCTTTATTTTATGCTTCATGAATATGTTGGAAGCTGGCAGGTAGCAATGGCCAGGAGGAAAATGAAAAGTGCTTTGGCTTCAGCCAGCTACTGCTACAGTCCACCTCTATGCAAGCCTTCTTTCTAGAGGCTCATGGAGGCCTGTTTCAAAGCCCCTTTGCTTTGTGTGTCTTGGCACCCTCACATGGAATTAGTACTATGGGTCACAGCTTTCTGTGTTGGAATGAGATGTTGTGCCTCTAGAATCTTCACCTTCTAATTAACACATATACTTCAAATCTCATCTCAATTCCATTTAACTATTATACATAATTAAATCATTTAGGAACATTTATAGGAAGAGATACATATACCTACACATATATGTATATGTATATATAAAACAATTCCAAGAGATCATACTCCTGAGGATTACAGGCTACCTTAGGATTGGGGATAGTTGTATATGAATGAAAATAGAGTTATTTTGCTTCAGTTAAGCTCCTATGTTCTTCACTAACACAGGGACAATATCTAAAACTGGTAGGTAGCTCCTGGCTCCTATAAAGATGATATGAGTATGGATGTTGAAAAAAATCTATAAAAGAAGTATTTCAAGGCCACTGTTCTAGGCCTTGTGCTGCTCTGCTCAAATATGTTGTTACACAGAAGCTAAAACTTTAGACTCCTTTAGTTTTAAAGCCAAGGTCAAGAAATCCAGCTGGTTCTGCTTTCCTCTCTTGTTTTGAGTGGAAAGGAAGTCATCAAATAAGATGCCATTCAGTGAAATGGTGCTTGTGGATTCAGGATGAAATTTCTGGTCAAGTATTACTCACATTCTTACATATACACTGAATTTCCCGTCTGCTTCATCGCTCCCTCAGCCTCAATCCCATCATTCAGGATTTCTTAAAATTTTACTCTCTAGTTTGTACTATAAAAAGGAGAATTTATTCCCTCCTTCAAACTACAATATTGTCTTATAATGAATACGCCTGTTTAAACTAGAACACATGCTTCCCTAGAGATCCTTATCTGTCACACTTCTCCTCCTCCATTCTCTGTGAGCATTGCTGGTCTAACGTAGAATGAGGCTCACAGCCATCGTTCTGGAAAAAAGTTTATCCTTGTAGGCATGGGCAAATTAAGTAAATGAAGGTAAACCTAGTTTAGCGCATGTAGTTAAATCTTTTATGCAAGTGTCTGGAATGTCACATTTCAATTAATCAAACTGGGAGACAGAAAAATGGAGACTCTGTTGATGTTTGTTAGGAAATTTCCTTTGTTAGCTGTAGAACTAATATTTAAAAAAACAACAACAAAGGAAATCACCAAGGGACAGTGGGACATAAACTATGTGCATTTTTTTTTTGGACCACATAACATTTTACCACTTTAACCATACATAGGGTATTATTGGAACTGTGATTTAATGCTCCTTTCAAAGTCTTTTATCAATGGATAATTATGAAACAAATGTGCTAAAATACTTTCAGAGTTTAACCTTTTACCTAGATAATGGGGTAGGGATAAATGGGAGAGTTGGGCTGGGCAAGGGCATTAATGAATGGCACTCCATGTAGAAAGGAAGATAGACTAATAACATCCTATGATTAATGGGCTCACATGTATACTTGTTCAATTTTGCATTGGATAATTTTGGGGGGCGGGCGACATTCACATTTGTAGTCACTATGGATTTCTATGTTTATAAGGCAATTTTCTAGCAGATGTTAGTCCATTGTATTGAGAAAGTATTATATTCTAATCTTTGCAAAGATGTGTTTGTTGAAGGATTGCCTGATTATTATGAGAATGCTGCTACCACTGCATACTTACCTTATATAATATGGGGAAAAAAATATACTACTCCCGAACCTCAGATTCCTCCCTTGTAAAATATTTAAAATATATGAATGGTAAGAATATATGCAACAAGTGCCTGGCATAGCAGCTATTAATAAAAGTGATTATTAACATAAGTACTATTATAACATTCTAATGATATTTTTAAGCTAGTGAACTTTTTTTATGCTGACTTTATAAAGAGTTAAAAAATATACTAGGATTTATGATTGGTATAGAACTAATTGAAACATAATGAAAACACACTAATGGCAGGTTTATAAAAGAAATTTTCCAATATGAATTTTGTTTCCATTGGGAGATATTGAATTTCAAAATATAATTATTAAATCCATGCCTGAGTTTTAAATATGCTCTTCTATACTCAGCTAATTAAAAAGATTATGGTGTTATAATAGTTAAATGTTGTGTTTGCCTTATTAGGAAGGATGCTTTTATATCAGCATTGAACATCGTTTATTTAGCATCTTCAGTATAGAGGGCATTTGTATAATCTGTAGAAATTAATTTTCTCTAAACTGAACAAGTTTTATTCCTAATACCTATTACTCATAAAAGATTACATGGTTGGGCAGAAAAATAAACAGTTTTTTCAGTTATCTCAGCTTCTATCAGCCCTTGTGGCTTTTGCATTAACAGGTGAACCCCATTGCTGGCTACACTAGCTCATGCCAGGTGGAATGTGACCAAACAGACAATCAGATTCACTCTCTTGGCAAATTAAACTCAGAGCCCCAGAGACTGAATTAGACAGCAATGGACATTCTACCTAAAAATTAAACAGAGTTGGAGACAGGAAACTAAACTCACATGAAAGTTACTGTTACGAAGAAACAAAAATATTGCATGGCAGAAGATGATCTAAAAGCATAGAGAATTTCCCTGTCGGTCTTCACAATGTGAAATTTGGAAGGTTCTTAAGAAAAATTTTTAGCCATTTTAAATGCTTAGCTGTGATCCCCGCTGGATAAGGGGCTGGAAAACAGGGTGGTCATGCCATTTGCCTGAAATCACTGTGTACAAAGGTCTCTAAAATGGTACTTGTGAGGCAATCTTTATAAGACAGATGATAAAGCTTCACAACCTTGCTGAGTGGGAAAACTAAAGAATGACTTTTTATCTCTTAAGAACTGAAAATTTAGAATTAATGATTCTTTTCTGGCTTACATTATATTTTGTGGAACATCCAGTATAGTTTTTGTTGTGTATGTGTGTGTGTGTGCTTAAACTAATTAGTGACTGGTCAGTCTTGTAATATAACACAGAGCATTCCATTCCCATTTGGAACTTACATTGCCATCCTTATGTGACATTTTTAAGGTTAAAATATGATATGGAAATCGCAAAATGAAGGGCTTCATTTTATAACAAAATCTTAGATAATAGAAGAGGATTGTAATATTGTATCCTGGATTTGCCACTTCTTAAAATTCAAATGGAAAGCCAATGACTCACATGGTAAATAGTATAAGATGGTGCTTTTATTTTACTATCTTTGATTAAAACCACATATTACAAAGGCTACTCACTGGGTGATCATTTGATTATCCTGTCTATTGATACTCATGTATCTGCTGCAAAAATAATTATGAATTGTACATGTGGCAGTCATTCAACGTGCTATTAAATGCAGGTGCTTCTAGTTAAAGGAGAACAGCTATTTGACATCTGAACCCAAAGTCACTCAAGCAGGAAGCAAGATGGATTATCCAGCTGAAAGTGCCAAGTAGTCCGTTCCTATGGTTTGGGATATAGTATGCTCTGCTTTTATCTCCACAAAACAGTCTTAGTTTGTTGGGGTCACTTTTCAATTCCTTTTTGGTTAGTTTCATGTTAATGAGGTTTTATAGACTTTCAGAACATTAGTCAGATTTTGTATATTTAAGACTAAATTTTTATTGCCTTCCCAAAAAGGACACAAGGGAATTTGAAAGAAAAATAGCAAAGTTTTCCTATAACAAAAATTATTGAAAGATTAATAAATGTTTAGGATGCTTTGAGGAAGTAAAAAGTAACTGATTTAATAATATTATGTCATCAACAAAATGAAGAGACAACTTATTAAATGGGAGAACATTTTAACCAATGAGACATCTGATAAGAGGTTAATATGCAAAATTTATAAAGAACTCATACTACTCAATACACAAAAAATAATCCAATTAAAAATGGGCAGAGAACCTGAATAGACAGTTCTCCAAAGTGGACATACAGAGCCAATAGATATGTAATAGATACTCAAGGTCATTAATTGTCAGAGAAATGCAAATTAAAACCATGAGATATCACCTCACACCTGTCAGAATGGCTATCAATAAAACCACAAATGGCAAGTGTTGGCAAGGATGTGGAGAAAAGAGATCCCTTATGCACTGTTGGTGGGAATGTAGATTGGTGCAATCCCTGTGGAAAACAGTACAGAGTTTCCTCAAAAAATTAAAAATGAACTGCTTTATGCCCCAGCAATTCCACTTCTGGATATTTATCTGAAGAAACCCAAAACACTAATTCAAAAGAATATATGCACTTTTATATTCACTGTAGCATTATTTACAATAGCCAACCTATGGAAGCAATCCAAGTGCCCTTCTATAGATGAGTGGATAAAAAGGCAGTGGTACATATGTATAATGGAATATTATTCAGCCACAAAAAGAACAAAATCTTACCATTTGTGACAGTATAATACCTAGAGGGTATTTATGCTCAGTGAAATAAGGCAGTCAGAGAAAGACAAATGCTATATTATTTCACTTACATGTATAATCAAAATAATAAACTTTACAAAGAAACAAAATTAAAACAGAATGATACACACATAGAGTAAACTGGTGGTATCCAGAGGAGAAAGAGGTTGGACGACTGGGTGAAAGAGGTAATGGGATTAAGCAGTACAAATTGCTAGTCACAGGTATGTAAGTAAAGAATAAGGAATATGGTCAATAATATTGTAATAGTTATGTATGGTGCCAGTTGGGGTAATGGAAATATGGAGGGGAACACTATGTAAAGTATATGATTGTCTACCCATTAAGCTATACACCTGAAATCAATACAAAATAGAATTAAAAGATAAGAAATCCCAACAAAACAAGATAATATTACAAATTGAGAAAATGTTGAAGTCATCTACAAGCATGGGGCAATTAAATAGAGAGGATTCTATGTATGCTATTAAATGAACAGTGAGAATATAATTTGGTCTTTGAAAACAAAGAGTGTTTTTAAATCTAGGGTCACATTGACATCAATAGATAACTTTTTAAAAAATATATTTTATTGATATTTTACAGAGAGGAAGGGAGAGGAATAGAGAGTTAGAAGCATCGATGAGAGAGAAACATCAATCAGCTGCCTCCTGCACACCTCCCACTGGTGATGTGCTTGCAACCCAGGTTCATGCCCTTGGCCGGAATCAAACCTGAGGCCTTTCAGTCTGAAAGCCGACGCTCTATCCACTGAGCCAAACCGGTTAGGGCCATCATTAGATAATTTAAAAATATTTTAATAACCCAGCCTTGTTAATTAACCTTACAATTTAATATAGCTACTTGAGGGTTAAACATTGGAATTATAGAGTACTATCATTTATTTAAAAATTGTTTTTTATTTTTTTCAATATTATTTTGTATTAGTTTCAGGTGTACTACATAATGGTTATACAATCATATATTTAACAAAGTGTTTCCCCTGATATTTCCAGTACCCACCTGGTTCCATATATAGTTATTATAATATTATTGACTATATTTTCTATGCTGTACTTTACATCCTCATGACTATTTTGTAACTGCCAATCTGTACTTCTCAGTCCCTTCACCTTTTCCATCTAGTCCCCTAGCCCCTTCCCCTCTTGCAACTATAGTCTGTTCTCTGTATTATGAGTCTGTTTCTGTTTTGGTTGTTTGTATTGTTCTGCAGATTCCTCATATAACTGCATTGCAGCATTATTTGTCGAGGGATTTTAAAGAGAGGCAATGTTATGTTTTCTGAATGCACAGTAACTCACACTCCTGTAACAGGGGCCCATGATAACTGGGAGTTCTGGCAGACCTTCAGTAAGTACCAGGAAAGCTATAGTGAATGCAATGTTTATCTATAATATACAAAAGATGCTTTTTAAGATGCTTGATCTCAGTTTGTCTATTTAAGTAGCTTACTTGACACCCTATATTCCTGTAGTCTTGTTCAAAACTGTAATTCATGTAGTTAAACATTATGTGGAGTATGAAGTAAAGCATAAGCTCATACCATATAAAGTTTCAATTAGTGGAGATAAATTATCCAGGCATTACTCCAGTCTAGTAGTCCAAGCCAACAGGCAGAAAAAATAATAATTGTCAAGGTGAACGAAAAAAGATAACTTGTTGATTTATTCAAGGTCATTGAGTAGGTTGGTGGTTAGTTATTCTTTTATCTCTGCCCCTGCTTCTCCAGAGTTCTATTTTGATCAGTCAACACCATAAAGCCACCCTACAGTGGACCTCACCCGACAGTTGAGCAATACTTCTGCTCTTCATAATTATAGAATATTGATTATAATTTGCTACTAGATGTATTATGAAGTCAATTTTATTTGAGTTTTTTTAGATTCACAGTTGTATTCAAATACAATAGAGGTGTTTTTCTCTTGATAATCACTAGAGTGAAAAATATACTGAATTACAATAATAAAAGATTTAGGCTTGTAAAAGTTGGAGGTAAGGATAGGGAAAGAGAATATACTCTGATTTTTTTTAAAGGAAAGAAATAAGGAAAGAAAAAAGAAGGAAAGCAAGCAAGCAAGCAAACAAGCAAGCACAGTCATGCCAAAGAGTGAAAACAAATTTATCTTGCTGGCTAAATATTAACAGGTATCATAAACCCAATGACAATTTTCTTTGATAATGTATCAACTTGAGCCCAATAAAAGTAGTTGGCCATGTCATGCGTCTGCTTTCCCCCCCTTTACTCTTTTATGTAATACCATTCTTTCATTATGATGGTGTTACCTGTAGTTGAAAAAATTTATGGTTAAATAAACTAATTAATGTTAACAACCATTTTGTCAGGAGAGGCATGAAGACTGTAAATAAACATCAAAAGAGGCAATTGTTCTTAGGTGACGTTTGTTTATAATAGGTAAGAATTGTGCAATGCATTTCAAATAGAAAATGTTTGATTACCATCATTTCATGTCACTTGAGTTATGTATGGGAGCAGAGTAAAGTTATATATTTGGGGAGAAACAGGCCACACTGGGTCTGAGAGGATGATGTATTCTGAGTTATCACTTTGAACAAAAGAAAGACATAATTGTTAACCTGTTTCCAAACACATTGATATATGTTTGACTATGGTAAAAAAGCCAACATAATGGCAAGCATAACTTGGCAAAAGAACAAAACTTAAAACACTATTATATTATATTTTTTTGCTGACCTGCCAAAATATAGGTATAATTTTAATTGATTTACAAAAAAAGATAATATTGCTCCAAATGACTTTTTTAAAAATAAGGTGCTTATAATTGTATAAAAGGACTTCTGGTACCAAGACTTAATCAGTCAGACACAACCTTATTGTGAGACATGACCAATAAGATGCAAAACTATTATATGACCTATATATTTATGGTTGAAGACAAGGCATTCCTGCAGGTGGCTATTGTTGTGTTAGGATAGGGTGTCCCCAAAAATGTATACATATTTTGAATGATTGTAAAATCAGTGTTTATTAACATACAGTTCATTTTTAAAATTTAAAAGAATTTACAGAAATGAGTTATCTTTTTTGGTCAATGCCTCTTTTCAAATTAATGACTGTTCTGGTCCAGGCACTGCTGATAATGCAAAGCAATGGAATCGCAACATCAAGAATCATTTTGTTCAATATTTGTGCTCCCTCAATTCATCAACTGTTGTTGATTTTGTGCAGTAAACATTATCTTTTTTGTATTCCCATTAAAAAAAGTCTAGTGGCATTTTTGATAATTTTTGCTGCTGTTGTTATTCAAAGCTTAGTCTGGCTTCATGCATTATTGCAAACCAGTTAAACCTGAAAAGGAGTGAAAATTAAGTGAGTTATCAGTTGTTAAAGTATGTATACATTTTTGTGGACACTAAATATATAAATTGTCCCTGTGGGAGTTCGACTGGGAGACTGGGAGTTTGCTCGCTCACTATGATGTGCGCTGACCATCAGAGGGAAGCGCGGAATGAAGGAAGGCCCTGGCTGGCAGCTGGCAGCTGGGGAAGGAAGGTCCCAGCCAGCAGCCGGAAGGCCCCGATCAGCCCTGATCGCCGACCAGGCCTAGGGACCCTACCGTGCACGAGTTTCATGTACCAGGCCTCTAGCATATTTATAAAGAGGGAATTGTATAGAAAATTCCTATGGTCACTTCTAACTTGAGTATTCTGTGACATTGCTAAAATTATCAATGATATATGTGCTTATTTTTTGTTAGTCTTGCCAGATTATTGACCTACATAATATTTAATTTTTAGATTGAATATATATCATTAAACTTATACATTTCAAAAACTTTTATTAAAAAAGAATATAAGTATAAATTTCAATATGGTATGTAAAACAATGACTAATAAGCAATTAAAGTTTGCAGTAGATAAGAATATTTTAGAAACTAACTTTTTAAATAACTAAAAGAACAAGTAGAGAATAGACACTACATTTAAACTATTCATTTTATATGGCATTTAAAAATTATTTGCCCTTAATTCAATCAAAAACTCACAAATCTGTATTCTTCCTTGTTTAGTATATACAGGCATACCTTGGATATAGTGTGGGTTTGTTTCTAGACCACCGCAATAAAGTGAGTATTGCAATAAAGCAATTCAGTCTTTTTGATGGTGGAGGGTCTTGCCTTCAGTTTGTAAGAAACACATCTAAGAAGAACAATAAAGCACAATAAAACAAGGCATTTTATGTACTAACTCTTCTTACTCATTTAAAAACATAAAAAAATAAAATTATAGCAATACTTATGTTAATCAGGACAGCGATTTTCAACTGGTATGCCAAAATAATTTTAAAAATGTGTAATACCTGACTATTTAATCAGGGGCACTGACTTTTTTTCCTTAGATTATCAACAAAAAAAGTGACAACAGCTCACACAACAATAGCCATCGTGGGAATGTCCTGTCTTGAACCATAAATATATAGGTTATATAATAGTTTTGCATCTTATTGGTTATGTCTCCTAGTAAGGTTGCATCTGATTAATTAATTCTTGATACCAGAATCCTTATATACAAGTACAATGGGGCCTTGACTTACGAGTTTAATTCGTTCCGTGATGGAGCTCGTAACTCAAATTACTCCTATGTCAAATCTTAAAGTGAACGAGTGAGACACGTGATGCTGGGCTGATGTTGTGGCGTTCACTGTGACGTTCGCTGCGCCAACTAGCGGTGGGGTATCTGAAGCTGGCTCGTAACCCAAATTTTAGCTCACAACTCAAAGCAAAAAATCGACTGAGAGACGGCTCATATCTCGAAAAACTTGTTAGTTGGGACACTCGTAAGTCAAGGCCCCACTGTATAAGCACTTGCTTTTTTAAAAAGTCACTTTGGAGCAAAAGCATAGCAATTATTATTATTTTTTTGTAAATCAATAAAAATTATACCTATTTTTGTCATATCAGCAAAAAAATAATATATTTTTTGTGTGCCGCAGAATTTTAGTAATTAGTTTATGTATGCCATGAGATAAAAAAGGTTGAAAATTGCTGAATTAGTGTAATATTTCATACAAATGAATTTTCCAGGTAGTTTAGAAATCAGAAAATTATAAAAATTTTTATGGCTTAAGGTGTCATCCTTGCTAAAATACACAGTTCCCTGAAAAAAGAATATACTAAAAAAATTTAACTTTTATCATGTGACCAACATAAATATCTATACTAATAAAAGCGTAATATGCTAACTAGACCAGACAGCTGAACAACCTTCTGGATGTCCTCCCAGATGAAGCCGTGGTGGTGGGGGTCAAGGCAGAGGCGGCTAGGGGTGATCAGGCAGGCAAGCAGTTAGGGGCGATCAGGCAGGCAGGCGAGTGGTTAGGGGCATCAGGCAGGCAGACAGAGTGGTTAGGGGCGATCAGGCAGGCAGGCCGGCAAGTGGTTAGGAGCCAGTGGTCCCAGATTGTGAGAGGGATGTCCAGCAGTCAGACATCCCCCAAGGGGTCCTGGATTGCGAGAGGGTGCAGGCCAGGCTGAAAGACCCCGCCCTGCTCCTGTGCACGAATTTTGTGCACTGGGCTTCTAGTTAACACAATAAAATAGTGGTCATTTAACTTTCATATTTTCATTAAACTTTTCAGTCTCACGTCATATCTACATAATTATGTGGGTATTCTATTGAGGGGAGGGATCAGTAATAGAAGTGACTGATAAATAATTATGAGTAATATGTTATGAATTGAATTGTGTCCCCCCAGATTTTTATTTTGTAGTCCTATCCAGTACTTTATAATGTGACTATTTTGGAAATAGAGTCTTTAACGAGGTAACTAAATTAAAAGAGGACATGAGAGTGGGCCCTAGAGCAATATGACCATTGTCTTCATAAGAAGAAGGAATTTGGACATAGACACATACAGAGAAAAGATGATGTGACAAGGCAGGGAGAACATAGCCATCTACAAGCCAGGGAGAGCGGCCTCAGAAGAAACTAACCCTGCCAATACCGTGACCTCAAATTTCTGGCCTCCAGAACTATTAAAAAATAAATTTCTGCTGTTTAAACTACCCAGTCTGTGATATGTTACTCTGGCATCCCTAGCACACTAATACCTGATAATACTATGGTGCCCAACGGGAGAACAAGATTTGCCAATAGAAGACTATGCTTTTATTATTTTTATATTTGTTTTTGATCTTCTGCCTTCTCAATAACTTTCAAAGAATTAGCTGCTACCTATTACTAAAAAATGCTTAAGTATTAAAATATTCACTTGATGCATAAGTAAAACTCTCCAGACCCACTTTTGTGGTTCTTTTAATTTTTACATTTCAAGTTGTCTTTTGAGCTGTCTCCTTTGGAAAGATCCTGGTAATTGGAAGTTGCTATTTTAGGCTGTTTTCTGTCCAAGCCTTATGACTTTGTCAAATATTACTCCCCCCTCTGTCAAAGGAGAGTGGTGATAATACTTTATCAGGTAGCTGTGAGATTTAAATGAAATACTGTCTATGAAAAGTATTTTGTAAATGAAGCAGTGCTATACAAACAATTATAATAACTAAAGGTCTGACCTTTGGACAAGTATAGTTATTGGCAAGTAGGGATTTATTGTGCCAGCTAATTTATCATTAGTCAATAATAAGTTATTTAAAACACTGATTGTCACATGTTCAGTTAGGACTTTTATGTCTGTAGTCATTTTGTGGAAGACATAATTGACAAATGGGTGGTCTAAATTCATGTTATGAAAAGGACTGCCTGTAGTTTCTTAGAGTTTAAAGACCAAAAAGATTTTTTATTGCCTCCTTTAACTAATAATTTCAAGTTCTATTTTATAGTGGATGATATGCTCAACAATCCATTAAGTTCAAGTGGAATTTTATTGTCCACAGTGGTTAGTTTAGATTTTGTTTACCTTATTGGCATGCAAATAATAGATATGACTCAAATGTGAATCCTTTGAGTAGTATATTTTTCCTTTTATCAATTATACTTTATGAAGCAATTTGAAAAATATTAAAGAAACTATCTCCAAATTATATGACCAGTTATACTCAGCTCTAAATGCAATTATTTTCAAATGTGTTGGTGTGTATAATACCTAATGGTGGTCAGTTGCACAGTGGCAGCGACCTGATGGGGATTAATACAACCAGGTTATCTGCTTGATTTGTCTCAGGGACTTCTTTATTAATTAATTATCTCTGTAAGATCAAATCTGGTGCTTTAAAAATGGCAGCAATTATGACTTTTAAATCAGTTTCTGTTCTAAAACTTTTCTATTCACCATCTCTTTCCATTCATGTACATGCCATATCTAATTTTATTTTTTTTAGTTTATTTTTCAATTCCAGTTGATGTACAATATTATAATAGTTTTAGGTGTACACCATAATGATTAGACATTTATATATCTTATGAAATGATCACCTTGATAAGTCTAATACCCATCCAACAACACACATAGTTATTACAATATTACTCTGCTATATGATTTTACATCCCCAATGCCACATCTAATCTTAGATCTTCACATATTTGTATACATTTAAAACCCTCTCAGTGAGCACTGTCTTAGGATGAGATGCTAGCCCTTTAAAAGGCCAAAACTTAAAAAAGGTTATTACTGTAAACAAAAGGCCTCTTGACTTGTTAGTAAAAGTCAAGGGGACAATTTCATAGCAAAAGCATCCTTCAAGTTGGATTTACTTCGGTGATATTCAGATTTGAAGCTTTTGATGCTTATTTTAGAATTCAAAATGTAGAGAATAGTTAGGTATCTGGTGTGTTTTTTTCCATATATCTTAATATTTTTGTGTGTGTGGCAAAATATACATGACATAAAATTTAACATTTTAACCATATCCTTCCTACCACTAAATGCTGTTTTGACTCTCAAATTTTCTGTACTAGTAAGGAAACAACCTTTATCTAAATGACAAACATAATCTAGATTCTAATCCAGTTAAGTCTCAGGGGAGTACTCGTGTGAAGACCAATTTTCCTTGCCTCGTGCTCTGATGAGACTCGCAGCATCATATGGCGCATCTCAGCTGTAGTCACGGTATTCAGGATTCAGGCAATAAATCGCTCCTTGCTCCAAACAGATGTTTCCCTTTTGGGCTAATGCACTGCTTGTGGACCATTTTTCCTTCCCCAGAGGAAATCTCAGTGTGATCATGAACTAGAAAGCTTCCCTGAGCATCCAAGAATACACCCAGGAGTAGCCACAGAAGGAGGAGGGACGGAACGTGGAAATACATTTCTTATTTTCTTCCTGAAAAGCTTCCCTCATTTTTGTTTTCTTTCTTTTTGCTACTTTCTATTTCAGAGACCACTTGAGAGTGCCTGTTTTTATTTTTATTCTTAAAAATGCTAATTGGTTGGTTTGTGTAATGTATTTTACTACCACAAAGTTGGAGATGAGGGCAAGGAGACTAAGCTACCACTTAGAGCAGAGCAAACCCTGAAAGGCTCCCTCCTCCATTGGTCTGGGCCAGACACATTTCAGATTCTCAAGACGAGAGAAATTATAACATCAATATTTAAAGCTTAGTAAGGCTTTAATAACAAAGAGGCCCTTATTAAGAGTATCACTCTCTGAAAAAGAATAAAAAAAACACGAGATGCTGCTTCATTGAAAGATGGTCATTTCAGAGAGGGGGGGGGGAAGTGTTTTGCTTTTTGTGAAAGATTAGGCTATTCTATTTTATGTAGAAAATGTCACAACCTTATACAAATGTGGGTTCCTGTTGGTGGATGGTGGCATTATTTTTATGGCACGTGCAGGTACAGTTTATGAATATATTTGTCCTCCTCTCAGAGTGATATTGCCATACATATGCTTTAAAAATTATTGTCTCTGTCTCTACTCAGTTGACTGGAATAAAAACTTTACATGCTAGTGTGAATTGGGAAGGATACAAGGAAAAATGTAGACAATGTGAAGGCACTTTACAATTTACCAATAGATGAGTGTGAGTACATCATTTAAAAAATATCTTTAGGAAACTTTCTCTTATCTGAAAAAAATCAGATAATTTTAATAATTGCTGTGGTAAAAGAATATTTTGGATTTTTTGCTTGGTGATCGAAGTCCTATATTTACTCTTGTTTTTGGTCAATTGAAGGAAAAGTTCCCAATATTTCATTCAATTTGTGTTAATTTTTCTGAATTCCATCTAAAGACTGTAGATTTATTTGTAGATATTTGCTATATTTGGTCACTGAAAACTTAGTTTAAAATTGTTAGTGAGCAAAAATGAATGGAATCAAGGAATTCAATAATTCAGAGTTTTATTTATTTTTTTACTTCCTTGTTATTAAGAATATGAATCTACATCGAGCCAAAGAGTGTGGCACAATCAAGTGTTTTAGATTTTATTTTTTTTTGGTTTGGCAGAAGGAAAGAGTTAATTTGTTGAAACCAGTCTTTCTGCTCAAGGAAGTCTTAAAAAGGTAACTGTATGATTAGGAACATACAAGTCTATGTGTATTAGACTTGCCTTAATCTTACTTTTTCTAAATTCCCACCACCTCATTGTTAACCTACTAATGTATACATGCTTGAAAGACAATGGGTTCAAATTTGGAATCACAGACTAGGGATGAGTCAGAATAAAGAGAGAAGGATCATTGGAATGGGGTGGTTAATTTCCATTAATTTATCAGTCCATCAATCAAGTAAATATTTAGTCAACTAATATGTACATTACACAAATGTTTATATTGTCCACCCTGTGCCAGGTATGATGCTGGGCATATCAGGTGAGCAAGTATTATACACTAAAGCATTTACAGACATTCTCTCCTCTAAGGTCCATAACTGTATTGTGAAGGAAGAATTATTGTGCCATTTCACAAATGAGCAAGGTCTGTTCAAGGATAGTCCAGCTAACAAGCAGCTAAGCCATGGTTATACCACAATTTACCTGACTCTAAATCTATGTAAACATTTTGAGCCAGAGGAGGCCTTGAAAAATCATTTTCTTAACTTCAAAACTCAGTTTTTCTTTTATATTTCCTCTGCCTTATTTAATTTTACTTTTTATTAAAAATGTTTAATCTTGACATTATTGCAGGTATTCCTCCCTCTCCTCCCCCCCTCCCCCACCCTTTGCCCACCTCCAGCCACCCATGCCTCCCCCTCTCTTGGCCTTTACCACACTATTGTCCATGTCCATGGGGCATGTATATATGTTCTTTAGCTAATCCCATCACTTCTTTATCCAGTCACCCCACCCTCTTCCTCTCCTTTGCCTTATTTTCTAAGCAAGTGAAATACTAAGCCCTATTGATAGGTATCTCAAGAGAAGTAGCATAATGTAAAAGTTAAGACTACAGGCTCTGAACTTGGCCTGTTGGGCCAAATTATTTCTCCTCTACTGAGGAGTTGGGCAAGTTATTTAACTTTTTCTTCCTCTCTTTCCTGTTCTTTAAAATGGGAGCATTCGTGTGCATTATTTCATTCGATCTGATCTTTACCATCAACTGTGGCCCAGGGAACCCCTGGTGCTGAAACCGGTTTTGCAGTTGAAGAAACTGATATTCAGAGAGAGGAAGTGACCTGAGATGTCCCACTTCGAAAGGGACAGAGCCTGTACTTGAACTTCAGTTCTTTGGCATTCAGGCACAGCATGTGTTCCTCCACACTCTATTTCTTCTTGTGTGAAAGCATAGACGACCTATGTTTTTTGCTTGTTTTTATTTTTGAGGAAATATGAGTTTAATAACGGTCCTATCTAAATAATGCCAAAGTAATAAAACAAAACATAAAAAAGAAATATCCTCTAAATAGATGCTGAGTTTAATTAACATAACATGTTCTATATATAAATATTCTTTACTTACAAATAAAGTATTCCTTTCAAGCAGGAAAAAAATAAAATGGGAGCATTAATAATTCCTACAGACTCATAGATACAGAGAACAGACTGATGGTTGACAGAGGGTCGGGGTTTAGGGGCTGGGTGAAAAAGGTGACGGTATTAAGAAGTACAAATTTGTAGTACAGAATAGTCACAGAGATGTAAATTATAGCATAGGGAATATAGTCAATAATATTGTAATAACTATGTATGGGTATTTGATCGTCTAACTACTATGCTGTACCTCTGAAACTAATACAGGATAATATTGAATGTAAACTGTAATTGAAAACTAATAATTTTTTTTCTGTCACATAGTAATAATAATTGAACAAGGAGTAAATAAGTTATTACAAAAATAGTTAAGAAAACATACTTTGGAGTTAGACAGAATTTTGATTCTAAGCTTTTTCAACAATTAGCTGGGTAACCTTGAACAAGTCACTTTAGTCTTTAAGTATTAATGTGTTAATATATTGCTAGACATATAGTGCTAGGCAAACACATGTATATGTATATATATAAATTATATATGTGCAATTATACAAAATATATACATAAATTTAAAAATTTTGTTCTTTAACTTTCTTTTATTATCTATAATAATAAAAGCATAATATGCTAATTAGACCAGACATCCTTCTGGATGTCCTTCCTTCCAGACAAAGCTGCAGCAGACGGGGACTGGGGCAACCTTGGCAGAGGTGGCAGAGTCCTCCTCCCCGCCACCCCAACCCCAGTGGTGGCAGTGGGCAGGAGCCGGGGCCAAGGCCCTTGCATGAATTTTGTGCATTGGGCCTCTAGTAATTATATAAAGTCCTTTAGAGAAAAGGGACAGGACAGAGGGAAGATAGAAGCATGTCCAGTAAATTTGGGATGATTAGGGAAGAGACTTGGCCTGTCAATCACACCTAGGGACAGAGAGGGTCGGCCAGAATGGGCATGGCCACTGCAAGGGCATAAAGATTTGGAATACACCGTCCTCTCAACAAAGGAGCTTATCCTCTTGTGCTCTGAGGACTCTTTTTGTTCGGAGTGCACTCTCTTGTATTTGCCATATGGCCCATGGCCATGTGGACCCCCCACACAATGGACTGATGGACTGCAGCTAGCCTGATGTGTACTGGACCCAGCTCCACCATGTAAAGGAAACTCTGGACACTGGCTTTGATTTTAGCTCTACTGAAACCCCGCTGTATCTTCTGTGACTGCACTGAGGGAAATGAGACTTTTGAAACCCAGGGGTATAATTCTACAAAAATAAAGCTTTCTACTTTCTACTATATTGCATCCTCCTGTGTGAGTCTCAGAAAATTCTTTTTTTCGGGATATCGTAAGTACTCCAGCCCCTGCAGCAAGCAGGGGAGACGAGGCATGCTCTGCTCCGGGAATGTTAGTGGTTAAAATGTCAAGACTTGTAAAGAGCTGTGTTGTATAAGTGATGCAGTAAATCTTGGATCTATGCCAGTTTGATTTGATGCCATATTAACCCTTCATGGTAGGTAAGATCAGTATTTCTAGGTTTGTGCTGCCTGACACAGTGAAGGTAAGCTCTTGTAGTGATGTAGAGATGGAAGTAAATATCACTGAGCTGGCCATGGTCCTACAGACACAGTTTAGTTATGCTTATCTGCTAATAAAAGCATAACACCCACCTCCCAGAAGTGGTTGCTGGTTTTTAAACTACGAAAGTTCTTATTCCCTAGTGAATTTCTGTCTAATGCTATAATTATAATCAGCAGCAACATAGTTTATATTTTTTCTGTTTTAATTGCCATTAAATTTTAATGATATACAGGGTGGGGTAAAAGTAGGTTTATAGTTGTTTGTATGAAAAATAATACAATAACTAATAAATAATAATACAAGAATAAACTCTGTGTTTTGTGTACTCACTACTATAAACCTACTTTTATCAAACCCTGTATAGGTCTGTAACTTATAACATATTGTCTGCAAAATTCTGTTCTGTCAATGTATATTTGATATCAAAGTTTAATATTTAATTTTTGGTAACTTCCATAATTTCATATACAAGAAAAAATGGAATTGTAGCTGATGTTTGCTAGTAAATGTAATTATGAAATAACTAGGAAAAAGAGGTGCTTTATCATGTTATGTAATTCAAAGTCCAAAGAAACACCATGTTCCTCCTGAGATGGAAACCTCCTGTTAGTTTTCAACACATACACCTGATTTCAGCTAAAACATAATACACATTGAGTGAGACCAGAGCCTATTTTTTTTTCTTCTTTTAGATTTATGCTTATATTTCTACAGTTCATATTAGAAGAAGAAGAAAAAAACAGGAAATAAAAGTAGTCTGAGTCCTAAACAGTCTGAAAGGAAATGGCAAAGCTACACAATTCCATATTTCATGGTTTAGACAAAAGAAAACATTTGGTTTTTAAATAATATCTTCTTAAGAATATTTACACAGTCAATTTAACATTATATCAGTTTATGCCCTTTGTATGCTTTAGATAACATTGTTGAATTTCCTTTGACTTAACATGAGGTCGACTTGCCAATGTGGTGAGCCTGTGCAGGCAGGCACTTGCTCCTCTTTCCCAACGAAAGCCATTTATTAGGAAGCTGTTGTTATTAGTTTACAGAAGATTTTTCAACACTGTGTATTTTGACTTCACTGCTCAGTTAGTTTTGAGAAAAATCACATTCCTTAGATTCTCCTCTCTTAACTCTCATTATACCAACTAGGTATGTTTAGACCGTGTTGTTTTCAGAAATTGGACAGAACCATAATATAAACATAATTTGCAAAGTTCCTGTCTACCTATAAAGTGTATTTTGATATTGCGTACAGCAATCTATAAAAATCTTAAAACAAAGACACTTTGTGCAGAGTTGTGCTCTTTAGCAGCTCTCTGTAAATCTCAGAAAAAAGTAGAACTCCAAATGACTTTTGTGACCTGAATCTAAGTCTGCCGGCTTTCCCATTCAAAGTGCGTAAATGGCTACCTTTTCAACAATCAGATATTGTTTGGGTCAGATTGGCTATTGCAGAGAAGTAATAGATCACCTGTCCCAACTGTGGACCAGTGCCAGAACGTCTCTGTTCCCAGAGCCCAAACAGTCATGAATCAAATCCAGTTGTAGTTTGCTTTTCTGGTGCCCAACACTCTTAGTACAGAATGAAAACAGTTTTTATGAGTCAAGGCAAGTTGAGGAAAACAAGTTGAACATATACACAATACCCGGTATCCTATTGTTTTTAGTCATAAAGTATATGGACCTACATTACTTTTATTCAAAATATTTTGATGTTAGTTACATGCAGATAGAAAAAATGATATCAAGTTCCCTCCAGCAGTAAAATAAAATACACATTGTAGAATGTCTGTAGGGCATGTATAGTTTTGAAAAATGTATATACAAGTATACTTATCAATTTGTGGATGAGTGTATATTAAAAGATTACTTGTAAAGAATTACAGTGGGGCCTTGACTTACGAGTGTCCTGACTAATGAGTTTTTTGAGATACCAGCTGTCTCTCGGCCGATTTTTTGCTTTGAGTTGATAGAGTAATTTGAGTTAACGAGCTCCTTAACGAGCTCGGTCTCAGAACGAATTAAACTCATAAGTCAAGGCCCCACTGTATTTAAAACAGTGCATTTCTCCATAGGAAAACATAAATGCAATTTTGGTTGTCATGACAGCCTTCTGAAAAAAACTCAACTGAACTCAGACTAGAGTTACAGAGTACTTGAGTATGGTAAATTAACTATACTTATTGTCTGAAAAAACAGATTCTGGGTAGCCTGGCAGAAGAAATGGGACCACCTGTTTCTGTATCCCTCTCACCAGAGTCATCCAGGGACCGAGCTTGGGGCTCAGTGATAATAGGGAAGTGGCAGCAGATTGCATGGTCAGATTTCCTTTGTCATGGCCAGGTGAAAAGTTAGGTGATTCTTAGGGAAAAATGATTTCCAGGCCAAAGCAACTGTCAAACTTTGATAAAGTGGAATTTCTTTGTCAAAATGCTTACCAGCCAATTGATATAATACATTGGATGTGTGCGAGTGCCTGGCCGGTGTGCCTCAGTGGTTGAGCGCTGACTGTGAGCCGGAGGTCATGATTCCCGGTCAGCGCATGTGTAGGGGTTGCGGAGGATCATGTGACCAAAAAACAGTATGAAAAAATGTAAACTGTTATCACAAAGTTTCTTTCTATTTATACCTTCTATTTTCATGTTTGTGTAGTGAGTAGAACATAGGATTGGAAGTAGTTACAGTGAAAATGACCCCAACACTAATGGATAATACAAACAATGTCATGTAGTTTCTGACTCAGTCTAGTGGAGGTCTCCTTTCTGCCCCAACATGGCCCCCCAATCAGAGGGTTTGTCATTGAAGGGAATAAAATAGACTATATCATCCTTGGAACAGGGGTGGTCAGCAGGACGAGTGCATGAAGAACCTGAAGAAAATGTAAATGTTGCTTGCAGGAAACAAAAGACACCTACGTTATGAAACAGGGATGCACCACTGGGCTAACTAAAGAAAAGCCACTTCAAGATGACAAGCAATACTCTAAGAAAGCACAGACATTTGCAAATCATTTAGGTGGCAAGCAAAGAACCCTTTGTAGTTGCTATATAGTAATTTGCATATAAAGTTAACTTTCAAGTAAGCGTATCAACAGAGTAGGGGTTCTTCTCACAGTTATAAGTGTACTGACAGGAGCAAATGCTATTACAGTCAAGACCAAGCAGGGACAAAAATTGCACAGGGCACACAGAAGAGGATTACCACACAAGAACGGCTGAAGAGAGGCCTCTAAAATTTACCCAGAGAACAGAACCTGAATCACTCTGACTGGAGGCTTCCACTGATCCTGTACATGAGAATGACTGGGGAATATATGCCAGAGCTCCCCTGGAGATTGCCGTATGTATTTCTGTTAATAAATTCTGGCCTTTCTCAACCATCCTCACCAATCCTTTCTTCATAAATCCCAGAAATACAGACTGCTAATAAAATTGATATTTGGACCAGGTTGCCTTTATTTGTCTATCATAATTAGAATTGTGAGACCCAGCGGAGGAAAAGGCAGGTGTATAGAACTCAAATAGAATTTTGCTCTAACAAAATTTGTTACTGGCAGTCTGTATTACATGGTGCTTCTGTTAGCCACCTTCAGGGCTATATTACTGACTCTTGGTTAACCTCTTATTACCGTGATAACCAGATTCATTTATGGGCTTATAATTAACATGGCCTTTTATTGTAAATTCGAAATTGTGATTATCTCCCTACCTTTTTGATATGTTTCTTTAGCTGCTATTACCCAAATAATTCAGCTATATCCTCAACTTTTCTTGATTTATCTGGACAAAATAGGAAAGAAGACTATGTCTGAGCCATACAAACTTGCTGACTACACAGTTGCCTTCAGATATTGTGGACCATATAAAACCATAGTATGAAACTGTAGAGATCTTAGAAAAAGCAAGTCCATCAAATGAAGATACCCTTCTATAGGACCTGAACTTGATTATCTAGCTTCTGATTAGATAGTTCCAGTGACAGACATTGATGCTTCATGGTGAGATGGCTGGGTTTATTAGGGAAGGTTCTTTGTATCTTTAGTGGTCCTTGCTCACTGTGTTGAGAACACAGAATAAACTCTTTATAAGATAGGTCTTCAAATATTTATAGATAATTAGCTTGATTATTCTCTTATTCTTTAGGCTAAACAGCCATGAATACACAGAGTTTGAGTCTCCAGACATTCATTAGTCCATTAAACCTCTTGGAAATAAAGTTCACTTTGTCAATGCCCCTCTTTAGTGGGTACATTCAGACTATTCTCCACATATAATCTGACTTTGGAAATTACAGTGGGATGATTCCTCCGCACCTCCATCAACACCTGGATTCACATTCTGTATCAGTTTATCTAATCTTACAGTACATTTCTGGGTTCTTTGCAGCCTTATCACACATTGTGGTCAACTGAACTGTCTGGTCTTCTTCCAGAGCTAATATTTTCAAGATTGGGCTACCATATCCTGGAATAGGTAATTAAAAGAGTCGTTTTATATTGTAACTAGAGGCTCAGGGCATGAAATTTGTGCACAGGTAGGGTCCCTAGGCCTGGCTGGTGAACTGGGCCAATCTAAGGGGCAACCGGCGGGGCAATGGGGGGCCCCCACTGGCACCCACCTTGGCTGGCCTGCTCGCTAGCCCCACCCCTCACCACTGGCGGTCGCTTCCCTCTGCAGGATGTCATAGCAACTGGTTGTTCTGCCATTTGGTTTATTTGCATATTAGGCTTTTATTATATAGAATGTTAATCTTTTGGTATCATCAGAGCATCCCATTAATTGGAGATCCACTGAATCCACATGCAGCGTATTTGCTATTCCATCACATAGACTATAAAAAAAATGTAGACTAAAGGGTCAAGATTTTAAAAAACTACTAATTTTTACTGTTTCACCAAGGGATTTCTTAATTGTGACAATTAAAAAAATGGAAAGTATATAGAGATAATGTTTGGTGCAATGGTCCTATTTAGTGCTGAGGCAGCAGGTTTGCTTACCTTGGCTTTTGCATCATTAGTTTTGTCAACATAATGAAAGAGGTGAATCACACTTGGTATAATTATTAAAATAGTTTTGACGTCACAAACTCTTGAAGAGTTTTCAGAGACCTTCAAGGGTCTGCAGAACTAAGGATTGCTTCCCTGGAGCAATATATTGATTCCATCCACTATTTAGAAATTCTCTCTTAAAGATAAATTACTAATTCATATAATTGGTTTAAACACACATACACACACCCTTTATTCTATTCCCAATAATTAGTTTAACCAACTTGAAATTATTTGTTTTTAGTAATAGTAACTTTTAATACTATATTTCATGGCTAAAGTGGCAGTAAATAACCAAAAATAAAATAATATAGGAGAAAATATAATATGTATTTATTGTATCTCATCATTGAAAAATGTGGAAAGATTATCTTTTACTATATCATGCATTATATATGTGTACTTTGCACTGAAAATTAAAGACTATCCTTTTCCCTTACATACATTTATGATCATGTTTGCCTCTACCATTTAGCTACTTCACTTGTAATATTTTGTTATTACTAATTTTTTCACCCATTAAATTCATGAGTACATGTAAGTAAATGTAGTGCTTTTGAGTCTAAACAAAAATGTATAAATTTCACTTCAATATATATGTGGTAGGTTGGAGATTCAAGTAATATTTTTCCATTGTGATAAGTGCCGTCAGAATCTATGTTCTTTTTCAAAGAAAAAAAGAAATACTTTTATAAAATGCAGTAAAAACTGAACTTATGAATTTGCAGATCATCCTTTCTTGATACAGATAAGAACTGCTATTTTCTTAAATCTTATGCTCAAGGAAAGTGTTCCAGCTCACTGTCTCCTTTTTTTTTTTTTTATTCTCTGTTGGTTCCTACACATATAAATCCAGATTGTTCACGCTTTCCAGAGGTTTCCACACATTTTCCAGAATCATAGTGACAAACAATGGCTAGGCTGTTGAAAGGATGGGGAATTTAGATATAGTATATTTTCTGTGATGCTAAGCAATAAACACAACATCAGAGAATGCAATCTTCTCAGAATCAGTTTTATTTTAGATGAGAACAATATTAATAACTCTGATAAGTTAATAAAAATAAAGCCCTCTGGTTACTTCAGATAAAGGGGTAGAAAAACAACCTCTTTCAATTTCCTCTTACTTTAAGGATAAGTCATAGGGGGTATCCTTTGACTTTACAACGTTATGAGATGCTTAGATGAATTTTCAAAGCTTTACTAGTACATGTTTTCATTCTAAATTTTAAATTGTTCAGGAGTTAGAGTGACCATATGCAGCACACATGGAGAAAAAGTTGCTTAGAAGGGTGTATCACTAATCATTGATTTAATATCTGTATCTTAGAAAGTCCTTAGTTATTTGAGAAACTCATTAAAAACCCTATGCTGGGTATAAAACTCTTGGCAGATTTCACCAAGTAGAACTGATACCCTTTGTTTGTTTGCTGACCCCAGCAATATGCAGCATTGTCAAAAGCTTCCAATGCACAACCAGGCTGTGGGCTGATGGGAAGTAGCATCGGGCAAGGGATTCACCTAGAAGCCAGCTCTGTTAGCTGGGGGTTCCCCTTTGGTGCAAGGCATCAGGAGACCATTAATCCCAGGGGCGAAACTGCAAGCTCTGCCAAGCCATACGGTATGGACAGTGATGATGGCTGATAACACCGTAGACGGTCTTTTATCTTTCCAAAATGATGTGAAGGCTCTTGTTCATTTTTGTTTTTTGGGAACTACCCAGAAAATAGTGTTTGAAATCATCATCAATAGCATGATAACATATACAAAAAATATGATGTTAGATTTTTTAAAAATTTTATTTTATTGTTTGAAGTATTACAACTAGTAGTACATAGGTCTCTTTTTCCCGCCATTGACCTTCCCCCAGCCTCCTCTATCCCCCGGCACATGCCCTCACCCCACCTGCCCCCCAGTGTCTTATGTCCATTGGTTATAATTTGGAATAAAGAGGTTAGATCACCACTTCCAAAGGACCGTCTCTCCTCAATAGTCAGTTATCTTTCTAAACATTTCACTTTATTTGCCTCTATTGTTTTCCCTACGTTACGTGATCACGCATCCCCATCTTTCCCCACATATGGCTTCCCAGTCCACATTGAGAGGGAGAAAAAAAGAAAAATGTTGCCTTGTAAAATTCCTTTGCTCTCTCACTTTTTCTGTGTTGAGATAGCAGCCAGCCCAGCTGTGAGCAGAGGCTGCTTGGCGCTGCAGAAATGAGCATCAGCAGAACACGTTCAGGCCCTGTGCCAGGGAAATTAAGGGAGGAGCAGCTGGGTGGTTACCGGTCTGGTGAGGAGAGAGGAGACTATGTCAGCGCTCCCTCTTCCTCTCTGCCCATCTGCCCCTTTCCATCCTGCCTTCCTCCTTTTGTAGATTCTCCTTTCACCTGTTTAGGACTGGGGCCACGGAACTTTGAACTAACCAATTACTATTTTATTTATTGTGAGGTTCCAGGGAAACTTCTAATCTGGAAGGAAGCATTAAAACCTGCCTTTTCATATCCTTAGAGCAATATTTTAAAATTTTGTTATGTTGTGTAAATCATCTGAGACTTTGGAGGTCCTGGGTGAGGCAAATGGTCTTCATTTTTAATGCACACAGGGGTAGCAAAAGTAGGTTTACAATTATTTGTATGGCTAATAATACAATAATTAATAAAAATAACACAAGAATAAACTGTCTTTCATGTACTCACAACAGTAAACCTACTTTTGCCAACACCTGTATAAAGTAATTTTGACTGATGTGATTCCAAGGCTAATTTTTAGAAACACTGAAAAACTCCATTTTCACTCCCTTCCCAGCATGTCATCTAACCTTGTCGGTGGCATTAGGAGGATTTGGAAAAGCTTTCCAGATGAATCTGAGTCAGCACCCATCTTTCTTGACAAACGTTTTTCTAGTGTTCTCAGTCCTGGCTCTACCATAGAGTCATGGCGGGGAGGGGAGGGGGAGGGTGGTCCCTCAGCCCAGCCTGTGTCCTTTTGCAGTCCCGGACCCCTTGGGGGATGTCCGCCTGCTGGATTAGGCTCGATGCCCCTGGGGATCAGACATCCCTCTTGCAGTACGGGCCTCTCGCAGTCTGGGACCCCTCGCTCCTATTGCCCGCCCACAGTGGAGGTGGGAGAGGCTCCCGCCACTGCCACTGCCACTGAGCTCGCCAGCTGTGAGCCCAGCTTCTGCCTGAGTGGCGACCCCCCTGTGGGAGAGCACTGACCACCAGGGGGCAGCTACTGCATTGAGTGTCTGCCCCCTGGTGGTCAGTGCGTGTCATAGCGACTGGTCATTCTGCCATTTGGTCGATTTGCACATTAGGGTTTTATTATATAGGATAAGAACATTTACTACATTATGATGAGATAGAAGAATGGAAAAGCCCTCAGAGAGAGAGGATCCAGTTAACCTGCTGCTCATTCCTATAGCACTTTGAGGGGCAGTGTTCTTCAAAAATAAATGTAAGACAGTCAGAAATGAGCAAAGTACTGAAAGACAGAAGGCAAGCTTGCATGTATAGTATTTTCTCTCCTTTCCTAATACTACATGGAAATGTAGGGAAAAAATGGAATTAAATACTTAAAGCAAGCTTCTAAATGTAGTGGATTTCTTTCAAATTCAAGTTTTAGAGTTTAATACAGTGGTGACATTTATTTGGAAGTTATGTACTAAATATTTTTATGTATCAGGCACGATTCTCAAAGCTTTACAAGTACAAAATTATTTAATATTTACCATAACATTTGAGATAGGTACAATTATAATGTTGGGGAAGAAAATAAGATGCAAAGAGGTAAAGTAATTTACTTAAGGTGACATAACTAAAAAGGTGCTGCACCTGTGCTCTGAACTACTATGTTATTTAGGGAAAAAAAGTCACAGCTGCTGCTTAGTCCGGAAATGTCCTGAAATTTTATTTTGCTAAAAAACCACTTTTTTGTGACCTAAATTTTTGTTTCCATTTCCCCAGTGTCATTTTTCGCATTTGTTTATAGTCTTTTTGTCCTTTCTTGGGGAAAACATCTTATATCACTCCTGTTTATGACTTGTAATATGAATTTTCTGTTTTTAATTAGTTGACAAAAGTAACTGGGGGAAAAAAAACCACCACCACACACACACACACACACACCCTGCCCTTTCAATCACAGGATGTTTTGAATTCATTGCCTTAACTAAGTTGAGATATTTGGATAAGTAAACAGAGGTGAACATATTTCACTTTCAAATTTTCCAAGGCAACATTAGCAGCTTCCTCTGAGAAAGATGAATTTGGCCATTTGAAGGAAGTCTCCACCAAATTTAATCCCTTTCCTAGAATTTGTTTTTCATATTATTTATCACATTGATAGGTTTCTACATATTGTGGGTTTGGCAAAGTCTTATGTAGAAGGGCCAGAAAACTAATCTCTTGATACTTCTGTGTCAAAAAAATCAGAGTAATCCAAGCTGTCAGGTGTCAGAAAAGTCTACACCTTATAAATTCTTGGCCCAGATTTGTAAAACTAGTGCTTTTGAATAAACCTTCAATTTTCTAATTTATGATGAACAGTGTGGTGGTTTCTTGTGTTACGGCCCACATTTTTCAGAAAAAGAAAGTATGAGAACCAAGGAGAGCAAAAGAAGAGTGTTGTTGTTTCTTTAAACCATAAACTAAGTCTGTAATAATTGTGTGATATATTGAAAGATTAAAATGGACTAGATAGTATACAATAGATAACTTCATAGGACTTATTTCTGTTCTTTCATACAGGATTGAGGCTGGAGAAATTTATTTGGAGCTCTGATTACAATTAGTAAGAGAGTTGACTGATCTAAGGACCTATATTTTCAGTATTTTTACTTTTTTTCCCCTTTAGGTTTTAATTTCTATTTACCTCTGAGCACATATCTACAGGGCAGCATAGTGTTGGTGACTAGCTGGTTGGAGGTCTCACCTTTTGGGCAGATCCTCAGGTATTTACAACTTTGTCTCCTGGGCTCAGTCCCCTGGTGCTTGTGACAAGTCATTTGCACATCTTAGTTGAAAGAGCGTGAGTTCTGGAAGGTATATTGGCTTGAGTATAAATTCTGACTCTGATAATTACTCTCTGTATGACTTCATAAAAGTTACTTAACTCCTCAAACATTCATTTTCTTCCTTTGTAAAAAATAAAATACAAATGTCTACTTCATAAGGTTGTTATGACTAGTCTATGATTAATAACAACAGCAGCAACAACAACATAACTAAGCTTTGCAATAGCCAAACCCTCTTCTGCAATGCAGAGCCCAATTTTGCTCAGCCAATACGAACTGGTTTTCCTCTTCGACTTCCCAAACTTTCACCAGAAAAGTAATCTAGATATTTTTGCCCATATCAGAGAAAGTTTTCTAAATAATCATTTATTAAAGAGCCATCTCTAAACTTCAGAGCTGGGTCAGGTTAAACCTAAATCTTTGTGTGTGTGTGTGTGTGTGTGTGTGTGTGTGTGTTTATAACCTCTATTCATTTTTAACAAGAGTTATGCAAACATCTCCAACGATTGAATCTAGCATTAAATCATGAAAATCCGGGGTTTTGTACTCCTTTAAGTGTGTTTTAGTATGACATTGGCTGTACTTTGAGCTAGACTAGTGGTTCTCAACCTTGGCTGCACATTAGAATCACCTGGGAATCTTTTTAAAATCCTGATTTCTGGGCCTTATCCTCCGGAAATTCTGTTTCTTTGTTACTAATGTTGTGACCCCTATACCAAAGAAACAGAATTTCTGGAGGATGAGGCCCAGAAATCAGGATTTTAAAAAGATTCCCGGGTGATTCTAATGTGCAGCCAAGGTTGAGAACCACTGAACTAGACCATGCTTCTCAAGGCAATGCAAGACAATATGAGACTACTCTCCTAACCTCCACGAATGCAAATAGCCAAAGGCCTGTGCATTGCTAAGAATTCTGTGCACAGTTTTCTGGGGTACCATCAACATTTCATCAGTAGTCGAGCAATCTGGTTTTCATCAATGCAGATACACAGCTTATCTGTAGACAGCCAGTAAGTGAGCAGATTATCTTCAAGAAAAAGAAATTATACTTTCAGACTAATTCTCTCTTGGAAAACAAAAATAACAGGAATTAGTAATTCATGGCTGAGGAATGCAAACACTAGAGAGTCAGCCTTATTGGGGAGAAGGAAAAGAATATTCAATTTATTGCTTGCTCTGACTTATTGCAAAATGGCACTTGATAAAGCTGTATCTGAGACATATTTTCACTAGACATGCTTTACACTCAAAGTGATAAAAAAGGTTAAAAACATGTTTTTCCTGTGCATTTCACTACTTATTTTCCTATTGTTGTGAAGTGTTAAATGTTAGATATTACCTCACATCTGCAAGTGCAGAGTATAGAAGATTAGCTTCCTTCGATCAGCCCAAATGCACCCTGATGACCCACATCTGTTCTCTTCTTTGAGCCAATTCCACATAATGTGGATGAGTCAGAGAAAAACATGCTGGCTCAGTCAACAGCAGTTCTTTTTCTTCATTTTAGCAAGGACTGGGACATAGAGCTGCAAATGGTTTTAAAATATGTATCTAGTCCTTTCTCTGCCGGAAGGCAAGCATATGGCAGACAGTATTTTCATTTCGAAACATCTCCTGGAGAAAAGATTTTACAACTTCCTTGAACACATTCAAGTGTCCAGAATTCACAAAATGAATTTATCCATTCTCTCTTTTTGCCATTTTAGCTAAATGTCTACTGCTGAAATTGGCATTTATTCAACTTCACCCTGCTCTCAGCTTCAAGGGCTGCCATTCTCCCTTCCACATAGGTTAACGTTGTCACTGGCTAGGGAGTCACGGATAGCATGGCATTTTAAGAATCATGGTGGTATATTTGTGGTGAAAGGGAAATGGCTCATCTTATTAGTTATTGCTTTACAAAACATAGAGTGTCTGCTTCTGTGGCTTCCTTATGTGCCTTTGGAAGCTCTTTTATATCTGAGTGTGTGGACAAAAGAAGTGCACAGTAGAGGACCACAGAGATTTTGCTTTGCATTTTTTCTGCTCCCTGGAGCTAATGGCACCTTCACTGGAGTTTGAAGTGACATAATCCCACAGTGTAGGAGCTTCGTGACCTAGGGAAAGGATGCCTTCCACACCTTTCCTCAGGGCGGAAATACAACTCTGAAATCTTTCTGTTGTTTCGCTGCCCAAGATTCTCCTCCTTCAGGAGATTTCAAATTGTTTTGTGAAAGAATAAAAAAAAGATGCTCAAATGTGTATTTGGAGAGAAGAAGGCAGTTTTCCATTCCTAAACACAGTTCCTAAACTTGAAAATACACTTTGTTAATAAACTTGCATTAACAAACACACTCAACATGACAAGTATGAAAATAATGGTACTTGTTTGGAGGTGAGAAGATATGGTCTCAATTACTTGTTCCCCATCTTCTTTCTGCGTCCAGCATGTCCCTCGGCCCCCTGGAGTAAGTAATGGGAAGGACTAAATGAAAGGAAAGAACAGGCTGAAAATGAGGCCAGTGTACCCAAAAATGTGTTTGCTCAGATCAGGGTCTATTCTCATGAGCAATTACACTGAAGTCTTTATTTCTCTGCTATTAAAGTGTGTTATATCCCCCAAATAAAAGAACACAGGTACATTTAAAATACAAATACTCAACTTGTGTTTTATTTGTTATAAATTCCAGATTTAATTCTTGATAAAGTTATAGAAGTGAATTAGGGATTTTGAAGTTTGAAAGTGGCAGAAATTTAATTCAGTCTTGAGGTTAACATGAATTTATTGGCTCATGTGACCAAAAACTTCCAGGCAGTAGATATGACTTTAGATATGGCTGATCCATACATTTGTCTTCCAACAGCATCCTCCAGTATCTCTCTGCTTCTCTTGGTCTCAGTTTTGCTTTCTTCTCCATGAGCTTTATTTTCAGAAAAGATCTTCCCACATTTAGAAAAAGGATAGCTATTTACCCCATATATATTGTTGCAGTGTTACAATACCAAAGGAAAGAAAGCGTTTCTTTGCTGACATTCCCAGAAGTAGTCCTGTGATTGTGGCTTAATTGACCTGACTTGAGTGCCTTCACAATCCTTGAATATTTCAGTGCTTCTGGGATATATCTGAATGAGTCTGTCTGCCTTTTCTTGTTCTGATCAGCTCAAGATAGTGACAATGGTTGGTAGCTCATGTAATAGGAGAAATATACCAGGTGAGAGGACCCCTGAACAAAGAGGCTTCCAAGATTTTTGTCTTTCCTCCTGTGAGAAGGGTTATCAGAGAGCTCAGAAACCACATCTACTAGAGTGTAAGGCACACAAGCCTCCTCACCAAACCATTACAACTGGCCTTATGTGTATCTTCCTTACCTGTTGCAACATTGCAGAATCTATGAATTTTCCATTTAGTCAATTTAGGGGCTCATCCAGCCATATGATGTCAACCTCAAACAAATGATTCATTGCCCATAGGAAAGTCAAAATACTCTTACCCGAGGAAAAGAAACTGGGAAGAAGAGGAACAATATCCACTCCAGTATGTATTAAAAATACTCTTTCTGATAATTTTTATTTTATGAGTGGTAACGGTGGAAACCTCCTGTGTGTAAGGATATTTGTGATGGGGAATTTTTTTTATTATGATGTGTATACAGTTGACCCTTAAACAGTACAGTTTTGAGCTGCGTGGGTCCACATATGTGTGGATTATTTTTCAACATACATTTGGTCCTTCATTTCCTCAGGTTTTACATCTGCAAATTCAACCAACCATCGATTAAAAATAGTATTCTTGACTGGTGGTTGGGAACCAAGACCTCCTGGTTCATAGGTTGATGCTCAACCACTGAGCCACATAGGCTGGACTGTACCACAGCTTTTTTATTCCACTTATCTTCTGATGGGCAGTTGGGCTCTTTCCAGATCTTGGCTATGAGATGATAAAGATTCCACACACAAAAAAAATAGGAACATAATTAACTTTGAAAAGGACATAGCCACCAGACTCGATACGTAGAAGTGAAAAGTAATTTAGTGGCATACCAGAAGCTTGAGAAAAATATAAAGTCACAATTGGCTGAAATCAGATAATAATTCTTCAGGCAAAAGAGGAGTCTCTTGAAATGTTGGAAGCTCTATTTTTGTAATTTATTTTTCATTTACAGTTGACATACAATATTATATTAGCTTCAGGTGTACAACATTTGTATAACCTTACAAAATACTCATCCCAATAGGGAGGCTCTTGTTTTGTAATGCAATTTTAGGTTTACACACTACTGGAGAAATTACAGAGCTAATCATTCAGCTGCACATTTAAGTGTGTGAGAACATATGATAACCACTCGAGAATGTATTGTAATAGTAATCTCGTTGGTAATGTACATGCATATTAAGATACTTTCCTTAACATTGATGTTACACAGGGAAATAAAGACATGACATTTCTAGTACAAAAGAAGCTTGTCTTCTATGTCCAGTACTTTGTGGAGTGCTTAGAGCAGCGGTTCTCAACCTGTGGGTCACGGCCCCTTTGGGGGTCAAAAGACCCTTTCACAGGGGTCGCCTAAGACCATCAGAAAACACATACATAATTACATATTTTTTTGTGATTAATCACTATGCTTTATTTGTGTTCAATTTGTAACAATGAAATTGGGGGTCACCACAACATGAGGAACTGTATTAAAGGGTTGCGGCATTAGGAAGGTTGAGAACCACTGGCTTAGAGCATTAAAGCAACATCTGGACAATACTTGCTTCATAAAACCAATTAGGTAAGCAAACATTCATTGACTGTAATGGCATTCTAACAGCTAAAATGCATATTTCAAAATAAAACAGGAAGGGAATTTTTCTCTTACAGGTAAATATTTTCAAGATGAACACATTTCATTCATTGCACTGAAACTAGCCAAGCAGAATTCAGCCAGCTGAAATCTCTTGCAAATTGCTCCATAGTTGGCTACTGTGGCACACACCCTTATATGTAGAGGCTGTCTGCAGGATGTAACTGACTCCAACCAACACTTTGGTCAAACACTTTTCTTTTTTCAAGGCACCAGCCAAACATTATTTTTTTAAAAGCAAAAATGTTTTCTGGGTGCACCCATTAATGTACATCTGTGGCTTTTCTTCCCTGAAATCTGAATAAATTGAACAGTCTGGTCTATTTCTGGTTAATTATGAGAGACTTAATGTTAATTGCTGTGTTTTCATACCATTAATTCTCTTCACAAAGAGTTCTGCAGGTTGGTTTACCACATCCCCCCATCAGTTCCTACCAGAAATCAGCCAGCCAACTAGCACAGGAACCAAGTGTGGAGGAGACAAGCAGTTCCTGGACATTTGTAATTCTTTTCATTCTGAGGGGCGTTTTTAAAGGATGAATAAAAACTAGTTTTTCTTCGACCGTTTCTTTCTAGAAGAGGTTGTTATTGTCATTAACACTTAGTTTAAAGAACATTTTCTTGAATTTGGAACTTCGGATTTGTTTTTAATTAGATGGAATTGAAAGTGCACAAAAATGGTCTGATGATTCTGACTTAACTGATGAGATTAAACAGAAAGTCAATTTTTCTCTATATCCTTCCTTAATGATTTATTCTAAACTCCCTTCCTTATTGTGAATTTAAAAATTACTTTTATAAATTGATGAATCTCAGAGAGAAGGTAGGGGTGGGTGGGTGAGAGATTAACCAAAGAACTGGTATGCATATATGCATAACCCATGGACACAGACAATAGCGTGGTAAAGGCCTGGGAGGTGAATAGAGGGGGTCAGTGGGGAAATAAAGGGGGACATCTGTAATACTTTCAACAATAAAGATAAAAATTTTTAAAAGAATAAAAATTACTTTTATAAATCTCTACTAGTCTCACTGCAAATATTCAGTGTGTAGAATAAGAGACTGAAATTTTATGAGGGTTTTATGGTAAGCAGAGAAGTATTAATTGTAGGAAATATAAAACCTGATTCATATACATATGAATATCTATCTCCAGATAGTTATATATATATAGTGCAAAATTATTGGCTACCATTTTCTGAGAAAAAAAATAGGAACAACATTGGCAGTAGATCAGAGTCAGCAGATTTTGAGGCCTGGCTCCACATATATATAATTTTAACTTGTCTATACCTCTATTTTGTTTCTCGATTCCTTTTAACTAGATAAATTTGTGTCTTTCATCACTGTTCCTAAAGCTCATGTGTTATCATTTTAAATGACATGTGTTTGAACTCAAGGTAAAAAGAGTTTCGTCCTTTTCCACAGTGATTTGTTTAAAGTCATCATATATACTTAGTAGAAATAACTCTGGCAAACACAATTGCTAGCTGTGGTTTCTTTTCTTTTTCCCCAAGCTTGTTAGAAGTTGTGTGAATGAGGAGAAAATTTAGAATTTGTAGAAATTTCCATTTTTTATTTTTATTTTTTAGTTGCTTTATGTGACTATGTAATTAAATGCTATGCTCCATCTGCAGTTTGGTCATGGAAAAGGTTATTTTGTGGAGTGTCCAGGATCATTGTTTTTCTTGCTTTATAAATTCTTTGTATTTAACAGATATATATTTAAGAGCATCTATATTTTTCTTGCTTCTACTAATTATTTTTCATTCACACAATTAACACATACTGACTGACCATTGATGATGTGTCTGGACCTCACAGCTTAATTAAGGAATCAGACATGAACTGGAGAGGTAATAGGGCCAGGAAAGCATTTGAGAATCAATAATAGGGCCAGGAAAATATTTGAGAAATGGAGAGCAAGAGGGTGCCTACCACAAACACATTCATTTCCATTCACTTACCATCTGTCCTTTGTTATTTATCTACTAGAGGCCCAATGCGCGAATTCGTGCAGGAGTGGGGAGTCCCTCAGCCCAGACTGCACCCTCTTACAATTTGAGACCCCTTGGGGGATATCCAAGTGCCGGTTTAGGCCCTATCCCACACGGCCTAAACCGGCAGTTGGACATCTCTCTTGCAATCCGGGACCGCTGGCTCCTAACCGCTCACCTGCCTGCCTGCCTGATGGCCCCTAACCACCTCTGCCTGCCTGCCTGATCACCCCTAACCGCCTCTGCCTGCCTGCCTCATGCCCCTGACTGCTCCCCTGCCAACCTGATTGCTCCTAACTCCTCTCCCCTGCCGGCTTGATCACCCCTAACCGCTCTGCCTTGGCGCCTGCCACCGTGGCTTTGTCTGGAAGGACGTCCGGAAGACGCCCGGCCTAGTTGGTCTAATTAGCATATTACCCTTTTATTAGTGTAGATTCATTCAACTCTACTATTTATGACTCCCATTAGCAAAGACAATGACAAGTTTTTCTGTTTTATCAAAATATATATGACAATTTGCTTTTTAGTTGTACTTGTGTAGTTAGGAAAAACTTTTAAATGATGATGATAATAGATTAAATCATGTTCAAAACTAGGTCTTAATTTTCTTCTCTATACTTGAAAAACTCCAACTTTGAATATATTTCAAGATTTAAAATAAAGTTTTCTATCATATTACATATATATGATACATAATACTAAATAGCTCAAAGCAGTTTTTCTTATATAAAATAAATATTTAATAGTGTGTAATTTTTAGACAGCTTAATTCCACTAATCACAACAGCAAATTAATCCATTTGCTCAGTTACAGAAGAATGTATGCACATGCAAAGCCATGTCACAATTTACTTTAAATTGCATTATTCCATACAATTACAATATATGGAAGTCTGTGGGCCCTAAGACCACAGTTCTAAGATATAGTTATAAAAAGTATGAAAAGGTGAAGGGAGAAAGAAGTTACAAAATAGTAATGAGTGGAGTACAGCATAGAGAACATAGTAAATAATATTGTAATTACTCTGTATGATGCCAGGCGGGTACTAGAATTATCAGGGGGGATCACTTTGTAAGTTACAAAATTATCTACACACTATGCTGTATACATGAACAGAATATAAAATAGAAATAAATAAATAAATATGCTTTAAAAAGTATTAAGATTTTTAAGAGTTTTAAGATTTAGTTTTCTTGACTATATTGGACAAAATCTTTCTAAAGTAGAAGAGTCAGGTGACCTTTATGTTTCCTGGATTTTTGTTCCTTGATAGCCCAATGCATGGTATTTAGAGACCTTTCAAAATAAGGGAAGGATTGGAAGTATAATTTATGGCTTTTGCTTGGCAGGAAATTATTGTTCTGTTCTCTGTCATGGAATATATGTGATAACACTAAACTATAGTTTTCCAATAAGATTTTTGTTATGTTGCCAAATGACTGTTTGCTTATTGAGGAAAGGGGAAAACAAAACAAAACAAAAAAATAACCTTGCAATATTTTTGCCTTCCTGTGATATTATGGTCATTCTTGGTCAACTCAAACTTGTGGAAGAAAACGTAATTTTTTGTGACCATTCTGTTCTATTTACTTAAAGTATAGAGTGTGGGAAGAGAGAGTCTGTCTAGATGTTATCCTTGTGCACAGAAAATAGAAAATTGTAAAACATTTTAATCACTACATCTAATTGTAATAGAAAATAAATCACTGAAAACAACGTGAGAAGTATTTCAACTCAATCTAAAATAAAGAATGGTAACAAGAAAACAGGAAACTGGCTAGAACAGGAATTAGTAATAATTCAAGATGTGATTTAGGACTCAAAAGTTCCCAGCCTGCCTTTCTCTGCATGTGATTTCAGAGCACTTATTGAGGAATATCTATCTGTGCTTTAGTTTTCTTATTTACAAAATGTTAATGTATAGAACAATTTTTTGAGCCTCCTCAAAACTGATCAATAAGCTATAAGTTGACCCTATTTGTCATCTTATTTATCTGGCTGGAAAGCACTACGATCAGATCACACACTATGGATGATTATGTAGGAGAAATGGAACTTTTACAGTTATAAAGGCCCTTTCATATTTTCATGCTCTGAGAGATTTTTTTAGAATCCTTAACATTTAAATTATTAATTGAATAAATTCTCCATCCAGAATGTTTCTTTTCAGGGATTCATTATTTAAATAAATACGATATTTAAATGTGCTTGGTTATATAGTAGCACAGTCCCCCTCCCTTTATCCCTGGGGGATACATTCCAAGACCTCTAGTGGATGCCTGAAATTGTGGATAGTCCCAAACCTATATACACATATGCACATACATACCTATGATAAAGTTTAATTTATAAATTAAACACAATAAGAATTATTAATAACTAATAAAATAGGATAATTATAACAATATAATGTAATAGAAGTTAGTTATGTGAATGGCTTTGGGACCATTATTAAGTAAAATAAGGGTTACTTGAACGCAAGCACTAAAATACCATAACAGTCTATCTGGTAACCAAGTGACTAAGTATCTGACAGATAGATAGCGAATGCAGCATGGATACACTGAGCAAAGGGATAATTTATATCCCTGGTAGGATAAAGTGAGATGGCACAACATTTTGTTATGCTACTCAAAACTGTGCTTAATTTAAAATCTATGAATTGTTTATTTCTGCAATTTTCCTTTTAATATTTTAGAACCAAGGTAACTGACACCACAGGCTAATGGGGAGCTACTGTAGTGAACTGTAGTTATTCTGGTAGCAATCATGACTGTACTGGCTACTACGAAGAGAGTCTGGATCACTAAGAACCAACTATCCAGAAAAACAGGATTTAGCCATCAAAAGAGCACAATTTGCAATATCCAATTTTCTCCTTCATGCTGGCTTTGCAAATCAGTGTTTACTTTATTTGGGTATGTAAAAATAAATTAAACAAAATTTAAAAATTCTATGACAATGCAAAATAAGAGTCTTTAATAAAACCCTAGCCACATATCCATGATGCATTGGACCATCACATTTGCCTAGTGTAATTTATAAGGAGTTTTCTGCAAGGTCTGCAGATTATAAGATGAGTACCCACTGGTTTTAGTTACAAGATACAACCAAATAGGATACCAGCATAACTTGAATCCTATGCCTTCAACCAGTTTCATGTACCTGGCAATTAATTACAAACTTATTGGGCACTTACTATGATTCTTACCATATGGCCTTGAGCTCTATAAAACATAAATTTTTCCCTTAATAAGTTTAGAACACTTTTGGAGAGACAAAAATTTAATATTTGCAAAAGTAAAAAAAAATTGCTTGCTAGGTTTCTTCTGTCTTCCCTTATTTATTAAGAATGTTCTTTCATCTTAGGCCCTCATCCCTCAGAACAGAACCGGAATTCCCTGGATAAACAATAAAACTTTATTGTTATTGTTGACACTATTCCAGATGCCCCATTTCCCACCCCCTTTGCCCACCTCCACCTAGCTCCCACTCCCCTTTTCTTCTGGCTATCACCACACTGTTATCTGTGTCTATGTGTTATACATGTTTTTGGCTTCTCCCTTCACCTTCTTTCATCTAATCCTCCTCCCCAACCTCCCCTATGACAGCTGTCATTCTGTTCCATTCATTCATGCCTCTGTTTCTATTTTGTTTGTCAGTTCATTTTGTTCATTAGATTCCACAAATAAGTGAGATCATATGGTATTTGTCTTTCTCTGACTGGCTTATTTCATTTAGTAATAGTAATCTCCAGGTCGACATATTTTTAAGTGCATGGTTCTTGATGGTTGTTACGCTTTATGGTAAATGTTGTGCCTTTTTTTGGAATATAAAATATATCCCCATAAATGTCATATCAAATATTTGAGCTCAATTCTATTCTGCATCCCAACTCACAGAATAACAAGATTTAGAAAGTATTATGTGTCAGATCTCCCTAAGAACATTCGAAGTCAAATTTAGAGGAGCCAGTGTAATGGAACAAATAACAGCGTTCACATTCTATTTAGCTATGGCTTATTATTTTAAAAAGCCATATGTTATGATACGGTGTTTGGGAAATTTAATATGCTGTCTTTCCTTAGGTTCCTCATAAACAAATTGTGGATGAAAAATGTGAAACCCCTTTAATTTTCTATTTGCAAGCTAGAATAATTCTTCTAGAATCTAAATATTTTATAGATATTACACATATTTTTTCATAGTTATGTGTCTTTTAAGATTGAAGTGTGCCTTTTGTGTGAACTACCTCAGGGAATAACAACAATGGAAATCACTTTCGCCATAACATGTGATGCACTCTATACCACATAATCATTCACAGCATCTTTTAATGAATCTCTTGACATCAGACGGCGTTTCTAATCAGGCAGAGGTTTTGCAGGTGGGTTTTGCAGTGGTCCTTTGAAACCACAAACTCATGACAAGAACTGACATGACTTTTTAGGTTGGAGGGCTACCATCAGCACTCAGCTCAAGTAAATATCTCTATGGCTCCCAGTCTTTAACAGGCGAAAAGGTGTCAGTCATCCTTATGAATATACCTGAGGATATATTTCCTCTCCAAAATATGGAAGAAGTTCCATTTTGGTTTAATTCTCAAATGCAAGTTCAGATAATTTATCCATATTTCCAATAGAAAAGTTAAGAGCAGCCTTGCCCGACCGGTGTGGCTAAGTTGGTTGAGCGTCGGCCCATGAGACCAATTGGTGTTTTCTCTCTCACGGATGTTTCTATCTCTCCCTCTACTTTCCTCTCTCTGAAATCCATAAAAATATTAAAAAAAATAAGAACAGCTTGATTTCCAGGTTTCTGTGTCCAGATATATCTTAATAGGTTGGCATCAAGTGAAAACATATAATTATGGAAGCTTTTCTATCAGTGTAAATAAATTATATTCAGAAGTCATTCCATAATATTTGTGTTGAAAATATTTTTTTTGCAACAGTAGAGATCAAGAAAGAAATCATACAGTTTCCAGGGACAAATTTTGAATCTGAGAAGTCTGACTACTTTTTTTTTTTTTTTAAGTACTGTGAACTCAGTTGCAAAGACAGCCCCGATTGTAATGATTGTTGGCTTTCACAGTAACACTATTGAGTTCTTTGTGATAATGCAGTGAGAAGCCCATAATAACATCATTGCTCTTTCAAGGTGCCTCTTTTTTATGGTGACTAATAAAGATGGTGCCATTAAACATGTTAACTGGAGTTCTGAGAAAGATTGTAGTAAAATGTAGGGGCTGTTTTGTGCTTCAACCTTCTTAATTACCTTTCACTCCCCATATGACAAATCCTGAGGAAATGCGGAAAAGACAAGAATCTGTGAGAAAAATCTCAAAATGTTACCCTGCCCTTACTTCCCAGAAGCGTCAACAAGCAGCGACAAAGCTTAAATATGCTGCACAGTCTTTGTAAATCAGATGTAGTTCAAGGAAAACAAAACATGTGAGAAAATGAGGCTCTTCTAGTTTCTATAGAAGTCAGAGTACACAATCCAAACAAATCCAAGTGAAACATTTAAAATATTGTGTAGAATCTATTTTCTGTCTTTGCCAATTTTGCGTCAGCCTTCAAAACCAGTCCCTCTCTCCATCCCTCCCTTCTGTCTTTCTTTCATCAATCATTCTTCAGGTGCCCCCTAAATGCCAGATACCAGTGTGTAAGGATGGTAGGACCCAGTTCTTGCCCTCGTGGAGCTTATAGTCTAATGTTGGAAAAGAAACTGGAAATGAAAGAAATGACAACACCCAATGAGGAGAGCTCCTGTGAGGTTGGAGAGAGGAAGGCTGCAGGGGCGGGGGCAGGGCAGAATCGGGTGGAGCTGTATGCAAGACAGTAGGAATAAATTTACACTTAACTTTTTTAAGCAGGTGAGCTTGCAGAGAGACCTTTCCTAAACCATTTCCCTCACTTTTGAAAAGAAAATGTTAGTTTACTCCAAAGAATTTTAGCTACACTGAAAATTACATATAATTCTGTGTTTTCCAAATGAGACTAAACTGCCTGCTTGGTGTGGTTGCTTTATGTTCTTATGTTCAAAATGGCAGGAATCGCTTCCGGCCAGCTGGCATTTCACAAGGCTGCAAGCTTCTTTTCTAGGAATACACAATCTCGGTCAGGCTGGGAAACTTATAGATGCCAGTTCTGTTCTCTGGTGGATTGGTTAAGTGTCCTGTCTCTTTTATGTGACATGAAAAATTGATTGAATTTCAGCCACATAAAGCCATCGTTACATTGCCAACACTCTCAGATTCTGTTATCTCAAATACTTAAAGCGTGGGGAGAAAAAAACCCAGTTCCATTCAAAGTATTCTATAGAAAATGTCAACTTAACATCATTGTGACTATAGACCATGGAAGTTTCTGGAAATGACTAGTTAAACTGTATTTTCTGTACTTTGGTTAAGCAAAATGAGAGGTGACAAATTTAATAAAACTATTAACTCTATGGACATGGACATAGTGATGTGAAAAAAAAATTAAAATGATTATGTGGGTCATTAAAAAATAGTATGTTCAGTGTTCCTAGGATTTGAAAAGTTGATGGGAGGTAATTGAATAATTACTAAAATTCTTAATTCTACTCCACCAGCTTGTTTGGTGGGGACTAGAGACTGGAAAGGGAGGTTGAGAGAATAAGGCAATGTAAATTCTGCCACTGAATTATACTGTTCTACTCTCTAGTTAGGTTTTTAAATTGCCCAAGTCTTTCTTTTATCTTTTTTGTTTTTTAATCCTCACCTGAGGGTACATTTTCCATTGATTTTGAGACAGAGTGGAAGGGAGAGGGAGAGACAGAAAGGAACACTGATGTGAGAGAGACACATTGATTGGTTGCCTCCCACATGCCCCCAAGCAGGCCAGAAGCCTGCAACTGAGGTACATGCCCTTGACCAGAATTGAACCTGGGACCCTTCAGTCTGCAGGTCGATACTCTATCCACTGAGCCAAACTGGCTAGGGAGTCTTTCTTTGATGTTTATCTTTCTTCATTTGTGGAGGGGTTTCCTTTTCAGCAATTAATGTGTTCCTTCTGGATCAAGTTATCATTAACTAGAAGCCTGTGGCACGAATTTGTGCACAGGTGGGGTCCCTCAACCTGGCCAGTGATGGAGGCCTATTGGAGAGCCAGCCAGCTGGGGGGAGGAACCCTGGGAGGTTGGCCAGCCGGCCCCCTGATCGGGGCCATGGGGAGCCAGCTGGCTGGGAGGAGGGGCCATGGGAGGTTGGCGATCAGGGGGGCTGGCCAGGAAGGGGGAGGGGCTGTGAGAGGTTGGCCTCTGGTTGGGAGAAGCCACAGAAGGTTGGCCGGCCAGCCTCCCCAGATGGCCCCAATCAGGGGCCGGCCGGCTGGGGGGAGGGACCACGAGAGGTTGGCGATTGGGGGAGAGGGGGCAAGCCAGCCGGGAAGGGGTGGATCCACAGGAGGTGGGCTGTGGGAGCACACGGACCACCAGGGGGCAGCTCTTGCTTTGAGCATCTTCCCCCTGGTGGTCAGTGCATGTCATAGTGACTGGTCAACTGGTTGTTCTGGTCTTTCTGGTCATTTGGTTGTAACAGTTGCCTAGGCTTTGGTATATATAGATGCCTAAAAACCACAAAACACACTATGGCTATTACACATCTGGGTAGTCTGAGCAGACACTAAGCCATGCCCCTACAACACTGTATTTGTACTCTTAGCACATTTACGTGATTCCATCATAATTATTCTTTCCCTCTAAGGCTAGATGCTATGTGTCTTTTCTTGCTCACTCAGGCATCTCAGAGCCTAATAGAACACTTGACTATAATAAACTTCTGTTCAATGGATGAATAAATGAATGAGTGATTGATTGAATAGGTAAACCATAGAAAAGTATTCAAAATAAATACAGCTTTTAATTGCCTGTTCATTTATTGTCCTGTTGTTGGAGAAATTGTTTCATGTTGTTTTCATTTAAGTCTAGTGGCTTCTACACAGAATCTCAGTAGTTGTATTTTGCAAAATTTACATTGGGTAGATTATATTATTTCCCCAGGGGAATATTATTATTAAAGAGTATGGAAGATTTTATTTCCCAATATCCTGTCCCTATGTTTTTCTTAAAGTGTGGCATTGGCATTTCTCCCAGGAGGGGTGAGTTCTTTATTCCCACCACTGACTGCAGACTAATCTTAGCGACTCGCTTCTAAGGGGCCGTGGTGCTGGAGGTGACTGAGTGACTTCTGAGAGGCTAGGTCATAAAAGGTGAACAGCTTCCACCTGGCTCTCTCTTCTTTCTCTATGGAGACACTTGTCCTTGGAACCCAGCCACCATGCTGTGAGAAAACCCAGACCATAAGAGAGTGTTCTAGTTAACACTCCCAGCAAAGGTCTCAGCCCACAGCCAAACATCCACTGGCAGACCTATGAGTGAGGGTGTCTACAGAGGATTTTATCCCCTTGGAGCCTTCCAACTGAGGTCCCAGATGTCAAAGAGAAGAGAGAAGCCATCTTGCTCTGGGCTTTTCAAATGCTTTGACCATATCAAATGCTTTTCTGCTATCACAATTTGGGGTAATTTTTTTAATACAACCATTGTAATGGGAAGAAAGATTTAGTGTTTATTTTTGTTTTATTTATTTAAATTACTTATCTAAATAAATTATTTATTATGATATAATTTACATATTATAAAAATAACCATTTTAAATTTACATTTCAGTGGCCTTATATTCATGAGGTTGTGCAACCATCAATACTATCTGATTTTGAAACATTTTTATCACCCTAAAAAGAAACCCATACCTATTAGCAATCTTCCCCCTTCCTTCTAGCCTGTGGCAACCATTAATCTACTTTTTATCTCTATGGATTTTCCTATTCTGGACATTTTATATAAATACAATCATATAATATGTGGCCTTTTGTGTCTGGTTTCTTTCACTTACCAGAATGTTTTCAAAATCTAACCATGTTTTAGCATGTCTCATTGTTTTATTCATTTGAATTATATCTGTTGTTTGAATATAAAACATATTGATTATCCATTCAACAGTTGATGGACATTTGGGTTGTTTGCATTTTTTGGCTATTGGGAATAATGCTACTATGAATATTCATGTGCAAGTAGTTCTTGTGTGAAAATATATTTTCAGTTCTCTTGTTTATATAGTAGGGATGGTAACCTTGCATTTAAATTTTTGAGAAGCTGTCAAAATTTTGTCCAAAATAGCTATACTAATTTATATTCTTATCAGTAATGTATGGATTTATTCACTTCTCTTTATCAATACTTTTTATTTTCTATTTGTTGTTATTATTATTACCATCCAACTGAGTGTGAAATGGTATATCATTGTGGTTTTGATTTGCATATGTGTATCACTTACTGATGTTAAACATCTTTTTATATGCTTACTAGAGGCCCGGTGCACAAAAATTTGTGCACTTGGGGGGTCCCTCAGCCCGGCCTGTGCCCTCTAGCAGTCTGGGAACCCTCGGGGGATAATCACCTGCTGGCTTAGGCCCACTCCCTGGGGGATCAGGCCTAAGCTAGCAGTCAGACATCCCTCTGGCAGCCCAAGAGCCGTTGAGGTATGTCCACTTGCCAGCGGGGAGCAAGCCTAAGCTGCAGTCGGACATCCTTAGTGCTGCTGAGGAGGCGGGAGAAGCTCCCACCACAACTGCTGTGCTGGCAGCCATCAACCCAGCTTGTGGCTGAGCAGAGCTCCCCCTGTGGAAGCGCACTGACCCCAGGGGGAAGCTCCTGCATTGAGTGTCTGCTCCTTGGTGGTCAGTGTGTGTTGTAGTGACCAGTCATTTCCAGTCCTTCTATTGTTAGGGTCAATTTGCATATTACCCTTTTATTATATGCCTCGTGCATGGGTGGGGGCTGGCTGGTTTGCCTTGAAGGGTGTCCTGGATCAGGGTGGGGGTCTTGCTGGGGTGCCAGGCCAGCCTGGGTGAGGGGCTGAGGGCCGTTTTCAGACTGGCCACACCCCCTTCAGGGCAGGGGGTCCTGCTGGGGTGCCTGGCTAGCCTGGGTGAGTGGCTGATGGCTGTTTGCAGGCTGGCTACAGCCCCTTCAGGGTTGAGGTCCCTGCTGGGGTGCCTGGTCAGCCTGGGTGAGGGGCTGAGGGATGTTTTCAGGCTGGTCAAGCCCCCCAGAGGGGACCCTCACCCCATGAGGGTGTGGCCAGCCTGGGTGAGGGGCTGATGGCTGTTTGCAGGCAAGTCACAGTCCCTTCAGGATGGGGGTCCCCGCTGGGATGCCTGGCCAGCCTGGGTGAGGGGCTGATGGCTGTTTGTAGGCTAGTCACAGTCTCTTCAGGGTGGGGGTCCCCTGGGGTGCCTGGCCAGCCTGGGTGAGGGGCTGATGGTGATTTGCAGGCTGGCCACAGCCCCCAGCGACTCAAGCTCCCAGTGGAGGTTGGCTGGAAACAGGTATCTGGGATTTATTATCTTCTATAATTGAAACTTTGTTGCCTTTAGTGGAGGCCAGAGCCGGCCAGGGCAGGCGGGAAGTTTGGCTTCCTCCATCGCTGGGGCAACCAAGTCTCCTGCTTGCTCCAGTTCCGTGGCTGTCGGCTGCCATTTGGTTGGGTTAATTTGCATATAGTCGCTCTGATTGGCTGGTGGGCGTGGCTTGGGCATAGTGAAGGTATGGTCAATTTGCATGTTTCTCTTTTATTAGATTAGATTAGCCATTTGTACATCTTAGGAGAAGTATCTCTTTAAATCCTTTGCCTGTTTTTTTGGTTTGTTTGTTTTTAAATTGGGTATCTTTTATTGTTGAGTTGTATGGATGTTTATATATTCTGGATTTTAGAGTCTTATTCAAATTTGTAATAATTTCTCCCATCCTTTTTCACTTTTTCAGTAGTGTCCTTAAATGCACAAAAGTATTTACTTTTTTTAAAAAAATATATTTTATTGATTTTTTACAGAGAGGAAAGGAGAGAGATAGAGAGCCAGAAACATCGATGAGAGAGAAACATCGATCAGCTGCCTCCTGCACATCCCCTACTGGGGATGTGCCTGCAACCCAGGTACACGCCCTTGACCGGAATCGAACCTGGGACCTCTCAGTCCGCAGGTTGACGCTCTATCCACTGAGCCAAACCGGTTTCGGCTTTTTTTTTTTTTAATATATTTTATTGAAGTGTTTACTTTTTATAAAGTCTTATTTATCTATTTTTCTTTGTACTTTAGTTGTAATAGCTAGGAAACCGCTGCCTAATGCAGTGACATAAAGCTTTCCCATTAGGCTTTCTTTTAAAAGTTTTATCTCACATTAAGGTCTTTGATCCACTTGGAGTTAATTTTTGTATATATTGTGATGTAGGGGGTACAGATTCGTTCTTTTGTGTGAGTATCTAGTGGTCTCAGCACTACTTTAAAAAGACAGTACTTTACCCATTGAATTGTCATGGTACCCTCATTAAAATCTATTGAACATAGATGTAAGGGATTATTTCCAGGCTCTCCGTTTTATTCCATTGATTTATATGTCCATCCTTATGCTTGTACTACATTGTCTTGATTACTATAGCTTTGTCCGAAGTTTTGAAATTGTAAAGTGCTAATTTTCTAACTTTGTTCTTCTTTCTCAAGGTTATGCTGGCTATTCTGAAACCCATGCATTGCTTTATATATTGTAGGATCAGCTTGACAATTTCTTCAAAAAATGCAGAATTTATATGAGGATTGCACTGAATCTGTAGATTAATTTGGAAAGCATTGCTAAATTAATATCATCTTCCATTTCATATGAATGGAATGTCTTTCTATTTTTTCAGGTCTATAAATTTTTCAAAAATTTTTTGTAGTTTTTAATGTAAAAATATTTCACTTTATTGCTTAAACTTATATCTAGGTATTTTATTATTTTGAGGCTATTGTAAGTGAAATTGTTTTATTAATATTATTTTTGGATATATTATACCAGTATATAGAGAAGCAACTAATCCTGTCTAATAATAGACAAAAATGATAATTAACTGTACCTCCGACACACTTCCCATTGGCTAATCAGGGTGATATGCAAATTAACTGCCAACCAAGATGGCGGCCCGTAGCCAGGCAGCTGAAGCGAGCAGGAGGCTTGCTTGCTCCAGTGATGGAGGAAGCCAAGGTTCCCCGCCTGCCGCTGCCGGCCTCTGAGCTGCACTCTAAGAAACAATGTTGCAATTATAGACGCTAAACAAACCCCAGAAACCTGCTTTCAGCAGCCGAGGTCTCAGAGCTGGAGCCGAGCCTCAGAGCTAAAGCCCGCTCTCAGTTCCAGTGACAGCCATAGAAGGTAAATAAATCCCAGAATAAAAAAAGAAAAAAAGGAGAGGTTGGGAGCTTCAGTCACCCGCCAGCCTGAAAACGGCCTTCAGCCCCTCACCCAGACTGGCCAGGCACCCCAGTGGGCACCCCCACCCTGAAGGGGGTGTGACCAGCTGCAAACAGCCATCATCCCCTCATCCAGGCTGGCCAGGCACCCAAGTGGGACCCCCACCCTGATCCAGGACACCCTTCAGGGCAAACTAGCCAGCCCCCACCCATGCACCAGGCCTCTATCCTATATAGTAAAAGGGTAATATGCAAACTGACCCTAACAGCAGAAGGACTGGGAATGGAATGACTGGTCACTATGACACACACTGACCACCAGGGGGCAGACGCTCAATGCAAGAGCTGCCCTCTGGTGGTCAGGGCGCTCTCACATGGGAGGAGCTCTGCTCAGCCACAAGCCAGGCTGATGGCTGCCAGTATAGCGGTGGTGGTGGGAGCCTCTCCTGTCTCCTCAGCAGCGCTAAGGATGTCCGACTGCAGTTTAGGCCTGCTCCCCGCTGGCAAGTGGATATCCCCCGAGGGCTGCCAGGCTGCCAGAGGGATGTCTGATTGCTCTCTTAGGCTCAAGCCCCCCGGGAGCGGGCCTAAGCCAGCAGGTGGTCATCCCCTGAGGGGTCCCAGACTGCGAGAGGGCACAGGCTGGGCTAAGGGACCACCCCCTCCCCCCGGAGTGCACACTTTTTTGTGCACCGGGCCTCTAGTTTTTATATATTGATCTTTAACCTGCAAACTTGGTGAACCTGCTTATTAGCTCTTACGTGTGTGTGTGTGTGTGTGTGTGTGTGTGTGTGTGTATGCATTCCTTAGGATTTTTTTATATGCAGGTGATGTCATCTGCAAATAGAGATACATTTAATTCTTTTTCTTTTTTAAAAATTTTTAATGTATTTTATTGAGTTTTTACAGAGAGGGAGAGGGATAGAGAGCTGGAAACATTGATGAGAGAGAAACATCGATCAGCTAGCTGCCTCCTGCACATCCCCCACTGGGGATGTGCCTGCAACCAAGGTACATGCCCTTGACTGGAATCGAACCTGGGACCCTTCAGTCTGCAGGCTGATGCTCTATCTACTGAGCCAAACCAGTCAGGGCTTAATTATTCTTTTTCAATCTGGATACTTTCAATTTAATTTTCTTGCCTAATTTGCTTTGTCTATAACCACTAGTTCTTATTGAATTGAAACAGTGAGACAGTAGACATTTCATCTTGTTCTTGATCTTGGAGGGGTGGAGTTATAATTTTTATCATTAAGTATAATGCTAACTCTAAATGTGGGTTTTTCATATATGGCCTTTATCAGATTGAAGGTATATTCCTAGTTTGTTGAGTGCTTACATCATGAAGGGGTGTGGGATTTTGTCTCACGTTTTTTATGTGTCTGTTGAGATGATCATGTGTGTGTTTTTTTAATTCTATTTAACTGGTGTATTACAGTGATCAATTTTCATAATCTTTTATTACTGTGATAAATCCTACTGGGTCATGTTTTATAATCTTTTTTATATGCTGCTAGATGTGGTTTCCTAGTGTTTTGTTGAGGATTTTTGTATCTACATTTATAAATGATGTTGGTCTAAAGTTTTTTTTATAAGGTTTTGGGTGGTTTTGGTATTGGATTCTAGGGGAGAATCCATCCCTGGCTGTTTTAGCTTCTGAGGGCTTGTAGCATTCCTTGATTTGTGGCTGCATCACTGCAATCTTTGCCTCTATAGTCACATTGCCTCCTCTTCTGTTTGTCTTAAATCTTCCTCTGCCTTTCTATTATAAGGATACTAGAGGCCTGGTGCACAAAATTCATGCACTGGAGGGGGGTGTATTCCCTCAGCCCGGCCTACACCCTCTCGTAGTCTGGGACCCTTCGGGGGATGTACGACTGCCAGCTTACATCTGGCAGTCAGACATCCCTCTCCCAATCCAGGACCCCTCGCTCCTTACCACCCACCTGCAGCAGAGGTGGGAGAGGCCAGCTGTGAGCCCGGCTTTTGGCTGAGCGGCACTTCCCCTGGGGCAGCTCCACTGTTCGGTCGATTTGCATATTAACCTTTTATTATTTAGGATTGATTTCAGAAAGAGGAAGGGAGAGGGAGAAAAAGACAGAAACATCAGTAATGAGAGAGAATCATCAATTGAACCCTGATCTCCTGGTTCATGGTTTGATGCTCAACCACTGAGCCACACTGACTGGGCTATAAAAACTCTTTTCCACATAAGATAACATTCACAGTTTCCAGGCACTAGGATAAGAACTTGTCTTTGGCAGGGAGGGTGTACCCCCAACCCACTACATTATGCTAAGAGTATTTTGTGAGCTGTGAAATGACAAAACATATAGGTGGCATTATCCTATCTAATAAAGAGGGAATATGGTAATTGCCCCTCACACCATCGCAAAGATGGTGGCGTTCACAGCCAATAAAGAGGGAATATGCTAATTGACTGCCCCGCCCTCAAATATGGTGTCACCTACAGCCAATAAGGAGGGGATATGCTAATTGGATGCCCCACCCTCAAATATGGCAGCTCCCACAGCCACAAAATGGCCAGCAGGGGAGGGCAGTTGTGGGCAACCAGACAGCAGGGGACAGCAGTTGTGGGTGACCAGGCCGGCAGGCAGGGCAGTTGTGGGTGACCGGGCCGGCAGAGGAGCAGTTAGGCATTGATCAGGTTGGCAGGGGAGTGGTTAGGGGGTGATCAGGCTGGCAGGCAGAAGCAGTTAGGGGCAATCAGGCAGGCAGGCACGTGAGCGGTTGGGAGCCAGCAGTCCTGGATTGTGAGAGGAATGTCCGACTGCTGGACATCCCCTGAGGAGTCTCAGATTGGAGAGGGTGCAAGCTGGGCTGAGGGACACCTCCCCACCCCCAAGTGCACGAATTTCATTCACCGGGCCTCTACTAGTATTAGAAATATGAAAATGTAAATGTCTAGATTTTGTTAAAGGAAGATTCCAAAATAATTAGTATGGATAATGTAGTAAATGTTTCAATTTCTATTTGTTTTTTATGTCTCCTCCTAATTCCCCTCTCATGTTTTTCAGTTATTCCTGATATAGTTGGAATGCAATTAGATGTTTAACTCATTTTTTTCTTAGTCAAGTAATGTTTTAATATTTCTTTTTTAAATTCAAGAGCAATACATTCTAGTCATTTTTAAAAAGTCAAGCAGTAAAAAACAAAAGTACGTTCTTTGATTGGCATGCACATTACCTTTCCCACCCTCCCTCCAATGATTCTCTGACCCAGTCTGTTTCTGGGGGAAACCAGTTTGGCAAATATTCTTCCAGATCTTCATGACTTTAATGTCAGTCTGTGTCATTCATTTAAAGGACTATGTAGTGTTCCAGATAAACTTATGTTTAAGCATTTTATTATGATGGGCATTTAAATTATATTCAATTTAATAAAATTGATTACATTAGCATATACACTGAGTGGCCAGATTATTATGACCACCTGACAGTTATAGGCAAATTAGCTATAATTTTACACTGAAGTTGCTAGAGGGTCAGATCATTATAAATGTCTGAATAGCACAATATACCTAAGTATCGTTGCTGATCAAATTCATCCTATCATGTTGATGGCGGATCTCAACGGAGATGGCTTCCTCCAGCAAAACAATGCACCATGCCACGTTGCTCGTATTGTGCAAGAGTGCTTTCAAGAACATGAGGGAGACTTTACCTTGCCTAGGTGGCCCCCACAATCACCAGATCTCAATCCAATTGAGCATTTGTGGGGATGAAGTTAAAAGACTCATCAGGCAGCTGGTTGCACAACCATCAAATCTCACAGAACTGGACAGTGCTATTCATCCGGCATGGTGTCAGATTCCTCGCATCACCTTTCAACATCTCATGGAGTCAATGCCAAGAAGAATCGCCACAGTATTGAAGGCAAAAGGTGGCCCAACGGAATACTGATGGGGTGTTCATAATAATCTGGCCGGTCATAATAATCTGGCCATTCAGTGTATTTGTCCAATGCTTTTTTCTTTCTTTGTGTAATTGATCTGTTTGTATGCTTTGCCCGGTGTTCTAATGGGTTATCTTTTTCTTATTGATGTCTAGGGAATCTTTAAGTTAGAGACAGCAGCCCTCTCTCTCTCTCTTGAGAGATAAAGACTAAGTGTAAATTCTAATTCTGTCATTATTTCTGCATGTTGCCTTCCTATTCAATTTAAAAATAAATGTAAAGTAATAATTTATAAGTGTTTTAAACTTAATAGAATTATGACTCCTTTAATCACACTCTACTGTGTATGTATATCAATATTTTATTTTGTGGTTGTCATAGATGAAATATCTAAATAGAAGCATCAAGTACTAGTGTTTAAAAATATTTGGGTAACTTGATAATTTCCATCATGTAGGATAAATATAATATGGCAGTTAGATGAAATACTTGAAACCACAGTCTTTGGTAGAAGATGAACTTGAGTATTCTCCTGAGTTGTGTGATCTTAAGCAAGTTATTGTATCTGTCTAAAATTTTATTTTATTACCTATAATATGGGCGTAATTATCTATTTCAACAGGTGATTATGAAAATTTTGTGAGATGAATCTTGAACAGAATTTTGCACAATTACAGTAACTACCATTTATTACATAGAACTCATGTAATAAATGGTAGTTACTGTAATATTCTTATTGGTAAAGAATGATAATAAAATCTGTATAATTGGCCACAATTTCAGTTTCCAAAGAGCATAGGTCATGAATATTAACTTGTTTCCATATTTTCTTTATCTAATCTCAGAAGAAAAAGACTGATAGGACTGGAACTTAAATCTCAAGTTCAGGTTACTTCTATCCCATGACTGTGACATACGTACACAAGTAGTATTTGCATGTAAGATGATGACTCACAAAGGAAATGCTCTTATTGCTAAGTTAGCACCCAAACCTGTCCTAGTCTCCTGCCTTGGTAGTTATACTAAAGCTGTTATCCAGTACCCAGCTGGCTAGGTAACAATCCCTGGGCACTACCTCAGATAGTCTGAAGGGTTTCAATTCAGCAGATCTCTGTTGTAGAGGGTTTAATCCTGTGACATTATAGACAGGTTTTTGGGAATTCATTCATGCATAAAATTATCAGTTTGTACTCTGACTCTCTCCACTCTTCCCATATGATATTGCTAAAATAAAAATGTTTATAATAAGAACTTTTAGTCTTATATATTTCTAAAGCTTTAAATTTAAATATTTTAAACAGAGGAAGACATAAAACCACCACAAAAAACTCTTTTTTCCCCCCTGGATATCTAACAGTAGCACATTCCTTCACACAGTGTTCTCTTCCTACTTTTTCCATTGTGGTAAAGTACATATGACATAAGATTTACCATCTTACCCATTTTTAAATGCATAGTTCAGTGGTATTAGTTATATTCATTCCTACACACACTTTAAAAAATTTTACTGGAAAGATTTTCTATGACCTTAATATTTTATTTTATATTCAGCAACTGGTTTAAACTAGACAGGGGTTAAGTATCAAAAGGTTTAAATCTATAAGTTCCCAATTATTGAAATGGTACTTAGCACATTTGATGTTGAAAACCTGCAAAATTTTCAGAAAGATTTCTTAGATTTTTTTAATTGAAACTACTGGGCAAATCCTCCAAGAACAGTCATCCTGCACTTCCTCTTTCTAGAAGAGCCAAAGCAGAGTGGACCTTTTTCAACCACATTGTTTAATAGTTACATGCCTACTGTGTGCCAAATGTTGAGTTAAGAGCTTTGGTACACAAAACCTTTTTTATAGCAATGGTCCTCTGATGTAGGTGGTATTACTCACAGTTTACAGTGAGGAAATCGAAACTCTGTGGTTTTCAGAGGCTTAGCCAGGGCATGGTGGAACTAGGATTACAATCCAAATCTCCAGTCTCCATGCCAACTGCTGTTCTACCCGCCACAGCTGCCCTCCCAGATGCTCACAGTATCTCTCAAACAAATCCAGATGTGGAGACCACACAGGGTGACTCTCTAAATGCTACACAAAGGAGAATGTTCCAGATACAACATTTTATCTTTTATTCACCATTTTTAACTCTGGTATTCATCCTATATAATAAAAGACTAATATGCAAATTATTTCCTTGGGAGTTTGACCAACCGGAAGTTTGGCCGCTTGCTAGAATGTGCGCTGACCACCAAGGGGCAGCGTGGAACAAAGGAAGGTCCTGGATGGCAGCTGGTCGCCAGGGAAGGAAGGCCCAATCTACCCTAATCGCCAACCAGGCCTAGGGACCCTACCTGTGCACAAATTTTATGCACCAGGCCTCTAGTCACTTATAAAATGACCACTCCTGAGGGTGAAGGATGGTTGCATATTATTATATTCTAGACATAATTTCGTTCTGGATCATACTATGGCTCTAGTAGATTTTTTTCTTGTTTGGTTGTGTGTCTTTTAAACTAGCAAATGATGAACAAGTCTGCAGTACATAAGTATAGGTATAGTACAGAGTGGGGCAAAAGTAGGTTTACTATTGTGAGTACATGAAACAGTTTATTCTTGTATTAGTAGTTATTAATTACTGTATTACTTTCCATATGAACAACTGTAAGCCTACCCCCCCCATATATAAGGCATAGATATCTTTATCTGTATCTCTAGCTCTAGATCTATATCTATACTAATGTCAGTATATCAGTATGTGAGTACCCTATATAATAAAAGCCTAATATGCTAAGTGTCCAGTCGCCCGGTCATCTGTTCAACCAATCAAAGCATAATATGCTAATGATATGCTAAGGTCACTCAACCACTTGCTTTTATGTGCACTGACCACCAGGGGACAGATGCTCTGACTGGTAGGTTAGCTTGCTGCTGGGGCCCAGCTGATTGGGACTGAGCGAGATGGTCGGGACATGCCCTGGAGCCCTCCTGTGATCCCTCCCTGGCTGGCCAGCCTCCTGCATCCCTCCCCAGACCCAATCATGCACTGCTGGGGCCCCTCTGCCTGGTCTGTGCCCTCTCACAATCCAGCACCCCTTGAGGGATGTCGGAGAGCCAGTTTTAGCCCAATCCCACAGGCCAGGCCAAGGGGCCCCACTGGTGCATGAATTCATGCACCGGCCCTCTAGTAGATATAAGTAAAGATATATAGAGTGAGGGTATGTAGAGACTTTAGCGGTACAGTACAGACACAGGTGCCCACACTTAGATAGCATTCCTTGGATTCTTTTTAGAATTCCTTGGATTCTAAAAAGCCCAGTCTTAGGGCTATGAGATTGTTCGGGATCTTAAATTAGTTGAAGAAACGTTAGCATTTTACATGGCTCTATATGTGTATATACATATACTGTCTTTGCTATTGGGGAACCATAAGATATGAATCATTGAATCATTCAGAATAACTGGCTTTTTCAGTTCGCTGATCCTTTTAAAAACAGCTTTTCTTTTTCTTTTTTTGGAAGAAAAACCTAAAACATACTATGTATTTCTTTGTATTCTTCTTTTTTTTTTAACATGATTTCAGAGAGAGGAAGGGAGAGGGAGAGAGAGATAGAAACATCAATGATGAAAGAAAATCATTGATCAACTGCCACCTGCATGCCCCTTACTGGGGATCGAGCCTGCAACCCAGGTATGTGCCCTGACTGGGAATCGAACTGTGACCTTCTCTTTCATGGGTCGAGGCTCAACCACTGAGCAACATGGCTGGGGCTCCTTGTGTTCTTTTAACTAACATTTTTCAGTAATTGTGGTGTATCCGGCACTGAGCTAACCATAACATCTGCACTCCATTTAATCCTCACTCCCAACCTATGAGATAGGCACTATCACCATTATTTTACAAAATAACCTGAGGCCTAATGTAGTCCAGGAACAGTGAAGTTCTCATAACTGGAGGGAAGTGGTGAAGCCAGGATTCAAACAGGTCCTCTGACAACTCCATTCCAAAACTTGTTTAATCACCTTACTATACTGTCTCTCTGAAAAATTAAACCTTTGTGATGATTTTACCTTCAAAGTTAAATATTGCATTGACTTGCATTATAATAGTGGGAGGCCATTTGGGCCCAAGACTATAATGCTACAAGGCATACTAATAATAGATCACAGACAAAGTGTCACCATTTTCACCTGTATCAGTGGTCTAAGACTACAGTTCTTTTTTGGGTTCTGACACTTAATTTTCTTTTCTATGTTCTCTTTTGCTGAGCAGGTAGTCTTTTGTGATCAAAAGCATGTGAGAGAAATGTATTCAGTTCCAGCTCTGAACATACTAACAGTGTGATCTCACTTTCTTCATCTGTAAAATGGGTACAGTATTGTCTACTTGAAGAGGTTGAAAAGAGACAATAGCTAAGTGTCTAACAGTGACTGGTGAGCAGTATATTTTCAACCCATGGCACACTGTGATCACAGCATATCACTGCTGTCAGGTGGCTAACCATCATTTCTCACTGCTATCAGTGTTCCTGTTATATCTGGCTCTTTCACTAATTTGTAGAGTCTAATCTGTTTGGGTTAGAAAACAGTTTCTGTGTTGGTAACATAGCAAAACGGACTTGTGCAAGATATTGGCACCGAGATGAGGGTGCAAAGTCAAGCCAGGAACAAAGCAGGGGTGGAAGTGCTGAGAAAACATGGACAACATTCCAAAGCACAGTCCATGTACTTGAACCAGAATCAGGGATGGGACTGGGGCCAGATGTCGGGGTAGCACAAGTGATACCAATGGGAGAGCCAAAGTCCATGGCTCAGTCTGGGTCACAGGCTGACAGGGCCAAGCAGAAGATAAAGCCAGGGGCTCAGGGAAGGCCTGGCTGGGGGAGCTTATAGCCAGCAGCAGTTGTTTGTGCTAAAGTTCCTTTCAAAGGCCTGCAGCATTTCCACAACAAGAATACTTCGATCGTTTCTTATAACTTTCCAAGATGAGCACCTCTTAATCAGAAAATAAACTTTAAAACCCAAAATTAAGGTGCATAGACACTGAGTCAAGACTTAGGGAATATTTCTATAAGTAATGAGCAGGAATGCTAATGTATACATTTTGCTTAACTTAGATCTCTTATTTACCAATAGGTTTCTGACTAAGTAAGAGATAAATGAATTTTCTTCACTGTATTCATGTATGCATGGAGTTACCAGATAAAATAAAGGATGCCCAGATAAATTTCAATTTCAGGTAAATAATTAATACTTTTTAAAGAATAAGTATGTTCCAAATATTATGTGGGACATACTTACACTAAGCAAGTATTCATTATTTATGTGAAACTAAATTTAACTGGGTATCTTGTTTGTTTTATCTTGCTCATCTGGAAATCATATGTATGACTGATGAATAGTAGTTAATAATTATTGAGCCCTTCAAAGAACAGTAGATGTAATTTAATGCACATTGTTTTATTTCTTACAACAACTGATAAATTAGTTACAATGATTGTCCTCATTTTACCAGTCATGAAACTGGGACTTGAAAAAGTCATTTCTAACAGTTTGCAAGTGGCAGAAGTAGAATTCAGACTCAGATCTCTTTGACTCCAGAGCTTCAAGTAGCACGCATACCTTCTAATGAGCTTAAATCCATATACATAATCTAAATACATTGGTGAGGAAGAGAATGCATGTGTACTGCAGTCATTTTATCTGCAGAAAACCCACCCTGGCCGGTGCGACTCAGTTGTTTGGAGCATCACCACATGAACCAAAGGGCAATGGGTAACATTCCCATTAGGGAATGAACGAGGTTGTAGGTTTGATCCATGTTTGGGCATGTATGGAAGGCAACCAAAGGATTTTTCTCTCTCACATCAATGTTCCTCTCTCTCTCTCTCTCTCTCTCTCTCTCTCTCTCTCTCTCTCTCTCTCTCTCTCTCTCTCTCTTCTCCCCTTCTTTCTCTCTAAAATCAATAAAAACATATCCTCAGGCGAAGATAAATTAAAAAAAATAAATAGATTAAATAAATGAGAAAACCCATTTCTGATTGTTCCACTTCAGACTGGTCTGTTACTGGACTTGTTCAGCTGGTACTTGTTTTCCTGTGCAGTTTGAGGCTTTCTGTGTTCAGATGACTCAAAGAGAGCCTTCTGATCACATGCTGCTCATGGTGTCTTACAAACACCTCATAGCAACATTTTCATGTTCTTATTCTTTTTTTTTTTAGCAAGTCTTGGGAACTCTGTTGGGGCAAACATCAGTTCAATATGGGTAGATTGGCCACTTTCCAGAAGCTAATTGTTGGCAATTGCCCCTTGCCATTATATATTAAGTAGTACAAAGAGGAGAAGCTAATAAAACCATTTAAGAAAATGGATGTTGTTATCACACCTAAAGATGGCCTCTAAAGCTATGTTGGTGCCCACCCTTACATGTGTTTTGGGATTTGGGGATTTTTGCCTATTTATTATAACTAACCTTTTTAAAATAGTTACCTTATCGCTGGAAACCAAACTGGCACCATCTAAATTGGAAAAATATATTGACTCTTAAAAAATGTATTTTTAAAGACCAGAATATTACAATTTACATCTCCTGTCAGCTCTTCTGTTGTTAACTTATATTGGAAAAACACTCTGAAGGTATTTACTGTTAACACGATTAAAGCAATTATATAAAAGGCTTTCCAATGATGTCTAGCAAATGTGTTTTTTATTGCATTTAACATTAAGAATGTATGCCAATTCAGGAGCTCATTATCATTAAATAGGAAACCATCACTCCAGGAGATACAGAGAAGCATTAGTTTTGAAATATTTTTTCAGAGGAGTTATTTTAGCTAATTCCTCTAAAAACAAAAGCATTGGAAAAACTTAATGCATTAAAAAAAAGTCTATGCTTTTTATCTGCATGATATGTTCATATTCATGTCCTTTGGTCTAAAAGTCAGTTAGTATTCCAATGATCATTTTATGTCTATTTGCCTATCTTTGAATAGATCATAAGAAAAAAAATCAGGATTTTGTTTGTTGAGTTCTGGTTTCATATTTGAAAATATATATAACAGAAATGTATTTTCAACTAATTAAGTCTTGTATAGAAACATTCAATGATTTATTGCATTTTTCACTTTTGATCTGGATGTCTGGGTTTTATGTCAATACAGCTGCTTCAATTTACTGTAATAAACTTTTGCAAAATGTAACTTTCTCTCATATGACATCAAAGTATTTGAAGGGAAATGAGTGTACTGGTTTCTGCCAGGCAAAAATCTGACTGGATCTGAGATAGTAATTGTGGAACCTTCAAAATGAACCATCAAAAGTATAGAATTTGGAAACTCATGACAAAAGGAAAATAATTTCTCAACTTCTTCACCTACCAAGTAAGCAAAAGTGTCTTAAAGCTTGTATGCTTGATTATCAGGAAGTTGGGAAGACATGTGGTCCTATTACAGTTACCTCAAATGATATGTAACAGTTTATAAAGTGTCTTAGAGGCACTGCTTGTATTATTTTAAAGGCATACATTTAAACTCTAAGGACAATGGTGTTTGCACACTAAAGCACATGACATTTAGTTTTATCAGGTTAACTTGACACACAATTCTACAAAGCAACACATTTTAAAATCTGTGTTTAAAGAGTTTGAAGAAAAAAATTACCAACTGGTGCCAACATCAGAAAATTAAGAATAACAATAAAGAATACTAGTTACAGGTCTATGATAGATTCAGAATATCTTAGGGCTTTCTGAGAGCTCACCATCTTTTCTAACTTCCCTGCCTTCTATTTTAAGTAATGTCATTAAACTTGCAAATTGAGGGGCCTTAGATGTATTATAATCTTTGGAGAAGCCAAAAATAAAAATAAAGATACATAATATTCTAATCTCTTGCCATGATCTTATTTTAATGCAATATTTTTAATGAAGTGGCATTACCCCAATCATGTTTTATTTCACACTTAATGAATTAATGCTCAAGTACTCTATATGGAGGGGGTAATAAATATTAACCCCAAGTATCTTTATTGTCCCTCTGTTTTTATGCAATTAGAGTGAATTTTCTCTAAAACAGAAATTAGTAAAACTTTAAAAAACATTTTTTATTATGGGAAATCATCTCAAACATATACAAAAGAAGAGAATTGGAGAATTAATGCGGTGTAATCTTTGTACTGCTTCACTTATCATTATGTAACTATTGCATCTTTTCTGTCAACCACTTACCTCCTCCTGTCCCTATTATATTGAATCCTTGACATTATTTTATTTCTTCTGTAAATATTTCATTATGTATCTCTAAAAAACAAAGATCTTTTAAAAATAATTTTTAATTGAAGTTTATCAATTAATAATTTTATCATTGAAGTTTAAAAATAACATTATTTTGCTCGGATTGTTAAATATGCAGCTTACATTTCTCAGGTATTTTTTTTCAGATTGTTTATTTAAAGTAGGGCCAAATAAAGCCCCTGCATTGTGGTTTGTTAGTATGTCTTTTATGCCTCTTTAATGTAATTTCTGCCATAAAGATGGTCATGAATATGTTTTGATATAGGATGACCTTTGTCTTAGTTCTAAGATGGTTAAAGGAAAATGCTTTTATTGCTATTTTATCTCTATAATACTATGGAAAAAAAGTAAGTAAAAGAGGTAATTTTATGATGTCTTACTCTAAGCATTGTTTACTTAAAAAAATCTTGATTTGTTTTTTTTTTGTCCTTTTTATTCAAATATTTTCTAATTTTGTACATGTAGGGACAAGTGGTAAATATAAATTTAAATTTTGACATCTTTAAAGTTTTGGCATTGATAGATATCTTCAAAAAACAACTTTCAGATTGAAATATTCAGTTAAAACCATAATCTGTTGTTGTTGATACTTTATATGCCATACTAATTACACGTTTTCTCCTATTTATATCAAGATCTTTAATTTGGTTTCTAGGTTATCTTGATTATGAATTAAGATTCTTTTTCTTAAGCATGGAAGTTAAATATAAAACTGTCAGAAGATATTTATGTACACCATTTAGACATAATTTAGAGAATTAATTGTAACTGGAACTGCAGTTAGAGAAAAAATAAGTTTAAAGCAAAATAAGCCACTAAACATTTTATTTTCTTTTGTAAAAAAATTCATCATTTATACTTGATTTTATTCTAGATATGCATTAGATTTTAAAATGCCTTTTCACTGAGTAGTTTCTACTCAGAAGAAATGATTGGAATTTCTGTCTCCTTGAATTATTTAATTCACTTATCCAGGGCATAAATGTGAAGATATTTAAGAGCACCTTATATTAATGATGTTTCCTTATTTGCTAATGAGCATGGAGCATAAGAATTGGAAGTCAATAATATTACTGTTATTATTGCTTAACAGGTACCATATTACTAAAACCAATAATACACAGAGAAAGTAGTGGTCCATCCCATCACCATGCCTTCTTCATCTAACGATAGGTCTCTAAACAGAGTTTCTGTGAATAGTTTCTCTAGGAGCTCAGCTAATGATTATACAGCACTTAGTATGTGCTAGGAACAGTTATAAGTACTTTAGGTGTTAATTTTAGTCTCATAACAACTCTAACAGGAAGTTACTATTATGATCTCCATTTTTGAACAAGGTAGTCTGGCTCCATAGATTTGCTTCTATTCACAAAACTATACTATATAATAAACAGAAAGCATGTCAGTGGTTGCCTAGGATTAAGGAGAGGATTATACCCTGGCCAATGTTTCTAAGAGGTTAGAGCATCTACCTGCACACTGAAGGGTTGGGAGTTCAATTCTTCTTTGGGGGCATGTATTTGAGTTGTAGGTTTGATCACCACCCCAGTCAGAGCACATGCATGAGGCAACCAATGGATGTGTCTCTCTCACATTGATGTTTCTTGCTCTCCCGCTTCCTCCCTCCTTTCCACTTTCTCTAAAGATCAAAGGAAAGAAATATCCTCTAGTGAGGATTAACAAAAAGAAGAGGATTGACTAATGGGGCCATGAGAGATTAGCTATTTAGTAGAGTGGAAATATCCTGTACCTTAATTGTGGCAGCGATAACATGAGTGTATTCATTTGTTAAAACTCATCAAACTGTACATGTGTAATGCATATATTTTGCTATATGCAAATTATCCATATTAATAATAGACAAATATGTAAATTGACTATCCCTCCATGACACCCACAGCCAATCAAGAGTGAGTATGCAAATTAACCCAACAAAGATGGTGGGCCTGTGGGCAGCGGGCGCCAGCGTCCCACCCTGCCCAGGCCACTCTGTGCTTGTGGGAAGCATGCACGGAGAGCCTCTGGGTATGGTAGGTGGGCCGGCGAAGGGCAGCCTGTACTCCCCACATGGTGGTGGTGGCAGCTGTGAATGCGCCAAGCGGGGCCTGCGGGCCAAGCTGAAGTAGTGCCTGCAGGCCATCAGCACCAAGGAGTGGCTGCGCAAGTCCCGTCCCCTGGCCCAGAAGGTGCGTGATCTCAGGGACAGCCACTATGGTGGGCCAGAGTGATGTCCTCCTGGCCATGCCATGGGGATTTGCAGATCTGCAAAGCCACAGGCCTCCAGTGCGCACATTCTCTCCTCCCCCGCTGGCGTGCGAATGTCCCCCAGTGTGCTATCACCCACGCATGCCTGCAACAGTCCCGGACCATGGCGTGCGCAAGTTCCCCCTCCCGCCCCTCCGCCACACTTCCATCAACCACAGCACGGGTGACAGGACGTGCTTTTCCAAGTTAATGAGAGAAAACATTGTTTTTCCCGCTGCCCACAAAGGTAGAAAATGGAGTGAGGAGACATGCGGGGAGTGAGCGAGGTTCCCTGTCTGGGGGTTCCAAATCTGCCATTGGTTCCTTTCACAGCTGACTAGAGATATACAGGGTGTCCCCCCAAAATGTATACACACTTTGAATACCTACTAATTCCAATGGGTTTAAGCATGAAAAGAAAGAAACAATGGAGCTGTCATCTGTTAAAAGTGCAGGCACAAACTAGCAGTCGGACATTCCCTGAGGGGTCCCGAATTGGAGAGGGTGCAGGCCAGACTGAGAGGCCTCCCACCCATCCCCCCATGCACAAATTTTGTGCACCGGGCCTCTGGAACCTTAATAAAGTTAAATTATAAAAAATTATCAAGATCCACAGAAAGAGTGGGAACCCATTCCCTCAATCCAATCAGAAATAAATTCTAGATTGGATTGCAGCTTTTTAATGACTTTCTAGATCTCTTTCACTTCTATATCCTTGGTGCAGTTCCCATGGGATTCTGATTGAGAGCCCAGAATGCTCACCTGGGTGCCTATCGCCCAGTGTGTCCAGAACTCAAATCCCTGTCTCCTGGTATAGTGAGACTGCCAAGTACTCTATCTGCTTTTTGAAGATATTTAGCTTATCTTCTTAGACTCCTTTCCTCACATAGCTGCAGAAATCAATTCAAGTCATGCAGGACAAACCAGCAGAGTATAGATGTTGCCCTCTGCCCCTTCTTTCTCACTGGAACCCTCACTCCTCAAGTCTGTAGTTTATGTCTCCCTAGCCCAAAGGGATGGTCAAAAGTTCTGATGGTTCATCTACCTCTTAGCAGGGGCACCCACTAGATCCCCAGCTTCTTGCTCTATGTTCTGAACAGGTAAATGTACCAAAACATAAAACTCTGCAATATGCCCACTTGCTTCCCAGAGCCATTTCTCTCTTTATGTCAATAATATTCTAATAACTCTGTATGGTTTTAGGTGGGTACTGAAATATCAAAGGAAACACTTTGTAAAGTGTATGATTGTCTAACCAGTATGCTGTACATCTAAAACTAATCTATATATATAAAACCCTAATATCCAAATAGACCGAATGGCAGAACAATCAAACAACCAAACAACTGGTCGCTATGACGTGCACCGACCACCAGGGGGTGCGTGTGGAACATGGTGGGTGTTGGCAGCAGGCAGCAGAGTGTGGAACATGGCCGGCAGCAGCCACTGTGGGATGGTGGAGCAGGTGAGCAGGGGTGCCAGACCAAGGCGGGGCATTGGTCGTTGTCATTGGGGTGAGCCTCTGGTGGTTACTGAAAATTCTTTGCTCTCATGCACTGAGGTCCCACCCAGTGCTCACACCTGCTGCCAGCGCCCGGTACCGGTCCTGATTGCTTGGTGCCATCAGCAGGTGTGAGCGGCAGCTGCTGTCCTGATCGCCCCTAAGGGCTTCACCTCCTCCTGCTCCTGAGGGGCGATTGGGGCAGCAGCTGCCGCTCACACCGCTGCTGGTGCCGGCCCCAATTGCTCTGAGCTGTCAGCGGGTGCGAGCGGGGCTGACACCATCAGCACATGGGAGCAGTGGTGGTGGGAGCAGGGTTGCTGGCAGAGAGGGGATCGGGGGCCATGGTGGGAGGGGTAGAGTGGGGGCACAGAGGATGGGCCAAGACCCACCCCTGTGCCCACCACAGCCTCGTGGCCCACAGTTCCTTTCAAGGTGCACAAATTTGTGTATTGGGCCCCTAGTACAAAATAATGTTGAATATAAGCTGTAATTAAAACAAAATAAAAAATTAATTAAGAGAATGGCAAATACATTTCTCTTACACACCATTTCCAATTCATCAGTAAATCTACTGGTTTAACCTAGGTATACCCCAAATCTGATCCCTTCTCAACACTTTCCCTGGTACTTTTCTTTTTAGTCACCACCATCTCATCTCTACCATTTACCTATGCAGCTCACCTTTAACCCCTTACTTTCCAATTATTTCTGCATCAAACAGCTAGAGGTATCTTCCTATCTAATAATAGACAAACATGGTAATTGACCATACCTTTGCTACGCTTCCCATTTGCTAATCAGCAAGATATGCAAATTAACCACCAACAAAGATGGCAGTTAATTTGCATACGTAGGCTCCAAGTAGCGGAGCAAAGACTGAAGGTGGCTCCGGCTGGAGCAGCGAGGGCTTTGATGGCAACTCTGGCCAGAGCAGCCAGGGGAAGGGAAGGCCTATTGCACGAATCTTTTCGTGGAACAGGCCTCTAGTTTAAAAATAATAGATCATTCCATTTTCCTCACAAATTTCAACGTTGGCTTCCTGTGTCTCCCCGAATAAAATGCAAAATCCATAAGACACTACACAGTCCTTCTTATTATTGCCCCCACTTATATTCAGTCAACTGGTCTCCACTGAGCACATCCCTTACTCAGGTTCATTCCATTTGCTGTTCTGTGTCTCTCCTTTTTCCAGATAGTAAAATGGCCCATTTTCTTCTTTTATTTAGGACAGAGTTCCCTCCTCCCAATTTATATAATAACTACTTTCCACCCATGTCATTTTATATTCTCTTACTTTAATTTATTTTTCTTCTTAGTATTTATAACCACCTAACAAATTTTATATTTTATATTTTTTTGCCACTGTAAAAAAAAAAACCCCAAAAAACCACTAGAATATGAACAAGAAATTAATCTGTTTTGATCATTGCTCTTTCTCTTTAAATGGAATCAAGGGAATGTGGGCAAAATTGGCAAACTCCCCTTGAAGGCCTTGTGCCAGATCTTTACTGACATGCTCTACATATGCTTCCTTCATCTCTCTGCTGGATGCAGCAGATCCAGTGATGGAATCTGAGGCCTTAGAAAGTGATGTAGCCACGATACTGAAAAGGGCAGGTCCCTGAATCCTCAGTTGGAAGACTGAATGTTGGAATCCAAACACCAGATGATTAGACTGTATCATGACTGAGGCATGGGATTTGGATTTGTTATGGCAATTACCACATCCTGACACATACAATGCTATTTAAGCTCAGCCTTGAGGAATGAGAAGGATGTAGCGCTGGGAAGTGTGTTTCAGAGAGAGCAAACAGCCTGTGCAAAGGACCTGAGGCAGGAAAGAAACCCCTGTGTAAAAGAAACTGAAAGATGCCCGCGTGCCTGAAACTTCAGTGAGTGAGAGTGATGAAGTGGGAAAGGGAGGCCTGCAACCCGATCAGGTAGGTCTTTGTAGACCATGATATGAGTGGGGACTGTAATTCAGTGGAAAGCCATCGATGTATTTTAAACAGGAGAGTGTCATGAGTTACATAGTAAAAATAATGCCCTGATGTTTTTAATGTGGGGTGAGTAAAAAGAGTTGAGTCTACAAACAGAAATAGGACAGGCTACCTAATTTGTGAGACCCAGTATGAAATGAAAATGTGAACCCTTTGATAAAAAAAATCAGTTAAAATTTAAAGATTGCAACAGCAGAGTTTGAAACAAAACACAGGTCCATGAAACCTTTTTTTTCTGAACAGGCAGCTTAGTTGAAAAGGCTCATAGAAAAATCTAGAAAAGGGATGATAGTGACTTGGACTAGGCCAATGGCAGTGAAAATGTGAACTGCATGGATTAAGAAATATTTTGGTGGAAGGAGGAAAAAATTTAATGCATTAAGTGGTGGCATATAATAAGAGGAAGAAGAATCAGAGATGACTCCCAAATCATACTAGCAGGAACAAAGGGGGATGGAATGTTCTCTCCAGATGGCATGAAACCAAAAGAAGCCGGTGTTATACAGACAAAGTCATGTAAAAATGGTGATGGTGGATGGTGAAGCTACCAATACCACTTGTGAGAAAAAAAAAACCCCTGCAACTGCAAGGGCTGCAGGGGAGATGAGCCCATGATGAGACCCAGGTTTTAATTAAGTCAAGGAGTTGCAAAGACTTTCATGGAAGACACTCAGGACATAGGCTTGTTTGATGACGGAAGTGTGGGAATTCCAGAGGGCTCAGTGGAATGGGGATGAGGATGGCTGACAAAAGGTGGCTGCTGTGGGATGATACTCGCTTCCAGTGACCTTGTCTTAAGGTTTTTCCTTGATGGTTTATCAGTGATGAATGTGGTGATGAGAGTAGTAAAGAGTGTGTCCTCTGAGAGTATTCGCAGTTCTGTTCCCAATTAGATCCCAATAAGGTGGCTCATAATACTGAAGCAGAAGAAATGCTCCATGTAGAGGGTCTGATTATTCCCAGAATCCGAGATGAGGAGCTTACCTAGGGCAACACTGGACCTCCCACAGTATCAGAGGCTCTCATATAATCTTCCTTCCTCAAGGCTTTAGTAGTTAGTATCACCTAATTGAAGACCATGTGGTTCAACCGAAGTGCATTATCAAATCTATTCATAAAACAATGTCAAACAGCCCAAGTTATTAATTTATGATATGATAGAAATAAAATAAAACAATCCAGGTTAACTTTATTTTTTGAGCTAGAAGTACACCTTTGAACCCATGAATTGTCTCACTAAGCAGGCAAACTCACACTAACTCAAGGCAGAATTAAATATACAGATAAAATGCTGCTGAAGTGCTATTTTGCATAGATCGAAATAATACAATTTGTTGGTTTTGTGAGTCAGGCAGATGCAGTTCATTGCAAAGCAGGCTTTGGGTCTTTCCACATGATTTGGCTATTCTTAGGTTTCTGAGTCATTCTGTCCTCCATGCTAGTCATTTTTTAATTCCATATTCTCTCTTCATGAGGGAGATCCAACATTAACCAGTCCAAATTTGGCTATGTGGCTTAATACTCTGAACAAACACGCTATATATTTATTCCTATTCTTAGCAATACCTTGGGACAAGTTGAATGTAAATAAAATATTTGGGCAATACACTTCAACCCTGCAGCATTTCTGGTAGGTGGTGCCAGGAAACCTTGGCATGCACATTATTGCATAATTGTTTTGATTCAATTTGGTCGTCCTCTCAACAACTGAAATCCCAACACAGCAGGAATACTTACAAAAGGAACAGAATGTGGATAACATGGGATGAGCCAAAAGACCCTGCCAAAGTTTTATCCAACTGAAGCAGTGTATCTCAAAGAGTAACGCAGGAGATGCATTGATATTCCCTATAATAAATTCACTGGAAATTCCTTTGACAAACTGAAGAGAGTAGTAAAATCTTGGTTCAGGATATCATTATGGGAGTTCAGAAGTGCAGGTATAAATAGGATGGTAAGAGGGCTGAAGAGTGAAATTCGGGATTCTGCCTACATGGGTTGGTGAATACAGCCGAGGAGGAAGGGGCGAGCCCACCTGATAAGGATTCCTGGTGTTTTATGGTGGTTCTCTGATGCTCACCTGATGAAACTGGCTATTCTCTGGGTTGCTACTCCTTGAGGACAGAACCAATGCCTTCCTTATCCCTGTGTCCTCAACACACAACAGAATGCTTGGCTATAGTGGGCAGTCAACGATTATTTGTTGAAGTGAAAGAAACTTCTATGAGAAGGTTCTGACGCTTTCACTATATTGTCCTGGGGGCAGGGCATTGTATTGTTAGAAAGACCTCACCTAGCCAGCTTTTACCCCTGGGTCTCAGCAACTGCTCTGGAAACTCCCCTGGAAACAGAAACTTGAATCTGTCTCACTTTTCATCTCTTCCCCCATTTCCCCACCAGGAAAATTTAGGGAACCATGCGTGCCTCAGCTAAAGAAGAACCTCAGCTCTGCATAGGTGACCTCCCAGATAGAGAAGCTTTGGCACAACTTTTCTGGTAAAAGCTGTAAATCTGGATTAGGCTCCAGACCATCTTCTGTGCCTTCAAGAATTACAACCAACTTGGGATAACTATTGGCCCCCTCAGTCAACAGCCCCCAGTAAAGTTGAGCAAGGAGATATTGAACACCAAATACAGGAAGTATGTACAGTTTTGTGCTACTTGTACTTAATACTGGGTACTACTAAGAAGCTGGATATTATAATTCATATGAAGATTCATATGTATATTTTTTCATGCTTTTTGCATATTTGAGACCATTTTATCCACCCCCCTCCCCAGGAAGTCATAAGAAAGAAGTACCACACATATTATAGGAGAGATATCTGAGAAAGAGGGAACCTTCATAGATGCTCAGGCTACAATGAGATGAACTGAAATAAATTCAGAAGAGCATCCATTGAAGCTAGTGATTAGGCTGATGGCATTCTTAGCAGGCGCAAGTTCAATGTGCTCCTGGGAACAGGAGCCAGTGGTCTGGAAGTTGCGAGGTAAGAAGCAGAGAATGAGGGTAGACTACATTTTCAAGGAATCTAATCAAAAGCTGAAGGAGAGAGAGGGATTGAGACTACAGAAGGATTTGGGATAAGTAATAGGAAATTTTTTGTTTTTTGAAGGGGCAGATATGAGTGTGTTTAAAAACTGTAAGAAAAGATTCAATTTGGGCTGATTCCATATGTGGATAAATAAGGGCCAATAAGACCAGGCCATGTGGTGGGTACAAAAATCAGGAAGTAGCCAGCCTCGTGAGGGATGGATGGGCCTGGCTTCTGAGCTTCAGAAAAAAGGTGAGTCTCCTGAGAGGGAGAGAAAAAAATCAAAGGCAGGCAGGATTTCAATTTTAATGAATCTGAAAGGAGACTCCTGACTCAAGGCAATAGGATAAAAACAGAGTAAATAAAGCTGCCCCGAAAGGCATTAAAGTGGACTGTAGGAAGTAGATCCTGGGGAAATTGCTGATGCCTTGGGAACACAGCCAGAGCTGTACCTATGGTGCCCCTGTTCCTCACAGGATGATGAAGGTGCCAGCCTGGCTGGGTAAATAAAGATGTTGAAGATGTTGAAGAATGATTTTGTAACAGATAGAATAAGGTCCCTGAGAATATGAAGTGAATTGGCATCCTGACCACAGGTTGAGTAAGTAACTTCATTGACCTCATACATGAGATTCTGAACCAAGGACATTCAGCGTGAAGGCATTTTGTAAATGGAGAGATATATAAGATCTAAGGCAGAGATACAGCTGGCTTTGAGTCAGAGGGGAAATACATACAGGGAGGCAAAAGTATGCTCATAGTGGTGGGTACATGAAACACAGCATTTATTCTTGCATTATTATTTATTCTTGTATTATATATGTTTCCATATGAACAACTGTAAACCTACTTTTTCCCACCCCTGTACATGCATTAAAATATTTACATATTGTGTTTTTTTATTTCCCAATTTTTTAACTTAAAAAAATTTTTTTTTAATCGAGATTGCTGAGAGAATAGATATTAAAAGTTCTCATCACAAAAATTCCCAATTTTTAAAAACATTCCAATGACTATGGTCAAATAGATATCATATAATACTTGTGTTTAAATGACCATTGGTAGTTTTTGAATGGCTATTATTCTTTCCAACTGAAAGGATATTTCTTAACCTGTTGTGTTGTGTTTTTTTTTCTGTACTAAGCCTCCAAAGTGTTCTTCTTAATTTACATTTAATGAAAATCTCTGCATTTATAGGTTTGTGTTTTCTTTGGATTTAAGTTAATCCTTCAGGAAGCATGTTATCTGTCTCAAGATACTGGAAGTCCACTTTTCAGAATTGTTATGTCTATTATTAGGGAGTGATTTTGGCCCAAAGAGAAGTCAGCTCAATAAATATTTTCAACAAAATAACTAATAAAATAAATTTTAATCAGAAGTTTTGAAATAAAAATCTGGATTGAGGAAATGATTTGATATATAAAAGCAAAATAATTGTATTTGTGATTTACATTTTATTTTAGTGTTTCTCTGAGAAGTCCTGGTGCTTTATTGTGCCATGAAATTGGTTCCATGAAATTCAGTATTATTTGAAACCAAAATCTAGTACACTAAGGAAACTGATCTGATTTGATGAAATTAAATATCTGCATGCAGAAAGAAAAGTAAACTGAGTGAGGAGACAAATGCAACAAATTAAATTTACACTAAGGATTATTTTCATTTCCTCCTCTTAGGAGGCATTTTTTCTTAGAAACAGTGTCATTTGCAATGCATACTTTGTTATTAGATGCTCATACACCTGAATTATTACTTTTTTGCTAATAGTAATTTACTAAGTGAAGTTATTGATCTAAAATAGTTAATTAGACTTTGAAATTAGCTCTCCAAAATCATAAAGGTTTATTCACAATTTTTATTGGATCCTTCTAAGTGTGTCCCATATTTTCCAATGCAATTCTACTTTTTGTCTCTCTAGAATTGCATAGCAAATTTTCCTAATTTTGTGAACTTTGACATACATGTTATATATATATTTTATAAAATTGCCAAAAATATGTTATAGATTTATAAAAAAAAGATGGAATATATTTATTTTATAAAGTTGCCAAAAACATTTTATTATTTTGCCTTAAAGTTTCGATTAAGGGTCTGAAAGAGATAACTAGTTAATAATTTGGATTTTGAACAATGCTGCTCTTTAGATTAATCTGAGCTCTTGCTGTCTTCTAATCATGTTATAACTTCAAAAACTGGTAGAGAATTAATATATTTAATCATTTACATACTGAATGATATCTGATTCATGTTTCATGCTGGATCAACATTCCAGGGCTTGCCCCAATTTCCACATCTAGTATATCAATATCTAACAATCAAAGTCTTGTAATAACAGTAAAAGAATCTATTTATGAGGATATTTTATAAAAATTAGTGAGCTATAAAACATCTTTGATTGAAGTAGATTATATAGAGACTATAGTTTTTGTACCATTGAATTAATCAAAGTATCAAAAAGTTACAGATTCATAACTGCTGGGCATGATTCTCTGGTTACAGTCTCTGAGCAGAGGATTATCTAATAGGCATTCTAATCGATGTAACTATTTAGAGAACTATTTATGCCCATTGACTTCAAAAGGATTGCAGGTATAACCTTCCTCTCAGGAGACTAAAGTCAAACATTTAAAGGGCATGGATTCTATCTGAATGAAATTATTGGCTCAATTAACAAATTAAAATTTCATATTCAGTATTTACCATGCATTCAATTCTGAACAGTTTGGCAATGCATATGAGAGCTATAAGCTACCTTATTGACCATCTAGTTGCAATTTATCTGGACAGACGAATGTGTTAGAATAATGTGCAAGTAATCTATTTCTCATCCCACCTCCGCCCTCATTTGTATACTTTACATTGTAATCCAATTCTCACCATCTGGACATTGCTCAAAGGAAGGTTCTCACTGAGTAGCTGTAAGACAGGAAAAACTGGGGGAAATTAATTGAGCAGAAGCAGCTGCCTATCCCACCATCATATAAGCTGTGAGTGCTAGACTATAGAGGGAAAGGGGAAGTTATAGAACTAGACAGCATTTCTTAGTAAATTTGGAAGGTAAGACTGAAAACAGAAAGATAGAATGCCTCTTTCCATAATGAATGTTGGAAAGCAGGAGCCTTAGAAATGTGTCTTTGCCACAGAAGTGCCAATAGGTAGTAAAGAGGCTGTTTGGAAAACATCAACTGGGCAGGGAGTACAAATGATAACTGGGATAGTTGGGCAGTTCTGCTAGTCTCACCTGGGCTTACTAGTGCAGCAGCAGTCATCTGGTTCTTCATTGGTGAGGTTTGGGGGGCATCTAAAGTGACTCCAGGCTCATGTGTTGGCTCTTGCCTATGATCAATGATCTATGAAATCTCCCATCTTTCAGATTCCAGTTAGTTCCAGGCCCCCTTAAACAGCAAAGATATTTTCCAAGACTGTGAAGAAAAAGCTAAAGTAATTTTGAGGATTAGGCTGTGGAATTCATACAAAAGCACTTTTATTACATCTTGTTAGTAAAAGTCAAAAGAGCCTAGTGTTAAGGAGTGGGAAAATAGATTCCAGTACTTAATGGGAGATGCTGCAAAATATTTGTGGTCCCATTTAAAATACTATAATTTGTTCTGTGGCTACAATTATTTACATTATTCCATATGCAAAATCTGCTTATCCTTCCCACAAAACCGTTCTTTTAGTGTTTATACCTGTGCTGTACAATACATTGGCCATGTGTCTGTTGAACGATTAGTTAGACTTTATATAAGTTTAAGATCTACAGTGTGATGATCTCATATATGTATATATTTTGAAATGATTACCTTGATAAATTTAGTTAACACATCCATCACCTTATGTAGATATCATTTTTTATGTGTGTGTGTGATGAGAATTTTTAAGATCTGCTCCTTTAAGCTTTCAAGTATACAGTACTGCGGTGTTTACTGTAGTCACCATGTTGTACATTTCATATTTTTTTCCACATTATAATTGGAAGTTTGAAATCTTTGATTACCTTCACTTATCTTCTTTCCCTTATAGACTGCCCCTGGCAACTACCAATCTTCTCTCATATCCAGAATTTATTTGTTTGTTTGTTTTTTGTTCCATATATAAGTGAGCTCATATAGCATTTGTCCTTCTTTGTTGGATTTATTTCAGTTAGCATAATTCTCTCATGATTTATCTATGGTATCAAAACTGGCAGGATTTGCTTTATTTTTATGGCTGAATAGTATTTCATTTCATTTTTTTCTCCATTCATTCATCTACTGCAGGACATTTAGGCTGTTTCCATGACTTAGCTATTGTAAATGATGCTGGAATGAACACGAGGGTGCAGATGTTTCTTTAAAATTGTGACTTTATTTCCTCTGAATATATACCTAGAAGTGTGATTGCTGAATCATAAGGTAGTTCTATTTCTAAGTTTTTTAGGAACCTCCCTATTGTTTTCAATAGTGGGTGTCCTGGTTTACAATCTCACCAGCAGTGTTCTCTTTTCTCCACATCCTCTTCATTACTTATCTCTTACCTTTTTGTAATAGCCATCCTACCACGTGGGATGTGATATGGCATTTGCATTTTCTTGATGATTAATGATGTTGAGTACCTTTTCATGTACTTGTTAGCCATTTGAGTATCTTCTTTGAAAGGAAGTCTAGGGAGGTTCTTTTCCCATTTTTTAATTGGATTATTTGTTTTTGCCATTGAGTTGTATGAGTTCCTTATATGTTTTAGATATTAACTGCATATCAAATGTATAGCTTTCAAATATTTTCTCCCATTTCATAGGTTGCTTTTTATTTTGTTGATTATTTATTTTGTTGCACAGAAGCTTTTTAGTTTGATGTAGCCCCACTTGTTTATTTTTTGCATTTGTTGCTTTTGCTTTTGGTGTCATATTAAAAACAAATAAGTGCCAAAACCAATAATGGCAAGGATTTTTTTTCTATGCTTTCTTCTAAGAGTTTTGTAGTTTTAGATATTATATTTACATCTTTAATCCATTTGAGTTAATTTTTGTAAGTGATATAAGATAGGGATTTGGTTTTATTTTTTCTTTTGCATGTAAATATCTGCTTTTACCAATACATACCATTTATTGGAGAGACTGTATTTTATCCATTGAGTCATTTTTGGCTCTTTTGTCAAATATTAGTTGACCCTGTATTCATGAGTGTATTTCTGGACCTTGGTTTTGTTTCATTGGTCTATGTGTTTGTTTTTATGCCAGTGCCATAATGTTTTGATTACTGTAGTTTGAAATATAGTTTTAAGTCAGGAAGTGTGATGCCTCCAGCTTTGTTCTTCTTTCCCAAGATTGCTTTGGGTATTCAGAGTCACATGAATTTTAGGGTTGTTTTTCTCATTCTGTAAAAAAAAAAAAAAAGCCATTGGAATATTGATAGGGACTGCATTGAATCCATAAGTCATTTGGGTAATATGGGCATTTTAACAGTATTCATTTCTTTCAAACACATGAACCCTAGAGACCTTTCCATTTATTTGTGTCTTCTTTGATTTCTTTTATCAGTGTCTTATAGTTTTCAGTGTAGAATTTTTTCACCTCCTTGGTGAAATTTATTTCTAAGTATTTTGCTGCTTTTGGTGCTATTGTAAACAGGATTGTTTTCTTTATTTTCAGATAATTCATTTTTAGTGTATAGAAACACTTGATTTTTGTATGTTAAGTTTTTCTGTAATTTTATTGAATTTGTTGATTAGATCTAACTGTTTTTGGGGGGTTGTAGTTGTGGATTTTCTATATCTAAAACCATGTCATCTGAAAAAGGAAATAATTTTATCCCTTTTTTCCTTCCTTCCTTCCTTTTCCTTCCTTCCTTCCTTCCTTCCTTCCTTCCTTCCTTCCTTCCTTCCTTCCTTCCTTCCTTCCTTCCTTTCTTTCTTTCTTTCTTTCTTTCTTTCTTTCTTTCTTTCTTTCTTTCTTTCTTTCTTTCTTTCTTTCTTTCTTTCTTTCTTTTGTCCTTTCTTTCTTGCTTGCTTCTTTCTTTCTTTTTCTTTTCTTTTCTTTTCTTTTCTTTCTTTCTTTCTTTCTTTCTTTCTTTCTTTCTTTCTTTCTTTCTTTCTTTCTTTCTTTCTTTCTTTCTTTCTTTCATTTTCTCCTCCTTCCTTCCTTCCTTCCTTCCTTCCTTCCTTCCTTCCTTCCTTCCTTCTTCCTTCCCTCTCTCTCTCTCTCTCTCTCTCTCTCTCTCTCTCTCTCTCTCTCTCTCTTTCTCAATTCTGATGTCTTTTATTTCTTCATCTAGTACTGGGTATCATTTTCAATACTATATTGAATAAGAGTGGTGAGAGTGGACAGGGTGAATGATCTTTTTAATGTTCTGCCAAATTTGTTTTAATAAGCAATTTTGCATCTATATTCACCAGGGATATTGGCCTGTAGTTTTATTTTCTTGTAGCTTTCTGGCTTTGGTATCAAAGTAATGCTGGCCTTGTAAAATGAGTTTAGGAGTGGTCCCTCCTATTTTATTTTATTTTTTTTTTTTGGGGGGGGGGTAAGAGTTTTAGAAGGATGATGTTAATTCTTCCTTAAATGTTTGGTAAATTTCACCAGTGAAGCTTTTTGGTCCTGGGATTTTCATTGTTGGGAGATTTTTTGTTGTTGTTATTACTGATTAAATATCCTTTCCAGTAATTGGTCTGTTCAGATTTTCTAGTTCTTCTGATTCAGTCTTTATATATTTTACTAGGGGCCCGGTGCACGAAATTCGTGCACTGGGTGTGTGTGTGTGTGTGGGGGGAGTGTCCCTCAGCCCAGCCTGCCCCCTCTCACATACTGGGAGCCCTCAGGCGTTGACCCCCATCACCCTCCAATCGCCTGATCGGCCCCTTGCCCAGGCCTGACGCCTCCGCCAGAGGTGTCAGGCTTGGACAGGGGACCCCCATCTCCCCCTGATCACTGGCTCTGGCCCCCGCCCAGGCCTGAGGCCTCTGGCCCAGGAATCATGCCTGGGCAGGGGACCCCCATCTCCCTCTGATCGCTTGCTCCACCCCCCGCCCAAGCCTGACGCCTCTGACCCAGGCTTCAGGCCTGGGTGAGGGGACCATCATATCCCCCCAATCCCCGGCTCCGCCCCCCGCCCAGGCCTGATGCTTCGGCCAGAGGAGTTGACCCTCATCACCCTCCGATCACCAGTCACCGGATCGGCCCCTTGACCAGGCCTGAGGCCTCCGGCAGAGGTGTCAGGCCTGGGCAGGGGACCCCCAGCTCCCCGCAGTTGCAGGTTCTGCCCCTGCCCCTGCAGGATGCCTCTGGCCTAGGCGTCCGGCCCGGGCAGCAGGGACCCGCGGCTGCAGCGGCCCCGCGATCGTGGGCTCCGCTTTAGGCCCAGGCAAGGGACCCCTAGCTCCTGGGACTGCCAGCTTCGACCATGTCCAGCTCCCATTGCTGGCTCCACCCCTACTTCCTGCTCTCACTGGCCAGGGCGGAAAAGGCACCTGATTCTCCGATCATGGCTGGGGGGCAGGGCAAAGGCGGCCCCAGGGCCGCCTTTGCCCTGCCCCCCAGCTCTTAGCTCCCCCCTGGGTTTCCGATCACTGTCAGTGGCAGGGGGCTTCTTCCTGCTTTCCCTTTCGCCTCCCTGCATTGTGCCTACATATGCAAATTAACCGCCATCTTGTTGGCAGTTAACTGCCAATCTTAGTTGGCAGTTAATTTGCATATAGCCCTGATTAGCCAATGAAAAGGGTATCGTCGTACGCCAATTACCATTTTTCTCTTTTATTAGATAGGATATTTCTAAGAATTTTTCCATTTCTTCTAGCTTATCCCATTTGTTGGTGTATAGTTGTTTATAGTAACTTCCTATGATCCTTTGTATTTATGTGGTTTTTGGTTATTAGGTTCTTATTTTATTTACAATCATGTGCTACATACTGGCATTTTGGTAAATGATGGACCATATATATGATGATGTTTTACCCAATAGCCTAGGTGTGTAGTAGGCTATGCCATCTAGGTTTGTGTAAGTACATTCTCTGATGTTCATACAATGACAAAATTACCTACCAAGGCATTTCTCAGAATGTATCCCTGTTGTTAAGAAGTGCATGACTGTATAATTTTGTGATTTATGTCTTCTCTTTTTCTCCTTTATTAGTCTAGCTAAAGGTTTGTCAATTTTGTTAACCTTTTCAAAGAAGACAACTTTTAATTTTGTTAACCTTTTCTAATGTTTTTCTGATTTATTTCATTAATTTCTGCTCTGAACATTTTATTTCCTTCCTTCTGCTAACTTTGAGCTCAGTTTGTTTTTCTTTTCCTAGTTCCGTAAGGTTACGTTGTTTGTTTGAGATATTTCTTGTTTCTTAATGTGGCCATTTGAAATTTCTTGTTAGAACTGCTTTTGCTGCATGCCGTAAGTTTTGGTATTCTGTATTATGTTTTCATTTGTCTTGTATGTAATTTCTCTTTCTGCTTTCAAAAATATTTCTTTGTCTTTGACTTTTGACAATTTGGTTATGACATGTCTCAGTGTAGCCCTATTTGGATTCAACCTATTTGGGGTTCTTTGTCCTTCTGGATATCCATTTATTTCCCCAGGTTCAGGAAATTTTCAGCCATTATTGATTTAAATATACTTTCTGTCACTTTTTCTTCCTCTTCTGTCATTTTTTTTCTTTTTCTTCTCCTCTGGAATTATGATATTATGAATATTATTTCTTTTGATTGTGTCCATTAAGTCCAAAAGGCTTTCTTTACTCCTTTTCATCCTCTTTTCCTTTTGTTTATCTGACTACAGTTTTAGATGTCATATCATCTGGGTCACTGATTCTTTCTTTTGTGTTGCAGAGTCCTTTGAAGCTCTCTATTGAATTTTTCAGTTCAGTTGCTGTATTTTTCAGCTCTATGATTGCTGTGTTGTTGTTTTTTAATGGTTTCTATATTTTTGTTGAACTTCTCATTTGTTTAGGTATTGTTTTCCTAGTTTTATTTAGTTGTCTTTGTGTTATAGTTTTCTGAACTCCTTTGAGAATTCCTTGTTTAATAGTTCACAGATCTCCATTGCTTTAAGGTTCAGTTATTGCAACTTTATCAGTTTCCTTTGGTGGTGGCATGTTTACCTGATTTTTGTGATCCTTGATTCCTTACATTGGTATATGCACATTTGAGTAAGTGGCCTCTTCTTTAAGACTTTACAGGTTTGCTTCAGCAGAGGCAATTCTTCATCAGTTAGCTCAGGTTTGGTTTTAGACATGTCTGTTAGAAATGTCCTTGGGCAGGTGAGGCTTGTTGCAAGGGTCTATTTTTGGACGAGGTCACTGCCGGGAGCTCTGGGGGTAGCAGTGGAGGGAACTGCCTCTGGCTTGGAACATTTGGATAGGACTGGTGACTTCCTTCCCTGAAAAAGTTAGGCCATCAGATGGGTTGTTTGGGTTCTATGGTCAGACTTACTAGACAGTTTGGACTGGGTACTATACTCAGCAGTAAGTGGGGGCTATGAGTTAGCCTTCCAACCCTGGTGGGAGCAGCAGGATGGGCCCAGGACCTGCATAGCTCATTGGTTGGGGACTTGAGACAGACAAGGCCATGTACTGAATTCCCTGGCCAGACAGGGACATTGGTTTTGCTCTGCAGATGGGAAAAGCCACAGGCTATGTTCTCTGTTCAAGTGCCATTATAAACAAGGCTGTTGGAAAGGGTATGCAACTTCCTGTGTGCTCTGGTTAGGTTCCCTGGTTGGACAGGCTGGAAACTGTATTCAGCAATGGACAGGGCTACAAATTAGTTTCCCTGCCCAGTCAGAGCAGGAGGACCAGTTCCAAGGCCAGGAAGGCTCTTTGTGGTCTGGACTCAAGCCAAGCCTGGCCACTAGTTCCCTGGATGAACAAGGCCACTGGCTTTGCTTTACAGGTAATCAGCTCTGCCTGATGAATTCTGCTCATGCATTGCTGGGTTATGCAACTTCCAGGTGTTCTGGGGAGGTTTTGGGTCAGGCATACCTGGGAACTACAATCAGAAGTGAGTGGGCTGTGATTTAGTTCTGCTTAGGTAGAGCAGGAGAATCCTCAATCCCAGCAAGGCTCTTTTTCTATTGTGCCTTTCCTTAATATTACCTTTCCTTGTGCATCTGATTTTATTTGACTTGGTGATATTATATTAAAAATTGTTTGAAAAAACATTTGATGATTTTCATATGTTTTCCTTCATAGAGGATTTTCCTTTGCTTTTTCAAGACATGTAGAAGACCTACCTGTCCAGAAATACTTTAAATGAAGTTCAAAAGTTGAACTTCCTTGGACTACAGATGATAGTAGACTTATGTTCAAGAGAGGGCTTGCTTACTTCCAGCTAACTATGGGTATACTAGTAAACCTTTGTAGTGGGTAAAATTATCAATGTTTCCTTTTCTAGTAAGATTTTGACTTCTATGTCCCCATCCTCACAAGGCCATCAAAAGCATTGCTCAGCCTTTCAACTTCTCCTACAAGAATGACTAATATTCTTAGGGCAAATATACTATGAGTGCCTGAATTTATATGTCTGACTTGTTGTCTTCTTTCAAATCTCGATTCGTCAAATCCTAGGGAAACTTGTAAACTCTTTGATGTCTTTGAGAAGAATTTTGTCTCTAGTTCTGTGTTCATCGTTGATCCTCAGGTTGATATATTGCTACTGTTTTTCTTCATCTTCCAGTTAAGAATTATTTATAATTCTGAAATAGGTTGATGATATTCAGAATGTTAAGAAAATATGCCAACAGTGACATCAGTATTCAAAGTTATAAGATTATTTTAACTAAAGAGCTTCATAAACATCTTAATCATGTACATCTGTTTTACATATGAATTATGATTTCTTCCTAGAAATATTTTTAAAATGTCAAGCATAATGTAGAATTTATGTGGAAAAACTAAGATACTAAGATATACAGGTTTTCTTTAGAAAAGCAATGAGTAAATATTTTTAGTAAACTCATATATTAAAATGAGTATCTAAATTTAGAATTTTAGGCATTTTTACTAGCTCTTCATGAAAGTTTTTAGATCAATGCATGATACAGTTTTAGATATTTCAATTATTTTTCCTTTTGAATTAAATCTATTTTTTCCATTAAAAAGCATAAGTATGTGGTTTTATCCTATTTTTCAAAAAGTTTAAATTCTATCACAGTAGCTACAGACCAAATAAATAGAATTCTGAGAGGAATTCTATCTACTTCTAATGGGAAAAATATTCCAATGCTGGCTGGACAAAGCAGACATTCAGGAAACTACTTACCATAATAACAAGTGAGGATTAAGATAGAAGATTGGATTTGCCACTACTTTTTAATATTACATATAGTGAACTCTAAAGGCACTATATTCTTTAGCAATGCTTTAGCACAAAATTGTCTTGCATGGAAGAACATTATAAATGTTACATGATTCCCAATATAGCATCAAGCTGCAGCCCTGGAAAAGCTTCTATTTATATATCTTAGAAACAGCTTTTATCAGGAAATGTTTTGCCCTCCTGGCCAGCCTTCTCATAACCTCCATGAGAATACCTTCTCTGTAGGGACATGGGGGATGAACTAGGGCTTACTTATTAAAATGCATAATAAAATGATTTAAAAATATAATTAGGACATGAAAAGGAGAACATAGAATTACTACCAACTGTTGTTGAAATTCTAACTTAGAGATCTGAATTGAGACACCACATTCATTTCAAATAAATCTTATCCTGCAGTGGGATCTTGAGAGCTTGGTCTCGGTCAGTTCCTTTAAATTTTGCCTGACTGTTGGTTCTCTTAAGTAAAACTGAAGTTAGCTGCTGAGGTATAAGGATAAGTTGTTTCCAAAGAAGTCATGTAGACAGTGCATAATTATCATTGATTTCAGAGAGTAAGAGAGAGGGAAACATCAATGATGAGAGAGAATCATTGATTGGTTGCTTCCTACACACACCACACTGGGGATCAAACCTGCAACAAGGCATGACCTGGAATTGAACTGTGTCCTCCTGGTTCAATAGGTCAATGCTCAACCATTGCACCACGCTGGCCAGGCATATAATCATCTACACTAATAAAAGACAAACATGCAAATTGACTGTGCCTTTGCTATGACTTAAGCCACACCCACCAGCCAATCAGAGTGGCTGTATGCAAATTAACCTAACCAAGATGGCGGCCAGCAACCACAGAGCTGGAGCAAGCAGGAGGCTTGGTTGCTCCCGTGATGGAGGAAGCCAAGCTTCCCACCCAGCCTGGCCAGCTCTGAGCTCCACTCAAGGCTACAAAGTTTCAATTATAGGAGGTAAATAAATCCCAGAATAAAAAAAAGAAAAGAAAAAAGGAGAGGCTGGTAGCTTCCATCGTCGAGGGGCTTGGCCAGCCTGAAAATGGCCCTCAGCCCCTCACCCAGATTGGCCAGGCACCCCAGTGGGGACCCCCACCCTGAAGGGGGTGCGACCAGCCTGCAAACAGCCATCAGCCCCTCACCCAGGCTGGCCAGGTACCCCAGCGGGACCCCCGCCCTGATCCGAGACACCCTTCAGGGCAAACCAGCCAGCCCCCACCCGTGCACCAAGCCTCTATCCTATATAATAAAAGGGTAATATGCAAACTGACCCTAACAGCAGAACAACTGGGAATGACTGGTCACTATGACACACACTGACCACCAGGGGCCAGACGCTCAATGCAGGAGCTGCCCCCTGGTGGTCAGTGCGCTCCCACAGGGAAAGCTGGGCTCAGTCACAAGCCAGGCTGATGGCTGCCAGTACAGCGGTGGTGGTGGTAGCCTCTCCCGCCTCCTCAGCAGCGCTAAGGATGTCTGACTGCAGGTTAGGTCTGCTCCCTGCTGGTAAGTGGACATCCCCCGAGGGCTTCCAGCCTGCCAGAGGGATGTCTGACTGCCAGCTTGGGCCCAATCCCCCAAGGAACCGGCCTAAGCCAGCAGGTCGACATCCTCCAAGGGGTCCCAGACTGCAAGAGGGCGTAGGCCGGGCTGAGGGACCCCCCAGAGTACAAAAATTTTTGTGCACAGGGCCTCTAGTTCTTAATAAGCTTGGTTCTCAGGTCCATGTAAATACTTTCAGGTCGAGAGTGGATCCATTTGACACCTTTATTTTTTACTCCCTGTTCATCTTTTGCCTTAGTGGTCTTATTGTACTATAATTATAATATTTAGCATTGTATTAAGAGTGTTCCATGTTCCAGACATACTTTAATGCATTAACTCTTTAAATCTTCCTAACAAAACCAAGGAGGCAGAAACAAATTGAGAGATGAGGAAATTAAAACATGTGAGAGTTGAAGTTCTTTGCCCAAGATCAGATGGCTGTGTTAGCCTAGATGCAAAGGCTGTTTCTTCACCACTTAGAACAGACTTCTGGCTACATACCCTACTCAGTGGCAGTGACTGCAAGACCATGAAGGGGCTCTTGCTGCATCTTTTATAATTGCTTAGAATCCCTAGGACACTTAAGAGTCAAGGAAACTTTTAGCCTCATGAATAATACTCACTTGCTTTTCTGTTTTATGACTAAAAAATTCCCCAAAGAGTATCCTCATATTCCATTTGAAGAAAAAGGCATATTATAGACCAGCCGTGGGCAAACTATGGCCCACGGGCCGGATCCGGCCCATTTGAAATGAATAAAACTAAAAAAAAAAAAAAGGCCGTACCCTTTTACGTAATGATGTTTACTTTGAATTTATATTAGTTCACACAAACACTCCATCCATGCTTTTGTTCCGGCCCTCCAGTCCAGTTTAAGAACCCATTGTGGCCCTTGAGTCAAAAAGTTTGCCCACCCCTGTTATAGACTGTATAATATCTCATATACTGCTATGTTCCAGGTATTATTTGGTGTGTTCTGTCCTTTTTGAGGTTAGTATTATCATTTACAGTTAATAAATTTCAGTGCAGACCTGGTATTTAGACTCAGTTCTTTCTGATTTCAAAGCAAGTGTTCTCCTACAAATTATTACAAAAAAGTTAAGGTTATACTGATTACAAATAATGAAATACTTATAATATTGAATAGCTTTAAGGGAAGCTATAGAAATAAGACTGTATCTGGAGGGGCAATATGACACTGGGCAGTTTGAGGAAATTCCCATACTGGAAGATGAACTCCTCATTTAGAATTGGAAGAAATAGTGTATAATTTCTGGAGGAATACTATTCACATATCTTCCTCCATCCTAAGAAAAGAACAAGGGGTAGACCAGCCTGTGATTAAACTCAATAGGTAAATATCTTCTTCCCTTTGGCATAGATGGCATTTCTGATATCACTATTTTCTCAGGGAAGAGATACTAGTGGTGGTCTTAATTTTGTTCAGAAATGTACATTACCACACACACACCTACACACACACATACATACATACAGAGAGTCAGACAAACACACATGGAAGCATTAAGGTAGCAAAGAAAGAAAAACTCCAGTGACTTTCAGAAGTTTGAAAACAAAGGAGAGTCAGTAAACTTGGCCTCTAAGTATGCAGTTCCCTGGAAAGCTGTTGGATAAAAATGAGGAATGGCTCTGATTTGAATTGGATCAGGTTGATTTGGTGGCAGCAGCTAAACTCTTACACAGATGGAGGAAAAATGAAGGTAAATACAGAGTTGTTAGAGCCCGGAAGGCAAAATTGATTATGAAGCAAAACTTTTAGCTTCTTCATATAATACTTGTTGCCAAGATCATAGTTAGAGACTTTCTGGATGGACCACTGCCCAACTCTATCAACAAATTCCTAGCATTGCATCAGGATTGCAGGTCAAATTGTGATAAAGTCATGGTGCACTTGCCTTCTCAGCAGATAATAAGGTGCAAATGCAACAGGGAGACCTCAGAACTAACCATATATATATATATTTTTCAAAACAAATGGTATTAAAAGAAGAAAAGGACTATAGCAGTTACTAAGCAAGGCTGCCACATGGTGAGATTCCTCAAGGCTCCTATGTCTGGCATATAAGCATTTTAATGTGTGTGAAAAATTTTTGTTATTGAAATGTTTTATGATATGATTAGTTGTAAACAAAGTGGTTTCTCTCCACTTCCCGTTAGCCATAATCGATGAACACAAAAGCAACAACAATGTCCAGTGTTAACCTATTGTATGCCAACTTAGTAGGACAAGCCAGGGACCTGGAAGTTATAGGTATACACTACTGCCGTACATGTATATGTCCAAAGGAAAATACTTTCAACCCAGTAGCCTAGAAATTAGTAATAAGATGACCTGGGAACTCTATTTTGAATAATTGTTTACATTCCAAGTTAATTCAACAGGCATATTGTTTAGGTGCCATGTAGCAGTAATTGTGCTGGGATTATTAAAAAAAATGATTAAGATACTGGATCTTTCTTTCAGGCAATTGCATTTTAATGGGACAAATAAAAGCAAGTCCCTTGGATATAGTAAGTTGTAAGGAGGACAGAGTTAGCACATTCAATCCAAGCTGGATATCAGGGAAAGAAAAGACATCTGAATGTGTCTTGAAGAATGTTAGGCTAATGATGAAAAAACAAAGGCAGAAATGAGAAAATGCATAAAGTTTAAAAGAGTCGGGTGTATACAGGGAACCTTAAGCATTTTGGTGTTTCTTATTTGTAAAGTGCAAAAGCAGGAAAAGGTGGAAGTATTATGGCTGAAGGGGGATGTGAAGAATAACCCACGAAGATCACTTTTGGCAGACCAAGAAATTTAAATTTTATTTTTTAAATCAAGAGAAACCATTTAAGTCAAGAGAAATCATCAATAGGTTTTAAATAGTGTGGTCCAAATTGTTTGGATTGGTGGGCTGCTCTGGTTGCAGTGGAGAATATATTGGAGAGGACAAAACTGGAGACTGAGCAAGAAATAGGAAAGTGACCTATATAAATGCCCAGCAATAGGTACTAGAACTTAGCCAGTCTGCTGACATAAATGCTGGGAATACCAAACTATTGTCTGCCCCCACTCATGTGAGTATCTACGCCTCTGCTCATTTTGCTTTATCCACATGAATGTCCTTCCTCCCTTGTCTGCCTAGAAAACTCCACTAATTTTTCAATTGTGATACTCCCTCCAGGAAGCCTTCTTATTCCTGCCTTGACCATTCTCTTCCTTGTGTCACGTGACTGCCTGTCAATACTTCCATTGTAATGCTATTGCTTGTTGATTCCTTATTAAAGATCAGGCACAATGAAAAATACTTTTCACATACGTATAATCTTGTAAAAACCCTACAGTTTACCCCAGATTACAAATGCAGAAACTGAGGCTGTCACATATGTGATGTAACTTGCTCAAGGTCTGGTGGTTAGAAAAGTTAGACCAGGGTTTGACTCTAGCTATGATGACCTCCAATGTGTATGTGGTTTTACTAATGTCACACTGTTCTGTTTCTTTCCCATGTTCTCTAAGAAATTTGAGAACCAAAATGTTATCTGTGCATCTCCATCATCCCTGACAAGTAAGCAGCGGGCACTCAAAAACTAGTATTTGAATGAGTGAATGTTTAGGGCAGTATCATTGTTTCAGGTAGGCACTGCAGTAGCTAGAATTCCACATTCACTGAAAAGGGGCAACATAATGTCAAATCAGATTTTTAAAGAATATACTGAAGCATAATATCTTCCAAGTCCATCCGTACTGTTGCAAATGGTAAGGTTCTGTGTTTAAGACTGAACAGCATTCCATAGTATGTATAGATAACATTTTCTTTATCCATTTACTTGTCAGTGGACATCTGGGTTGTTTCTATATCTTGGCTATTGTGAATAGTGCTATAATGAACATGGAAATACAGATATCTCTTTGAGATCCCAATTTCTATTCTGTTGAATATATGCCCAGAAATGGGGTTGCTAGATCATAGGGTAGTTCTGTTTTTAATTTTTTGAGGATACTCCATACTGTTTTTCATATTGGTTGTATCATTTTATATTCCCACTTACAGTGTACAAGGCTTCCAATTTAGCATTATGCTAAGTGAAATATGTCAGTCACAGAGAGATAAATACCACATGATTCCACTTATATGAAATGTTTAAAATAGTCCAACTTAAAGCCCAGATGGTGTGATTCAGTGATTGAGCATTGACCTATGAACTAGGAAGTCACAGTTGGATTTCCAGTCAGGACACATGCCTCGGGTTCCAGGCTTGATTGCCAGCAGGGGGCATGCAGGAGGCAGCTGATCGATGATTCTCTCTCATCATTGATGTTTCTATGCCTCTTTTTCTCTCCCTCTCTCTAAAATCAATATAAACATATTTTAAAAATTAAAAAAATAGTCAAGCTTATAGAAGCAAAATATAAAATGTTGGTTTCCAGAAGATGAGGGGAAGGAGAAATAGTTGTTATTTAAAGAGTATAAAGTTATAGTTACACAAAATAAATAAGTTCTAGAAATGCTGTTCAACATAGTGCCTCTAGTTAACAAAACAATATTGTGCACTTAAAAATTTTTTAAGAGTAGCCTCATATTCAGAATTCATGTTGAGTGCTTTTACCACACAAAAACAAAGCAAAACAAAAACAAAGGGACACAAGGAAACTTTGGAGGTGATGGATATGCTTATTACCTGGATTGTGGTGATGATATCATGTGTATGTTCATGTTTAAACTCATCAAATTGTATTCATTAAACATGCACAGTATTTTTATATATCAATTATACCTAAACTAGAGGCCCAGTGCACAAAATTTGTGCATGGGAGGATGGGGGGAGTCCCTCAGCCCAGCCTGCACCCTCTCCAATCTGGGACCCCTCTGGGGATGTCCGACTGCCTCTCAATCTGGGACCGCTGGCTCCTAACTGCTCGCCTGCCTGCCTGCCTGATCGCCCTTGACCCCTCTGCCTGCCTGGCTGATCGCCCCTAACCACCTCTACCTGCCTGATCATCCCTAACTGCTCCCCTACCAGCCTGATCGCCCCTAACTGCTCCCCTGCTGGCCTGATCACCCCTAACCATCTCTGCCTTGCTCCACACCTGGAACCCAGGATTCCCTACTCTGGCCAGTCGTAGGTACCTGGGACCCGGGCTTCCCTCCCTCTGGCTGGCCCTAGGCACCCAGGACCTGGGCCAGCTTTGCCTGGGCCGGCCACAGCTGCAGAGGACTGTGGGCAGGAATCTTTACCGAGGCCGCAGCCTCAGGCGCCTGGGACCTCAGGGTGGGCAGCTTGTCCCTCTCCTGGGCCACAGCCATAGGCACTGGTGCCTGGGACTGTGGCATAGGCACCTTGTTCCTCCCCCGGGCTGCAGGTGCAGCCGCTGGCATCTGGGGCTGCAGGGACCGTGGGGCATGTGGCTTGTCCCTTTCCCGGGCCACAGCCTGGCAGGTCCCCATTCCTCTCTTGAAAGCTCATTTGTGCCTGGCTTCTCCCCATTTCTCTCTCCCCAATGTTGAGTGTCTGAGCAGTTACAACGTGATGGCAATGAGGGTATGATAATGTGAGGACAGGATGACCATTTGCATATTAGGTCTTTATTATATAGCATAAAGCTATAAAAATTCACTGAAGCAAAGATGACAAAACCTGATTAAGCTATAGAATTTCATGAAAACAAAAACAGTATAATGGCATATGATGGGGGTGATCTTATTATGGACAGGGTTGTCTGAAAAATATGTTTACCACAAATAGTTTTAAGAACTTGAAAATGTTGAATAAAGTCATTAAGAGAAAACACCAACTGTGGTAATAGTGTGGTTAAAGTTCATTATGCTAAAAAAAGTATTAAAAGTAATTCATATCTTTACATGAATTGTTATGTAAATACTGCTAATATCAACTTATTATGTCAACATTTAAGTACCTACTACATGACAGTTGCTACTATAATCAAGACTTCTACGTGACAGTTTATTACATGACAAATGCAAATATGATTCTGCTTTCTAAATGACAGTGCCTACTATATAAACAACTACATATATGATTGTGCCTACTATATAATAGTTACATATATGACCACTACAAAGATGAATGGCATAGAGCTCTTGCCATTAAAGAAATTATAGTTTTGTAAAAGTTGTCAATCTTGTGAAGTAATAGGGGTACTAAACTTGGCTGGGATTGTATCATGTACCATCCTGAAACCATCCTATCTAATAAAAGAGAAACATGGTAATTAGCATACAACCGCTACCCTTCCCATTGGCTAATCAGGGCGATATGCAAATTAACTGCCAGCCAAGATGGCAGCCGGCAGCCAGGCAGCTTGAAACTAACATGAAGCTTGCTTGCTTCAGTGACAGAGGAAACAAACGTTCCCCGCCTGCCGCTGCAGGCCTCTGAGATGCAACTCTAAGCAACTATGTAACAAATATAGAAGCTAAACAAAACCCCAGAAATCTGCTTTAGTCTGCCGGGCTTCAGCCAGCAGGATCACAACATTGTAAGCAAAGGCCAGAAACCTACTTTTAGCAGTGGAGGCCTAAGAGCTGGAGCCAAGCCTCAAAGCTAAAGCTGGCCCAGAATAAAAAAAAACAAAACAGAAAAAAAGGAGCGGTTGGGAGCTTCAGTCACCCCCAGCCTGGAAACAGCCCTCGGCCCCTCACCCAGACTGGCCAGGCACCCCAGTGGGGACCCCCACCCTGAAGGGTGTGTGACCAGCTGCAAACAGCCATCATCCCCTCACCCAGGCTGGCCAGGCACCCCAGTGGGGACCCCCACCCTGAAGGATGTGTGACCAGCTGCAAACAGCCATCATCCCCTCACCCAGGCTGGCCAGGCACCCCAGTGGGGACCCCCACCCTGATCCAGGACACCCTTCAGGGCAAACCAGCCGGCACCCACCCATGCACCAGGCCTCTACCCTATATAGTAAAAGGGTAATAGGCCTCCCAGCACCGGGATCAGCAGAACCACGAGGCCTCCCAGCACTAGGATCAGCGTGACAGGGGGCAGCACCCAAACCCCCTGATCGCCCTGCGGCTCTGTTCGTGACAGGGGAAGGCGCCCCAACCCCCTGATCATCCTGCGGCTCTGTGTGTAACAGGGTGCGGCGCCCCAACCCCCTCCCCCCCCAACGGGCCCTGCTCTGTGTGTGACGGGGTAGAGCCATAACCTCCCCATCGGCCCTGCCCTGAGTGTGAGAGTGGCGGCGCCCCAACCACCTGATGGGCCCTGCTCTGTGCGTGACAGGGGGCAGCGCCCCAACCCCCTGATTGGCCCTGCTCTGTGTGTGACAGGGTACAGAGCCCCAACCCCCCTGATGGGCCCTGCTCTGTGAGTGACAGGGGGCAATGCTCCAACCCCCTGATTGGCCCTACTCTGTGCGTGACAGGGGGTGGCACCGCAACCTCCCCATAGATCCTGCCTTGAGTGTGACAGGGGGCGGTGCCCCAACCCCCCAATTGGCCCTACCCTGAGCGTGACTGAGGGTGGCATCACAACCTCCCGATCGCCCTGCTCTGTGCATGACAGGGGGCGGCGCCCCAACTCCCCAATCGGCCCTGCTCTGAGCCCGACCAGGGGCTGCACCTAGGGATTGGGCCTGCCCTCTGCCACCCGGGAGCAGGCCTAAGCCAGCAGGGCGTTATCTCCCAAGGGGTCCCAAACTGCGAGAGGGCACAGGCCGGGCTGAGGGACGCCCCTCCCTCCCGAGTGCACAAATTTTTGTGCACTGGGCCTCTAGTATAGAATAGAGGAATGAGATTATCCCAATTTAAGCCAATAATTAGGGGTGGGATTAATGTTGGACAATCTGCTACCATGTGCCTAAAGGAGAAAATCTTAGAAGGTTTCACAGAGGAAGTACCATTTGACCTGAAGAGATTGGGGGAAGCAAAGCTCATTCAGATAATGTAGCTGAAAAAAGTTGCAGAAATGTAAAAACCCTTGACATATTCAGGGAAGCGTGGGTGGTTAAAAATGACCAGATAATAAAGTGTGGAATGTCAGGAAAGACTAGCAGGAGATAGGCAGGAATTGGATCAAAGAACAATAAAGTGAACTTGAACTTGATCTTGTTAGATGACATTCAAGAATTTTATGGTGGTGCTGCTTGTGGTGGTGGTGATGTGTGTGTGAAGTTAAGTTTTAACTTATAGAAAATTTATCTATGATATGGAGTTTTGAGAGAAAGAGAAACACTTTACTTTGGGAGAAAGGTAAGAAATTGATGTAAGACAGTAGAAGTAGAAATGGACCGTTTGCTATAATGTGCACTGACCACCAGGGGGCAGGCACTCAATGCAGGAGCTTCCCCCTGGTGGTCAGTGCACTCTCACAGCCAACCTCCTGTGGTCAATCTCCCTTGCCTGCCCCTGGGCCTGCTGGCCAGATGGGTCCCTACCTCCCTGATCACCAGATAGGCCGAGGGCCCCCCACCCATGCATGAATTCGTGAATCGGGCCTTTAGTCCTATATAATAAAAGGGTAATATGAAAATTGACCCTAACAGCAGAACGACTGGGAATGACTAGTCACTATGACACACACTGACCACCAGGGGGCAGACGCTCAATGCAGGAGGTCAGTGTGCTCCCAGAGGGGGAGCTCTGTTCAGCCACAAGCCAGGCTGATGGCTGCCAGCACAGCGGTGGTGGCGGGAGCCTCTCCCCCCTCCTCAGCAGCGCTAAGGATGTCTGACTGCAGCTTAGGCCTGCTCCCCACTGTCAAGTAGACATCCCCCGCGGGTTCCTGGGCTGCCAGAGAGATGTCTGACTGCCAGCTTAGGCCCAATCCCCCAGGGAGCAGGCCTAAGCCAGCAGGTGGATATCCAACAAGAGGTCCCAGACTGCAAGAGGGCACAGGCCGGGCTGAGGGACTGCCCCCCAAGTGCACAAATTTTTGTGCACCGAGCCTCTAGTATTGAATAATTGGGGAAGAATTAAGGTTAATAAGATTATTTTATTGATGAACACTAGTTAGTATATGTCCCCAATCTAATTTCACAAGCCATCTCTGTAGACTAATATTTAAAGAAATCCAATTCCAGAGTGTCAATCTTAGGAAACCTTAATTAATTAGCTACTTGGAACACTATAAAATCACTACTATCTACATTAATATGAGTAAATTGGTGTAATATGAACATATCTAAATAAATCTATAAAATCTCCAGGAAAGTAGTAAACAAATGAATTACAGTTTGAAAAGATATTTTAGTTATAGTGCAAGGAAAAACTATGAATATGACCCTTGCCCTTGAGTGAAGACAGGGCAGATGAATAAAACAGATACCTGCAGAGAACAGTAAGAAGTCAGAAAATTATGTTTTTAGAATAATTTTCCCCTTTTCCACTAAACAGGTAAAAAGAACTAAGGCTATCATTTAACAATATGTATCCAAAAAGTCATTACAAAGTCAACATTTAAAATAGCAAAAGCGTGGGAATTTGTCCTGAAAGCCTATTAGACCAAGCAAGAGCAGGTAGTGGAGTTCTCATTAAGTACACGGTAGCTGGGTAAAGAGAGCTTTACGGGAGAGCAGATTTTGTGTTAATTGGAACAGGCCCCAGTGGAAAGAGAAGTACGTCACTGAAGTTGCTCTCTAGATTATCCAGGACTTTGAGGCTACTCTACTCCGTGAAGCAATCATTTTCTTATTTCATTAATTCTTCTTAAAAACAATCATACTCTATATTCTCTGGAAACAAAAACTGTAAAAATTGTGTTTTTAAGGAGAAGTGAATGCATATGCTCTACATTCATTTGTCTAGGAATGTGGAAAATGTTACTGAATGTGGTGAACATTTATTAATTTCAGCAACAACCACCAAAAAGAGCACAAGATCAGCAGAAGAGGAACAAAAGTCTTTTAGGGAGAGATTAGATGTTGGCACCTATTTATAATCGTGAAGTTGCTACAAATGGAACAATAAGCCACAGTAGGTCTTAACATAGTCATTGAATGAATGCAATGTTTTGGAAAATAAGTAAAATACAACATTAAATTAAGCAAAATATGTGGTATTAAACTATTATTTATTCACAGGCATCTGGTCTTAGGCTGTCATCCCATTTATTTAGTTAACTAGTGGCCCAGTGCATGAAATTCGTGTGTGGGAGGGGCGGTTTCTCTCAGCCCAGTCTGCACCCTCTTCAATCTGGGACCCCTTGGGTGATGTCCGACTGCTGGTAGGCCTGATCCCACAGGAATCAGGCCTAAACTGGCGGTTGGACATCCATCTCGCAATCCAGGACCGCTGGCTCCTAACCACTCTACCTGCCAGCCTGCTTGCCTCCAACTGTCCACTCCCACTGGCCTTCTTGCCCCAAACTGCTCCCCCTTGCCAGACTGATTTCCCCCAACTTTCCCCCCTGCCGGCCTGCTCGCCCCCAACTGCCTCCCTGCTGGCCTGCTCACCCCCAACTGCCCCCCCATCAGCCTAATCGCCCCCAACTGCCCCCACTGCTGGGCTTCTCACCCCCAACTGCCCCCTGGATGGCCTGCTTGCCCCCAACTTCCCCCCCCTGCCAGTCTGCTCGCCCCCAACTGCCTCTCTGCTGGTCTGATTGCCCCCAACTGCCCTCCCCTGCCAGCCTGCTCACCCCCAACTGCCCCCCTGCCAGCCTTCTCACCCCAACTGGCCCCCACTGCCAGCCTGCTCACCCCCAACTGCCACCCCTGCTGGCCTGATCACCCCAACTGCCCTCCCCTCCTGGCCTGATCGCCCCTAACCGCCTCTGCCTCGGCCCTGCCACCATGGCTTTTTCTGGAAGGACATCCGCAAGGTCTCCTGGTCTAATTAGCATACTACCCTTTTATTAGTATAGATGATTTTTATCCAGCCATTGGTCATTAACTGATCACTTATTTCAGATTTACAGCATTAGAAAGACATCTTCATAACCAATGGACACAGACGCTGGGGGGTATGGGAGGCCAGGAAAAGGTCAAGGGGAGAGAAAAAAAAAAGGAGACATATATAATACTCTTTGTAATACTTTAAGCAGTAAAACAGAATTTTAAAAAAAAGACATCTTGCACTTATAATCATGAATTTAAGTCATGATTAGCATATGAAATACTGAAAATGACTTGTCATTTTCCTTTTGTTTCAATATATAAAGCCAGTTTCCTTGTTCCAAAAGGTAAAGGCAATAAATTTGGTTTGGTGTGTGTGTGTATATATATGAGTGAAGTGTGTGTGTGTGTGTGTATATATATTTTCTAGGTTGAATGAATTCCTGTAACTCTATATTTAGAGATTCCTTTGAGCTCTTAAAGAAGGACCATTCTAACCAATCATTTTCTAGGAAGCAAAATGAGGTTTCATCTGTCTTTTACATAGTTGATTAATTATAATTTTCACATTGTTGTTTTTTTTAACCATACTGATTCTACCTCTGGAGTTAGGGCTTTGAGATTGAGAACTCTGAATGTTCTCAATAGTAAACATGAATTTTAATGGATAATGTGTAACTTTCTAGTTTGTAAACTATATGCCAGTCATTCCATTGTTTCTGATAGAACAGCAGTTCTCCACCTGTGGGTCGCAACTCTTTGGGGGTCGAATGACCCTTTCACAGGGGTCACCTAAGACCATCGGAAAACACATATATAATTACATACTGTTTTTGTGATTAATCACTATGCTTTAATTATGTTCAATTTGTAACAATGAAAATACATCCTGCATATCAGATATTTACATTATAATTCATAACAGTAGCAAAATTACAGTTATGAAGTAGCAATGAAAATAATTTTATGGTTGGGGGTCACCACAACATGAGGAACTGTATTAAAGGGCGGTGGCATTAGGAAGGTCGAGAACCACTGTGATAGAACAATGTCATTCCCCATGCCTGGTACATTCCCACTTCACCCAATCATTCTCATTTTTATACTTTTTAGGCTACATCTTTTTCCCTGTCAAAAAAAAAATTAGGCAAAATAAAAGCAAAAAGGTGACTAATTTTATTTCAGCATGATTCTTTTTTTAATTGTTGACACTATTACAGATGTTCCCCATTTCCCTCCACTTTGCAAACCTTCACCCAGTCTCCCTTCCCCACCCCCCCGGCCCCCCACGCTTCACCACACTGTTGTCTGTGTCCATGGGCTATGCATATATGCTCTTTGATAGTTGCTTGACGAAATAGGAAGGTGTATTTGAAAGTACAAAAGACTGTGAAATCAGTAGTCATATGTTTTTTTCCCAGCTTCTCAAAATCTAATTTCTCAAAATCAGGAATTGAAGATAAACTTGTCAAAGCAGGTAGTTCTTTTTTCTCTAGCCTATTGATCTGATGAAAAATGTGAATAGATATTAAATTATAGAGAATGTTCTAAATATTTGTTTGGGTTTTATAACCATGAAGATATTTTTCAACCCTAAAATTTCATAGTGGAGTGCCTTGAAATTAATCTCAGAAAGGAGAAATCTTTATGCCTTATATATGATGTATCAAGTTAATGGTAAGTAGTTGTTTGACAAGGGGGCATATGTGACCACCATTATGCATAGAGACATCTTTGAACAACCAAAGTTATGCTGGGATTCTAATATATCTGTTTTGGAACCAAATTAAAGATTAATGTGGCTACAGATACATAAATTTGCAATGATTATAGATTTAGACAACAGGTCCTCTTTCTACAGTGCAGCGTGGGGAGTAAAATAACTTAGCTTAACTGAATAGCTTGTGAAATTATTAGTGGTTGTTGGCACTCAGGAGTGAAAGAGGTAAAATGGAAAATGTCTTCTTTCCCCCCATCCCTTTGTGATATTGCGATATAATAAGAAATACATATTTAGTCTTACTCTCTGGTTCCATGTACAGAGCTCCTAAAACTCTTGGAACTTCCTGAGTGATAGGGGTGAAAGGAGTGTCTTTGTTATTATAACCCCTTACAACCATACCTGAATTTATGCTTGTGAGACGACTCTTGGTGGGCCACAAGATAGCTTCAGGATGGGGGCCAGTTGCCAGAGGAACCAACTATGTGTTTGGAGATTTGGGACTTTCAACCTTCCTCCACCCTCTGTACCACCTTGGGAAAGGGAAAGGGTTAGAGAATGAGTTAATCACTAATGTGTAATCCTATCTAATAAAGATGGAATATGCAAATTGACTGTCACTTTGTGACAAAGATGGAGGTGCCCACAGCCAATAAGGAGGGAATATGCAAATTGACACGACAAAGATGGCGGTGGCCGGGATGCTTGCATTGTCGCTATGGTGACAACGCAGGCATTCTGCCCTGCCCTGGCCGCTCCGGGCCCCTGGGCAGCGTGAGCACACGCAGGCGCAGAGCGGCTGGGGCGGGACCGGACGCTTGCTATGAGGGGGGGAGGGGGTTGGAGGGAGCTACAGGAGGCAGCAGGGCTGGAGTGTAGGCGGAAGGTGGCTCTGGTCTGGAGTGAAGGTGAAAGGTGGCAGCCAGGGTGAAGGCCCGGGTCCCTGGTGCCGAAGGGAAGCCGGTGCCAGCAGCCAGGGGAAGGAAGGCCTATTCTTGCATGAATCTTCGTGCATCAGGCCTCTAATGACTACATAATAGAACCTCCATAGAACAGGGTTCAAAGAGCTTTTGGTTTGCTGAACACGTCATGTGCTGGGAGGGTGGAATGTTCAGAGAGGACCTGTTGCCAGAAGTTTTGTGTTCTTTCCCCCATGCCTTGTCTGTGCATCTCTTCCATTTGGCCATTCCTGAGTTATATCCTTTATAATTAACTGGTAATAGTAAGTAAACTGTTTTCCTGAATTATTCTAGGAAATTACCTAATTTGGGAAGGAGGTTGTGGGAACCCCTAATTTAAAACTGATGAGTCAGAAGTATGGGAAGTCTGAACTTGTGACTGGTGTCTGAAGTAGGGGGACAGTGTTATGGGACTGAGCCCTTAACCTGTGGGGTCTGCACTAATTCTGGGTTGTTAGTGTCAGAATTAAATTATAGGACACCCAGTTAGTGTTCAGAGCATTGGAGATTGACGGGTGTGGGAGGAAAACCATACATTTGGTGTTAGAAGTGTTGTGAGTAGTACCCCCCCACCACTGCACACATCCAAATAATAGCCAACTCCTGCTAATACCGCCTAAACATTTTATAAACCTGGTTTTTCTTTTTATTTCCTATCCTTACAATCACTGTCCTGGTTCAGTCCCTTTTCACCTTATCACCTCTCTGCTGAGCTATGCACAGTCAATATAAATTCTCACTTCCATAAACAATCTTCTTTAGAGAGAACATTTTCTTCCTCCAGATTAACTTTATCCTGTGTACTGATTAATCCCTTTGATCTTGTGAATCTCAGTTAGAAGATCCCTCTGAGATTTAGTGTAACCTCTTTTGGAAAAACTGCCTGTGTCTCTGGGAAAGTTAGGGGCCCCTCTTCTTGTCTCAATATTATGAGTACAGCATTCTCCCTGCACCCACTACATTGCTTTCTACCTTTCTTGAAAAAAGAGAGCCTATTTTAGTTGTTTCTACATTCTCTGAACATAATGGAGTACCTGTTTTACAAAAGTTGCTCGATAAAATAGTTCCTTTTTTTCTAGTTCAGTATTTTTTATTTTTATGATTATATTTTTTATGTTTTTACTTCTTTATTGTTTAAAGTATTACATATGTCTTCTTTTTCCCCTAATAACCCCTTCCTGGCCACTCCCGCCTCCCAGCACATGCCCTCAACCCCCTAGTGTCTGTGTCCATTGGTTATGCTTATATGCATGCATATAAGTCTTTTGGTTGATCTCTTATCTGCACCCCCCCCCCCGCCCCCGCCACACACACACACCATCCCCTGCCGTCCCTCCAAAGTTTGATGGTTTGTTCGATGCTTCTCTGTTTCTGGGTCTATGTTTTAGTTCTTGAGGGCTTGGAGCTTGCTCCAGATTTTCCCTCTATAGCAGCGGTTCTCAACCTTTGGGTTGCGACCCCTTTGGGGGTCGAAAGACTCTTTCACAGGGGTCGCCTAAGACCATCGGAAAACACATATATAATTACATATTGTTTTTGTGATTAATCACTATGCTTTAATTATGTTCAATTTGTAACAATGAAAATACATCCTGCATATCAGGTATTTACATTACGATTCATAACAGTAGCAAAATTACAGTTATGAAGTAGCAACGAAAATAATTTTATGGTTGGGGGTCACCACAACATGAGGAACTGTATTAAAGGGTTGTGGCATTAGGAAGGTTGAGAACCACTGCTCTATAGCATCAGTAGAGTCAGTTGTGCTTTCACACACTCTCCTACCTCTGCTCAGGACAGGTACTACTCAAAGAAATGTCTCCCATTCAGGTTCCATGATCAGTCATCTTTCTCAAGCACATTGACCATTTCATTTCTCTACATTCTTTACTAAAGTTTTTAAGGAAAGTTCAGAATGCAGTTAAAATTCAGGTATATCTCTTAATATCTTTGGATTAGGCATTTGCCTATCTTGCTCACTATCCTTTATTTCTCCATGTACATCTTTGGCATAGATTTACAGAAGTACTTGAGCTTCTTTATAACCAACATGTGTCTCAAGCTTTTATTGCTGCCCACACACTTTTACTTTTGCCTTAAATACCACTTCCTCCCAACACCTCTTTTCTTCATCTAAATCCTCCTCCTCTCTTAAACCATCAACTCTCTGGGAAAAGACTTCCTGACCCTGTAGAAAAGGTCGTTAAAAAAAAAAGAAGAAGAAGAAGAATTCTTAACCAGCTATCACTTTAATCTGAAAATGGAGGCTAAGCCCTATGGTTTCCAGGAAGCTAGAAGATAATAGAATTAGCATTCCTTTCAAGATTTGGTTTGCTGAAAAGCTAAATGCTCTTAGCATCATTTTGGAACTGCTCCATGGCAAAATAAATATTTTGTTGTGGCAATATAAAATTTTTAAAAGCTTAATTTCACCATTTAAAATTTAAAATTCATTTTAGTATGTAATATATACTATACCTTTACCATTATATATGAGGTTTGAAACATGGAACACCAAGTTAGAAATTGATTTTCTACATATCACAAAAGACAGGTGAAAGCCAAAAATCAGCTTGAAGTGTGTTAACTACTAAGATGTGATCAAGATGAACATTTTTCATGGTTTAATTGATTTAATAATAAAAAATGAAGTAATTGATTTTTAGAGGGCGTTTAAAATGTGTGATTAGGGATTGAATTTTTTCTAGATTGAATTCGTAAATCTTTGATAATCCTCAAAGAGAATAAAGAACTATTGGTATAAATGAGTCTCCTGTCAGCCATGTAAGGCCATATGAGGTTAACTCAATGAGGCTGCTGTTTGCAACCAGACGTTAATTCTCCATAAATAGTAGTAAAGCTCATGGTAATAGAAAATCTAAAGTGGAATTAATTTTTAAAATTAAAAAAAATCAATGTTTCTTCCAATATAATGGGAGGAAACACTGAAAAACTGATGGAGATCCTCCATGGGCACATCACAGGGAATCTCACTAATTGCTAAACAGACTTTCTTTATAGATTTTTCAGCACTTCCCTCCTTTGTGGCTAGAGGAGGAGTAGAGACACCAACTATAAAGCAAAGTGTACAGTTGAGACTGACAGATCTATAAAGGACTGATAAACTGTGTCTGCCAACGTTGGCTTGGTAAGTGCTTTGACCGAGATAATATCATTTCCTAAACATTGTGTGACTGGGTATCCTTTCAGAAGCATAGCAATTTTGCTGCCTATCCTTCCAACTCAATTACTCAGCTTTTCTTCCTTTACTGTTGTGATGGAGGTAATACTTTGAAAAATTCAAATATGTGTTCTTTTTTGGTTTCTAAGTGTAGGACATTTATCCTAGTTGGCTCAAGAATTCATCAAACCTGGAGAAAATTAAGGCGTGTTATTGCAAGTAGGGTGATGTAATAGATTCTGACATGGAAAATAAGATTTTTTACATTCCCTAAGTTTCCTTTCACTGTATCAAGAACACTGGTGGATGAAGAGAAGGAAGAAGGTAGCAATAAAGCCAGAAATGTGTGTTCTTATTTTTTATTCCTTGGGCTCAGAGACATAAAAGAGGAAATAAATGAGGCTAGAATTGGACTTTTGTGCCCACTTCTCATTTGAAACTCTGAACTTTACAAGCTACTCCTCCCATTGCCTCCTGAAGTAAAGACTGTATTATTCTTCTCATTTTAAAAATCAAGGCAAGTGGAGATGAGCAATTTGCTTAAGATCATACAAATGGCACACAACCTGGATCTGAACCCAGGACAGTCTGACTAACCACTCAGCCACAATACCATACTGTCCTCTGTATTGCATTGTACACATAACATTGCTAAATTTTAAAAAATAAATCTATATATATAAAAGCCTAAGCGACTGTTCGACTGTTCGACTGGTTGCTATGACACGCACTGACCACCAGGGGGTATATGCTCAATGCAGGACCTGGACCCTGGTGGTCAATGTGTTCCCAAAGTGGGAGTGCCGCTCAGCTGACTGCTGGGTGCCAGATGCTAGGTTCACAGCTGGAGAGTGCAGCTGCTGCTGCGGCTCAAGCCTCTCCACTGCGGACACTTCCCCTGCGCGCTCCTCCCCAATCTGGACCCAAACCAGGATCGTGACCAGCATCAGGACTGGCATTGGGACTGGCATTGGGACTGACTGGGCATGAGCCTGCAGCTGCATCTCGGTCAGGGGAGTGTCAGTATTGCCCTAGGACAGATACGTGGAGACCACAGAGGAGCGACAGCGAGCCTACTAAGTGGTGGTGGCAGGCGAAGCAGGGCTGGGATGAGCGGGAATGGCATGGTGCTTGGCCGGCTCGGGCTCCTCCCCGGCTGCCTGCCCCTTCATGCACTACTACATTCCTCATGGGATGTTGGACTGCCGGTTTTGGCCCGATCCCTGCTGGCCACACCGAGGGACCCCACTGGTGCATGAATCTGTGCACCAGGCCTATAATTATAATGGTAAAACAAACAAACAAGAAAAAATAAATAAAATCAGGAAAATTGTAATATTTTGCATTTATAGAATAAATGAGTTTCTGATCATATTGTTATCTGATGTGATATTAGGGTCTAACCCTTGCTACACTGTTTAGCAGTCTATTAAAATCCAAAATTTTGAGCAGAAATGGAGATTTAATATGTAACTTTAACTTTATGTTGTCTTGCTGAAAAAAAAAACCAACAATGTTGGAGCTATATTTTTGCTCAGTGGCATTAAAACTAAAAGCATATTTCTCTATGTGAATCTCTTGAACAGTTTTGTTGTTATTAATAATCAGGTTGATAGTATAATTTCTGGGTTTGATTGATCAAGTATCATAGCTTCTAAAATAGATTTGTAATTTCCTCAGAGTTCAGAAGTAAATTAGCTGCAGTAATAGACCTGTTCTTTGAAGCTCTCTGAAATAGTGTACTTTGTTTATATTCCATCCATTCCCTTAGAGATGGTGTAAATATTTCATAATTGTTTTAGGAACAATTGTTTTATATTTTGAGTCTTTGTGTTATGTAATTCTACAATCCAACTGAATATAAACTCTTTCATCTAGATGTGTTTGCTTTTAGGTGCTTGGCTCTTTATTTACATGTTTTAAAGGATAATTTCGTAGTAGTTTATTTGAACTAAATGATACATTTCTGACATCAGCTTTTAAAACATGATGGTTAGGCTCTCTCTTATTTATTTTTTTGTAGACTTGATGTCTCCATGCGAGGCCTGCTTTTGCTTGTAAATCTATAGTGTTACCAATTAAATGATGTAGCAATTCTAGTAATGTTAACCACCCTGAATTAACATGCTCTCTGACAATTAAGCAGCGACTATAAATCATTGGAATTTGGAAAAATAATCAGTGTCATATGATTGTTGTGTGACATAGGATTTTCAATGTATGAAATCTTGGTTAGAAAGTGAAGGTGAGCCTTCTGTATAGTTTCATGCATAAGATAGCCTCAAGCAGAAGGAAAAAAGACTGGAGAATATGTGAATCCTGATTTCCCAGAAGAGTGGGGGGAGGCAGAATTTACTCTGAGGAAAGTGACATCAGTTTAGCTACACAAACTGTGCAATACAAGCTGCAGTTGTCTTTTTACTGAGATTTTATAAAGTGAACATTTTTTAACATCCTATTTGCTAAGAACAAGTAAAGGTTATGGACAATTTAATGTGACTCAACTTAATTAAACACCTAGCAGTGCCCTTTTCCTGCCTAGCTGGTGTTGGCTGCCTATGCCAAAGTATTTGTGTCTTACCTTGTAGTTTTGCCTTTCTTTGTACAGATATTTTTATCATCATGAGTCATTTGTTATGTTTGCCATTGTCGATTTGTTTTCTATGTATCTGTGATTATATGAAAATAATATCAAAACAAATGTTTTTGTTTTTATTGTTCAGAACGTTCTCTAAGATTTGGACTGTGAATCATGGTGTTTCCCATAATACTCATGTGACTATAGCTGAAAATTTTACCATCTTCAAGAAATAGCCAGAATGGTAAGAATTATACAGGATCTCATCATTGAACATATTGTTAAATTTATGAAAATGCTCTAGCTAGCTTGACTCAGTGGATAGAGCATTGGCCTGCAGACTGAAGGGTCAGGGGTTCGATTCCGGCCAAGGGCATATGCCTGGGTTGCAGGCTTGATCCCCAGTGGGGGGCATGCAGGAGGTAACCAATCAATGATTCTCTCTCATCATTGATGTTTCTCTCTCTCTCTCTCTCTCTCTCTCTCTCTCTCTCTCTCTCTCTCTCTCCCTCCCTCCCTCCCTCCCTCCCTCCCTTCCTCTCTGAAATCAATAAAAATATATTTTAAAAACATTTATGAAAATGAGTTATGGACTATGTGTCAGTTAGGATTAGGTTTGTCTGCAACAACCAAAAATCTCCCAAAACAGTGTCTTAAACGACACAGAAGTTTCTCTCTCAGGCAAACAGAATTGAGTGTTACCTGTCCAGGGATAATATGATGGATTCATAATCATCAGGGGTCTGGGTGTCTTCTATCTTGCTGTTGGGCCACAATCACCATGTAGCTTCGAGCCCATGATCTAATATGGCTGATTAAGCTTCAGTGTCTTGTGTATGTTCTTGCCAACAGGGAAGGTGCAATTATGAAGGAAGACAGGGAGAAATGTATATTGGGGAACAATTTGCAATCTCTGATCTAAAAAATATCAACCCAAATTATCTCAAAGTTCCAAACCTAAAATGGTACAGAATCAACTTTAAAAACTATTGATATTCATATTTTCAATGGTAAAACTATAGAACATGCTGCTACTTGTGTCAATTCTTTTACCAAAAATAAAATTAGATATAAGAAGAGATATTTATAACACAATTATTTCTAATTGAAAAGAAAGGCCTGAAAAAATTTTAAAATATAGGGAAGATATGACAAGTACTTTAAATTATTGTGATTTTAAAGTATATTTTGAGGGAAAGATGTGATTGTCAAAGAATTGAAACTTTACTCAGAAAAGGTTGAAGAAAAGAGTATAACTGAATTCTATAGCTAAACGATTATATTTCTTAAAAAAATTGTTTATTATTAAGAGGGCATGAGAGCTCTATGAGGGCAGGGATTCTTGTTTATTTTGTCCCCTGTTAATATTGAATAGTGGATAGACAGAATAGGGGTTAATAAATGTTGATTTATATATTGCCTGATTAAATTAGAATGAAAGACAAAGAAGAATTATAGGTAGGTCTCTACAAAAGGGAATACATTCAATACTAAGTAAAAAATATAAGACTATCATCAAATATAGTAAATGAGATTACTTTTTCCTTAGCTTATTTATTGATACATTATGAAAAAAGTAAAGAAAAGAGTAACTTAAGTGTATATGGGACCCACTGAAAATATCAAAATATATTTTAAAATTTAAAAGAAGTGGTTACATTTCATTAAAGTAGAAAAAAATGACTGGATCAATTTACATAAGGGTATACAAACGTTTCTGCAACAAGTCACAATCAGATAGATTTAGGGCCTGGCCTGCAACAGAGTCTTGACATAGTGGGAATTTTAATGAAAAACCTGTGGAATTTCAAGAAAAGCACAGAAGTTTATGCACTTATTATTATGGATGTTGTTTGAATTTATAAGAGGTGATGTTTTGTGAAGTAGTAAAAGAGTTGTGAAAACCTCTCAATTCTGTGATGTCTTTATGTGACACCACTTCTGAGCATGCAAAATGAAGAGCAATTCTTCAAAGTATGTAAGCAGAACAAGCGCATTAGAAGTGAGCTATGAAAGGTACAAAACATGAGTTGACTTGTACTTCATCTCACATTATTAGTCTAATTGAGACACATCTAGAAATTATTCAGTCTTCAAATGTGCAGGTGAGTGGTGCAGCAAGTGTTTGGTTGACAGATTCCAAATTTGAAATGACAATTTCTTAAAATGCTTTTTATAAAACATCCTGTCTGTTATTATAATTCTTTCATGTGAGCAATAAAGTAAATTATATTACGGATGGGTTGTTTTTGTGTTTGTTTGTTTGTTTTTGCCTTCAAAAGAGAAGCATTATTTCTTTCTTTCTTTTTTTTTTTTTGTCAGAGAGAGATGATAAACATTTAAAATGTATTTGGGAAGAGAAAAAATACATCACAACTAATCTCTAAAGCTTTCTTTAAAAAAATATTTTTTATTGATTTTAGAGAGGAAGGGAGAGGGAGAAGAGATAGAAACATCAATGATGGGAGAGAATCATTGATCGGCTGCCTCATTCATGCCCCCTACTGGGAATTGTGCCTGAAACCCTGGCATGTGCCCTGACTGGGAATAGAACTATGACCACCTGGTTCATAGGTGGATGTTCAACTACTAAGTCACGCTGGCTGGGCCTATTTTCTGAAGCTTTCAAAGTACACATGCCTTCTCTTCCAAAGAAGCAAAATGTTATACATAATGAATTTGTCTTATTTCATGGAATGGACTATTATATAAATCAACGTAGAATGTTCATTTAGAGTAAGATTTTATCTGTTTTCTTCACACTAGTCCCTGCATCTGGAACAGGACCTAGCACATAATACATGCTCAGTAAATAATCTGATATGACTGATTGATTGACTAAATGAATATATGACTGGACAGATAATTACATGTATATGTAATCTTAGAACTCCAATTTTACTGAAATTCTGAACATTATAACTTTATGAGTACTTCAATATAATTGGTTTGGCATTTAGTATATTTAATGTGGTATTCACAATAATGCTCAGAGCTGGCACTTGATGTTTTGAATTTGCTAATCGTGAAAACAAGAGCAAATGACTTTTCATTCCACTTTTCCTTAAGATTAGTACTTTAAAAGTACCAAGGTGAGCCCTGGCCAGTGTGGCTCAGTTGGTTGGGTGTCATCCTGTTCACTCAAGGTTGCTGGTTTGGTTCCTTGTCAGGGCACATGCCTGGGTGGTGGGCTCCATCCCTGGTAGGGGGTGTGTAGGAGGCAACCAATAGATGTTTTGTTCTCACATCAATGTTTCTCTCTCTCTCTCTCTCTCTCTCTCTCTCTCTCTCTCTCTCTCTCAAAATCAATAATAAAAAAACACAAAGGAGAAAAATAATATAAGTGACTGGCATTGGTGGATATCAGGAAACAATTGGTATAGAATCAGAAGGACCCAGTGTCACTGGGAAGAGATTTGTCACAGTAGTGGACAGAAGGTGATGCTCCATTAATCACACTTCTAAGTACTTATTGCTGTAATTTTATATATTCTCATTCTTCACATTTTGGATTTTAGCCTCTGACTCCTAACATACTCTACTTTGGTTATAATTAGATGTGATGTCAGCAACGTTGCTGGGAATAGCTTTAGGGAAATTAACATCATTTTATTAAAAGCTTCCAGTGTTATTAAAATTTATGATGCACTTGAATGATTACTTTGGAGTTTTCCATAAAACTTTTGTTTTGTTTTAAAGTCATTATGTGGAGTAAACCACTTCTACAGGTTCCAAGGAATCACAACTGTTCCATAGACAACCCTGAATTGTAAGCATTAGCATTCAGCTCATTTGGCATCTTGGGAATGGAAATATAATTCATGTTTTTAATTGATTGAGGACTTAAAGTTACATAATAGGACTAAATGGACAGTTTCCAAAAAGCAGCTTAACAATTCATTTAAAGGAAACCCAATAGAATTGTGGTGCAACTCTACTGAAATTATCCTCCCTCAGATTACTAATGAATACTTTGCCGATTTTCCTCAATTCTCTTAGCTTTTATAAAGCCTCTGTCAGTGTCAATGTTCTTCCTTTGTGCCCCTCACTCTGGCTTCTTTTACTTTGATCCTTCACTTTTGGATCTTCTATTTTTTTACGCAGTCATTGTGTGTTGGTATTTGGTTTCTGGCTCCCTGTACATCATTTATGAGTTTTGGGTGTTCATTTCTCTATTTGACCTCATCTCCTATCTATGCATGTGACTGTTTGCTATGATTCATGAGTCCCTTGTGCTCTTAGTGCAGCCTGGGTCTCACTCTAGGAAGGAGAGGATAGCATGTCATGCCCCATGCTGTCACATTTCTAAAATGCATATCTTCTCAGGTCATGTCCCAACTTATACTCCTTTAATACCGCCTCAGGATAACGTTGAAATTCCTTAACATTTCCTATGAGATTTCCATGATACGGTCTAGGTTTACCACTCCAAGACCACATTTAATCATTTATCTCTTGCAAATTGAAATATTTTCACTTCTCCAAATGTATTGTGTTCTCTCCCCTTTCACATGCTCCCCCTGTGCTGACAACATTCCTTTCCCTGATGGAGAATAACATTTACTCTCAGGACTCAGTTTATGTATCCTGCCCCTCAGGAGATATTCATTGCTGCATTTCACTCACCACAAATAATATTAACTACATTTATTGTTCATATTGAGTGTATTCAATAAATGTCTATTTGTTATATATTTTCCTAAACATTTTCTGTTTTTCTTATTAATACTAGAGGCCTGGTGCATGAAAATTCATGCACGGGAGGTGAGGGTCCCTCAGCCCAGCCTGCCCCCTCTCACAGTCTGGGAGCCTTCAGGGCCGGGAGGCGACCCGGCAATCAGGGGAAGGTGAAGCCCCCATCACACTTCTGCTGTTGCCACTGCCGACAGCACAAGCTTCGCCTGGCCCTGGTTACCTGTGCCTCGGGCTGGCCCTGAGAGGCTGGGCAGCTGCTGCTCAAGGCTTGCCTGCTCCTTGGGCGTTGGCTGGGCAGCTGTCATTTGAGGATTGCCTACACCTTGGGCTGGCCCTGGGTGGCTGGGGGGCTGAGGGGCTGGGGGACTCTAGAGGCAGGTGCATGGAGCGGCCGGACCTGCCTGGGGGTGGTTCCAGCCGTGCCGCATGCCTGCTGCCCCAGTGGGGCTGAGGGGACTGAGCACCGTCATCTTGTGGCTGTACACGCCACCATCTTTGAGGATGTGGCAGCAATTAGCATATTCCCTCTTTATTGGCTATGGGTACTGCCATCTTGTGATGGTCAATTAGCATTTTCCCTCTTTATTAGATAGGATATTAATAAGTTTTAAAAGATATGTCATTTATAGTAATTTTTTGTTGTTGCAAATGTACAAATCTTCTGGATTATAGTCCTCCTCCATGCCTTATCTCCACTTTCCTTATAGTGTTTTGGATGAACACAATTTCTTAATTTTGATACACTAAAATTAAGTTTTCTTTGTATTTGTTTTGTTGCAAATTGAGAAATATTTTCCTAATGCAAGGTCTTAAATATTCACCTATATCATCTTCTAGGAGTGTAGGATTTTTGTTTTTATATTGTCAATTCTTATTCCATTTCGAATTTAAAAAAAATATTATGGTATGTGGTAGGGATAAAATTAGACCTTTTTTCATGTGGATAACTTTTTTTATCATCTTCATTTATTGAATAGTTCCTCACTTTTTCACCTCTGTATTTATCAAATTCCCATACTGGAATAGTTCTATTTCTGGGCTTTTATATTCTCTCTATTGGTCAATTTTTCTGTTTGTAGGCCCACCATTATCTTAATTATCATAGTTTATCATAAGCCTGATTGTTAGAATTTTGGCTAAAGTTGTTAAACATTTATTAGAATAATTTTTAGGTTAAGAGAAAAGTTCTTCGTAATATGATCTGTGGATGAAATATATTTTGCATATGACATTATGCATTTTAAATACTTTCTTTTAAAAATATACACATTTTTAAAAATGTGTACATTTTTAAAAGGAGTGAAATTATTTCTAAAATCAGACATTTATTAAGTTTTCTAATATGGAAGAAATAAAAGTATCTTTTTAATATTGGCACCTTTGGGATTTTATTTCTAGAGTCAATATATTTTAAATTAAAGAACCACACGTTTGGAATTCTGGGTTAGCATTCATTAGGGATACTGGTTGCTTCCTCTTTCTTCAACTATAAAATGGACCTGATGTAGCTTATACCTCAAAGTGAATTTTTGGTAATAAAAAATGACAGGTTTAATATTTTCTATTTAAGTGATATGTACTTATTTAGTATTTGCATGTGCTTGAGATTTTAATTTATTCTAGACAATTAAGCTTCAGCACCTTAGAAACATGTATTTTTCCTTGGGGGTACATTCAAAATACTTTGTGATAAGTTGTTTTGCCTGGAGAAGATTCTCATAGTGAGAGGAAAATTACTGTAACTTGATGATTGCCCATTTATAGATCCAGTGTCACCTGAGGGGAGGCTAACTGGTTTGAGGAAGGACAATAGAGTGTGGTTACAAGTTCTCAGTGTAAATAGTCCTCTAGTCTTCCCTGAGTACTAGCGTAGCTTCTAAAAACAACACAACAGCACACAGATCTTTTTGGATTTAAATGGTACCATCTCTGAGCTAAAATCTAATTGTGTGTGTGTGTGTGTGTTTTTTTAAATATATTTTTATTGATTTCAGAGAGGAAGGGAGAGGAAGAGAGAGATAGAAACATCAATGATGAGAGAGGATCATTGATCGGCTGCCTCCTGCACGACCCACACTGGGGATGGAGCCCACAACCTGGGCATGTGCCCTGACCAGGAATCAAACCACATCCAATGCTCAACCACTGAGCCACTCAGGCCGTGCTAAAACCTAGTTTTTATGGTGTCACATGCTAAATGGAATTCTGCTATGAAATGTCATACCCTAATTCCATCTTTTGTTTTTTCTCAGTATGAAGTTAAGATAGATATTTTTAACAATCAGCTGAATCCCTACATTATTATCTTGACCAATGCAGTAAGGCCTATAGCCAAACTGAAACTCCTGGAGCTTCCACCCCCACTGATAGTAGCATGATTGCAATTCCCATTGACAAAGTAAATTCTACTCTCTCTCTACCTATTTCGGTCAATCCAGAATCTCAGATGGAAGTATCCATCTAGGGAAGCCTAGCCTCCGTGACAACACCCTACTTGCTGGGAGTGGGAGGCAGAGCAGATAGAGAGAGGAGTGGGTTTTTGGTCTTTTCAGGTTCTATAGTGGGAAATAGTTCAATAAAATGCATATGATGGGGAATTGTCTAGATATACAAAAGTAGTTCAGATTCTAGGCAGACAAGGAAATACAAGTGTAATTTGCCCAAGGTCACTGAGCTAAGTGAAAGAGCTGAATTCACTGTCCAAGTCTAAATCTTTCAATTCTACAACTCCACCACCATTATTAGCTAAAGACCAGTGGTAGATATTGTGTATGTGAGGTAAAAATGATAATATTTTGGATTTATATTATTTCTCAAAAAATAAACAAACAAATCCTGAACCACTTTAACGCTTGTTTGAAGTTAAAAAACAGTGGTTTGAATAATTGTATTACCTTATTTATGTAGATGAAAAAAGGGCCACATACTAATCTGACAAATTCAGGGAAGGCCTTCATGGCAGTCTTGCAAACGCAAAGACCTAACATAACCACGAAGGATGGTCTGAAATTAAAACTTTAAAAGCAGTTTTTAGTGGGTAGTCATGTTCCAGGACAGTATCTTCCCTAATAAAGGTCAATCTTTACCTTAACTGAGCCTATTGTCTTTTTTTTTTCATCTAAGATAACATCCTGGTGAAATGTCAGGGAAACTTGTAACTTCCCTCTTTCCGTACCCCTCAGGGCACAACCAAATAAGCCTGGGCACCAGGACTGAGGCCATAAGTTCCTTCATTGTTGTTGTTATCATGCTAATTGTTGACTGTTAATGATTGTACCCACCTAAGTAAAGGAAGTATGTGTCTCTCATTTTACTTTTTATTCAACCCAGAGGTTTTCCGGTTTTGCTTTCTCCTGCCTCCCTAATCTATCCCCAGTGGATTTCATGTAACCTACTTATGTCTCCTCCTTTGATTGTAATGTATAAAAACAAGGTGAAAAACTGCTATTCTTAGGAGCATTATCCCAATACCTTGAGATTCTGCTTCCCAGCAATTGTCCACAGTTTGGCTCAAATAAACTAACAAAAATTCTTTACAAGTTTGAATGTTTTTATGTCAACATTTAACAGACGACCAACCTGAGATAAAAGAAATCAAATGACTTCCCATGGTCAAACAGTCAGTAGTAGGTGTACTATTATTTGTTTTCCTAACTCTTTTTCAACCCACTAGTGCTCATTCCCTTTCCTCTGAAAAGAAAACGGATCTGCCTACAAGCTAAACACATTGAGGGTGAATGACACATTTTTCTCTCTGAAACTTTCTGTAGGATGCAGGGGTTAGTAACAGGAAAACTGAAATTTAGGAAACATAGAAAATAATGGATTTGGTCAGATTGAACTATGAGAGGATTAAAACTAAGGTAAATTATCATAGCTTTAAATAATGCAAAGTCCAGCTCAAATGGAAAGGTACTCTAAAAACTTCTTGGCATATTTCCACTTTAATAATCCAACACCATCTGTGAAAACAAATTAGAATTATAGGCCTCTACTAAATGGATTATATGTTTCTTAGCAGACACCTGTTCAGAGCACTTAGGTATTAGGTGACTCAGGGATCTAAAACACATCCATATCTATTGATTGAGGCTACATACTGAATTTAATCTTTTCTGAGGATATGTTTTTATTGAGTTTTTAGAGAGAGAGAAAAGAGAGAGAGAGAGAAACATTGGTATGAGAAACATCGATAGGTTGCCTCCCATACATGCCCCAACTGGAATTGAACCTACAACCGTTTGGTGTATGGGATGACACTCCAACCAACTGAGTCACCCAGTCAGGGTTAGATATTGAGTTTAAATGTCAGGAAATAGAGTGGCAGTTTTAAAGAAAAAGAATAATTAAAAAATACTACATATTTAACTTAAGCTACTTGAATTTGAGATTATTAAAGTAAAGTTTTAATGCATTTATACAGGGACATCTAACTTATGAAATGCTTTCACAATACACTTCACTGTGAAGCACTGACTACTACTAAGACGGTGCAATTGTCATCTCTCTATATAAAAGCCTAAGTGACCGAACAACTGAACAACCGGTCACTATGATGTACTAACCGCCAGGGGACAGATGCTCAATGCACAGGACCGGACTCCCTCCTGTCTCGATCGGGCCTGCGGGGATTGGGCTCCCTCCTGTCTGGATCAGTCCCTGAGGGGATTGGGCTCCCTCCTGTCTCGATCGGGCCTGCGGGGATTGGGCTCCCTTCTGTCTGGATCATCCCTGAGGGGATTGGGCCAAAACCGGCTATCCGACATCCCCCAAGGGGCCCCGGATTGCGATAGGGCACAGGCCAGGCTGAGGGACCCCACCGGTGCCCGAATCCGTGCACCGGTCCTCTAGTATATTATGGGCTAATAAGTCATGGAGTCAAGGGGGGCCCCTCCATCTACATGATTGACAGCTCAGGGCTTCTTTATAATGTTGGGTGTGTTTGGCCAGCCTGGCTGCATGTGGAGGCCCTGGATTCATCACTAGAACTTACGCATTTTGGGCCACAGTTTTCTTTCCCCCATGATATGCTTTTCAGGGCCTAGGAAATAATACAGAATAAAGGAAAATATGAACTTGAATTTTGTCAAAATTTAATCTGTATTCTAGAAATACAGTGAGCTCTGAAAGACAAATTTAGTGATTCAAGAAGAAACAGCAAAAATTTAATAGAAGGGGGACACTAATTGCAAGCAAAGGCAGCCCACACTCCAGTAAAACTTTTAAATTTAAAGAAATCAGAACACTAGGGCTCTGATATACAGGAGAATGATGTTTTCCAAACTTGGGTTTTGTGCATGCATGCACTACCACACTTACTGTGCCGGGAGCCGGTCCATCCTTGCTGTTTCAAGGGGACCTGGCATATATGGCATACGGTTCTTAATGTGTTTGCTCACCTTCTTGGCGCTGTGTTTTAACCAAGGTCACCTCTCCGAGAAAGGTTGTTTCCCCAGGTAGGGATTTTCCCTGAAGTTAGGGAGGGGATGAAACTCCTTAACTAAGTGCCAGGCGGGTAGTTAATCAATTTAACTACAAACAATCATGCTTAAGCTTCATAATCTTTACTCCCTGGAATGGAGATAAGAAACGCCCTAACCTTTGTAATAGAGATTGACAAGATTAAAATGAACTGGTATAAATACAGATGTAACAAGACAGCAAGACACAGGGCTTGGAAGACAGGACCAAGAGAGACAGAGCCTAGGCACAGAACCTACACAGAACGTTCTCTAGAGACAGAAGAACTTCACTGGAGAGAGCATGGCAGGGGATCCTGGACTGAACCTGACTGTGGAGATTGGCAGGAGAGCCTGACTAAAACCTGGTGACTGAACCTGACTGGAGAACCTGAGCAGAACCTCTCTGGAGATCCAGACCAGAACTTGGCTGGAGATCCTGGCTAGAGATCCTGGCTAGGCTGCTGATCAACTAACACTGTCTCCGTGTCCTTCCTTCTTCGCCGACTCCGTCTACGCCTTTGGGAACCCCTGGAACTGCTGGGGTTGGACCCCGGCATTACTGATGGTCAAGAACCTAGGAAGAACTCAGCATCTCTTGAAAAGGCAATATGTTTTGTAATAAAACTCAGTCTGAAATAAGCAATAACATAAATCATTATGTTTCTTGAGTATTTAGGGGGTTGGCGATAGCATGCATATCCCAGTGGATATGGCTGTGGAGAAATGCATGAAGAGAAGTAAAAGCAGGTGTGGGTACATGCAGCTATTTTTCTGTTCTTCAGGATCAGAGAAGAGGAAAGAGGTAAGCTGGGGCAACCCAGAAGAAACAAAAAAGTAGGTGGAAGTTTGCTCTAGAAGTTCCCTTTGAAGTACTACTACCTAATGCATAGTTTTATGAGAAATGTCTGGGAGAAGTGACTTTAAGCAAACCTGATGAAGCTAGGTGTGTAAATGTGTCCTCCATTTAGGTAATAGATTTGCAACTTGGGGCACTGTTGTGGAACATGTTTCGTGATAGGCATTTCAGCACACCTAAGCATAATAAGAAAACGTAAGAGAAAGTAGAAATGGCCCTTGGTCATGCAAGATAATCGTTCTTCTCATTAATCAAATCTCATTCATGATTTAGCAAAGAGAAGAGACAAGAGAGGTAAATCTTTTAAAGCAGAAAAAGTGTTTGGAAATGGCTAATTCAGACTTTTTGCTCCAGGACAGTGTATCCCAACCTTTAGTGTTTCTAAGAATACCCAGAAGTAGTATAAAAAATACATTCTTATGTTCCATCAGCCAAAATTCTGATTGAGTGGATCTAGGGGACCACAGGTATTTTAATTCTTACCATGCTTTCAAGAGATTCTGAAGCAGATGGTCTTGAGAACACGTGATGATCCCAGACCCACAAAGCACAGTATTTCTGTTTTGTTCAGCAGGAGCTAGGCTTCTGAGTGTGTGTGACAAAGCTCTTGAGTCTAAATTTTAAGACAGAGATGGAGAATTAGAATGGATTGCCAGGAGCTGAATAGAAAGGTCTGTCCATATTGTGAGAGTTGATAGGAGGAGCACTTTTCTTTGAAAGGGAAAAAAAATGAATTACAAGAAACGAAAGCTTATGTTCCTTTGTCCTGGCGGATTGTGTTTCATGTATTGTTTATCTTTTTAAATGTCTCCCTTGATCATATCTCTAGCACTAATGGTTGGTAGGAGGGGATTTCAGTGAGTTGCTTTGTCAATTACAAGTGTTGGAAAGTTCAGACATTGATACAATTTGGGGTAATGTAAACATTCATCCAAAAGATAGTATTTGAATGTGTCACTTTAATAGCATATGTTTATAAAGATGGAGTTATTTCTGCATTTCCACTTATAAGGCATATCTATTTCTGCTGTAGAGTCTTTGAAGAACATATGTTTAGTGTTTTAAAAAGTATTTGCTTATAGTTCATGAAACAAAAGTGCTGTGTCTTAGAGAGTTGAAAACAGTAACTAAATATAAAGCTACTTTGTAGCTTTCTGAACACTAGCCATCAAAGAATAACAGTTCTCAAGCTAGTGATAGGCTGTGTACTTACGTAAATTTATTGACTTAATCAGAACACTACTGAGTAGGGAAAAAAATCAACCCAATTAAAAAATACATAGAAAACTCTATTATAATGTGACCTTTTCTTAATGGATAAGAAAACAAGAGTTTTAAATAATATAATTACATATACCATTAAAATTGCTTCCAAAGGAAATTCAAAAAAATAGAATAATGTGGTGGTGAAAAATGTTAAAATATAAAGTAGAACAAGGACTAATGTACTATTGCTTCAGGGGAAGATGGAATGTGTGTTAAAAGAAAAGCAAAATAAATGTAAGAAGCTAGGTCGATAAAAGACAAAAAAGGATTATTGAGAATGACCTTTTAAGTGTCCATAGAGAGGTTAAGAATGCTCTCTGGGGATGGGAACTCATGGGGCAAATGGACCAAGCTGATTCCAAGGAAAGGCCTGGAAGAAGAAAAGGAGAAACATTGGTTATAGAATTACAGAGCTAGGAAGGATTTGAAAGATTAGTCTTATTCAGCCTGTCACCTATACTTTAAGCCGATATGATATGATACTGCTATAGGCACTCATAGAAGGGCCTCTCTGGTCCTTATTTATGATTTACAGAATTTATTTTTAATTATCTCCCTTGAGCCAATTTTTTATAACTACCACCTTGTCCCACTCTCTGCCTTGGTCTTAAACTTCATTTTTTACTATCCGATTTCCACCTCTGCCTCATTCTCTGGACTTGACAGGTATACTAAACCTTTAACTATGACCATGCTCTTCTCCCCAGTCCTCCTTGGTCCCCATAGCCTGACACACCCCCAGCTCTTCACACCTCCCCCACCTCCATTTGCTTTTGCCCCGTGACCAAGACTTACATAAGTGCACCCTATTAATTTGAAAGCTAAATAAATGAAGCCCCACAGAAGTTAGGTATCTTATCAAAGTCATTGAGCTATTCAGTCGACATTAATTATCCTGTACTATTTACATTCATGCCAGTTCCATTTCCACTTATAGTTCTCTTGTTAGTCCTAATATTGCCTTAACATATTTGGCAGATACATACATTTAAATTCTGGCCCTTCTCCTAGCAATTGCTTTTTCTTCAGCTCACCCAGCAACTATTTCTTTTTATTTTTCATTTTAAATATATTTTTATTGATTTCAGAGAGGAAGGGAGAGGGAGAAAGGGATAGAAACATCAATAATGAGAGGGAATCATTGATCGGCTGCCTCCTGCATGCCCCACATGGAGGACTGAGCTCTGACTGGAAATGGAACCGTGACCTCCTAGTTCATAGGTCAATGCTCATCCACTGAGCCACCCAGGCCAGGCCCCCAGCAACTATTTTTTGTTGTCAAAGAGGGTGGACAAACAAGTCCCTATGCTGCACTCATGACTGTAATATGATCCCTTAGAAACCCAGTCTAGCTATTCAAAATGTGGTCCATCCACCAGCAGCATGAGCATGACCTTGTGAGAAATGCAGAATCCCAGGCTTGCCCCATCCCCTCGCATGAAAATCCAGAAAATGTAGTCTCTATGTCAATGAGGGGAAGGGAAAATTGAAGATACAGGAGTAAAGCTTATCACTTTGAATTTTGTTAGGAATTCTGTTAGAACACTTATTTCCCCCTTATTCTTGTTTCATTTTTCAAAATAATTTTATTATTATTTTAATTACTTTTTTTTTTGAGAGGTTTCTGATTCACAGCAAAATTAAGAGGAAGGTAAAATGATTTCCCATATAATCCCCTGCCCTGATGCATGCATAGCCTTCCCCGTTATCAAAACCTTCTGTCAGAGTGGTACATTTGTTACAATTGGTGAACCTACATTAATACATCATTATCACCCAAAGTCCATAGTTGACATTAGAATGGCGTTGCACATTCTATGGATTTGGACAAATGTAATGACATATAATTACTACTATAGACATAGACAGTAAAGTATTTTCACTGCCCTAAAAATCCTCTGAGCTTCACCTATTCATCTCTCCCCTTTTACCCCATCCCTGGTAACTACAGATATTTTTACTGTCTCCATAGTTTTGCCTTTTCCAGAATAACATAAGCAGCTAACCCTTGAACAACATGGTTTTGAACTGCACAGGTACACTTACACACGAATCTTTTTCGGTAAATACATTGGGAACTTCATATTTGAGGGTTTTGCATCCATGCATTGAGTAAACCAACTGCAGATTAAAAGCAGCATTTTCACATTCTCAGCCACAGTTTTCCAACTGTAGATCTTCAACCCTGGATCGAAAATACTATTTCCCATTTTGGTTGGTTGAATCTGTAGATGTGAAAGGACCGACTGTAGAGTCAAAAGTTATATATGGATTTCCAAATTCTCAGGAGTCGCCATCCCAAACACCAGCATTGTTCAAGGGTCAAATGTAGTTGGATTTATACAGTATGCAGCCTTTTTATATTGACTTCTTTTATTTATTAATGCATTTAAGGTTTCTCTATATCTTTTCATAGCTTGATAGCTCATTTTTTAATCACTGAATAATATTCTATTATCTGGATGTACCACAGTTTATTTATCCTTTTACCTACTGAAGGACATCATGGTTGCTTCCAAGTTGCTATCAGTTGGTGCTGTCAGTGTTTCAAATTTTAGGCATTCTAATAGGTATGTAGTGGTATCTTATAGTTGTTTTCATTTGCATTTCCCTGATCACGTGAACATATGAAGTGGAACATCTTTTCATATGCCTATTGGCCATCCTTATATATTCTTTGGTGAGAAGTCTGTTAAAGTCTTTGGCCCATTTTTTAATTGGGTTGTTTGCTTTTTTTATTTTTGATTGTTCAAAGTTCTCTGTATGTTTTGGATGACCATCCTTTATCAGATGTGTTTTCTCCAAATGTGCTCTTCTAATCTGTGGCTTGTCTTCTCATTTTCTTGACATTGTCTTTTACAGATCAGGTTGCGGGCTTGATCCCCAGTGGGGGGTGTGTAGGAGGCATCCGATCAATGATTATCTCTAATTATTGATGTTTATCCCTCTCTCTCTCCTTCTCCCTTCCTCTCTGAAATAAAAAAATCTATTAAAAAATTTTTTTAATTGTAAAAAGTCAATGGCATAATCAAGGTTATCTAGACTTTCTCCTATGTTCTTTTAGGAATATTATAGCTTTGCATTTATAGGCAAAATTTTAAAAAATAATGTGTTTTTTTTTTTTCATTTGCAATACCTAAATAATATGTTGGCCTTTCTTGCAAAAACTGCTTCAGTGAAATTTATGCTCATTTCTCCTCTTTGGTTAGGTACTTCTACAGTGATTCATGCCACCGGAGGATTTAAAGGCATTCTAACTCATTAAAGAGAACACATTCAAGATGCATTGAATATATTGCATGTTTTAAAAGTATATCATAATACTGGAATGCATAAACATAGTTAAAATAAACAGTCCATAAAGCACAATACTCCTGCTTTGTTCAGCAGTAGCTAATCTCTTAGAAGTATTTGCTCCATAGCTCTGGAGTCTGAAATTTAATAAGGAGGTGACAAAGTGAAAGGAATTGCAAGCAACTGCATAAAAATGGCTGCCCATATTGTGAGAATTGACAGCAATTGCTTCTTTCAGCTTTGGTTCTCAGCCTTCCTAATGCCGCGACCCTTTAATACAGTTCCTCATGTTGTGGTGACCCCCAACCATAAAATTATTTTCGTTGCTACTTCATAACTGTAATTTTGCTACTGTTATGAATCATAATGTAAATATCAGATATGCAGGATGCATTTTCATTGTTACAAATTGAACATAATTAAAGCATAGCGATTAAACTATATGTAATTATATATGTGTTTTCCAATGGTCTTAGGCAACCCCTGTGAAAGGGTCTTTCGACCCCCAAAGGGGTCGCGACCCACAGGTTGAGAACGGCTGCTCTATAGCATATCCTACATTTCAAAAGGACAATTTGGGCTCATAATTAGTCATTGTTTTCTAAAGCAGAATTGTCTTCTAAAATGGTTATGTCTGTCTGGTGTTTGAGGAAGCTGAAGAGTTGAGAAATCATAAAGATTCCTGGTTCAGCTTTGGCCATGCTAACTGGATATGCATGTTGCACACGAGAAATTATGGAGTTCAGTCTCTGCTTCAGGGTGAGGGAAATTGGGTGTCTGAAGTAATAAACACATGGGGGACCTTTGATATATACAGCCAAGATTTTGAAATTCTTGGCAGACTATGAAAAATGTAACTCTATACGTAATCCCAAAGAAGGCATAAACAGAATATTTCCTTTTTATTACCATTTTTACATATTTTCCCCAACTGTAAATACTAAGAACAATTTCTTGGCTTTGAAGTTTATAAGATTAAATGTCCTAGAATGCTTCAAATATAAATTATCCTCTAATAGAATCCTAGAAGCCCAATTTAAGTGCTCAGAATTCTATTCTGGGTTCTAGTAATATAAAATATTAAGTTCCCAATAAACTTCAAAGATTGATAGTTTGTGTACTGAAGGTATAAGAGCCATTGCCTTTTAAGCACAGGTTTGGCTTCCATTAGTTTTAGCTCATCTCTACAATTTTTGGAAAGAATGACTAGTTTCAGAGAAATGTTACTTGACTTATAAGACTCCCCCAATTGAGAGGAAACGATCTTGGATAGGATGTATACAGTGAAGAACTGTCTGGAAATCAGAGGAATGAGCACAGTTGGGGGAGAAACTTTCTGTATGCTCTGGGAATTTCTGCTCCAATTGTTCCAGTTTTGTAATCCATAAGCTATAGAGACGTCAGAAATATATATGTATACATGAAAATGTCACTGAAATGATGGCTTAAATCACGTCTACAAAAATCAAGCCTTGAGTACATGTTAGGCAAAAATTCAAAAATGGCCCCAGCCGGTTTGGTTCAGTGGCTAGAGTGTCAGCCTGAGGACCAAAGGCTTGCGGGTTCGATTCTGGTCCAGGGCATGTACCTCAGTTGCAGGATCTTTCCTGGCCTGGGCCTGGGTCTGGGCTTTGTGCAGGAGGCAACCAATCAATGTGTTTCTCTCACATCGAAGTTTCTCTCTGTCTTTCCCTCTCTCTTCCACTCTCCCTAAAAAAATCAATGGACAAATATCATCAGGTGAGGATTACACAACAACAACAAATAAATTTAAAAATGAAGTTTTTTCCTTAAAAAGAACTTGGCCAGCTACAGATGATTTAGACCCAAGATACCACAGGCACTGCATGACTACAGAGCATGCTTTGCTGTCCAGCTGGTGATTGCCTGACACAGGTCGAAATGTGGAAGCATTTCCAAGTCCCCAACTTAGTTTTCTACTACAAATCTATTACTTTCTAAATCAGATTATTTTATGATGCTCAATTCCAATTTTGAAAATAGTATATTACAATAGCACGTCTGGAGGTAGACTTCAGGATATAAAGTACTGCAGCCAGCTGCCCTACACTTCTTTTTTATTTTTGCTGCCCCATTATCTTTAACACTGAACCATTGATACTATCTGAATTGAGATCTCAGTTGTGAAGCTGGAAGTCAGTAATAGGTACAAAGGAGACATCATCAAGATCTGAAGAAGTACTAAGGATCAATAATGAAATGACAGAATTTAAGGACAACAAATAATAACAAACTGTCAGCGTTTGGAAGATTTTTTCATGTTCAGGTGTGATTGGATGATACAGAGTCCAGACAGTAATGAACCAACACCAAGACATCAACAGACATGATGTTGATAATACTACAGCACATTTACTACTTTATGCTGCTAAATGTAGTGGATATTCTGACTTCACCCACCTTGGCCACTCAGTAACATTTCATACAATTCACTGACCTTTATAGTACCATAAGTCTCTTGAATACCTTGTTTTATCTAATATTTCCAAGAAGACGAGGGCAGCTACTGTTTTTTTACCTCCACTTTTCATATTGGAGAAACTGCAGCTCAGAGAGGTAAAGCAACTCTATGTCACACGTTCAGGTCTGTCTGATTCTAGAATCTTATATTTACTCCTGTACTTTGTTGCCTTTTTTATACTAGATTTAGAAGGAAGTGAAGAGGAGATATGTAAGGATAATGAGACTGGTTGTCTCTATGAGATTGTATTTACTAGTAAAGGGGTAGTTGAGCCAGCAATCTAGAAGCATGGAAGCTTGAGGCCAGATGTTAAGTGTTGATGATGAAAAAAAAAAAAAAAAAGGAGAGAGAGACTGACTCAGAAGATAGGAGAACATTGAGGAACTGAAAGAACATGTTATTGGATGCTTCTTTCAGATGAATGTTGAGGTGTCCACGAATGGTTTTCTCAAAATGGGTATGTACAATGAGCCATTGAAGAAATAAGAAAATGTTGGAATACTAATCTAATGCTAGTTATATAATATTTGTTCTAAAATATTATTTTACTAATATTAAAATTTATGAATTGATCTTGGTTTCTTTACTTGGATATCCATGAGACAATCATATATAATATACATTTCCTAATACATGTCCTTAAAGAAAGGCAGAAATTTTAGACATAAAGGCTGTTGACAGTGTATTACAATTTACCTGTGACTGGTGAAGTGGATTTATGGATTATAGTTATCTGGTCTTTATTACTCGAACCCTCCTCCAAATTGGCAAGTGGTTCTAAATGATTTCTGCAAAGAGACAATGGATTGGAAAAAAATGAATAATGCAAGAACAAGCAAAGAAGATAATGGCAGAGTTTCTGCTGTTTCCAGTCTGAGCAGAAGTGCTTGGTCAGCCACATTATGAAGTAAAATAAGGATCATTAATCATACTAACATATTCAACTACATTGCTCTCACTGAGAGCACTAAAGTTTATGTACATTAAAAATGAAATTATATTAATTTATGTCATTTTACTTCCCCTTTAGGTGTAGAATTAAGCTGTGGCCTGGCAGATGTGGGAAGGGATGGGACATCTCACACTGGCAGACTTGGAGGCAGATTTCAGGAATTGGCCTCCTTGACCCAGCAAGTCCAGTAGGTGCTGGAAGTGTGGCTGGTGAGCGGTAAGCGGGCACCTTCCTCAGAAAGGGGGGGCTGAGGTGATAGGCAGTGGTCTTAAGCACCATGGATGCTGTGAGTTTGTGCTTCATAGAGGGTCAGCAGCACATTGTATGGGGAGAACTTTGTATTTCTCATTGTTAGTTGGTACAAAAATCTTTACTTCATTTTTCCCCTTTCATAGTCTTTGGAAGGTGGAAAGGGGTACTGGGATGAGTTGTACACCTATTTCCCCCGAAGATATGTTCAAATCCTAACCCCAGTACTTGCGAATGTGACCTCATTTGAAAATAAGGTCTTTGCAGAGGTAATCAATTTAAGATGAGGTATACTGTTTTAGGGTGGGCCTTAATAAAATCACTGATATTCTTATAAGAAGAAGAAAAGTAGAGGTTTTTTTCCCCCTGCTTTATTGAGATACTAGAGGCCCAGTGCACAAAATTTGTGCGGGGGGAGAGGGAGGGTGTCCCTCAGCCCGGCCTGCACCCTCTCCAATCCAGGACCCCTCAGAGGATGTCTGACTGCCAGCAGTCGGACATCCCCTTGCAAACCGGGACCACTGGCTCCTAACCGCTCACCTGCCTGCCTGCCTGATCGCCCCTAACTGCCTCTTCCTGCCTGCCTGATGCCCTAACCGCCTCTGTCTGCCAGCCTGATTGGCCCTAACTGCTCTCCCCTGCTGGTCTGATCACCCCTAACTGCTCTCTCCTGTGGCCTAATTGCCCCTAACCGCCTCTGCCTCAGCCCCCACCACCATGGCTTTGTCTGGAAGGATGTCTAGAAGGACGTCCGGAAGACATCCAGTCTATCTGATCTAATTAGCATATTACCCATTTATTAGAATAGATAATTGATATATAACATTGTACTATTATAAGATTAAGGTGTACAAAGTGTGGATTTGATACACTTGTATATTTCAAAATGATTTCTACCACAGCATTAGCTAACACCTCCATTATGTCCCATAATTACGTGTGTGTGTTTGTGTGTGTGTGGTGTGTTTGCCCATGCACACATGCTGAGAACATTTAAGACCTACTCTCTTGGCAACTTCAAGTATGTAATACAGTATTAACTATAATCATCATGCTATACATTAGATCTTAAGAACTTATTCATTTTGACTAGAACTAGACCAACATCTCCCCATTTCCCACAGCCTCCAGTCCCTCTACTCTCTGTTTCTATGAGTTAGGCTTTTTAAGATTGCACATATAAGTGTTATATTTTTCATTCTATGTATTTTTTCATAGTGTTTTTCATTTTATGACTCGTTTCACTTAGCATAATGCCATCAAGGTCCATCCATGTCATCTCAAATTGCAGGATTTCAAGAAAAGGAAAAATGGACACAGACATGTGAGGGAGAATGCCACAGAGGATGGAGTCACAGATTAGAGTGATACATCTATGAAACAAGGAACACCAAGCATTGCCAGTAACCCACAGAAGCCAGGAGAGGTGTGGAACAGTCTCTCTCAGAACCTCCACAAGTCACCAACCTGCTGACACACCTAGATTTTGTATTCTGACCTCCACAAGTATCAGAGAATAAATTTCTGTTGTTGAAAGCCACTTACTTTGTAGTAATTTGTTATGGCAGCCCTAGGAAATTAATACAGCACAGTAGAGATTACCTTTCTATTTTAGGAGGAAGTTAATTGATTTGCCCATTACACATCATTTATTAAAGGGCAGAATCAGAGCTACCTACATGAACTTGGGCACATTACTGGCCTTCAATTTCATGTAGAAAAATAATGGACTACAACCTAGAAGCAATGGAAAGTTTCCGTGAAGTTCTTAAAAAAAATGTGTGTTTAAATGCCCTTCTCTTCCCTCTTTCTATCCCCTTAATAATAAAAAATAGTTATTGTACACTTTCTTTTTTGAGCAAGAATTAAAACAACTTAATTAGATCAGTATATTCTAGACCAGTGGTTCTCAAACCTTAGTGCATGTCAGAATCATCTGGAGGGCTTGATAAGCACAGCTGGGCACCACCCTCCAGAGTTTTTAATTCAATAGGATGGGAATTTGCATTTGTAGCAGGTTCCCAGGTGAGGCTGATGCCTTTGGCCTGCACGTCACACTTTGGGAAACACTGCTGTAGTCCACGTTTTCTAAGGATCTTCCTGATTTTGATTTTGACGCAGGACACTGTGCTGTTCTTTTACCATTCCTGTAACTGGTAGCAAGACAGGGTTTGTATAGTTGCAGTTCAGATAAGTTGGTAAATAGAGTGGGAGAAGAGGAGGGCATTATCTTCTGATTGCTTCTATTGTGGTAAAATAGGGAGTCCTCAGATGACAGTAAGGAGGGCAGAGAGAAAAATTGGCTCTTTGAAAATAGAGAATAGCTGTGAAACTATCACCATGGAGGAGGACAGAATCAACTGATGAGAAAATGTGGTAAGTTTTCTTTCTGGGAATTGGAAAGGCTCATGATTTGGGGTTTAAAATGAGAGGAGTTAGCAATCTGGTTGGTTTTGAATCAACCATATGAATCACTCATGTATAGTCATGAAGCATGCAGAAATTTAACCTCACTAGAGTTGTGGTTTTGTCAGGTAAATGCGGTAGAGGATGGACATCAAAGAGTTGAGGTTACACACAAGAAAATGAAAATACTGAAGGACAACAGGAAGTGAGCCCTTAGTAGTGCAAAGATGACCAAGTTAATGGGTTATATTCAAAGTTGCGGTGAACAATAGTTTGAATTGGGGTATTGGGGATACAGGAGGTAGTGGTTAGATGCTTAGATTGAGGTTTATGTAGGTGATGGTAAATAGGTTTGGCATATAATGGCAAACCTAAGACTGGTTAAATGGGTAAGTGTTAAATTTAATTTTGTCACTTATAAAAGAGTCCCTAACTAGACAATCCAAGGCTGGTGTAGCTACTCATTACTGCCATCAAGCACTCAGCATATATCTCTTTCTTTTCTCTTCTCTCTCCTTCTCATATTGTGATAGACACAGTTTATAGTGTGTTCACATATTTATTTCATGGGGTCTACATTTGTGAGTGTGCTTAAACTACACTTTTTCTCCTTCTTATAATATCTCTCCAAAGTTTTTTTTTTAATATGTTTTTATTGATTTTAGAGAGAGAGGGAGAGGGATAAGGATGGAAATATCTATCTGCTGCCTCCTACATACCCCCTACTGGGGACTGAGCCCACGACCTGGGCATGTGCAATAAACAGGAATTGAACTGTGACCTCCTGGTTCATAGGTCAATGCTCAACCACTGAGCAACACTGGCTGGGCTGGAATTTTTCTTAAATAGGACATAAGGTAGATTTTAAAAATATCCAATTCTGTCATCATCATTTATTATATAACTTACTAGAGGCCCAGTGCACAAAAATTTGTGCACTCGGTGGGGAGGGAGGGTCCCTCAGCCCGGCCTGTGCCCTCTCGCAGTCTGGGACCCCTTGGGAGATAACGACCTGCTGGCTTAGGCCTGCTCCCGGGTGGCAGAGGGCAGACCCAATCCCTAGGTGCAGCCCCTGGTTGGGCTCAGAGCAGGGCTGATTGGGGAGTTGGGGCGCCGCCCCCTATCATGCACAGAGCAGGGCGGATCAGAAGGTTGTGATGCCACCCTCAGTCATGCTCAGGGTAGGGCCGATTGGGGGGTTGGGGCACCACCCCCTGTCACACTCAAGGCAGGGTCGATGGGGAAGTTGCGGCTCCACCCCCTGTCACACACAGAGCAGGGCCAATCAGGGGGTTGGGGCGCTGCCCCCTGCCACGCACAAAGCAGGGCCCATCAGGAGGTTGGGGCACCGCCACTGTCATACTCAGGGCAGGGCCGATGGGGAGGTTATGGCTCTACCCCATCACACACAGAGCAGGGCCCATGGAGGGGGGGTTGGGGCGCCACCCTCTATCACCCACAGAGCAGGGCTGATCAGGGGGTTGGGGCGCTGCCACTGTCACAATCAGGGCAGGGCCAATGGGGAGGTTATGGCTCTACCCCATCACACACAGAGCAGGGCCTGTGGGGGTGGGGGAATTGGGGCGCCACACCCTGTCACACACAGAGCAGGGCCTATCAGGGGGTTGGGGCGCCACACCTTGTCACACACAGAGTTGCAGGGTGATCAGGGGGTTGGGGAACTCCCCCCTATCTGGCACAGAGCAGGGCTGATCAGGGAGTTAGGGCACCTTCCCCTGTCATGAACAGAGCAGGGCGGATAGGGAGGTTGTGCCCCTGCCCCCTGTCACACACAGAGCCGCAGGGCGATCAGGGGGTTTGGGCGCTGCCCCCTGTCACACTGATCCCGGTGCCAGGAGGCCTCGCGGCTCCGCTGATCCCGGTGCTGGGAGGCATATTACCCTTTTACTATATAGGATAGAGGCCTGGTGCATGGGTGGGGCTGGCTGGTTTTTCCTGAAGGGTGTCCTGGATCAGGGTGGGGGTCCCCACTGGGGTGCCTGGCCAGCCTGGGTGAGGGGATGATGGCTGCTTGCAGCTGGTCACACACCCTTCAGGGTGGGGGTCCCCACTGGGGTGCCTGGCCAGTCTGGGTGAGGGGCTGAGGGCTGTTTTCAGACTGGCAGGTGACTAAAGCTCCCAACTGCTCCTTTTTTTCTTTTTTCTTTTTTATATAGGGCCAGCTTTAGTTCTGGCTCCAGCTCTGAGGCCTCTGCTGCTGAAAGCAGGTATCTGGTTTGTTTGGGTTCTATAATCGAAACTCTGTATCAACTCCAGCTCTGAGATCCTGGCTGTCTGAAAGCAGGTTTCTGGGGTTTTGTTTAGCTTCTATATTTGTAACAATGTTTGAAACTGCAAGCTCAGAGGCTGGCAAGGCAGGCGGGGAACGTTGGTTTCCTCCGTCACTGAAGCAAGCAAGCCTCATGTTAGCTTCAAGCTGCCTGGCTGCCGGCCGCCATCTTGGCTGGCAGTTAATTTGCATATCTTGCTGATTAGCCTATGGGAAGGTAGTGGAGGTATGGATAATTACCATGTTTCTCTTTTATTAGATAGGATTTTTCACATACAACCTTTCATATATTTATTTGTGGTTATAATAGCTTCATCTCTGTTGATTGGTATGGCGAATTTCTCCTCAAGATAATTTTATCTGCCCGGCCAGTGTTGCTCAGTGGTTGAGTGTTGACCTATGAACCAGGAGGTCACAGTTCAATTCCTGGTCAGGGCTTATCCCTGGGTTTTGGACTTGATGCCCCATAGGGGTTGTGCAAGAGGAAACCAGTCAATGATTTTCTCTCATCATTGATGTTTCTACTGCTCACTCTCTCTCCCTTTCTCTCTGAAATCAATAAAAATATATATTTTTAAAAAGAGATAATTTTATATAACTCTTCTCCCACTCCCCCAAAGTAAGTTAGTTGGGATTCAAATTGGAAAAACAATTACATTTTTATATTAATTTTGGCACAATTAATATTTCCCATTCAAGAACATATTTTCTTTCTTTTAAAAAAATATTCTTTATTGTTTAAAGTATTACATGAGTCTCCTTTTCCCCCCATTGAACTCTCCCCCAGTACTGTCTCCCCCAAGCACAAGCCTTCACCCCCCTACTGTCTGTGTCCATTGGTTTTGCTCATATGCATGCATACAAGTCCTTTGTTTGAACTCTTACCCCCTCACCCCCTGCCTTCGCTCATAGGTTGTACAGTGTGTTCAATGTTTCTATGTCTCTGGTTCTATTTTTGTTCACCAGTTTATGTTGTTCATTATATTCCACAAATGAGTGAGATCATGTGATATTTATCTTAGGCTGGCTTATTTTCTTAGCATAATTCTCTCTATTTCCATCCATGCTGTTGCAAATGGTAAGAATTCCTTCTTTTTTATAGCAGCATAGAACTCCATTGTGTAGATGTACCACAGTTTTCTAATCCACTCATCTGCTGATGGGCACTTAGGTTGTTTCCAAATCTTAGCTATGGTGAATTGTTATGCTATGAACATAGGGGTGCATATATCCTTTCTGATTGGTGTTTCTGTTTTGTTGGAATACATTCCTAGAAGTGGGATTACTGGGTCAAATGGAAGTTCCATTTTTAATTTTTTGAGGAAATGCCATACTGTTCTCCACAATGGCTGCATCAGTCTGAATTCCCAAAAGCAGTGCAGGAGAGTTCCTTTTTCTCCGTATTCTCTCCAGTACTTGTCATTGTTGATTTGTTGATGATGGCCATCCTGACAGGTGTGAGATGGTACCTCATTGTTGCTTTGATTTGCATCTCTTGGATGATTAGTGACTTTGAGCTTGTTTTCTTATGTCTCTTGACCTTCTATATGTCTTCTTTTGAAAAGTGTCTATTTAGGTCCTTTGCCCATTTTTTGATTGGATTGTTTATCTTTGTTTTGTTAAGTTGTATGAGTTCCCTGTAAATGCTGGAGATTAAACCCTTATCGGAGATAACATTGGCAAATATGTTCTCCCATGCAGTGGGCTTTCTTGTTGTTTTGTTGATGGTTTCTTTTGCTGTGCAGAAGCTTTTTATTTTGATGTAGTCCCATTTGTTCATTTTCTCCTTAGTTTCTATTGCCCTTGGAGCTGTGTCGATAAAGATATCGCTACAACATATGTCTGATATTTTGCTGCCTATGGAGTCTTCTAAGATTTTTATTGTTTCCCATCTTATGTCTAAGTCCTTTATCCATTTTGAGTTTATTTTTGTGTATGGTATAAGTTGGTGGTCTAGTTTCATTTTTTTGAATGTATCTGTCCAATTTTCCCAACACCATTTATTGAAGAGACTCCATTGTATGCTCCTTCCTCCTTTGTCAAATATTAATTGAGTATAATGGCTTGGGTTGATCTCTGGGTTCTCTGTTCTGTTCCATTGGTCTTTGTCTGTTCTTATGCCAGTACCAGGCAGTTTTGAGAACAGTGCCTCCGTGATATAGCTTGATATCTGGTATTGTGATCCCTCCAACATTGTTCTTCTTTCTCAATATTCCTGGAGGTAATCGGGGTCTTTTTTTTATTCCAGATGAATTTTTGGAGAGTTTGTTCTAGGTCTTTGAAATATGCCTTTGGTATTTTAATGGGGATTGCATTGAACCTATATGTTGCTTTTGGTAGTATGGACATTTTAATGATGTTGATTCTACCAATCCATGAACACAGTATATTCTTCCATTTGTTTATGTCTTCCTCTGTCTCTTTTTTCAGTGTCCTATAATTTTCTGAGCACAGGTCCTTTACTTCCTTGGTTAAATTTATTCCTAGGTATCTTAATTTTTTTGTTGTAATGGTAAATGGGATTGTTTTTTTAGTTTCTCTTTCTGTGAGTTCATTACTGGTGTATAAAAAAGCCATAGATTTTGTATCCTGCTACATTGCCAAATTCATTTAGTAAGTCTAGTAGTTTTTTGATGGAGTCTTTAGGGTTTTCGATGTACAATATCATGTCATCTGTGAATAATGACAATTTTACTTCTTCTTTTCCAATTTGGATGCCTTTTATTTCTTCTTCTTGTCTGATCTCTATGGCTAGCACTTCCAGTACTATGTCAAACAGGAGTGGTGAAAGAGGGCATTCCTGTCTTGTTCCTAGAACATGTTTTCTTTTGTTATGATCATATTTCATGCCCTTCAATAAGATTTCATATTTTTCTTTTGGCAGCACTATATTGGAATGTTTTTACAATTTATACTTTTCAAAATAGCTATTGCTAAAATGGAAAAGCTATTTTTACATATTTATATTGTATCCAAACACCTAGCCAAATTATTTCATTAAATATATCATTTATTAGATTTTTAAATATGTAACTATACAATCAGCAAAACAAATTATTGTACCTAAGTTTTCCAATATTTATATTAATGACTAAAATTTCCTCATTTATTGCATTCAGTAAAACCTCTCCAAAAGTTTAAATAATGATGATAATCGGAAGCATGTCTGTATATTTTTCCCTGCATCTAATGAAAATAGACTTAATGTAACTTCACTTAGGCTGGTGGTTGCCTCATTTGTTTGCTAGGCTTTTCCCTGTTAAACTTAATCCTTCTATTTATAGTTTATGACATTTTAGTAAAAATGGCTGCTTGGGAAAACCAAGATGGCGGCATAGGTTAAGGCCAGAGATTGCTGCCCTCGAACAACCACTTCAGAGATATAACTAAAGGACAGAACTGACATCATCCAGAACCACAGGAAGGCTGGCTGAGTGGAAATTCTACAACTAGGAGGAAAGAGAATATCATACCCAGACTCAGAGGAGGCGCAGTGCTGAAGTGAAATATTCAGGTGCGGAGTGCGCGCGCACGCGCGGAGAGGGCTGGCGGCGGAGGGCGAGGTTGTTGTTTTCAATTGGGAGGGAGTTTCAGACTCTGAGCTCCAGATCCGGGCGAGTCTCTGGGGACCAAGACTCAAACGGGAGAAGCGGGACTGTCTGGCTTCGGTTGGAACTCGAAGGCAGCTCTCTCTCCGAGGTTTGCAGCCATTGCTGGGACTCTGAGAGGCAGAGCCCCTGGGGAAGGAACTGAGAGCAGCCATAACTGCTTGCTCCGCCCCCCCTGTAGATCCCCGGGGACCCGCCCCTCCCAAGCCCTGCGCAGAACCATTTGCCGGATAGCCTCAGGCAAACGCTAGATTAGCACCGCCCTAGAGATCCAGCACAGAAGCCCTCCCACTGCAGACACAGCTGACTCTCATAGCCAGTTAGCCTGGAGGTCAAATCACCCCCAGTATTGCGGACATCAATCAAGGCTTAAAGGCAACAAGACTGCGCACAAAGACCACTAGGGGGTGTACCAAGAAAGCATAAAAAATGCGGAGACAAAGAAACAGGACAAAACTGTCAATGGAGGATATTGAGTTCAGAACCACACTTTTAAGGTCTCTTAAGAACTGTCTAGAAGCTGCCGATAAACTTAGTAAGGCCCTCGAAAAGACTGGTGAGACCGCCGATAAATGTAGTGAGATCCTCAAGAAATCTAATGAGACCCTCGATGTTGTGATAAAGAACCAATTAAGCATACACTGACTGAAATAAAGAATATTATACAGACACCCAACAGCAGACCAGAGGAGCGCAAGAATCAAGTCAAAGATTCGAAATGCGAAGAAGCAAAAAACACCCACTGGAAAAGCAAAATGAAAAAAGAATCCGAAAATACGAAGATAGTGTAAGGAGCCTCTGGGACACCTTCAAGCACACCAACATCAGAATTATAGGGGTGCCAGAAGATGAGAGAGAACAAGATATTGAAAACCTATTTAAAGAAATAATGACAGAAAACTTCCCCCACCTGGTGAAAGAAATAGACCTACAGGTCCAGGAAGCGCGGAGAACCCCAAACAAAAGGAATCCAAAGAGGACCACACCAAGACACATCATAATTAAAATGCCAAGAGCAAAAGACAAAGAGAGAATCTTAAAAGCAGCAAGAGAAAGAAACCCACTTACCTACAAGGGAATACCCATACGACTGTCAGCTGATTTCTCAACAGAAACTTTGCAGGCCAGAAGGAAATGGCAAGAAATATTCAAAGTGATGAATACCAAGAACCTACAACCAAGATTACTTTATCCAGCAAAGCTATCATTCAGAACGGAAGGTCAGATAAAGAGCTTCACAGATAAGGAAAAGCTAAAGGAGTTCATCACCACCAAACCAGCATTATATGAAATGCTGAAAGGTATCCTTTAAGAAGAGGAAGAAGAAAAAAAAGGTAAAGATACAAATTATGAACAACAAATATGCATCTATCAACAAGTGAATCTAAGAATCAAGTGAATAAATAATCTGGTGATCATAATAGAATCAGGGACATAGAAAGGGAATGGACTGACTATTCTTGGGGAAAGGGGTGTGGGAGATGCGGAAAGAGACTGGACAAAAATCGTGCACCTATGGATGAGGACAGTGGGTGGGGAGTGAGGGTGGAGGGTGGGGCAGGAGATGGGAAGAGGGGAGTTATGGGGGGAAAAAGAAAAGAGGAACAAATGTAATAATCTGAACAATTAAGATTTAATTTTAAAAAAATGGCTGCTTATCTTAGCAATTAAGTTTTAGCTTATATTAATGTAATTATATTATTTTTCAACTTTTGTTTTTAATGTGATTGGATATATTAACAGCCTTCTTAATATTGAACAATTCTAGAATTCTCAAAATAGACCTTTATCTTGGAACATTATTCTGCTACAATGCAGAATTCTATAATCTAATACATTTATTAGTGAGATTTGTTTGTAGTGTTTTTTCTTTTTCCTTCTTGCTATCTTCCTTTCTTCCTTCATCCCCCCCCTTTTCTTTTTATACTGTACTTATCAGGATTATGATAAAGAGAATTGAGCATTTTTTCACATTTTCCTATGGCCTGAATATTTTGTTGTAATTTATGCTTAAGTAATTTCTATGTTGGTTCCCTTCCAAGGGTGGTGAGCGTCCATCCCTTGGGCCATATAAGCCCCATAAAATCATTTGGTCTGGCCCTGCCAAGCATTAGGGTTGAGTTAATTAAATGTTTGATGAAATATAGCAGGCTAATTTTTAAGTTGATAATTTTGTATGGCCCACAAATGATGTTATAAATACCCAAATGGCCCTTGGCAGAAAAATAGGTTTCCTAGATTGTGGGGCTTAAACTATGTCAGTTTATCAAAAGGTTTAGTTCTTCAGTGGTGGACATTCTATTATTTAATCAACAGCTCCAGAAGGATACCAGGGGAAATCAGTCATAAACACAGCCTCTATCTGAGTCAAGTACACTCAGACACTCAGCTTTCTGTCACTTCTTTCAAACCAAAATGTTTAATAAATTTCTTTTTTTTAAATTTCTCTTTATTGTTGAAAGTATTATAGATTCCCCCCCCCCCCCCCATTTACCTCCTCTACCCCTCACCTGTCTCCCCCAGGCCTACCACACTCTTATCTGTGTCCATGGGTTATACATATATGCATATAAATTATTTGGTTCATCTCTTCCTGCCCCCTTCCCTCTGAGATTCCATGCTTCTGTGATCTCTCTAGTTTGTTCATCACTCTATTTTGTTCATTATATTCTACATATAAGTGAGATCATGTGATATTTGTCTTTCTCTAACTGGCTTATTTTGCTTAGTATAATACTCTCCATGTCCCTCCATGCTGTCTCAAAGGGTAAGAGATCTGTTTTTGTTTTTGTTTTTTATAGCTGCGTAGTATTCCATTGTGTAAATGGAGCTGTTTTTGTTTTTTTATAGCTGCGTAGTATTCCATTGTGTAAATGGAGAACCATGTGAAATAGATTCAATACCCATGGTCCGATTCTTAAAAATATGTTGTGTCCCTTGGCCTTGTTGTGAATTGTCCATTTACTGTGCTTATATAGAAACACTCAAACTTTAAGCAAAGTTTACAATATTGCCTAATTCTTCCCCTTGCAGAGTAGTTTCATGTTAAGCAGGTTTAGGCAATTAAATTCTCTTTCAAGGTTAGCTTTAATTTAAAAAATACTATTAATTTCCCTAGCTGGTTTTGCTTAGTGGATAGAGCATCGGCCTGAGGTCTGAAGGGTCCCAGGTTCGATTCCGGTCAAGAGCACATGCCCAAGTTATAGGCTCCATCCCCAGTGTGAGGTGTGCAAGAGGTAGTCAATCAATGATTCTTTCTTACCATTGATGTTTTATCTCTCTCTCCCTCTCCCTTCCTCTCTGAAATCAATACAAATATATTAAAAATACTATTAATCATACTAATATAAAGATCACAAAGACTTTTTAGGAATAAGCTTCTCATTTTCCACTAAAATTGTACTCAGAATTCTCATCAAAAACTTCTAGTTACTAATGCAAAAGGGCCCTCTTATCCTATGTGAAATCTCATCACCCTTAGACATACAAGTCACTCTGTCCTCTGAAATGCTCTCTTTCTTTTTTGCCTGCATTTTCTCATTCCTCTCGTTTCTCTTTTCTGTGCAGTGCCAGATCTTTTGTCTTTCTATGGCATTTAACTGCTATTATTTACTTTTATTCTAAAGCAATCTCTTATCCAAATTTTCCTTGCATTAATTTTTTCACACCCATATCTCCATTCACTACCCCTATGCTGCTGCTAAGTCCCAAATGGATATCTGTGGCTCAGAGCAACAGACTCATGAGTTCACCTGCCTATCAGACATTTGGGCTTAGTTTACAGAAACCTCAAACTCAGTATGTACAAAGCAGAATTCATCATATTTTCTATCTAACTCAGTGAATCACACACCCATCTAGGTAGTTGCTAAAGTCAGAAACCTAACTGTCAACCTTGAAATTATCTTTTCTCTCAACTACCCTGGGCTGTCAGATCATTCACTTGTCCTCACTACCACTGTGATTACCTTATTTCAAGCCACCATCCTCTTTCACCCGATATAAAGCAATATATCTATCCTCCTGTTCTCCATGCTCCCAATCAACTTTCCATCTTCTGGACAGTGACCCTTCTAAAATTTGAAACTGATCCTGCAACTTCCCTGCTAATGGTTTCCCACCAGCTTTTGGAAAAAAAATCCAAACTCCTTAATATAACTTTTTGCTTAAAGTGATCTCTGAAGTTTCAATATCAGCAGGCTTTCACAGTAAGAAATGGTTGTTTCTCTCATTTTTATCACTGGAAATGCTTCAGATCTTTCTAAAATGTTGGTGTAGATCAGATAACTCAAATTGAGCTTATAACCAAAGTTAACAATTATTCCCATGTTCATATTTTATCAAGTGTTTGAAATTAAAGCTTGTCATTTATTCTAATTTAAATATGTTTTTATTGAATTTTCAGAGAGAGAGAGGAAGGGAGAGGGATAGAAAGATGGAAACATCAATGAGAGAGAAGCAACGATTGGCTGCCTCCCACTCACTCCCTACGGGGATTGAGCTAGCAAACCTGGCTTGTGTTCTGACCTAGGAATCGAACCAGGGACCTCTTGGTTCATGGATTGATGGTAAACCACTGAGCCACACTGGCTGGGCTATCATTTATTTTATATTGGTGATAGTTATGCTAGGTATCAGCAAGATCATTTGCTGTGTTAAAGCAAATGCACATCTTTACAACTGGAATGTAAGATCTTTATATTATTAGAAAATGTGAGTTGGTAAGCAATTGGATTTTTTAAATGACAGGATTAGTCTATTTTCTTTCCCTATGTTTCATTTAATTTTATAATCTGTATGAGGAATGAGTCACTTCAAGTGTAAAAGGAAATAAACTCTGGATTTTATGTTTTTGTTCTTAATATATTGAAGGCGCAACCAAAGGAGGAAAAGTAAAGCAAAAAGGATTCTATTTCATGGTTTGCTTAAAAACAGAGAGAAAGAAGAGCCCAGGATGAGACTGGCATATCAAACAATTTCTGAGAGCAATGCCCATATGTCTGTGAGTGTGTATGTGGGCGATGTATTTTTTCTTTTTTTCCTGTTTTTATTTTATTTTTAAATCTTTATTGTTGAAAATATCACATATGTCTCCCTTTTCCTCCCATTGACCCCTTCTAGACCACAAGGATGTATTTTTAAATGCATACTCTGAACAATAACATTCTTCAAAGCAATATCTTCAGACTCATTCCTAACAATTTTTTTTTTACTTTTGTTAATAAATTATTTGCTTAAAATTACTCCTTTTCTGTTCTGGCTACAATCTACTTCCCAGCTTCTCCTTGATTTCTTCAATGACTCAGGAAAGGATTGACATGACTGAAGTCCTAGTTCTTCATGACTGTAATTATAGGAATAGTTTATTCCTCTTTCTTGTAGATGAAATCATACACTTTGCTGATGTTTTGGCCTATTCTTATAAACTCTGCTGTCTGTAGAGTAGAAGCCCTTCTGAAAAATTACCTCTTTGGGAATAGAAGTATATTTTATTGAGTCAATTATCTTCATATGTCACTTTATATTTGAGTTGGGCAGATTTTATGGATAAACATTTTTACTTGGAATCAAAATGCTCATGATTCAAGTAAGACTTGATCTTGTCATTAGTACTTTAAGTGGAACAGAACACTTCAGGAATTTAAAAAATGATTGACAACACAGCTTCTTTAACACAGTATTTAATATCCTATATACAATTCAAAATAAAATAAAAATAAATGAAAATTGGTTGGAAAGATTTATAGTAAAAGCACAGAAACGTGAGAAATTCCAAATGAGAAATATTAGGAATGTATCTTAGCTAAAGGCTATAGACGGTCTTTATGACCAAACTACTCTTTTAAGCTTATTAGTAACATCTATTGTTAAAAATGACTAATTGGACATGGAGATGAGACAATTCCAAATGTGGACTCAGGTGCCAATGGATGTTAGTGGTATAAAATAGAGACATGGACTGACAAAACAATTGAATTGCCAAAGAAAGAAGGGAAATACAATGTAATATAGATAAAAAGCAAGTTATCTTGTTAATAGAGAAGGTGATGAGTAGTTTGTTGTTGTTACTGGTTCATTTTTATTAATGTTTTCAGAACAGTCATGATTATGGTACCTTAATATCTTCCTCTCATGCAATTATATGTTGTAAAGATCTGTATCAAAAGAGGCTTAGACCTCTTTTGGTTTAAGGGGATGACTTCTAAAAGGAAGACAAACATTTCAGAGGATCAAGTAATTTATCAGAAAATATTAAAAGTGAGTCCTGTGACTTTTCTTTTAACTTTGCAATTCCACTCACATTTTTTCTGGAGGGTTAGGTGACATCCATATTTTCCAACTTTGTCAGTTACAGACCACACAATTCTGAACCTTGGAAGAAATCTGAAAGAAGGTATAATTTAACTCACTGAATAGCTGAGGAAAAAAGATTAGAGAGATTAATGACTCAACCAAGATCACACAGCAGTTATTAGCAGTAGGTTTTTTACTTAGGTAGGTTTCCTAATATCCAGCCCAATGCTCTCACCACATTCCTCTGGTAGGCCTCACGTGTTATTAGGTTTTGTTTTGTACTGTATTCAGCATAATTTGGGGGCTTTGCATACACTCAGTAAATGCTTATTTGATGTATAAATGAAAAATGGCCCTGAGGTAGCCTAAGTCAATATTCCATCTTGTTGTCATAGCTTTCATCAAACAAATCCTGTGATTATTCCTGGAATCTATTGCATACCGCAAATCAATGTGTATAGCAAATAGAAATTTTTTTTACTTCTCCCAGCCAAATTGATATTGAACTTCCTGTTCAATAATTCCAGTGCAGGGTTTGAAAAATTGTGAGTTAGATTTTGGGGCTACTGGCTTCAGCCCACGACTGAGAAAGGAAATAATAGTAATCTGTAAAGTTCAAGGATGTGTAGTTCTGGGAGCTCAGATATAAATCATGGCTCCCGTTCTCAGGACCTCTGCAAAGCTGCTGAAGAGATGGCAGATGGCCTCTGATTCCAGGGAGGAACAAGTAGCAATGACCTGTTGATTACTTATTTGAGAAATTATTGCCTTACCGATATAAGTTAAAAGACAAAATCAGCTGCATGGTCTACATGTGAGGTTGAATTGAGTGTGAGATGTTAGGTCTTAATGTGAACAAAGATTAAAAAACACACACAGTCCTAGCTGGTTTGGCTCAGTGGATAGAGCATTGGTTTGCAGACTAAAGGGTCCCGGGTTTGATTCCGGTCAAGGGCACATGCCCAGGGTGCAGGCTTGATCCTCAGTGGGGGGCATGCAGGAGGCAGCCGATCAATGATTCTCATCATTGATGTTTCTCTCTCTCTCTCTCTCTCTCTCTCTCTCTCTCTCTCTCTCCCCCTCTTTTCCTCTCTCCCTCTCTCCTTTCCTCTCTGAAATCAACAAAAACATACACACACAAAGAATAAAGCAATACCTAGGAAAGTTGTTGATGTCATGAAAGAATATGAGTTCTGATATAAGAAGGCCTTAACTTGGTCTATTAAAATAATTCACCCTGCCGAGCCTCATAAGCTCCTGTGCAACCTGAAATAAAGATATCTGACCCAGAGGGTAATTGTAAGAAGCAAACAGGATATTGGGAAGCATTAGCTGTGCTGGTGCTGTTTGTATCAGAAATATTTGTTATGCTTTAGACACGTGTGCATGCATTGCTACACAGAACAGTTTGACTCTAAGTTGCTGACAAATGGCATTCTAAAGGTATTGCATAAAGACCAAGGAAGTTTAACCTTCTAGATATTAAAACTTTTATAGTGATTCTACTTACCTTCAGTGGACATTGTTGAAGAAAAAAACCAGCTGAGAATTAGAAATAATTAAGCTACTTTGGCATGATGAAGTAGAGAATAGTTTGAAAAAGCCATGCCCAGAGATAGGTCACCACTTGAGAAAGGATAAAGAAAAAGTTGGCTTGTCACAGTTTCTTTTTTTTTCCACTTGGAGCTTACAATATTCTTGAGGATCCCTCTGTCCATATTACAATAAAAAAATGACTTATGCTAAAAACCAGAAAAATCTCAACTCAAATCAAAAAGGCAATTAGTAGATGCCAACACTGAGATGACAGAAATGTTATGACAGAAATGTTACAATTATTTATCTGACAAACATTCTACAGCATCTATATAATAAAAGCCCAGCGGCCACCAGAACGACCAGTCACTATGATGCGCACTGACCACCAGGGGGTAGATGCACTATGCAGGAGCTGCCCCCTGGTGGTCAGTATGCTCCCACAGCTATAGCGGGAGTGCCACTCAGTCAGAAACTGGGCTCATGGCTGGCGAGTGCAGTGGCAGTGGTGGGAGCCTCTCCCACCACCACGGTAGCACTAAGAGTGGCTAGACAAGCCGTAAGAAGCAAGCAGGCGGGTGGTTAGGAGCAAGGGCTCCCGGATTGCGAGAGGGCGCAGACCGGGCTGAGGGCGTCCCCCACCCCCATGCATGAATTTCATGCATCAGACCTCTAGTCCATTATAAAAATGCTTCACCAAGTAATTATGACCATGCTTTAAACTAATAAACAAAATAAAGTCTCAGTATAAAATAGAACATTTCAGGAATGAAATAGAAGATATAAAGAAGAGCCAAATGAAAATTTTTGAACTGAGTAATATGAAAACTGAAATTAAAAACTCAGTGGGTACTAGCTGGTTTGGGTCAGTGGATAGAGCGTCAGCCTCTGGGCTGAAGGGTCCCAGGTTCGATTCCAGTCAAGGGCACATGCCTGGGTTGCGGGCTCGATCCCCAGTGGGCGTTGTACAGGAGGCAGCCAATCAATGATTCTCTCTCATCATTGATGTTTCTATCTCTCTCTCCCTCTCCCTCCCTCTCTGAAATTAATAAAAATATATTATATAATAATAATAAATAATAAAATAAAATCTCAGTGGATGGGCTCAGTAACAGAAAGGAGAGGCTAGGAAAGAATATGTGAAGTTCAATATTGAACAATAGGAATTAGTCTGAACAACAGAGAGAAAATAGACTGAAAAAAAGGATTAACAGAGTCTTGGGGACCTGTGAAACTGCAGTAAAATATTTGACATTTATGTTATTGGGGTTCTGGAAAGAGAGGGGAAAGAAGGCAGGAATAAAAAGTACTTCAAGAAATAACAGTTGAAAACTTCCCAAATTTAGCAAAAGACAGAGACCAACAGAATCAGGAAGCTGTATGAAATCCATTTGGATTTATCCTATTTAGGATAAAGCTCAAAGAAGTCCATACCAAGACACAGAATCAAACTTGTGAACATTAAAGACAAAGAAAAAAATGGCAAAATAAAACTTTATAAGGGAAAAATGACATCAATGAGGGTGACTTTCTTACCAGAAATGATGAAAACCAGGGAGGTGGCACAGTGCTTTCCCCAGAATTCTATATCCCGCAAATATATAATGCAGGGTTTTAGACATATTTAAGAATCATTTTATCAGATGGATGTTAGTACGCTTAATCATACATTTTAAAGAATTATTTCCAAGATGAAGTTTTAATTGTCAAACTAATGTTGGCAGTTCTCAACTTTTTTTGGTCTCAAGACTTGCTTACAATCTTAAAAATTATTGAGAACAACTGACTCATGTTTATGTCAACCATATCTACTAATATTTCCTGTATTAGAAATTAGAGCTGAGATATTTTTAAAAATATTTATTTTATTTAAAAATAACCTTAGTGCTTATTGCCATTTCATGTTAACAAAAATATCATACATTTATAAAATATATTTTGAAAACAAAAATTACTCATAAGAAGACTGGAATTGTTAAACATTTTGCAAATCATTTTGATGTCTGGCTTAATAGAACGCAGCTGGAGTCTCATATATACTTTTGCATTCACTCTGCTATGGTATGTTGTTTTTATTGAAGTGTATGTAGAAAATAGGGTTTCACACAAATATATCGTTGGAAAGTACTGAGAATTTTAATATATTTTTCAGAAAAGTGTCAATAGCCTCCTTGACACTTCACTAAAACTCCACAAGTAATAGTTTTTAAAATATTAACCTCGGTGTGGAACCTTAGACCATATCAATGGAATTTTGGTATTCTGTTGTATTCATATCCGTTTTGCACTTCACATAGATATTTTGCCAGGCCATCCTTTTGGAAAATCATGTATTGGTCATTTGGAATATATTGGCTCACTGACTTACATAGATTTCAAATATGAGCACATTTTATCAAATAACTTAAAAGACACATTTGGTATTATCACTATTCCCACCAAAAAAAATTTAAGTATTAAAATGCTGTCTAGCTCAAACTAGCAAATACAATTTTTTTTTTCTTTTCAGTGTTTTTTCTTGAAGTGATAAGGTTACTGTGTTCATTTTCAAGAACATGTCGGCTAAGTACTAAAAATCGGATTAACCATAGGTTGTAAATTATTTTTTTCAAGTAAAAATGGTACTTCATGGAAAAAAAGCAGCTGATTCCACTCAGAGCTGAAACAATTGCACACGTGCCTTTCTGAGACAATCATCACTCTCTGGTATGCCCAGAAACATTTTTTGTACCTTCTATTTTGTTATAAGGAATTTTTAATAAAAAAGATGTCTTTCAGGGTCAAGGTATAATAAAATTAAGTATTTTCACCGCTTCAGCAAGGACATACTTAAGTAAATCTGAAAATACTTTTTTGAAAATGTATGACAGTGGTTAATGCAATGACTGCTACTACAGTTAGGTATCATCACTTTTGATTTCTTCTAAAATGCAGACAATTTTACCCATTATCGTTTGGCAGCACCAATACAAATGTCTGCATGGTGAAAAGGGCAAATAGCATCTTAGTATTATAATGAAAATATTTTTGATCTCATGAACCTCCTCAAAGCATTGTTAGAACGCTCAGATGTCCACAGACAACGCTCTGAGAACCACTGGCCTAGTAATGTTTCTTTAGCCAGTTTTGTTAGCTTTCCACTGTAAGCAAGGATACAATGAACATATATCCACTTCTCGCTCGAGCTCTCCACCAGCTCACGTTAGTCAACAGTGCTATCTGTCTTTGTATTTACTTTTGTACAGTTAAACATGCTTAAACATCTATTAATTGATCTGCCAGCATTAAATGTTATCCTTTGACTCCAGAGATTACAGATGAGGTCATCAGGAAACCTACTTTGCCTCTTTCCTGACAAATTTCCACTAGTCCATTATTTCTGCATTTCCAGAGCACGGTTACATTCGTGTTCTGTCGCTCCAAACCCTACATCTGTTTTAACCTTCGTGCTTATTGCCACTTTCTTTGCCATGGTTTTCTGTTTGTCTCTTGACCGCTGAAGTACTTCTCAAGTACTTACTCATGAAAACAATAGTTCCTGAGTTTTTGTATGCAACTTTTGGGAGATCATTTGGCTATGTATTAAAACGTTTGTGTAAACTTTCTTTTCTTTTTTTTCTTGTATTCAAGATATTTGTTATTCTACAGCCTTAAATATTGTGATGGAGAAACACAAGGCCCGCCTGATTTCCCCTTTACAAGTGACTTAGTATATTTTGTCTGGCTTTCTTAAGAATTCTTTCTTCATTTCTGAAGTCTTTGAGAGGATATCTCAGGTTGATTCTGCTTGGTACTCAAGGTGTTCTTTCATTACATAAATTCACATATTTGTTTACTTAATAAATTTTTTATTATAAATTTAAATTTTTTCTAATCCATTATTTTGCATGTCTTTTGGGGTCTCAGTAAAATTTTAGAAGATCTGATAATTATTCTGCTTTGGGGCTGGATACAGGATTTGTTTCCATCATGATTTTCTACCTCCAGAACTTGGCATTCTTTTTTGTCTCTGTAATCCCAATCCATAGTACAACCCCCACTCTCAAATCCTGCTCTTCCACAGCCTTATTGCAATTATCTTAACCTCAGTCTAATTTCTTCTCTGGTGGCTCCTCACCCTAAGCCCTTTAACCGTTTTCCCGGTGCTTTTGGAAACTGCCATTTTTCTGGCAATCAATTTTCTCTTCCATCTCAGCCTTTTTTTTTTTTTTTTCCCTTTAAATAGCCTACCATTTTCATTAAACTGGTACTTGTACTTCACCTGATTATACCACCTTTTGGGGACTGCTTACTACTCTCCATGACCATTCTCTAATCTATAAAACCCATAACATTTGATGACAACTAACTGCCATTTACCAGCCTCATCTTAATCACTGATTCATGTGCTGCCTCCTTGATTTCTCAGCATCTTGAACAGCTAAATCATTGTGATCCTCTGTGTGATTCTGGGTAGCTTTTAGTGTGTCTGCAAATAATTTATTTAAGGCCAATGCCTGTCATTCCTGTGACCTTCTGTCTTTTAGTGATTGTTCCTTCCTCTTCATATTAGTAACCCACATATTTGGCTACACGTCAAACTCATTATCATCCAAAAGTAATTTGAACAAGTTTTAACATCTGAAATTCTGGCCTCTTATGTTTCTGTCTTTGCCATTACTCTACTTCTACTGAGCTTCTCTCCATTTCATGTCCACCTCTAGACTTTGATTTCTCATTCATTTTCAAGAATGTCAGTTCCAATTATATTCATGTGTTTCACTACCCAGCTCGAGTTCCTTAAATTTCTATTTCAAATCCATTCTCACTTGCACCTTTGCTATTTTGATCACATCTCTTGCCCTTTCAATCATCAGTCTAGGAAAAACCAAACCACCTCCTTTCTCCTTCCAAGGTGCTGATGGTTGGTAGCAAACATCACCTAAGCAGGGCATTTAGTTCTATCTCAAATTGCCTACGGCTGCTCTGCAATCCTTTTTCTCTTTCCCAATCCAATTCCTTGCCATTCCTGCTCCTTTTTCAATGCATACATTATACATTCTAACCTCTTCTGCTTTATTTATTTACTTTTTAATATATTTTTATTGATTTCAGAGAGGAAGGGAGAGGGAGAGAGAGATAGAAACATCAATGATGAGAGAGACTCATTGATTGGCTTCCCCTTGCATACTCCACACTGGGGATCAAGCCTGCAACCCAGGCATGTCCCCTAACAGGGAAAGGAACCGTGACCTCCTGGTTCAGAGGTCAACGCTCAACCACTGAGCTCATCAGCTGGGCTCTTCTGCTTTATTCAAGCACCTAAGCATAACCCACTTATTCACAGCTGATATCTTTCTAATTTCCTAGAAATAACTACTGCAGTGGGCTCTGTGTTTACTCACATCTCTGCCTTCTTTTATCTTTTTCCAAAATGAGTTACTTCTACTTCCTCTGATTTCTATTCCTTCAAATATTGCCTCAGTAATTTCAATTAATAATAATATTGTTAACTGCTAATTATCTAATCTTACCTTTGACTCATTTCTTTTTTTTCTTGATTCTCCTCAACCTATAAACATTTGAAATACCATTTTGTTTGAAAAGAATACTTCTTTCCATAATCTTTCTTTCCTTTCATAACACTTGCTCTTTTTTATTCTTCTTGAAATTGTGATCTACATTTCCTGCTGCCACCATGAGAGAAACAGAATTCTGACGTGTGCAGATTGGATGAATTGTTGATGGTAGTTGCTTTGGAGTTCCGTTGTGCTTTATTAAGTCTCCAGCTATCTGGCTTTCATTCTTATGATGTTATTGCAACCGGACTCTTCATAGTTTTCATTAATCTCCTAATTTTCAAACATGATGATAAGATAATCTTGTTTTGCTATTGTAAGCTTGTTTTTCCTACCCTTACAAGTTCATGTCTGAATATAGAGTGTAATCACACATGGCAAAGATAGAAAAAGACGGTGTGCCTAATCAAGGAGAGTTAGTAAATATTATACTTGACTTCTCTGTGATGGTCACTTTAAAATACCTTTTTTCTTGAAACAGAAGAGTATGGGCCTAAGGATAGATATTAGTCAGGATGCCCCAGAAAAACAAAACCAAGATGAAATTATAATTTATATTATAACATGTAATATAATATAAAATACATATAAAATTCTACAGTACACACACACATGCATGGCTTATTATGAGGAATTGGTTGAAAAGTTTCATGATCTGCCTTCTATAGGCTGGACACTCAAGAAAGCCTAGGGTGTAAGTTCAGTTCAAGTGCAGAAAACTCATATCCCTTCTCAAAACTAGTTGGAGTGAACAAATTCTTTTCTCCTCCTTTTATTCTATTCAGGCTTCAGACTGATTAGATGAAGTCCACCCACTCTGGGGAGGGCAGTGGGATTTCCTCAGTCTATGAAGTAAATGTTAATCTCCTCCAGAAACACCCTCACAGACTCACTCAGAATATTTAATCCAATCATCTGGTCATCCCATGCCCCAGGCAACTTGATACTTTAAATGAACCATCACAGGGTAAAAGAGACCCGGGCTCAAGTTCCCAGCTTTGTCACTCACTATTCTTGACTTCAGCAAGCTACTCTTAGCTTCAGTTTTACAGCTTTCTCATCTGCCAAATGTTCCTGACATCCTTTCCCAGAGTGACTGTAAATATGAAATCACCGTGTAAAAATGCCTTGTTCACAGAGTGGGCACTGAGCAGACGTTGTTTCCTTTTTTATCTTCTGCTCTTACCTCTCCCTTCAAAAAAGATTTGCTTCCCATGATAAATCTTATCATATTTTATCCACCCTACTTTTTAAGTAAACAATGAGTGACCAGTGAAGGGGATTCTACCATTTCCCTTGAGATAATGTTTCACAGATTAAAACATCTCATTGCCTTGGAATGTTTCCTGATCTTTGGTAGAAAGTAAATAGCCTCACTAGTCCCATATATAGAAAATTCTGATGAGCCTGGTTTGTGACTTGATAATTCTCCATCAGCCAAGGGAAAGGAAAAGTTAGGTTTCATTTTAAAATCACCTTCTTGAATCAGAATAGTTTAATTTTTTTAGTAGTTCTTTATTTTCATCATGAGAATTAGCTTGTTTTCCTAAGTGAATTTTAAATGCACATGCAAATTTGTGATCATTTTAAGTAATTTAAAAATGTCTCTTTCTCCTGATCTTTGTAGCACCATCTAAAGAGTATCTTACCTATTATTTACCCCTGGTTCATGATCTTCTATAAAACTAAACATTAGGAGCTTTATTCTGACTAAGAACTAACAGAAACCATTTCATTATATTATGATGTAAAGTAGTAAGATTTTGGTATAAAATGTTACATTTTTTACTATCATTTCTTGATCAGTATTCACCATTTTTCCTCATTAATCTAACTTACACTTTAAACAATTCTGACTTTATGGAGGTGTTCTTTTACTTTAAATAAGAGGACCTTAATGACAGCATTCTGCTCTGTCAGTTTCAATGTAGTTTCACCATATTTTCCTATCTTTAGGTCCTAAGATAAAATCTGCCATGAACTTAGGAGTAATCAAGCACAGTGAAATGAGGTAATTATTTTGTGACTTTGATCAATGGAAATAAACACCCTGGGTAATTCAAGCCCCATTTCCCACTTTTTCTTTAATAACATTTACTGAAAAGTCACAGTGGATTTTTAGGTAATTGTCTCTGTCTTTCTCCATGTGCCTGAGTAAACACAGCTAATGGGGTCTGTTTTACATAACGAAATGTTATGGAAAATTCAAAACATAAGCCTGGCCGGGACTTTCAAAGGTCATCTGGAGCATCTCACTTCCTCTAGGCAGACTTCTTATAAATCTTTCTCTGGAAGAGAGTATCTAGGTTAAGATTTACAAATGACACATGGCTAAGTGATCTAGTAAATATGATAATATCAAGGAATGGAATGCTTTATCTGCATTAGAAAGATGTAATTAATAGGAATACATAAATTTTGCATTGTACATCAAATATCAATTGCACATGTAGAAGCAATGGACCAGGAGTGAAGAGAAATAATAGGGTAGAGTGAAGAGAGATGGTGGCTGGGATCAAATTCTTGTACTTGGCCATGTTCAGAGTATTCACTGTTATACTGGGTCTTACACAACCTGGGGTAGCTGCTTGTGTTCCCAATCTAGGGGTCAGAGAAGAGATAAATAATCACCTACTGCTTTAGAGACAGACAGTCTACCAGGTACTTTATACTTAGCTTACAAGTTCAAATGACACTATTTAATGGAATATGGACTAGAGGGCAGGACTTTTCTTTCACTTCTCTCCCCATATAAAATAGGCTCTCTACAGAGAAGCAGAAGGGTTCAGAGATAAAATAACTTAGGACTAGAATCATGTTCAGACAAATGAGTGAGAAAATCCCCAAGAAATCCAGAGAGTGGATAAAAAATGGTGCCTTGACCATCCCTCTGTAAACTGAGTGTATTTTGAGATTGTTTATTCTATTATTCTTATTGCTATTTTAACTGTGAGCAAAGGATTATCCTCCCCTCCACCTCCACCTAACATTTGGAAAGAAGTTGTGAAACTGTCTAAATCCACTCTTGATTACTATTCCTTTAAATTATGTGTTCCATCCACCCCACTTCAACTCTTGTGGGACCAGACCGCTGTTGATTTTACTCCCAATCTTGTCCTAAATTAATGAATAAAAGAGTTCCTAGTTGCAACTATTTCTATGCTGCTACCTGCATGAGAACATCTGTAGAACAGGAATAATCATGGGGTATTAAGCTTCATTTCTCTTAATGGACCTACCACCTACTTTTCTCTCTAACACCATTAAGGGACATTGTATGGTTACATCAGACTTGGTTGAATGGCTAAATTCAACAAGACAATGTTTTAGATCTTTTTCTTTTTTTACATCTCCACAGATTTGCTTTGACCCATTGTCCCTTGAGTCCTAGCCACTTGCTCAGTAGAGCGCTCCAGCTGTCTTCCTATTTGCCTTATCTACTAATGTTGCCACCTGTCATAGCTTCTCTGGGTGGCTTGTGAGCTCTGTCACAGCTTCTATCATTCCCACAAAGGTGGGAGCCATAGGGGCTTTGACACCCGAGTCTAACCTAACTGGATCCACAGAGATTGCCTTTTCACACCCACTGCCTCTTCACAGCACATCAATGCGGGGAGTGGGATCTTGCTTCCCAGAGTGGCCAGGTATACAAGAGGAAAACTCAGAGGAGTTAATGCTCCATGGAATGAATGGAACATGCACCAACATGGGCCAGGAAATTTGAAAGAATTATATTGAAATGTTATACTTTCTTCAAATCTGTGACCCTCTTTCCACCCCATCATGCCCAGCATATGATTTTTACCTTCTACATCATGGATAAAAATTGTTAAAGTATTTTAGAATTTTCAGATATCTGAGTACTTACTATTGGCACTTGCTTTTTAGTGTGTGCAATAAATAGGGGCTATATCAAAAGAGAAGCCCCTCAGTTTTCTATTACAAATCCTACAAACCTGGTTACATCTACTCGTATCCTGCTTTATGTCCCCTTACATCCTTCTAGTGGTATTCTTGGGAGGCTCTTGCAGTTAGATTGTAAAGCAGCTCCTAGATGATAATGTAATGAGGAAATCTTTCATTTTCCCTCAATTTAGTGAATCCTTATAATGCTATTTGTCTAGTGTCCCCTCTATAACAACCAATTCAGAACTAGGCATTGTGAAATTGTAACTCAGACTGCAGCAAGACCTCCACAATAATTTTCTGTGTATTTCAGGAACCATATGGTTTGGGTCTACTTGAACATATTTTCCTCCAGTTTGAAAATCATGGAAATTTACTCCTGGATTCAACCTAGCATGAATATTTTAATCTGAGTTAGAGCTGAGTACTTAAGTGTATATTTGAAATCTTGGATGATAAGTCCTCAGGGGTAACCTGTGTAAAACTAGGCACCCGCAATGTCCAGTCTTCAAATGGAGACACATTAAAACGAAGACCAAACTAATCTCAGAATCCTTGAAGAATATAAGTCTTCAAGATAGATATTTTAAGGGAGCAGGTAACGTACTACACAAAGTAACTCTTTTTTTTTAGACACCACCATATCACCGTCTTTAATTTTCACTCAAATGAACCAGTAAAAAAATCCCCTCATTTTCCCTGGCCAACATTTATTTCTGCATTTTCCACAAGTATGGACACATTATGGAACTCAAGCATCCAACGTTCAGAAGACTCATCATCCTCCCAACAGCACATCCTGACCTTGCAAAACAGAATTCCTTTCTCATTCTTAGTGCAACTATGTTAATAGGCAACTCTCCTGAATTTTGACCGATAAAGTCATCTACCTTGTTGCAGAAGCCACCAAGAGACTGATACCAGGTGCAGAGACATACTAGCATTCAGAAAGAATAGAGAGCCTCCATGTGAATTTCCTAACTGGTGGTGGTGTAGCTTGGGAGGTGAACCAGACATTGATATAGACTTTGGGGTACAAGATTGTATCAGAGATTAATACCTATAAAGGGAAAAGAGAAAAAGCAGGATTGGGCAGAGCAGTTGGAACTCTGATGCAGGCCCAACAAAACCTCTACCAACCTAGGGAGGAACCCTGGAATGAGTTGCCTGTTGGGGTATGCCTGAAATGACCAGGTCCCACTCAACCTCACTCAGTCACCAAAGGTGGGAAATCCTGCAAAGAACATGACCTAGACAAAGGCAGCCCTTCAACCAAGGCTGTCTCCAAAGGAGTTGTAACTGGAGACAGCTGCCCATACTCTCTCCAACAGAGCAACTTAAGGATTTACTTGAAAGAATCCGGCAGTACATTTGGTCTACCACAGTCCACCCTTTGTGCAATATAAATCTTCTCCATATAAGTTCAGGGAGCAGCTCTTCCAGAATTCCAGTGGATAACTCTTTCAAGAATAAATATAAAGAAAGGATGTAGTAAGACAAACCACTGTCTTTGCTGCTACATTTGATTTCAGGGCTGCTTTCTATATTTATTGTCTCACTCATTCATTACTAATTCTACATTTTCCTCACCATCAGCTTGTCCTTGCTAGCTTACTTGGCGGCATGACCCAGACCATACTAATCTCTGGGGCCTGAGCTTCATGTCACTATGTCTTTCTTAGGCCAGGTTCACTGTATTTGTCCATTTACATTCACAATTGGGCAAAGAAGTATAAAGAAGTACCACATGGATCATCTAGATTACACACATCCTCCTCCCTGCCTTCACTGTATCGCAGCACTCTTTCTCCCCCTAATGAACAGGATCAATTACCCCTGCCAATCAGGACACCTCCATGTCCTGATTTTATTGACTTTTTCCTTCAATGTACCTGAACATTTGGCCAGAAAATTCATCATTGTTTATATATATAAAATATAATATATATGAACATCTATATTATAATATATATTATAACCAGATTTGCTGCCTCTTCCACTGGTAGCTTTCCAATTCACCACCAATGACAATTCTAACAATTGGATGCCTACTTTGGGCAAGGGGCTATGTTCCTTCTGCCATCAGACTCCTCAATGTCAGCTCCCAAATCCCATCTTATTGCTTGCTTGCTGGACCACTACCAATACCAATGTTCACAGGTTGGGGGTCTCTGGAAGCAGACATTGAGATGGAGGTCAAAGGCAAGTTGTTCATTAGGAATCAATACTTGTGAAGGGAAGGGGGAGGAAGCCATATTTGCCAGAGGAAGAAGTTACATTGCAAGATAGAGCTGATGTAATCTTAACAACTCTGCAGGGAGCACTTGAGTGAGTATAGCCCATCATAATATACCATCTTTGGGTCAAAATAGCTTTCTTTCTTTCTTTTTAAAAATCCCTGTTGTTGAGAGTATTAAATATGTCCCCTTTTCCTCACATTGACCTCTTGTAGCCCAACCCTGCCCCCTGCCCCCAGCCTTAAATAGCTTTCCTTTATACCATTACCTCGCTTAGTCTCCAGCCTGTCCCCTCTATCACATGACTTTAGACTAGGAGGCCCTTCCCCTGTGGCCAACCAGAAAGGATCTGAAAGCTGTGGATGGAGTCTCACCACACTCCCTTCAGCTGGTCAGTAAGTTTTTGAAGGGCGTCGGTGGTGCATATCCGCTTCTATGGCAGCTATGCCTGGCAGAGAAAGGTTTCTGTTGACAAGGAAGAAAAGGGAATATTTGGTGAAGATGGTGAAGATAGTGAAGATGGGAATTTTTTCCCCACAAATTCAAAGTTCAAGACCATAAAATCAAGGTCTGAGAGAAGTAATAGAGTGGAAATTTGAGTGAGGGGAAAGGAAGTCCAGAACCAATGAGCATTAAAACACTGGAGAAGAAAAATAAGAGAGGTTTACACTTTGGAGGTTGATGAGGAAAATAAGTATGGGAGCATTGCCTGCCATGCCTCTAAGCCAGGGGTGGGCAAACTTTTTGACTCGAGGGCCACAATGGGTTCTTAAACTGGACCGGAGGGCTGGAACAAAAGCATGGATGGAGTGTTTGTGTGAACTAATATAAATTCAAAGTAAACATCATTACATAAAAGGGTACGGTCTTTTTTTTTTTTTTTAGTTTTATTCATTTCAAACGGGCCGGATCCTGCCCACGGGCCGTGGTTTGCCCACGGCATCTGGCCTCACTGGTTTTAGTTGCAGTCTTAAAGGACGGTGTGGCAGTTGTTTGTGGAGTTGTGCCTTCTATTCCCCCCCCCCCCCCGCCCCCCCGGCCCAATTGGGAAAAGTAAGTGGTGGCAATGAGTAGCCGCAAATGAGCCAATGATTCCTGGTCCTGCATGATATTTTAAACTCAGGTCTGGGTGCTAATGTTTCTGTGTCCATATTTTAATCCTCTTAGCTGACTTAGAAAGACTTAAGTCTGAGACTTAACAGAGCCTGTCAGGGCAGATGGGATAATGTAGAAAAGGTTTGCCATTCTCAAATACAAGATATGCCAGTTCTCTAGACTCTTAATTTTGACACAGGGCTTAACAGCTCTTACTTAGGTCAGCAACTAATTCATCAGAATTAAGATGAATGAACAGGTGCACTTTTCTGTGTAATAGAAATGTTGGTAATAAAACTGTTCGCATGCACTCACCAGAAACTGAGACCACTTGACTATTTGACTATTTGCCACGAAGCTCCTGGCCTGAAAAGGGTTTTCCTTCCTTCTTTAAAATCTTAGGATATAAAATATTATATATACCTATGTATATACTTCTAAAAGTAAAACAGTATACTGTTCTATAAATTTCCATCTTTAAATTAACAATATATAATTTATGTCTTCCTATGTCAATAAATTATATCTAAATTATCATCTTTAATGTTTTTGTCATAATTCATTTAACAAATCCTCTGCATTTGTGCAGTTATTTTAGTTTTTAATTCTGTATTTTTAAAAAAAGTTTTTGGTGAATCTAGTAGTTCCTCTTATGCTTAGGGACCTACACAGTAATTTATTTCCATTAAATTCCTAGAAGTTGAGTAATTGAGTCAAAACATCTAAATACATTTTAAGTTTTAAGTTAGAGATTTACTCTCCAAGAAAGCAATGTGAATTTATCGCTAAGAAAAGAACATGTAAGAATATCTCACCAATATTGCATTTAATCATTTGTTCATCTTTGTCAATCTCACAGTGGAAAATTATATCACCTTTTAAAGTGTATTCTTTTATTATTAACAAATTTGGCTATTTTGCCATGAGTTTATTGGAGATTTCATTTATTTGTGAAGTTGTTCATTTATTCATGAAGTTGCCTCCTCATGTGCTTAGCCCATTTCTCTCTATATGTGTTTGTCCTTTTTTTTAAAAAAGCATTTATATATCAAGGACATTTGCTCTTATATCTTTTTTCAATATTTTTTTTAATGTAAAAGCTTATATTTTAGGTCAACCTTTTAGAAATTGAATGTTTCGAATTCAAACCAAGTTTTCTTTCTTGTTCTTAGCTATATCCTCATGATGAAAAAGACTTGCCATGTTTTAATGTAAGTACTCAGTTATATTTTCTTCTAGTACTTTTATAGTCATTTCTTCATAGTAAAAATTTTAATACATATGAAGTTTATGTTAGTGCCAGATTTCAAGAAAATGTTGGATGTACTTGTTTTTCAATTAGGGAGGCACTTGACACAGTAGCATTTTATGAAGAATTTATTCTTTCTCATTGATATATACTTAGTATGATGCTGGCCTTTGAATACTCATATTAATCTGTATACATATTCCACCCTTACAATCATACTTCTTTAATTTTTATAGCTGTATGGTAATTTAATATCCTAGACAATGTTTGTTAATGCATTTTTTCATATTAAGTATCTAATTAAATTTACAAAAAGTTTGAAATTTTTAAAAATTATAACTAAAAGTAGCTTAAGCAAAAAATGTAAGCTCTTGGAATCCAAGAAAGGTTTTGAAGGTTTACTTTGAGAAAAACATTAAGACAGCTAGACCTTAATGACAAGGGAAACTGGAGAGAAATGCTGGTAATGCTTTCCCTCCAACTCATGGTTCTGCCTCGCTAGACACATTTGACTTACTGTCTCTATTCTTATTCTCATGTTGGGAAACATGGAAGTTAGTAGCTCAAGACTTTTAAGGTCTCTCAATTTTTATCTCTGGGTTATGGGAATATTCTGAAAAAGGACACATGTAGTCAGCTTACATTAGGCATCCACTATTTTATTTTATTTATTTTTTAATGCTTCGCAAATTTGTGTGTCATCCTTGCACAGGGGCCATGCTCATCTTCTCTGTATCATTCCAATTTTAGTATATGTGCTGAAGCAAGCACAGGCATCCACTGTTTTATATGGTCCATGCAGGAAGTACCTGGGAAGACCAGTACTCTTGGCAGGAAATTTTGTAATGATTACTGGAATGCATTAGTAGGTTTGCAAATTATGCACAAATTGTCTTTGAAGTTATGGTTAAATTGTGTTTGATGAATATTTTAACAAAGAGAATGCAAAGTGATAATGGTTTGGTTTTCTCTTGTTTTAATGATGTAATGAATATTGGTTTGCTGTTGGAAAAGTAGATCTACATGAAAGGCTTAAATGTCTGAAGTACAGGCTTAGTATTCGTTATAGAGAATATTTTTGAGCCCGGCTGGCATGGCTCAATGGTTGAGTGTCGACCCATGAACCAGGAGGTCACAGTTCGAAGGGTTGTAGGCTTGATTCCCAGTGTGGGGCGTGCAGAAGACAGCTGATTGATGATTTTCTCTCATCATTGATGTTTCTCTCTCTCTCTCCCTCTCCCTTCCTCTCTGAAATACATCATTAAAAATATATTTTTAAAAAGAATATTTTTGAATTGTGTGGAGTTAGTTTGAAATCCAGAAGTTTTTTTATGATAATGGGCAACCATGACCTGGCCACATCAGTAGGCCTCCAAATTCTACTTGTAGTAGAGAAAAACCCCCTACATATAAAACTGGAATATAGGAGGAGGAAATAAGTGGTTCTTTTAGTATTTTATTTATTATTATTATTTAATATAACAAGCGAGAAAATTCAATTTTATTTAAATTATCCCAAAGAGTTAGCTTTAATCCTGACTCCCATTTTACTACCTATTCCATGAACTGTTTACCTTCAGCAAGTCCCTTTATGTAGCTCTCATTTATTCACAGTCTGTTTTTATCTTTTCCCTTAAATTGTTGATCTCATGTCCTAACCTGTCAGCTTCATTAGGTCACAAAAGAGAAGTTCCTAATTTTAAGCTCAAATTGTCAGTTCTTGTATGGATTAGGCTTTTGGTGTCTAAAGGAATCTTTGATAACCCAAGAGTACAAAATTTTCTCATAGAAATTTTATAGTTTTAGGTTTTACATTTAAGTCTATGATCCATTTTGAGTTCATGTTCTGATGGTGCTAGATATGAATCAAAGTTCATTTTCTTGCATATGGATTTTCAAATGTTGCTTATTTGTTGAAAAATCTAATTGCCTTTGCATCTTTGTTAAAAAACATTTGTTTATAAAAGTATGGGTCTATTTATGGGCAGTCTGTTCTGCTCCATTGATATATTTGTCTACTTGATGCCAATGCCATACTTAAATTACTGTATCTTTGATTATCATAGTTTCATAATAAGTTTTGAAATAAGGTAGTATGAGTGCTTCAATTTGGTTCTTTTTCAAGTTGTTTTAGCTATTTCATGTTCTTTATATTTCCATGTAAGTTTGATAATGTTTGTTAAATCCCAGCCAAAAAAAAAAAAGGGGGGGGGGAATCAAAGGAAAAATTTTGTTGAGATTTTGATATGATTGTGAATTATAGATCAATTTCAGGGGACCTGACATATTAATGTTAAACCTTTTGACTCATGAATGAGGTATCTATCTTTACTTTCATCCAGAAATATGTACATATTTTAGTTTTTAGTGTCCAAGAGTTAATGTCTACGCATTTTTAAAAAAATTTGTAACAAATACCATTAAAGAAAATACGGTCATAACACCAATATCAAAACCTTAAGTCTTCTTCCATAATTCTCTAAAAATATGTCTATTTGGCTGAAATGCATGCCTAGTTTTTCGGAGGTATTTCTACTGTTTTAAAAGTATTTCTGTCAATATGTTTTTGTCCTAACATATTAACCATTTTCTTATCCTTAAATTCTATAGCATTTCACACAGACCATTTCTTGAGAATTGTAACACACTAACTATACACTTCTAATTTATCTTTACATCACATATTGAATGAAGTTAAATTCAAGAACCTGGCAGTTAAATAGTTTAACAATTTTTTCAGCTTCACAGCTAGTCATCAACCAAAGCAAGTGTAGAAGTATGATATCTTTGAATTGTAGGGACCCATGACTATATTCTAGGAAATTAGCTTTTATTTCCCCCCCCCCTTATTTTTTAAGAACCATAAAATTGGGCTTTAAACAATGTTCTATATACATATAATCAGTGTTTTAGAAAATATAACAACATTTCTAAATATTGTATCAATACTTCATTTCAAGTATAATTGTCAAAAGGCACAGGAACCTGTCTTTGTAGCCCAAATCCTATAACTCTTTAGATCTATGTGCTCTTTGCACTCTAGCACTGAAATAAATGAAGCATATTTCTCTATCTGCTTTGCAGTTCCAGCATTATAAAGTACAACTTTTTCTCAGTGGTTCTCAGAGGTTGTCACTTAAAAAGCCTGTAAAAATTAGCATCTTATTTATCAAAGGGTAAAGCCTCAGGTTAAAGCCCAAGGTGGTTTTGAAGGGATTGATATAAATTGTGTAATCATCCCACAACATTTGTTCCCCCCCACCCCCGATAAATAAGATAAATTGAAATGGATTCTAACTAGTGGTTGATTCATTTAAACTAGGTAAATACCATAGATTTCAAGGGATTTCAACACATATTTGTAGCATTGAGCTTCTTCAGAGGTATAGTTTCAGCAATTAAATGCAGTTGAATATTTTAATAGGCCTTATATTTCTAATATTATACCATTATGCGTTGGTATAGATTAAATTCTCCTCACCAGAAATGCTTTCTATTGTATAAATTTTAAGGTAAATACCATTTTAGGTTGCAGCATCTTCTGATGATTTTGAAGGCAATATAGATCTCATCTTTAATGCAGAAAATGACTGTTACTATGAGTTGACTAAGCTTTTTGTTGTCAAAGTTATTGCTATTTTTATACCACCTTGGTATGCCAGTAAATGTTTTTCACTTCATTATCAAGCCCAGGCCTTTATAATATTGCTTAATACAGGATGAAAATATTTGTCCACTTTTGGTTTGGATGGTTTTTAGCATGAATGATTGTGGGGAATCAAATGTCATTGTAAAAGGTGTTTTCACTGATGGATAACAAGATCCCCCACAGCTATAGGTACATGTATTTTTTAATAGGTACATTTATTTGATTACCATCAGCCATTTGTAGCATGTTCTAGTTACTTCCCATTAACTGACTTAAAATATAGTTATTAAGCTAAGACTTCTCAGACTTTCTGAACAAGACTGAATTCTATTTAAAGATGAATTAAAATTTATAAAGTATTTTAAAAATATGAAATAATGTTTTCAGCATTCATCTTATTTTGGACTTAAGGATTTACTAAGTTGGATGGTTTTTATGTTGCTTTTCCTAAGTTAGAAATAAATGTTTTAAATATATGGCATAAAAGTTACCTCTAAAAGACCTAACTGACCTATTATTAAAGAAACTTATTTTTAATAATTAGACACTGCATTTGTTTACATGTATACTTCAGAGCCCCTCTGAAAAACTAAATTCCCACATTCTTGCTTTCCTAAAAACAGTGATGGACTTGTTCTAGCCAGCCTTGAGTTTCTTTCTAAATTGCTTTCAGGGCAAATGACTTGAATCACTGTGTGTTGTTCAGGTTGATAGTATATGATGATTTAACTCTCAGAACTCCAGTGCTGTGTACTTTGGCTCTACTCCAAGTCACCATGAGATACACATAGGGCATACTTTGTCTTTGCTGAAATCATGAAAACACTGCAATTTCAGATTATGTCCTATATGTTCCAAAATAATAAACCACCCTATCTATTACCTTTACTCATGAGCCAATAAAGTGCTCCCCACGGTTCCTTTAAAACTAAATTGGGAATGTGTCCTATCAGTGAATATTCATATTAATGTGTGGATTTGTGTCCTGTTGTTACATTCATTTTAGAAGTGGATTTTCACAGAGAACTAGCAATGTTTCTATGTGAAATTTAGCTCTAATTTCATGTTGATAATTCTTCCTGCCTCTATTTTTTCTTTGAGTGTGTAAAATTGAACACACAATTACTTATTTGTACTCAAGTTAATAAGTAGATTTTCAAGCCAATAGCTTTCAGTATAAGTAAAACAGTCTCTTTTGTGAGCATTTGAAGCCAAATTACATGAAAAGTAAAATTTAAGATTAACCAATGTTTGGAAGCACTTTGAAAAGAATCTCACAGCTACATTTACAACTATGGAGTTTAAACCAAAGGATATTCTTTGCTGGAGGAGATTTGGGAGATAAGAATACATAAAGTGTCAGTGGCAAATCAGTTTAACATAAACAAAGTTTCAAAATGTTTAAATTCAGTGTAATGGATTTTTTTAGTCTACAGAATACCAAATAGTCTAAAAAATTATTTCATGATACTTCCCCAATGTTTCAGTAGTGAAACAACCAGGGAATAAGAAATTGTTACGTTTGAAATTTAAAAAATTGAGTTGAATATATTAGCAATTGGAACAAAATAAATAGATAAATATTTCTGTTTTTTTAAGTTTTAAAAGTTTATTTGAGCAAAAATCAATTTGAACTGGAAATGATTAGAAGTGTTCCCAAGATAAGTATTTCTAATTTTCTATTTAGAATTGCTTATATATACTTAACAACATTTTATAGCTATAATACTTAATCTATTTTGGATTTCATATTTTAAAACTATCCTAAGATCACTTGGCATATGTAGATATTTGTGTGTGTGCGTGTGTGTGTGTGTGTATAACATAGATATCACATATCTTTTAATTGCTTATTTCAAAAATTAACTCAAAAAAACTTAAAATATAATGTGTTTTAAAATATGTGTTTTGATGAATAATCATCTATGCATTTGTATATGTTTATATACATGTAATATACATGCTTTGTTTCAGAGGATTTTCTAATAATGCGGTTTTTGTAATCAAAGAAAACACGATAATTTCAAGAGAAACATCAAAAGTGCTTTATTCAAAGTAATGTCCACTGCTAGCTCCTCATTTCCCCCATCTTTCAGGTAATTTGTGGATACCATCCCAATAGAACTTTTCTTGTTTTGAGGTAAACCATTCAGAGACCCAATTTTCCACTTCTGCATACGTTTGAAGTGCTGCTCAGAAAGTGCGTGTGCCATTGATCAGAACAAGTGGTGATCTGAAAGAGCAAGGTCTGGTGAATACAGTGGGTGGGTTAATACTTCCCAGGAAAGATCTTTTAACATGTCTTTAACTGGTTTTGAAGTGTGTGATGGTGCCTTATCACGAAGTAAAATTACTTAGCTGTGTCTTCTGGCCCATTCTGGTCATTTCACGATGAAAACGGGGGTCAAATTGATTATTTGTTGTCGGTAGCGATCAATATTAATGGTTTCACCTGGTTTTAGAAGCTCATAATACACCACACCTTTCTGATCCCACCAAACGCAGAGCATTGTCTTCTTTCCAAAGCGATTTGGTCTTGCAGTTGATGTTGATGGCTGACCTGGATCAACCCATGATTTTGTGCATTTGGGATTCTCAAAATAAATCCACTTTTCATCACCAGTCACAATTTGATGCAAAAAATACTTTCTTTTGTGCCATTGAAGCAACATTTTACTGATGACTTTTCGGTTTTCCATTTGTCTTTCATTCAGTTGATGTGGCACCCACTTTCCTTCCTTTAAAATCTTTCCCATTGCTTATAAATGATCAGAAATTGTTTGCTGAGCAACGTTAAATCTTTCTGCAAGTTGTTTTTGAGTTTGACACGCGTCTTCATCCAATAATGCTTGTAATTGTTGGTCTTCAAACTTTTTCGGTTGACCTGGGCGTTGTTTGTCTTTCACATCGAAAGCATCACTTTTAAAGCATTTAAACCAGCGTTCACAACTATCTTGAGATGGAGCATGTGCACCATAAGCTTCCGGAAGTATATGATAACTTTCAGCAGCACTTTTCTTCAAAATAAAGTAATTAATTAAAACTTCCTGCAAATGCTTTCTTTTGGCACAAAATTTGACATTTTTAAGTGTAAAAATCTCTATGATTTTAACATCTTCAGAAAATTTGACATATGAAGTTTTGAATCTTGTTGTCAATACAACAAAATAGCATACATATCAAATCTCATATATACCAACATATGTGTAACTCTATCTATTGAAAAAATCCACATTATTAACCGGTACACCTGGTAAATTTACAAGGTTTCCTCATAATCTCTCATTCAACAACAACAAAAGACTATAAGAGAGAATAAAGCAGAATAAAAGAATAAAGTTTGTACAGAACTGTGGTGCTCAGTCCCCAAATATCTGAGTGACCTTTTGATGCTTTAAGGTTCTGAGTAGGGAGCTCTACTTCCTTGTGAAACCATCCAACAGGATTGAACGTATCCTTCATATCTCTGATCCCTGGGACTCTCTGCTTAGCAACAACAGTCAAATTAAATTCTTCAGGCCAGGAGGAATAGAGTCAGTCTTCAAAAGCATTCTCCCAATTAACAATCATGGACAGTCTGTCATCAACCAAGAAAGCAGCATCACTGATGCTAAAGAACAAAGATTTTCTAGAAAATAAATTCAATAGTGTTGAATCCAATAAAAAGATTTGAAAAACACGGATATAAAAAGCCATACAACTTGTTGACTTGAGGGTCATTAGCAAGAATTTCATAAGTCTTCCACAATAATGATTTTTCAATAAGTACTATGGAAGGTTTTTTATTTGCTAGGCTGGTGCAATTTCAGTAGAAGGAGGTATCAAACTTTATACTGACAGAAAGGCATTAAGATACTTGTTAGGCAGAAACTGGAAGTATTTGTTAAACTACTTGTTAAGATATTTTGAAGGAAAGAAGAGAGCAATAAAACTAAGAAAGACAGGAGTTCATTTAATAAGCACCTACTAGCTTTAGGAACAAAATATAAATTGAAGAAATAGTAATATAATTAGTATCTATTTAAGACAAAATGTTTTTGATAAGTTTGTACCTGTTTTCCATTAGGAATCAAGACAACTATTAAGGAAGGAAAATATTTATTTATCAAAAATAATTAATTTATTCAAAACAAATTTTGTTAGCGCTCAGAATAAGAATTTAAACTTCTTGGATTTTATTCCACAGCAATTGTCAATGGTTTTTCTAAGTCAGTTAAAGGAAATGCTATTTCTGGGAGAATTAAAATCTTGCAAGTGAAAACTCCAGACCATGCACATATATACTTCACTATATTGCAACAGATGCTGTTGTTACAAAAGCAATTTTGATTTAGATAAGAGTCTTCTCTTTTTTATTCTTCCAAAGATTTTTCTCTCTAGGGATTTGCATCTCAGAGGCATGAAACTAAAGTGAAAGGAGATATTTCTTTCTGTATTTTTGTCTTTTCTTTCTTCCTTTTTTTTCAATTCAACCGCCAAATATTTATGTCTGAGCACTGGGCTAGGTGCCAGGGAACAAGAGATGAATAAGACACAGTCCCTGTTATCAAGGGGTTCACCACTGAGTGGGAAAAAGAGAATAAATAAATACAAGAGCTGCATTAAAGGTTTGTAGTTTTTTTAAATAAAAGTATATACCTCTAGGGGAAAGGAAGGAGGCAGTTAGTTATATGTAGGGTTATCTGGCAAGTCTTCATAGATAAAATGATGGTTATGATGATTATGAGCTTGTACTTGCCAAGTGGACACAATGAGAGAATGTTCCAGATAAAGGCGACCGAACAAGAAAAAAAGAAGAGACTTGACGTGATAGGTGCATGCAGAATGGCTTAAATAGTTTTAGTATGGCTGGGATATAAGATGTGAATGTGGGGATAATAAAGGCACCAAAGAGGTAGACAAAGGCAGTTTTAAAAAGCTTTGTCATTTTTAAAAGTCTCGAGTTTGTGCTCAAGAGAATAGAAATTTACCGAAGGATTTTTTGTTTATTTTAGTAATATTATTCTTGCATCCATGGGGAAGATGGTTTGTAAAGAGGTCCATGTAGAAGCAAGGGAGACTCTTTCAATAATCCAGGCAATGATGAAGATTGAGACTAAAGCTGTAGCTCCAGCAATAGAGATAGAGGAATGAGCACAAAATGAAGATTATTTAAGGAAGTAATATCAATATCAACTGGGTGGAAGGAAAAAAGGGTTTGTTTTCCTTGTGTCTAACAAAGTTTATGCTGGGAAAGGGAGTTTGAGCCAATCTGGGAGAAAGGAACTCATTTCCTTGTATCTACATTTATTTACTCAATAAACATTTGTATAGCACTTTCACTGTGTCACTGGTGATGTGAAAAGAAAATGAGCTAATCCATGGCCTTGCCTTGAAGATTTCACAGCATAATGGGAGACCATATAGGAACTACTACAATATAATAAAATGAGTTCAATAATAGGAGTGTGCATGGACTGCAGGGGAACACAGAAGAAAGTAAATGCTTAAGGTCAGTCTGAAAAATGAATAATTGGCCATGGGGAAAAGGAAGTCAGACAGAAATGAATATATTTTATATTGCAAATTTCAGACAAGTAAGGAAACCTGGTATGTTGAAGGAATGACCAATGATTCAGAAGGACCTGGGTAAAATGGTTAGAGATGAAAGCATTAAAGTAGGTAGAGGCCAGGTTATGGCGGGACTTTTAAGACATAATATTCAAGAGTGATGATGTGATCAGAATAACACATGCAGAGAAAAGAAAAGGAACCACATTAGTTAAGCCTTGCCAGCTCTGTGATGAGTGCTTTAGGTACAGTATCTCAGCATATGCAGTGGACAGAGCACAATTTTGAAACCAAACAAACGAGTTCAGATCCTAGATCTTTTAGGTTACTTTCTAGAGTTGAACCAATTACTTAAATTCTTCGAGCATCTATCATCTTCATGATGTCTAACATGTAACTTACATGGTAGTTATGATGAAAAGATGTTACCTATAAAGTGTAGTTATATTTTTACTACTAATAAACACTATTTGAACTGAAATTCAAAGCCATGTTTGATTCCAAAGTTAATACGACACAGGTCTTAATCTATCATAATGTTGCAGCCCCTGGGACTGCTTGATTTAGCAATGGGTACGTAACTTACTCCAAGTCTACCAAAGTTAACCCTGAAAGTTACATGGGAGATATAATTAAACAAACTTTCTCCCCCCCCCTCCCCCTGCTAAATTTAGAGCATTGAGAATATGAGTCTAGAGGTCCATGTCACCTTTTGCTACCATAAAGCATGGACTGGCCAAGAAATAAAGCCATAATAGAAAGAGACAGAGTCAGAAATGTGACAGTGAGTCCTGGGGTAGCTGGACCTGAAGTTAGCTCCACAAACTCTTTTAGGTAAATGAGCTAAATAACAATAATGACCACAATAATACAAATAATTTTTCTTTTGGTTTAATTGAATTGACTTTTCAGTCACTTGTATCCAGGAGTACTGACTAAGAAAATTGGAATTAGCAATGTAGAAGCTCACTTTGGAATAGCAATAATGGAGGGATAGAGGGATTGTAATCAATAAGGGTAAGAACTAAATTAGAAAGTAGAGATAGTTTATATAGATCGTTAATTCTACAAGTTGAGCTACTATAAAACATTTAAAACAGAGAAGGTGCTAGACTGGAGGCAATGTTGAGGAAGTACTGCTTCCTAAAATGGGAGAGACTTGAGCCTGTTTATAGGTTCAGGGAAAGATGCCAGATGAAAGGAAAAGGTTGACATTACTGAGAAGAGTGGGGATAATTAATGGATGAATGTTCAGGCCAAGTTGGATGTGATGAGTATTTCTGTTGCCATGAAATCTCTAATAAGGCCTAGAGTCTGTTTAGATGGTAAATTTGACTAAAATGTTCAATTATTTTTTTATTAAAAATTTTCTTCTTTTCGGCCAGAATTACCCTCTTCTAATAATTAGCCAAAATGACTAACACAAAGGGAAATAGGAGAGCCACCCACTGTATGTCTATAGGCCTTTTAGAAAGCATGTTGTTCCCTTGGCCGCATATATGCCAATCTATAAAGAAAGGGGATATTGTAGACATCAAGGGAATGGGCACTGCTAAAAAAGAAAGGCCTCACAGACATTACCATGGCAAAACTGGAAGAGTCTACAGTGTCACCCAGCATGTGATTGCATTGCTGTAGACAAAAAAGTTAAGGGCAAGATTCTTGCCAAGAGAATTAATGTATGTGTTGAGCATATTACACACTCTAAGATCTGAGATAGCTTCCTGAAATGTGTGAAGGAAAATGATCAGAAAAAGAAGCCAGAGAGAAAGGTATGTGGGTTCATCAGATGTGCCAGCCTGCTCCACCCAGAGAAGCACACTTTGTGAGAACCAATGGGAAGGAGCCTGAGGTGCTGGAACCCATTTTCTACGAATTCATGGCAATATAGGTGTAAAAAATAAAATAAAAGACCTCTGTACTGTTAAAATAAAAATTTTCTTTATTTTTTCAGCATATCTTGTGAGATACATATATATATATTAATATATTTTTATTGCTTTCAGAGAGGAAGGGAGAGGGAGAGATGGAAACAGCAATGATGAAAGAGAATCATTGATTGGCTGCCTCCTGCACACCCCACACTGGGGATTGAGCCTGCAACCCAGGCATAAGCCCTGACAAGGAATCGAACTGTGATCTTCTGGTACATAGGTCAATGCTCAACCACTAAGCCACACCAGCTGGGCATATCTTATTATATTGTTAACATCTCCTCCAATTTCTCCTTCTTTTCTAAATCATATGAAGTCATGTAACACCCTACTCTTCCACCAAAGCAAACACAAACAGAACAGAACTAAACTGAAACTCCCTAATCAAAAACTGATAGATATTTTCATGACCAAAGAATACCCCAGGATAACAGAAAACATCTTAGCATTGTCTTCTAGGTTTTTGAGATTCTGTTCTATTGTTTTTGCCTGCTATTCTACACAGCCCGAGCACAAAAACAATGGGAAAGAAGATTACGTCAAATGTATGAAAGAAATGGCAGGAATCCAGTGGGAAAGACGTGCCCTCCACATTTGGCAGGAGAAGCGGAGGGAGGCAGTGGCTTTGTAAAGTGATGAGTCACACTTGAACAGAGGCTCTGGAAGGAATTAGTTCAAGAGAAGGCTGGAGAGCTCCCTGAAATGTATGAGTGCCTCAGGCCATTAACAATATGTGAGTGATCACAGCCAGACAAAGGAAACTCTGACCCTTAGTCTTCCCCTTAAACCAGCAGAAGAAAAGTCTCCATTACTTGTGGTGCCTCTGTGCTGGCTAGAAAATCATAGCCTTTCCTCTGTGCTTCCGAGAAAACATTTCATGAGCACCCCTTTTTTAGAAAACTGTATCTTGCTTCAAAGTATGTACATAGATTTTAAATATGATAACTAGATACAGAAAGCCATGACTCTGAAGGAAAGATTGATTGGCTCAAAGGTCACTGGACCACAAAGACAGGGCAAGAGGTGGAAGACAGCAGAGAAACCTGTTTGTTTAACTCTGAATCAACTAACAAAGACAAGTAAACATCTGACTGGCAGCAAATGAGTAGTGTATGGGAAAACCCCTAAAGTAACCAGGCAAAGAATAAAATAAAACTTAAATATCAAAACTTACCTATTGACCAATATCAAATGCCATGTATCAGGAATCAATAGTTCCCACTTCTTGTGGTCGTAAACTGCTAGCCTTGAGCAGGGAATGGGCCATCTTTTTGCAATATTAAAAATCTTTTTATCTACCTATTTCCCTACCTGACTATATATATATCTAATTATCTATTATCTATCTAAACTATTTATCTATCATATATCTATCTAATCTGTCAGCTATGTTTCTGATCCTTTTTTGCGGTACTGTTTCATGGTGATTATATAATTCAGAAGAGCATTAGTACAATTTTAGTTTTACAACAATGAATTACATTTTGAGCTCATGATATAGAATAATATGACTCCTTATTATACTCTTGAATGTTCAGATATAACCAGAGAATAAAAAGAAGTTAGGCTTCTGTGGGCTGGATTATCAAAATGTGACCTAAATCTTCACACATTGGTTTAAAGGTGAAGTACCATGAAATTAATAAATTCTCAAGTAGGTGATACAACTGAGTTTGTTGATTGGTTTATAAAGTAGGTCACTCTGTTTCTAAAGCATTATATGATAGGTTTGGGAACAGAGTATTGGTTCCAGGCCTTAAAAACATATAAAGAACCACTAGAGTGGAGGCAGAATGCAATAATGTTATAACACAGGTTCAGTGTGCCAAAACATCGGCTGATTTCTAGCTGTTATTATTTAAAGCTTACTTTTATTTTAGGTGAAAAAGAAAGAGAGAACGCTCCTAGTTCTGGGAATTTTGAGTGAAGGCACAAAGCCTACACAACCCAGCTGTGAAAAAATGACTTGAAAATTTCATTCTTCTACTTTCATTTGCTTAGGAGAATAACCTTGACACTAGATTAATGAAGAAGAGAATTGAACTTTCCACCAAGTGTAAACAGCTCCACTGTGTGACTAGAGGATGTCAATAGAGCCGGTGATCTGAGGCCAACAGTCAAGTGTGGAGGCATGTCCTTTAAGGACAGTGGAAGTGAGGGGGCTCGTTTGACTTTGACTTTTCAAACCTGCAGGAGCAGAGTGTTCTTTGTCTCCTGCCTTTTGAAAGGAGCTGGAAGCCGGAGGGACGTGAGAGCGGATTGTCTCCAGTCTCCCTTTGCATGAATATTCTTGGCCTTTTGCCGCGGTTTACTTTACACTTTGTATTACCTCATTATTCTTATTTTCCTCTGGTGTCCTGCCCTGAAGAGCTTTTCCTGAATGTGATTTTTCTGTCTCTCCCTTTAGTGTTGACCATGCAGAAATCTAATAAAAAACATCAAAACGCTGCCCTCCAGGATGGGATAATAGAGACTTTTGCCTGGGAATGACAATCTGTTGATAATGCAATGCGTCTGAAGAAGTGTTTTGAAAGAGTCCACTATATTTTCCCCATTCTACAGGTTTAAAAATTGAGGTACATTAAACATATGTGAGAAAATATGACAGTAAATAAAAAGAGCTGACAATGGCATTTACTGTGCTCCCCTATCCTGTGCTAGGTCCTGTGCTCTTAAAACATGTCAATTCTAATTCCCACATTAACTTTATAAATTAAATGTCTTTGTTTCCATCTGTTGTTGAGTCCCAAGGTTAGGATTTGACCCTGAACCCATCTCCTTCCAATGCTTGGTCTTTGTCATGTCACACAGTGTCATCTCCCAATTGAGATAATAATGTAAGTGGTACATTAAGTTTTCGAAAACATTGTATCAACTATCACGTCATCCTCATGGTAATTTTTGCATTGAATAGGGATTATTAACTTTTTCTTTATAGATAAAGAAACTGAGGCCATGGAGACACTGATGTGCTCCAAAGGTTAATCACATCATAGGAGATAGAATTCAGGCCATCCTTGTCAAATGCATTTACATTAGGTTGCGTTTTTGAGTGTGTGTTTTAGGCTAGACCCAAAGCACTTACGGCCAATGACATATGTGTCAGGATTTCCACAAATAACCACATAACTTTACATGACATTGGTAAAGCTGTGGTTAAAAGGTGCTGTTAGACACTGAAGAAAACACACAATTAATTGTGAGTTTCCTGAGAGCAGAAACCCTATGTCCTCAACAACTAGCACAGTGCTTGGAAAACAAATAGCTGCTGAATGAATGAAAAATAGCATTTACAGATTAAGAGAGAGCTTATTAATGAATACCAACACATGCAAACTGAATAGACAACATTGGTTTGTAGCTAGAATTGTAAAGCTGCAACTTATCAGCTTGTCTATGAGACCCATCGATTTAAAAAAGAGAGAGAAACCCCCTCTCAAAAGGCTTCCCTGGGAAAACACGATCTGAGGAAAAATATTTTTTCATTTGAATATGTGCTAGTACATCATGTCAAATTCATCTATTCACTGAAAATTCTACTAAGCTTACCAGTGGTGTATCTCTCTTTGGATACACTCAAAATGGCTTTATATCTCTAAGGACTTGTTAATTCTTTTGATCAATAATTAAATTTTCTCAAGTGCCTACAATGTGTTAGTTCTGGTTCTAAATACTGGACATATAATAGTAAACAAAACAAAAATTCTTTGCTCATATATGATACATTCTACTGTAGGAAGAGAGAATAAACAAAAAATTAAATGGATACAATGTCAAATGGGGATAACAACAATGAGTCAAGCTAAAGCAGCATGGAGAGCTAGAGTGTGTGTGTGTGTGTGTGTGTGTGTGTGTGTGTGTGTGTGTGTGCGCGCGCGCGCGCGCGCAGTTGAAAACACAGGGGTGTGGGATGCCTCACACATAAGATCTTATATTTCAGTAGGAGCAGAGAAATGGGTCAGTAACTGTCAGAAACCGAGATGACTGTAATAAGGAGGGGAGGAAGTTGCATATGCTGATGTTATGAAATTCTAATTTGGGTGGGTTTAGAGAAGAGAGAGGGAGAATGGACAAAAATTGCCATTGGCAGAGCATCCACCACCCTCCACACCTGGGGATCCTAGGACTGTGGGGACAGAAATCACCTGCTGTTAGAGGTCTGAGTGGGAATCTATGTCCCCAGGGAAGAGGCATTTCACTGTTGGAGTAAAAAGGTGAATGGAAACATCACTGACACATAGTAGGTCCTCAGATAATGTTTTATTCAGCATCGTTTTATTATAAGGTTGATTAGATGCTGTAGGAACTGAACTTTTCTTTATATCCATTAGCCTATGACAAAATTGCTTTTGTTATACACCATTTTGCTACAGTTCCAAGAACCTATTGGCAACTTTAAGTGAGGACTTACTATATTTGAAGATATAGGGCATTTTTATGATGACTAACCCTTTAGTTCAGAGGGCCTAGTAGAATTTCAAGAATTGGAGAATGACAGGTTAGGTTAGGAGATAAACAGAGCATGGGTTTGGGACCTGAGAGATGGGTAATAACATAGGAATCAAAGGCTTCTTGTGACTGATGTGAACATCGATAATAGAAATAATAGAATTCAATTTGATAGTCTTGAAGCAAATTATAGGGATTAGGCTGTGACTATTATAATGAGGAAGGAGGAGAAGGGAGTATTGTCTGGACCTGGAGTATAAAGGGCACTGGGGACATGATATCCTTAAATACCAAATATTTCCTTCTTTTTTCTGTATGGTAGATTTTTAGTATTTATCCTGATTCTAATCTTATACTGTGCTATACTAGCCATCGAATAGTTATTTGTTGAAAAGGAGAATAGAAGAATAATTACACTATTCCAGAAGATGGTAAAATGCTGAATGAGACTTCATCATAAAGGGGATGGGGTAACTTGTGGTGGACCAGGACTCTTATTAAGAACAACTAGGGGAGTCAGATACAATGATGATGTGTTTGTCAATATCAGAGGCTGCTGAGAAAATGAACACTGCAGGGACTAAACGGAGAGACTTTAGATTTGTAATGCAGCAATTATGTGGCTGACTTTCTCCTTGAGATAATTGCTGGATTCTGGGGATGCATAGGGTTGAAGTAGGCAAATTAACTGGTGTTCAGTGTCCCATAGTTTTTGAAATGTCTGGTGGTTCACCCTTCTTTGGGTGTAAAGTCACCTGAGAGACTAACCATAGGCCCCTTTGGGAAAGGAAACTTCACTTTTGGGAAGGTCCCATGGAATTACCACAGCATATATACTTGCCATGATTTTAGAGGATCTTTCCTCCTAAGTATCCCTAGAACCCAGGCAATGGATTTTAAATATGAAAATCAGATCTGATAACCAAGCAGAGTTGTGATATTTTATTTGGGTGACTTTCTTCAGCTTCCTATCCCTCCATTGTTGGTCTTTTGTTGTTGTTATTGATTTTGAGCAGAAACTTTGCTGGGTGCCCTTTTTCTCACAGGGACACCATACTTTATTAATCATGTGTATAGTTCCTTTGGGGTCAAGCCTGCCTGGCTCCTCCTCAGCTCACTCTCTGACCTTTCTGGTCATCCTGGTAATTGCAGCCTCGTAGCCTTTTGTAGTTAAGCCCTGCGACCTGGTCTCTATTACTGGGCTATGGGAGCCCCAACAGCATCCCTATGGATGTTAATGAGCCCAGGCCTGTGAATGTCTCCTCTAATGTCATTTCCAGCTTGTAGGGGAGAACCACCAAACTTCTTAGTGATGTCTGTGCCCTCATACCAGTGCCTGGCTGATGGCCTTGGGGAATGTGTGGTCCTCTGAGCCCTTTCATGGAACATAATCCTCAGATGACTTTCCAGCCTTGCAGAAGATACTCATTGCAGCATTTCCATTTATCTCAGCTTTCCCCCCGCTTCCTACACAATCTGCCAGAACAATTCAGGCATTTCTAGTTTGCTTAGAGTTTTACTATCATGTTTTCCTGACTTTGAAGAGCCGGCAGTGAGTTTTCCCCATCTTCAGGGATCCTAGCTAGGGCATTAAGTCCTATGTCTTAAAAAAGTTCCCTTAAGTGAGAAATTCTTGCTTATTTAGTTTTATATTCTATCTCCCTTTATCAAGCACCATCAGAATCCAATCTCAGGAGTATTCACAGGACTCACTGTTACATTCTTGCATGTCTATCAATCTGTCTTCTATCTATCATCTATCTATTATCTATCTATCTATCTATTTATCTATCTATCTATCTATCCATCTATCATCTATCTATGTATCTATCTATCATCTATCTATTTATCTATCTATCATCTATCATCATCTAGCTGTGTTTTCTTTTCTTCTGAGGCCTAGCATGTCCTCTGCCAGAATATGCTACAATTGAATCCTAGTTTTCTATTTTTTTATTTATATATTTTTTTATTGCTTTCAGAGAGGAAGGAGAGAGAGAGAGAGAGAGAGAGAGAGAGAGAGAGAGAGAGAGAGAGAGAGAGAGAGACATGAATGATGAGAATTATTGATTGGCCGTCTCCTGCACACTCCCCCCTAGGAGTTGAGCCAGAAACCCAGGCATGTGCCTTAACTGGGAATGGAACCATGACTTCCTGGTTCATAGGTCAATGCTCAACCACTGAGCCATGCCAGCTGCGTGAATCCCAATTTTCATCCTAGCAGCCATGAAAGGAAGTTGGAGCAAATTCTCAGGGACACCCTGATGCTTCATAGAGAAGCTTCTGCAGCATATTCTAGCTCTTGCCTAAGAAGGATGAGCTACTTCTTCTAGAATCCAGGAAGGTTCAGGGAGGGTTGCAGAGTCCACATCCTCAAGGGAATCCATCCAGATGTCTATACTTATGTTTTAGGGTCTCAGGTTTCATCCATCAGGGCCATGGCCTTCACTCAACAGGACTACTATGGCTGAGTTTTGAAATATCTTTGGAATGGTGCAACTCCCACATCTGCCATTCTGCTGTGTCCATCCTCCCAATACAGGTGATAAGGGGCTCAGTGTAAGCTACCACAGCCTGACAGAGCAGAGCAGTTCTCTGGCTTTCATACTTAGCTACCATCTCCTTGTTAACAGTCATCAGTTTTCTGCTAGGTGTCTCTAAATCACAGTGAAAATAGAGTTGTACTCAAATTCTCACAGGAAGGAGAGTCTCAAACCTCTAATTGACTTCTTTTATATCCAAAGAGGGGGGGAAAAGTGACTCCTATGTAGCAAAATCCAAGTTAATTATACCTTCACAAAATATTCTTCCTCCTCCAACTTTTATCCTCTTTTATTTGAAACTTATCTCTGCCTTGCTCAAGTGGTCAGGACAGGTTTCATGTCACACAATTATTTAGAAATCGCTATTAAGATTTAATGCATGAACATTTAGATTAGAGTATAAATGGAAAAGCATAGTTGATTAAACAGAATAAACACATGAGAATGGTTTAAAACTTCTCTTTCAAATGTCACAAAAAGCTATTTAAAAATGTATTTTACTTTTAAACAAAATCTGAGTAGGAAAAATTATTCAAAATATTTATGATAAATTAGCTTTTTGGCTCATCAGCATTACTTTTAAAACTCATGCATACACACATCCAAGCTATTTCACTTTTTCTTTTCTTAGAAATAAGACTTTGCCAAAAGCCAATGATATTTTTTAAAATTCTTAATTGTCCTCTGTAAGAGGCAGCCCTATTCTTAGGACAGCCATCCTAAATTGAAAAGATTTCTGTGTGGCTTGCTAGACTCTTCTGAGCCAGTGAACTTTAATTCCCTAAGATTGGGTTTAGATGGGAAATCTAAAATTCTTGAATGTGAATTGCCTCTAAACTCACATCTTCAGTTAAAATTATATAATGCTTTGATTTCTTTAAGAGAATTTATTTACTACATGTATTTAAAAGTATGATGAAATATATCTTAATAGACTGTAATGGCATGCCCCACATCATCAAAACATATATTGTTGATCTAGGTGTACAATAAACCAGACTTTCTCCTTTGTTCATATCAAAGGCTTTAATATATATGTGGGTATGAGTGTGTGTATGGGGGTGTAGAATACAAATCAATGTTATTCAAAGCTGGAAGCAGTTTTTCTCATAGAAGGGTAATACATTCTTTGGAGTCGGGGGGGGGGGTTCTTTTGTTGTTAATTGCCCTTTCGATTATGTAAAGGTAAAACCAATATTCTATTCTGGAATGGAGGGTTTTAGACAATAAAATCCTGTTCTTTGGAGAATAATACTTGTAGAAGGTTATTTTTACTCTGGAAAGAGTTGCCAGAAATCTCCCCAGATACCTTCTTGGGAGTCATCTGAAAGTGATTGTCTGGATTCTCTGGTAGAAAGATATAGGGAGGGAGATGTGCTGGTTCTTGTAATATGATAATTGGATGGAAGTTAGCTCCGTTGAGAATTGTCTCAGGGTACCTGTGAAGTAGCCTGGCCTAAGAATTCTGAGAGATCTTATATGTTTAATCCAGTTTCAAGTGGTGTGTGTGTGTGTGTGTGTGTGTGTGTGTGTGTGTGTGTGTGGTGTCACTGTATTCCTTTTTTCCTACCCAAACCTTTAGTAAAATTTTGCTAAATCATGTTGGTTGGTCTTAGCTGTGCTGTTGGGAGTTGTTTTGAGTAAAGTACCAAAGTGGAGAGCAGCAACTGCTTAAGGAAAGAAGTATATAGACTGCCTGAGGAGATCCAGAGGAGAGAGTAGACAAAGTCTGCCATAGGAAACAAAACATTGGGTAGCAGTGATAACTAGAATCATTCTGGAACCTGTCAACATTCCTCAGTGATCCTAGAGACACCGAGGGAGGAGAAAGTGTTCCAAGACCAGACATCCAGTTACTGATGCTGTTTGTGGTAAAGTGAGGAGTGACACCTGAAAGCTGAAAAAGAAGAGGCAACTGGGTTATAAGAAGAAAAGAACAACTTTATAAAATAACTATTCATTCTATCAGTCAGCAAGCATTCATTAATTATATTCAAAACATATGTTTATGTATATTCCACATTCATTAATCATATATATAAGCTGGCCCAGTTATAAAACATTGTTTTCTTTAATGAGGCATGATATTAAAAACAATAGATAGCAAGGCACTTGGCCTGGCACTATACATACACAGCTGACAATCATGACTCACAATTGATAAGGTGGATGGGACAGTTATTAAAACAATAACAACAACAAAAAAGATGGTCATATACAAAGTGTGCATTTTTTAGGTTTCTATTTTGTGAAGTTTTTGCTTCATTGTTTTCATAAATAATATTTTAATTCTATTTCTGGATGCAATTATTAGAAGATATTTGTTTAGGGATTGACCTGTGGATAATCCCCTTTATCAAGATGACAGACAGCACAAGAAAAGGCCAAGAGCAAGGCAGCAATGCATTGAGGATCATCAAAGATCAGCATAGGAAGGTCACCAGGTTTTAAAAGCCCTCTAGCCAGAATGAAGTTAGCAAATCTTCATGAGGAAATCAAGCTTCTGTTAAGTTTACTTACAACTCAGATCAGAACTGCGTGAAACTCTCTTAATAAAAAGAGTGATTCAGGATTCCACGGGAGGATTTCCTGCAATGAGGTCTTCAAACATGCAGGAACATCCATCCCCCTTTCTCGAATATCTCTAGCTAAAAGTAAAAATGAGCTATAGCGTACTCATATGTATAAACATGGTGAATATATTTTTGTCTAGATGGGGACATTAAGAAAAATGGAATTCTCAACAAAGTACTGAACACACTGTTGATATTTTAGTTGATGATAATGGACGTTCATTTATATTGCTTTTGTTGTTGATCTTCACCCTTGCTTTTCCTCTCATGCCCCCTTTTTCTTGTACTTCTAGGCTTGTCCAATTTTGGAACTGACTTTCTCATTAACATCTTTGTAAAAAGTGGATAGTTATCAAATAAATTATAAAATGTAAACTTTTCAAGCTACAAATTTCAGCTCAGTCTTTTCATTAGATCTGAAAATATAATCTGATGGGGTTTACAGTTTGCCATTCTAAGCCTTCTTGGGTTCCATGAAAAAGTATATTTTTTTCATTTAACAAATACTCATTGGATGCTTCTATGTACCAGACATTGTTCTAGATACTTGGAACTATAGCAGTGGACAAAAAATGAAAAAGAAACAAAACATCCTACTCTCATGAAGCTTCTATTTAGTAAATGTATGGATCTATATGTTCACATGAAAATGATTTTTATTAAAAATTGAATCTGTTTTTAATGCAGCATGCATGAATGAAGATACACACATCCCTCGTTAAAAGAAAAGGGAAACTGGTGATCCCTGAATTGGGAGTGAAAAATAAGTATCAGTTTCAAATAAATTTACCAGGGCACATGTTTCTCTGAGAAACTGACATTTGAACAAAGACCTGAAGGAGGTGCTCCAAGTCACAGGACGCTTTCTGACAGAGCCAGAAACAATTAGAACAATAGTTGGTTTTAATAGATATAGAAGTAGATCCTAGAAATGGCGCATAGCTTTTTTATGTACTTGCAAGAAAAGTACGTCAGTCTTTGAGAGAAAAGTGGAAGCATTATCGTGAGTGGGAGGGTTAAGAATTAGTTCTTTGATGTAAGTCATCCAAGCACTTGCTTTGAAATAAATAGATACAATTGTGGCTAGTCATTGAGAATCGTGGATAAAATAGCACATTTTAAAAAGAGATGGTTAGACATTTTACTTTGGTTCATAACTTAATATAATCAGAGTCTGCTGTCAGAAATTTTAGAAAAGAAATCAGGTAAATCCCTCTGTGTATAGTAAGGGAAGAGATGGCTGCTTGGTAGCCAGAAACAAGGGGAAGGGGAAGGGCCAGGGCATGAGGGTAGAGGTACAAGTAGGAATATGACCTGGGAACAAGAGAGATTTATTGAACCTGAAGAGGAAAATGGGGATCCAAGGCAAAGTTCTGGCTTTAATTATATGTAATATTAAAAATAAATAGAAATAAATCAACTTGTGGAAATATACTGTGAGTAGATTATTTCACTGATGACAGAAGAGTTTTATTAAAAAATTCCTGGTACCAGAAGAAAAAGGGATGAGGGAGGTAGGAGAGAGTAAAGGGGGGATTAACGGTGATGGAAGGAGACTTGGGGAGGTGAACACTCAATATAATATACAGATAATGTATTATAGAATTTTAACCCTGAAACTTCTATAATTTTATTAACCAATGTCACCCCAATAAATTAAACAAAAAGGAAGTGAAAACGAAAATTAAAATAAATTAAAAAATTAAAAATTCCTGGTGTGCAATAGTATTTTGGAATATACTTCATATAATAGAGCAATAGAAAAAAATCACTAAAGAGGGCATGGAAAAAATAAATCTTCAAATGATATTTTTAAACTAATATATGGTAGTATACTATCAGCATGAAAATCTACCCCTGTGCTAGACAACACCAACTAAATATTATCCTGTATTAATGGAACGAGTATGATAGTATGGTTGATTGCTCTAATATCGAATCTGAGCAAATCAATTCAAACATATGCAGACACGTAGGATTTTGAATTGGTAATATATTCATGTAGTCCAAACAGCATAAAAATGTAAGAATATACTTGGAATGAATCTTCTATCTCACTCTTGTAGCATATACTACATGTTATTTTGCACTTTAAAGTTCTTTCAATTTTAATCCATTTGTAAAGTACTTTCTCATAACTTTTTAATTTTTGGCAATTTAAAAGTTTGTGATTGTATGGATATATCATGATCTATGTCATCAGCCCTCCATTAATGACAATTTCAGTTGTTTTCTTTCTTTTACCATTACAAATAACACCATGTGACTAATTAAGTACATATGTAATCTCACAAATATGGTAATATATGTCTAGTATAAAATCCTAGGAGTAGAATTATGATGATAAAGAATATATACACTTTAATTTTGATACATGCTGCCATATAGGCTCACTAGAGATAGTTATTAACTTGCTCTTTCAGTAAAAATTCATGAGAGGTGTCATTACCCTACAGCCTTGACAACATAGTGTATTTGGGATTTTAGCCTTTCAGGTAGCTGCAAATTTTGTTTCACCGTTGTTTAAATTTGTTTCCCTGAATACATATCCATTTTGGTATCTTTTCATTAATTTGAGAGATATTTGTATTTCGTTTTTGGAGAAATCTCTTTTCATATCTTCTTCCCATTTTTCCATAGGAAGAATCGCCCATTGTCTGAGATGTGAGTTACATTTTCCCATCTGGCTAAAATGAATATTTTGCTTATTTATTTATTTATTTATTTATTTATTTATTTATTTATTTAGGTTATTTACAGGGGTGGGAAAAACTAGGTTAATAATAATAAATAATGCAATCATTAATAAATAAATTATAATACGAGAATAAGCTCTGTGTTTTGCAGACTCACAATTATAAACCTACTTTGCCTATCCCTGTCTTTATTTATTTGTGCTACTTGTAAGTTGTTGAATTTTGACTGTAATGTATGACTTCTGAATTTATCATGGAGCGAAGGCCCTCCCCACTCTGAGGGACAGTGTTCTCCATGTTTTCTTTTCTCCTGGCACTTTTCAGATCACACACACACACACACACACACACACACACACACTCACACACACACACCACAATCTGTCTATCCATCTCCTGTATTTAGTATGTATAATTTACCTAAGAATGAACCCCATTTTATCTTATTCCACATGTCTGCTCAGCTGTCTAAACAGAATTCAGTGAAAAATTAATCTTCTCTGAGATAAGATGCCCCAAATTCTTATGCTAAACTTCCAAGTATATTTGACTCTATTTAGGGTCTTTGGATTCTGTACCATTGTCATTGTGCTGATCGTATGTTAATACTATGCTCTTTTAACTACTAAAACATTGTAAGGTATTTTACCACTTAATTGTTCTATCAGATAGTCTAAAGCCGCCTGCCTTTAGATTGCTTCAACCACTTTCGGAACAACTTTTGAACTATATAATAAACTAGTGATGCGCGTAATCCATGAGCCAGCAGTACAACTCCTAGGTTTATACCACAGAGCTGTGATTCTTAAACTTTAGTGCGAAGCAGAATCATGAGCAGGGCATTTTAAAACAGATCGCTCAGTTCCCTCCCCAGAATTTCCAATTCCATTATGGTAGGACCCAAGAAATTGCATTCGCAACATGTTCCCAGGTAATGCCAGCGCTGCTGGTCTGGGAACTCACTTTGAGGATCATTGCCCTCAAAAATCTGCCATTTGTGCAGAAGGAAGGGTGTAAAAGACTGTTTTAGGATTGTTGGTAGTTAAGAATTGGAAAGGCTTACAGGTCCTTCACAGACGAATGGCTACAAACATTATTTTGTTCCTATAAGTGGAATTCTCTATCGCTGTTAAATGACCTAGACATGCATGCAGCAAATAGATAAATCTCACAAAACATAACGTTGAGGACCAAAACCAATAGTCTCAGTGGGGAGATGAAGTGCTGAAACGGCACATACAATACAACCAAATGGGAAGAGACACAGGACCCTTAGAAGAAAAATTTCCAAAGACATTGTATCATATGACATATCTTAAATATTAAAATATGATAAATAATACTACATTGTTTATGAATATATATATCAAAAATATAAAGGCATCATCTTGGAATTTTTGAACGCTAAAAATTCAGGATACTAATAACCTAGGGCAGAAGTAGTGCTTAGTGTTATTAAATATTATTGAGGAGAGGCAGAGAGTGAAATTGTGGTAATGAAGAATAGAAACATTCTAATTTTCATAAATATTACCAATGACCTTTGTAGGATTGTATCAATTTACTCATTTGTCAATATTTATGTCTTATACTGGGTGATGAGTACTGATCATTCATTATATTATTTCCTCTAATTTTGTTGAATGCCTGAAATATTTCATATATGAAAATTAATACATAGAAAATATATAACTGTAACAAACTACCGCTTTTTGATGTCTAACTGTTCTTAAAATGTCCAAGTCTGAAAGATGAAGGAAAGACACATGCCCTACACCCTTATATTTATACTGATTCCATCATGAGTGAAACTTTGTTGCAAAATGAGAAATTATGGAACTATTTAGAAAATTATTCTTTTTCTCTAAATTTAGTCCACAGATTACAGATTTATAAGCCAAAGTATAAATGGCTCCGATAGGGGTTGTATGTGGCAGCCATTATTATTTAAAAGATTAAATAATGAAAGGTCACTTAAAAATTTGGATTTCTAGTTTCTCTAAAAATATCAGAAGATCAGGCAACACCAGGGCCAACATTCTCACATGGAGACAGTTGGCTGGAGCTGTGCACCAGCTGCTTGCTTTCAATGCAAAATGTGTTCTCCGGTTTACCAAGGACCTCACCTGATCCACTGACTCATTTAAGTTACCCATCAACCCCAATAAGCATTTGGGTGTGTGGCCCTTGGTTTATACGACATTATCTGTGGGAAGTAAAATTTGCTTTTTGAAGCTATTCAGGTGTGTAGTTATAGCTCAATCGTAATAATAAGGAGACATTTTTTTTTAATTCCGTGATTCACACTGATCAGGTATACCCATAACAGCATGAGACTTAGAGTACCCATGCCTTAAACTTGATTGTGATATAAAAAGAAAAGAAAAGAAAAGAGAAGAAAAGAAAAGAAAAGAAAAGAAAAGAAAAGAAAAGAAAAGAAAAGAAAAGAAAAGAAAAATCTACCCCAGGCCTTTTTCTGCTGGAATTGGAATGCCAAAGAGCACCACAAACTTTCCTATTGAGGCTTTATTTTCTCTCCCTACAACTTCTCCACAAGCCCATCTCTCACAAGTGATTTCCTCATTATTTGAGACCAGTAATGTCCAGTAGAATTATATATATAGAATTATAGCAAGCTAGACATATATTTTTAATAACCACATTAAAATAAGTAAAAACAAGCAGGTTAAGTTAATTTTAATATTATAGTTTATTTAATTCAGTGTATATAAAATATTACCATTGCAATATGCTATCAATGTATAAATTATTATTTTGTGGGTATGTGTATATGTGCTAAGTCATTACAACTTGGTAGATATTTTTCACTTAAAGCAAAACTCAGTTTTGACTAGCCACTTTCTTTTGAGTGCCATCTATTTTTATTTGGAAGAAAATTTCTGTTTAAACACCAGATAAAGTGTACACAAATTAAATTCTTATAATAAGTAATTTCTTTTGACTATGATTTTATTTTAGTTTTTCTTTTGTTGTTTTTTCTTTGGTTAGTATAACAAAATCAATAATTCTTATTATTACTGGTAGCCATTTTTGTTTTTTTTTTATTGCTTTGTGTTGTATTTTTTAAAAATTTTATATTAAAGTATAGTTGGCATACAATATTAAATTAGTTTCAGGTAACAACACAGGGATTCAACATTATATACTTTACAATATAATCTAATAACCATCTGTCAACCATGCAAAGTTATTGCAATATAGTTGATTACATTCCCTGTGCTGTACACTACATCCTTGCTTATTTTATAACTGATATTTGTACCTCTTTTTAAACTCATTACCCCTACCCTCGTTTCCTCTAGCAGCCATCAGCTTGTTCTCTAGATCTATGAGTCTATTTATGTTGTGTTGTTTGTTCACTTGTTTTTTTAGATGCCACATCTAAGTGAAATCATACAGTATTTGCCTTTGTCTGACTTTTTTCACTTGTATAATACCTTCCAGGTCCATCCATATTGCCACAAATGGCAAGGTTTCATGTTTTTTTTACTGCTGAGTAATATTCCTTTGCTTATACTGTATCTATTCCACATCTTCTGTGTTCATTCGCTTATGGATGGACCCCTAGGTTGCTTCTATATCTTGCCTGTTTAAATAACGCTGCAGGAAACACAGGGCTGCGTATCTCTTTTCGAATCAGGGTTTTGGTTTTCTTTGGATAAATACTCAGAAGTGGAGTTTCTGGGTCATGTGGTAGTTCTATTTTTACTTTTAAAATATGTTTTTATTGATTTCTAGAGAGAGAGGAAGAGAGAGGAATAGAGAGAGAGAAACACTGGTGAGAGATACCTCATCAATCACCTGCTTCCTGCATGCCCCCTACTGGGGATTGAGCCTACAACCTGGGCATGCACCCTGACTGGGAATCGGACTGGTGACTTCTTGGTTCATGGGTCAACGCTCAACCACCGACCCACCCTGGCTGGGCTATTTTTAATTTTTTGAGATACCTCCATACAGTTTTCCATAGTGGCTATACCAATTTGATAATAGCCATTCTCACAGGACTGAGGTGGTTTGAATTTGTAATTAGGGATGTTGAGCATCTTTTAATAAGTCTATTGGTCATCTGTATGTTACCTTATCTTTAAAGTGCTCAATAGCCACACACGACTTATCGGCTATAGTGCCAGATAGTGTTTTTCTACCTGGAATAATCAGACTTTTTGAAATCATCTGTCTTTAGGAAATCTGAATCAAGAGGTTGTTCAACAAATAAGTAACTAAGGAGAGGAAAGTAATGCCAGGAAATGGGATGTATTTACCAGGACATTTCCTGTGAAGTGTTTAATATATCAAAATTTCTTACTTTGAAATATTTGTAAAACATGCATCTGTAAGTTTACTTTTCACATAGCAGAAAAACAGAGCAGGAAATGATGGCCAATCCCTTACTCATATTTCTGCTATAGTTTGTGGGAGAGGAGCAGCGTTCCCTTGAGAACATGGCACTGGAACACGGAGAATCTCTGGGCGGAGACTGCACTTTGGGATCAGCTTCCCAATCAAGTCTAGGAAGTCAGGAGGGAACATGTATAAATTCCATTTTTACTGGATCACTACTCAAGGAAGCTTGACCTTAGAGTCGTGAAAGAACTAAAAGAAATATAAATCCTTCTAGAAGGCAAGATAGTAAGTCATCCCCCTTATTCATGGGGGGTATGTTCCAAGACCCACAGTGGAATCCTGAAACCTCAGGTAGTGCTGAATCCTATACATACATGCTACATTTTTTCCTATGCATATATACTTTTCACTTACAGGAAACAATTATGGCTTCTCTTTGGCAATCCAAATTGCCAGCATCACTGCTCTTGTACTTTGGGACATTAATAAGTAAAATAAGAGTTACCTGAACACAGCCCATCTGTTAACCGAGGTGGCTGCTAAGTGACTAATAGGCAGGGAGAGCAATGCAGCATGGAGACGCTGGACAAAGGGATGATTCACATCCATGGCAGGATGGAGCAAGATGGAGCAGGATGGCCAGAGATTTCATCATGCTACTCGAATGGCGAGCAAATTAAAACTTATGAATTGTTTATTTGTAGAACTTCCCATTTAACATTTTTGGACTGTGGTTGACTGTGGTAACAGAAACCTTGGAAAGCGAAACCACAGATAAGGGGGGACTACTGTGCTACTAATTTGAAGGGGAAAGGAAAGTAATTGAGGAAAGTTCTTAGAAAAGATGTGAACATCTCCACTTTGCTTTCTTTTTTTTTTTTAAGGGCTAGAAGAACAAATTGAAGAATAAATACCAAGTAAAATGATAGTGGGTAGCAGACTTTTACTCTGATCCTTTTTCATAGCCAAAAAGAGCACTTCTTTGACTCAGAAGAGAACTTCCCTAATTTGCAGTAAGAGTTCTAAGAAGTTATTTTTAAAGGAATAATAGAAGTATGACTTTACCTGGACCATAAAAATGGTCAGGACTTGAAAAGACATAGAGGAAAAGACAGGGCCTTCCCAGAACAGAATGGCTTAAAGAGCGGAATAGTCCCATGAAGGAAAGAACGCTATCCAAAATAAAGTATGCCATAGCAACAAAGAGGCCAACATAATAAAAGGCTTACTCAGGGAATTCAACAAGACACACAGGAAAGGAATTTCTCTGACAGTGGTTTGGCCTACAGGGTATATATATATATATATATATATATATATATATATATATATATATATATATATATATATATATATATCTAACAGGTGTAGGGACTCATTTAATAAAGTGACTTAATCAGTCTTTGGTCTACTTTACAGCTCTCTTGATCTTCCATGTTGTATCTACCTTTAAACTCTAGCCTCGCTGAGCTTTTCATCCAGTCTCTGATATGTCATAGATTATTACGACCATGACTTTGCATTTGCTATTCCCTGATCCGTTGTTACCCACTCCCACGTATTTATTAAGCCAGCATCACTTCGCTCTTAGTGCTTTACTTTTGCCTCTTCTTGGAGCTGATAGGCCAGTTGATCCTGAGTTCCACCAGATTGCGAGGTCCCCAGAACCTGTCTTACTCTCCCTTATATACTAAGAGCACGGCAATCTGAGAGTCAGGGGAGGTCTGGGAATTATTACCAGAATAATCAGAGTAGTAGGATGAGGGGAAGGGGAATCCCATATGTTTAAAATCTGAGAAGAGAGCAGCTTTCAAAATATGGTGTGGCTCAGAGGTTGAGCACTGACATCTTGGTTGCCTCTAAGTTTGGGCAATTATAAATAGAGTGCTATAAACATCCGTGTGCAGGCTTTTATGTGGATATAAACTTTTGACTACGTTGGATAAATAAATATCTGCGAATGTGATTGCTGGGTCGTATGTAAGATATGTTTAGTTTTATAAGAAGCTGCCAAAGTACTTTCCAAAATGGCTCTATCATTTTGCATTCCTCCACCAATGAATGAGAGTTCCTGTTACTCCACATCCTTGCTACCATTTGGTATTGTCAGTGTTTGAATTTAAGCCATTTTAACAGATGTGTAGTGGTTTATGTGTATAGTGATTTTCATTGTCTTACTCTGCAATTCCCTAATGACATATGATATCAAGCATCTTTTCATATGTTTATTGTGATCTGTTTATCTTCTTTGGTGAAGTGTCTGTTCAGATCTTTTGTCCATTTTTTTAAAATCAGGATATTTTCTTAATGTTGATCTTTAACAATTCGTCTATCTGGATACAAGCCTTTATCAAATACATGCTTCACAAATATTTTCTCTAAGTCTATGGCTTGTATTTTCATTCTCATAAACTTATATTTAATTAAATATTACAGGCACCAAGAAAGCATAACAAAATGCGGAGACAAAGAAACAGGACAAAATTGTCAATGGAAGATATAGAGTTCAGAACCACACTTTTAAGGTCTCTCAAGAACTGTTTAGAAGCTGCCGATAAACTTAATGAGATCTACAAGAAAACTAATGAGACCCTCGATGTTATATTGGGGAACCAACTAGAAATTAAGCATACACGGACTGAAATAACGAATATTATACAGACGCCCGACAGCAGACCAGAGGAGCACAAGAATCAACTCAATGATTTGAAATGCGAGGAAGCAAAAAACATCCAACCGGAGGGGCGGAATGAAAAACGAATCCAAAAATGCGAGGATAGTGTAAGGAGCCTCTGGGACAGCTTCAAGCGTACCAACATCAGAATTATAGGGGTGCCAGAAGATGAGAGAGACCAAGATATTGAAAACCTATTTGAAGAAATAATGACAGAAAACTTCCCCCACCTGGTGAAAGAAATGGACTTACAGGTCCAAGAAGCGCGGAGAACCCCAAACAAAAGGAATCTAAAGAGGACCACACCAAGACACATCATAATTAAAATGCCAAGAGCAAAAGACAAAGAGAGAATCTTAAAAGCAGCAAGAGAAAGAAACTCAGTTACCTACAAGGGAATACCCATACAACTGTCAGCTGATTTCTCAACAGAAACTTTGCAGGCCAGAAGGGAGTGGCAAGAAATATTCAAAGTGATGAATACCAAGAACCTACAACCAAGATTACTTTATCCAGCAAAGCTATCATTCAGAATTGAAGGTCAGATAAAGAGCTTCACAGATAAGGAAAAGCTAAAGGAGTTCATCACCACCAAACCAGGATTATATGAAATGCTGAAAGGTGTCCTTTAAGAAGAGGAAGAGGAAGAAAAAGGTAAAGATACAAATTATGAACAACAAATATGCATCTATCAACAAGTGAATCTGAAAATCAAGTGAATAATCTGATGAGCAGAATGAACTGGTGATTATAATAGAATCAGGGACATAGACAGGGAATGGACTGACTATTCTTGGGGGGGAAAGGGGTGTGGGAGATGGGGGAAGAGACTGGACAAAAATAGTGCACCTATGGATGAGGACAGTGGGTGGGGAGTGAGGGCGGAGGGTGGGGCAGGAACTGGGAGGAGGGGAGTTATGGGGGGGGGGAAGAGGAGCAAATGTAATAATCTGAACAATAAAGATTTAATTAAAAAAAATATTACAGTAAATGGCCTGGTCTGCATGGCTCAGTGTTTGAGCATCGACCTATGAACCAGGAGGTCACCATTAGATTCCCTGTTGGGCCAAATGCCCAGGTTGTGGGCTCGATCCCTAGTGTAGGGCATGCAGAAGGCAGCTGATCAATGATTCCCATTCACTGATGTTTCTATCTCTCTCTATTTCCATTGCTCTCTGAAATCAATAAAAATATGTTTTAAAAATAAATATATTACAGTTAACAATGATGTCCTGTAGGGTGGGATTTTGTCTTGGGAATCTTTTTGGTTAAATTTTACCAACTTGGCAAACCCAATAATTTGAACGTGAGACTTCAGCTCCAGCTGATGTCACAATTTTCTCAGTGAAGTATGGAACAGTTAGCTGGGAACCCAGTTTTCAATGTTTGCCAGTGGCTCAAGAATTCTAGAGTGTATTTTAAAATGTAAGAAACTTATTTTCCTAAGTGCGTATAAGCCATCAAATGAGAGCTTATCATTCTAACTTGATAGGTGACCAGTATTAACCTGCATATAAAACTTTCTCAACATATAGTTTACACAATTAATATAATCCCCTCAGAGAAACCAAAAGAATCCTTAACATTCCGTTTATCATTACTGTAGTTTCAGTGGTTTCTGGAAAAATAATTGAATATATCTTAATACTAATGTAATCCATTTAAACAACCAAACGACTAAGTTGTTATGGTACACAGAGAGTACAGTAGTTGGGATAAACTTCCAGAGAGTAAAGGCAAAGAAAAACATAAGGTCCCAACAGAAAGGACTGTTTTGCAAAATTGGTCTTTACTAACTGATGGGAGTCCAGTCTAGGAACTTGAAGTCATCATCTCAAACAACTTGGGTCAAACTTATATGAAAAATTATGAAGAGGTATTTATAGATTTTACAGAGGACTTAGTTGTTTCAAATATTTCAGCTATTTTCTTAAGGACCAGAAATCTCCAACTTTGTATATAATTATTTTTAAAACCGAAGTTCATTATTTTCCATTCATTTTAACAAGTTCTCTAAATTGTCTACAAAGAGGTCATTCATATGTTCTGTTCCAATTATTATATAAGCCCAAACTTAAAATAAACTGATTTGCAAAGCAAAAATAAATAAAACATTTTTCTTTGTATTAATAAAAATATTCCACAACCTCTAGTGGAATAGATAATGTAGTAACGGTTTCTAGTCTCTTATTTCACCTGTTAGACATCTCTACCTGAAGGTTCCATCAATCTCAAATTCAATATGATTACTTTTTTCTTTTTCCAAAATCTGTTATATTTTTATATTTCTTGCCTAAATTAATGACTTTAAAACTTACCTTGTTTCCCAGGCTAGAATCGTCAGAGTTGGTTTTTTTTTACCTTCTAATCATGTTCTGGTCTCTCTTTCCTACCCCTAGTCCATCCTCTAAATTACCTTGTAGAGTGTAAATCTAATGCCAACTCACAACCTCAATATTTTGGCTCATGCCTAGTGATGATATATATACTCCTTTTAATACAGTAAAAAAGCCTTTTATTATCTGGCTTTGATCAGTTTTCCCAGTATGACTTTCCTCTGTACCCTCAAATATACTGAGGACTGATTACATTCAACTCTCACCATTCCCAAACACAACTTGTTTCTTTGATTTTATCCCTGCTATTTCCCTGCCCCTTTCTTTGCAACTCAAATGTTTCTTTTCTCATGAAAATTTTTAAAAAATTTCCTCCTCTACATTCCTCCTCTTATTCTACTGTACTGTAATTACTTATGTGTCTTCCCACCTAATCCATGAGTTCCTTGAGGAAGAGAACCATGACATTTAATTTTGTGTCTCCATCACTTGGCATGGAGTTTGCAGTTGACAAAAATTTAACAAATGAAGGGCTGAATGAACAAATGAGTAATTGATTTGCTGGCATTTTGCCTCCAATGTAAAAAACAACAGCATTGCGTCTAGACAGAGAAGACCTAGGATGAGTTACTTTTGTCCTGAGTGCTCCATATCATTGCATGGTATCAGTTTTTATAGATGAGGCATTTCATGTTTCTCTTCATCTTCCCTTCCCAAGAAGATAACTAAAAAAAAAAACATGGTTCAAGATTTAGCCACAGTGACAGTTGAACCCATTTTATGAATGTTAGTGAATAATAGCTAATTAATGATTGATGAAAGTACAGAGTTATTTTGAGTTAAATAACTGTGATATGTGAAAAACATTTCTAAATTGTGAAGCTTAATACAAAAGTTAACTGTTAATACTCAATACCATTTTTGTATTGGCCTAGTATTTATTGCCTCATTTTTTTGCCTCCTAGAATTAAAAAGTGTTTCTGTCTTCTTCCTGTGTACATGTAGTTTTCTCGCGAGTCACTTCAATGACTTTCCATGTTTGTCCATCTGTTACTTAGAAAAAAAAAAATCAGGTAAGACCCATTTCTTTAGAAAATCAGAGTGAATTCACCTTTTCTTGAAATCCTTAAGGAAACATCAACCTAACATGGAGGCCTTTGTTTTGGGGTGTTTTACTGACAATTTATCCTCTTTGACATTAGTTTTTTATTTGATTGGCAGTTTTAACACAATCTTCACCTTTACTTCATAGTACCCTGTATTTCAAAAGTGATTTCACTCACAAATGAAACAACTTCTAAGCTGACTAAGAAAATTACATTTTAATTTTAATTTACACTTCACAAAACCACAGTTGCCAAATGATACCAACAGTAAAAGTAGAAGGTACATAACAGAAAGGAAATAGTCTCAAAACAAGGATACTGGACGTTTATAAAACGTTATATAAATATTCCTTTTGGATTAGTCAAAGCTCTGAGCTTTCATTCTTTGAAGTTTGAAATCAGCCAGATTTTTAAAATATATTTTTCAACTTGGGAAATGTATTTTTATTACACAGTTGAAATATTTTCTTTAAGCACAACTTGTCACATCTATTATTTAAAGCTCTTTAAAATTAGCACTTCCTTTCTCTGATGGAATATTCCATTTCCTCATTTCTTGTTGTCTCATTTATTTAAATAAAAAATTCCCTCCCCTGAGTCACTTAAAGCCCTTTATAATACTTTTTTTAAACCACTTGGAATAGTCTGCCTTTTGTAATATTTACTTATTTTCCTGTTGCATCTCATTCACTCAATGACAAAGTCTTTAAGAACAACTCTTAGTCTCTTCATTGTATAGTACTATACACTTTATTCCCTTCACTCCTTAGACATATTTGTGAAATAGAAAGAAAGTGAGTTGTCAATTTATTTTATAATGAAATTAGAGGCCCAGTGCACGAATTTGTGCACCAGTGGGGTCCCTCGGTCTGGCCTGCAGGATTGGCCAAAACCGGCTCTCTGACATACTCTGTGGGGTCCCGGATTGCGACAGGGCACAGGCCAAGCCGAGGGGCCCCACCAGTGCATGATCAGGGCCGGGGAGGGATGCAGGAAGTTGGCCAGTCAGGGAGGGACTGCAGTAGGGCTCCAGGGCGTGCCTGTCCCATCTGACTCAGTCCTAATCGGCTGGACCCCAGCAGCAAGCTCACCTACCGGTTGGAGCATCTGCCCCCTGGTGGTCAGTGCACATCATAGTGAGTGGTTGAGTGGCCTTAGCATATCATTAGCATATTACACTTTGATTGGTTGAACAGCTGACCAGATGACCGGACACTTAGCATATTAGGCTTTTATTATATGGGATCCTCTAGTAATTATCTATCTACTTTGTTCATATGTGATTTTTGTCTCCCTACCCTTCCCATATAAGCTCTGAGGGCAGGGGTCTTTGTTTGATTCACAGTTGTACTCTGAATATCTAGAACTGTTCCTAGAACATAGTTTACTCAATAATTTTTATTGAAGAAATGGATATATGACTGAATGAATAAACAGTGATTAAGAACATTTGGCATTTTAAAAGCTAAAAGTCACTATATCCTCTTAATAAGCAAAACTATAGTGCAATCTGTTTCTTGCATTTAAAAGCACAAAGCTACCATCCAGAATAAAAGTCTCTAGTAAAACTTATAAGAGGACGTAGTTACAGGAAAGCAAAGAGAAAACTTTACATTTAAGTAACTTTATGCATCTGAGTTTGTTCACAGCAGGCCTTCTTTGACGTGTCCCATTTGACATTTCTTATTCCATCCTTTCCCCTTCCTTCAATTCATCATCACCTCTCTCGTCTGTGATTCTCCTGAATATTTTTCTCAAGTCTTCAAAATTTTGGGGTGCAAATGGACCATCCCCTTCTCATAGGCTTTTCTACTCTTGGAACAGTAGTCTATGGAAGGGGTGCTCTTAGCTGTTACAGAGAAGGAGGGGCAATATAATAAAGGTGCGTAAATGGTTTTCGTTCTAACTCCACCCCAATGGAAAAAAAAATGCAGAATTGACAAAAAGAAAACCCTCATTATAGCACACCAGGGCCAGGTCTCAGCAATGAAAATGGAACTTTCGATTTATGAGTGTGCTTTCAAAACTGTGGTGCTTATTTCTAGAAACTCTTTCCCTAAAACCAGCTGATTGGGTTCCTTTTACTTGACAAATCAAAATTAGTTCCTATAAAGGAAGTGATATGTTGGAGTAGTACATTAATATGCTGGAAATCTGAGAAAGAATTTAATACGTTCGAGCAAGCAAACTTACACTTGGTTTAGCTATTTGGGGGGAAAACGTTAGATGAAAAGAAAGATAAGCATGTCTCACCTTCTTGTATTACAGTTGCTCCAGGCAAGTCAGCTTAAATGAAACAGTCAGTTACTGGGCTAGCTGGGTGTACTTTTCCTCTTCCTCTCCTGTCTCCTAATTTAAGGCACTGTTAGTGAAACACACACACTGCATATAATAGGCTCAGTCATATGTTTTCGTAAATGTGCAGGGTTAAAGTCCCCCCTGCCCCCCATTTTTCTCCAGTCAAATTTTTGCTAACATATTCTACTTTCCCTAAAGTCAAAAAATTAGATCCAGGTTCAGTTTTTAGCTTCCAGTGACTAGCTAATGAGGTAAAAAATGTCCACGTTTTGCAATGTTGATTAGAAATGGGTTTTCTACTAGGCATTCAGCTTTCAGAAACATTTTTTAACTCTAACCATACTATTAATGAAGTTTTGGAAACATCATTGGGAAATGTTCTCTCTAAAGTATCAACTTCATTCTATTGAATATTTTTAGGTTAGTGGTGGGGTAGAAGGTGGAAGTTAGAGAGATTGACTCAGTTTAGCATTCTAAGTTGCTTTGGTTGTACTGATGCTAAAAACATACAGCATTGTACAAGTTTTTTTTAAGTTATGTCTTCTTTGACTTCAGTATTTCACATAGCCATTGATTTTTTTAAGGCATTAATTATAAGCCAGTTACATAACATACCAAGTAATAGTTGTTGAAAAATAAGCATATTTTACTGAAATAGGCATTGAAGACTTAGGGAACTATTTTGTCATTAGATTTGTGCTCCTTTTTTTTTCACTGAGAAGAAAACATTGCAATTTGTTTTGAGTGACCTCGGCTTTTGCTAACAAAATAAATGTTTTATTTATTGTATTTGTTACTTACCTAAACTAGATGAGCTTGGCTTTTGTGCCAACAGTCTTTCCTCTGCTGCCAAAGAATAGCTTTTACCCTCTGATTATCTGACTTCCCTGTAGAATTTTTAAATGGCTCTCCCCATAGCTTTTAGTCCAAAGTTCTAACCCCTTAGCTTATAGCCTTCATTGTCCTATGCCTTGCCTACCTCTCTAAGCTCATCTCCTGATCTTCTCCATTCATCTAGCTGTAACAAGTTCGTAGTTCAGTGTTTAGTGGGGGCATCATATGAACCAAATTTTGATTTCTCCAATCACCCTCCTCAACTATCCTATGTTAAACTTTCCCAACTCACTGGATAGGACGTTGCAAAACACAGATATACTAACTTCTTTAATACTTTTGATTATTTGAAATCTTTCCATTCTAGAAGTCAGAACTTAGGCACTTTTCATCTCTCTTACTTCCCCTCCAGGGCCCATCACTTTTGTGGCTTAGGGAGGGTGATGTGCTCTTTTACTCCCCTTCTCACTCCCTACTGTAGAGTGAAAAGTGGAAGCCATATGTCTGCTCGGAGTCACTTCCATTTTCTTCTGTTTCGTGGCTTCAGCTCCTTCCCTAGTGTGATGAGGGAGGTAGGAAGGAGGTAAAATTAGTCTTTCTTCCTTATGGGACACTTTTGTAGTTTGCTGTTGGTAGGCACTGCTTCCCTGGCTAACATTGACAGTCCATCCGGGCCTCTCTTTGATTGAAATCCAAATGATTGAACCCTTCAGCAGCCCCTCCTGGGAGCCTTCTAATTTGACAATTCCCAGCTGTGAGACAGCCAGCTCCACCTTGGTCTCTTCTACCCACATCTGTCAGGACAACACCAGCCTCTTGCTACTTGGGCCTCCTCCTCCTGACATTTTGCTCTGTTGGTCTGGTGCTGGACAGATGACCCTATCTGTCTTCCACAATGTTTCATTTGTCCATAAGCAGCTCACACATTCTTATGATGCCAAATGGTTGGCAGAGGCTTTTCCATGCTGTCCACCTCCCTCCCCCATGCCCTAGCATCTTCCTCCCATTCACTTGTTCTTGTGGGTATTCAAGGAGGCACAAGTGGGGAAATCAACAAGTCCAAAGCCTACACACATGTCCAAGCAAGCCCTGAGGTACCAGCCTCTTCTTGTCAGGAGATCCTAAATCTACAAATGATCTTCTTGGCTCCTCTTTCAATGGACATTTTTTCTGTTGAAGGAGGGGGACTATTCTCCCTTTCTTTTCCAAAGGTGGAGGGGAAGGAAAATGTTCCTATGAGCACTGCACTCCCAACTTCTCCTTGCTCATCTTTCCATTTTTCTTTCCTTTAACTCAGTACTTCATTGTTAGAATGGACCTGATTGGCTGATTCCAGAGCCAAAGAAAAGCCCCACGCAACAATAGATCACATGGTTAAGTGTACCTGGATGTCCTGGAAAAAGTCATCCTGTTTTAAAGCTCCCTGCTAATCACTCTGCCTCCATCTTCTCTATTCTCAATGAATCTGTCTCAATTCTAGTGCAATTTATCACTTCTTTTCTGTGCACAATGACACAGTGACTATCTCTGTGAACACTAATCTGAGTATTGTAATCTTTGATCTACTTGCCTTTCTTCCCAAATACTATAAGCTCCTTAAGAGAAGGTCCAATTTCTGAATGAACTTTATATCCCCAGCATTTAATACAGAATTATTATACAGATTATGAGAAATGCATGCGTGCTAAATGAATAAATGCATGAAACATTATATTTACTTATTCTGCATTGCTACATATTTAATATCTTGAACTGTAATTAGATAATTAGATACAGATTAAATAACTAATGATTTTTTAAAATATTACAGAAAAATTCATTAATGATGTGTCTGTATGTTCTTGAGCAATAAGGATACAAAAATTAACTACTAGGTTTAATTTTAACTACCAAGTATAAATTACCATGCTTTTATGGTTATCTTTTGTAAACTACTTATTTGTGGTTAGTGAGAAAGTGTGTTCATAAAATTGGGAATGCAGAGTGATACCAGAACTAGCACTGTTTTTGATATATGAAGCAAATAACTTCTAGAATCAAATAACTTCTGCTAGTTAAGTATTTGGAATAGTCCCAATACCTCTCTGAGCAGAGTTTATAATAATTTTATCTGAAAGAATTTATTTTGAGGGTTAAATGTGATAATGTATGTTAAGCCTTTAAAAGCTATACAGGATTATAGAAATAAAATATTATTTACTATTTCTGATATTTAACATCTCTAAAAACCTGGGAGCATTATACCTATTTTGTAATCTGGATATTTTATTGAGTGTAATTCTGATGTACATAACGGTAAATAAGCTACAGAAAAATTACTTACTTTTCTTGACTAATGCCAGTGAAGAAATAACCAATACTTGTTTCTGAAATTATACTTTCTTTTTCTAATCAAAATGATTGATGGTTATTCTTGTGTTCATTAGTCATACTCACAAGTCCCATTGTACTTGTGGTTTTGGTCTAGCAGCTTACCCAATTTGAAGATGAACTAATGGGTAATATTTTCTCCTCTAGTGTTGGGAGTAATAGGCATCATCTCACTGAATACTCTTTCTGAGTAATTTTTGAATACTCAAAACTGATCGCAGGTAACTCCTAATATTGCTTGATTACAAAACATACTAAATTAATCCTAAAAGTAACTTCTAATTCAGTGAGAAATTGTAACTTCAATTGTTCTACATGAAAGTTCAGTTAAGGTCTGTTTTAAAGAAGTTCTCTATAAGTAAAATGGGTTTGAAATAATTAAATCTGAGAAATATTCATGGTTTTTCTTTACTTCCCATAACCTCCTCTGACATTCCCTTCATCTAAAGAAGTCCATGGCCCGGTGAGGCTGAAACGACCCTGGTGAGGCTGAGATGGCCCCGGTGAAGTTGAGACAACCCTGGTGGGGTTGCAACGGCCCCTGTGAGGCTGAGATGGCCCCTGTGAGGCTGAGATGGCCCCTGTGAGGCTGAGATGGCCCCGGTGAGGCTGGGACCACCCTGGTGAGGTTTAAACGGCCCCGGTGAGGTCGAGACAGCCCCAGTGAGGTTGAAACGGCCCTGGTGAAGTTGAAATGGCCCCAGTGAAGTTGAATCATCCCTGGTTAGGTTGAGATGGCCCCAGTGAGGTTGAAACGGCCCCGGTGAGGTTGAAACGACCCCTGTGAGGTTGAGGCGGCCCCTGTGAGGCTTGGACGGCCCCTGTGAGACTGAGACAGACCCTGGGAAGCTGAGAAAAATACCACATGAACTCACTCATTTATGGATAATAAGGACCATTATGGATTGATGAACAAAAATGGAGGCAGAGCAGAATGTCAAACTACAGTGGGAACCCTGGGGAGGGTTGTGGGGGGGTAGGATATCAACCAAAGGACTTATATGCATGCATATGAGAATAACTAATGGACATAAAACAATGGGGGGTGGGGGAAGTAGGGGGATTGTCAAGGGGGGGGGAGGAGACATGTGTAATACTCTTTGTAATACTTTAATAAATAAATAAATAAATAAATAAATAAGTCCTTGGGATATAAGTCCTTTGAAAGATGCTTTCTTATAATACTGAATCTTACATTTCTTTCAACTAGGGTGACAAAGTTTTAAGTGGAAATAAGATGAGTAGACTAAATAAGTTTTAAAAGCTTTCCTACCCTAGAGAGAGCCATTTGGCTCCACACTCTATTTCATTTACATAAAAATACTTCTACAGAGCTTTCCAAATTAGAAATGTTTTTCTTTGGATCAGTTTATGAGCAATATGGTCATATCCATATATATATATATATATATATATATATATATATATATATATATATATATTACATAAAGTAAAAGCAAATAATTATTTTAAATTTTTGGTGGGTGGTCTTTTTAAAAAATACCCTTGACTGTAATCATCAGGATTACTGACTAAATGTGAGATGAAGGAACACAAAGGATAGAATTAGAGAAAACTAGTAAATTTGAAATGTTAGGAAAAATATCTTAAATAAGGCAGGCCTTCACAGTGCAATGGCAAATTGACAACAGAGCTAGAATAAATCCAGTTGTAATGCCAAGAATGACTCACATTTCTTTTATCTATTCCTAGAGTAATTCGGGAAGGGAATCAGCCTTCTAATATCCAATCTGTTAATTTACCTTTACCTCTTTTTAATTGAAATTGCATTTTAAGGACAGGCTGTGTGTGTGTGTGTGTGTGTGTGTGTGTGTGTGTGTGTGTGTGTAACATATATCTAAAAGTTACTAAAACAATGTAATTCAAAATACACTGTTTTGAAATGTTACTCATAGACTATTGATTACATAAAGTATCTCCAGATGAAACTGACTTTTCCAGGAGAATAGAAAGTGGTCAGATGGGGGAAAGACATATTATAATGAGATACTTAGATGTTTTTGACAAATTTGGAAAGAAAAAAAGATTGCCATCACTACTATTTTGGTCACACAACTGGGAAAGTCACACAACTATTTTTTAATAATGGTGGCCATTAAGTCATAAGGCAGCAGAAGATAATAGAGGAAGAGTCCATGCTAATTTCCCTAAGCTATTTCTCAGTAAGTGTGAGATAAGAGATTATAACTAAATTGTTCTTCAAATTGGGAATGGCAGTTCAATACAACTTTTAAAAATTTCTGATCCTTTCTTTTTGATAATCTGTACATAGTATCATTGATTCTCCCATCCTTTGTATCGCCTCATTTTATAGGTTGGAGAGAAAACGAACCAATATTTGTTCAAGCAATCCAAGCTCAGACTCCTCCCCCTCCTCCTTTGACTGGCATATGTCTCCTCATCTCTCTACCTTCTTCATTTCTAGCGTTGTTTGGGACCACACTATTCCTACCACTCACCTTCATTCATTCCTTTTCCCCCCAAGCATCCACTCCCCCCTCTGGGTCTTATTTTGCTTCAGTGGCAGTCCTTCCACTTTAGAAATCTCACTGTTATCCTTGACACCATTAACTCATTTTTCATATTTAACTTAGTGTTTACTTGTCTGTCCAAGCAGCTCCTGTTCTCCACTGACATAAGTTTTAGAATAGACCTTAGCACTTCTATTGGTTCCTTCAAAGAAGGTCCAGGAGCAAAGCATCATAGAGAAGTGAAACATAGTACATAAAAACTTTTTGTGGGTTGGGTGTAAAAGAGGGGATAAGGAGTGACACACCTTTCACTACATAAAAAATATATTTAAAACCCTTTTTTAAATATATTTATCTTTCTCAAAATTAGGCATCATATGTTTTCAGTTGCCCCCTTTTATCCCCTGTGAAAATGCTCCTGTAGCTGTGGCTACTTAGCCTGGGTCCAACAATAAGTGAAATCTAGGGAAACCTGACCCAGCTGTAGACTGAAGCAGCCAAGTCCGGCCAACTGGCACACCCCTTAGCAAAAATCACCCACAGACCCACACAGAGGAGGAATAAATGTTGGTGGTGAGAAGACACTGAAATCCTGGGTTGTTTTTGGCAATAGCTGACTAACACAATGAATAGCCTATGGACTGAAAAATTGGCCTGAATATGAACAAGCTTCAGATTAAGTGAAGCAAGTACAATTAAGAAGAAGGAGAAGCACAGAGGAGAAAGATAAAGAAGACTTCCCAGTGTTCTAGGCATCTTACATATTTTATTTCCTTTTATTCTTACAAGCAGTAGGATACACTTATTTTTATCTCCAGTTTATAAATGAAGAAACAAGAGGATATACTCAGTCTTAGCAGTGGCGACCTCTTGGAAATATGTTATGCATGTATGTGTCAGTGGATGCTGCTGGACTCTCATTTCCTATTTTATATGTTAATGTACTCTTAATTTTTTTTAATTAGAATAAATTTATTTTATTTTATTTTTAAATGACAGTATACTTTCAATATTATCTTGTATTAGTCTCAGGTGTACAGCATAGTGGTTAGATAATCATATCCTTTACAAAGTTTTCCCTCCGATATTTCCAGTACCACCTGGCACCATATGCATAGTTATCCTATCTAATAAAGAGGGAATATGCTAATTGACCCTCACACTGTTGCAAAGATGGCGGCGCCCACAGCCAATAAGGAGGGAATATGCTAATTGACTGCCCTGCCCTCAAAGATGGCAGCTCCCACAGCCGATAAGGAGGGAATACGCTAATTGACTGCCATGCCTTTAAAGATGGCCTTGCCCACAGCCACAAGATGGTGGCGCTTAGTCCCCTCAGCCCCGCTAGGGTGGCAGGCATGTGGCAAGGCTGGGCCCAAGGTGGTGCCACGTGCCTGTCTCCAGAATCCTCCCCCTCAGCCCCTCAGCAGCCCATGGCCGGCCCAAGGCTCAGGTAACCAGGACCGGCTGAGGCTTGTGCTGCTGGCAGTGGCAGCAACAGAGGTGTGATGGGGGCGTCGCCTTCTCCTGATTGCCGGGTCTCCTCCTGCCCCTAAAGGCTCTCAGACTGTGAGAGGGGGCAGGTCAGGCTGAAAGACCCCCCTCCAGTGCATGAATTTTCATGTACCGGGCCTCTAGTTACACTATAAGTAGCTATATTCCTTTCCCTGCTTTGTACTTTAAATCTTTATGACTATTTTGTAACCACCAATTTGTGCTTCTTAGTCCCTTCACCTTTTTATCCAGTCCCTCAACTTCCCTCCCCTCTGGCAACCATCAGAATGTACTGATTTTAAAATATTAACTTCTAAATCTTAAAAATAGAAGTGAGGAGCCTCAGGGTGTGTGAAGCTGAGTGACTCTCCTAAGTTTACACAGCCAATAAATAACAGAACTGAGGCATAATTCCACATAGTCAATCTACATTTACTTGTGCACATGAAGTTCAATTTTCCCTTTAAGTCATAGCTATGGACTGGATAGAGAGATGGGTAAGAAATCATTGATCACTTCCCTGTCCTTCACCTTGGCTGACCCATTTTTGCCTACTCTATCTTCATCCTCTCTTCTCATGGAAAATCTTATTGTGCAACCAAAGGTGTACTCCCTCTAGTCCCCGTTGGTTGAGGCAGAGAATAGTACTGGTGCTTCACATACAGTATATCAGAGTCTTTTAGAGCCCAGAATCTTGGGGAAATGTGCTCTGAGATGTTAATTGTTCCAGCATCTGGGCTGCAGATGACCCTGTAAGAAAGTGCTGCCTTTACACTGGAAGATTCGACGTTGAATAAACACGGCTTAGGAAGCTTTGTTCCAGTCATTCATTTGCTATTAAGAACCTGTGTTCGCAGTTCTATGTATTTATATTCCACATCTTGCTTGTTAACATCTAAGAATAGATTCAGGGTATTAGAAAAACTGAAAGTGTTTTCTCATTCCATTTCCAAAGACTATATAGGGTGTGAAGATGATGAGCAAAATGAATTTTTTTTTTTGATAATTTCCTCCTCTGGTAAATAAACCTAGAGATTAAAAACAGTCTTTTAGGCTTTCATCTCCCAACTTCAGAAAGAATTTCTGACATCCCCATCATTAGAACACCGAATATCAGATTATCCTAATACACGAATTAAATCAGAAGCATCTGTAGAAGGAAGAAGGCACCATCTGGTAGAACATGTCACATCACCAGTATGAAATATTTGATCCTTCCTTCTAGTGACAGGAACACTAAACCCTAAAACATCACACGTCTGGTAATAATCTCCCTTAGGCTTTAAGGGACCAAAGGGACAGTGAAACTGATGAAGGTACAATTTATTTGCTTCTGCTACAAGACCAAAGAATGCAAGAAAAGTAACTTAATGAGGTGTGTGATACTCAAAGTAGCGCTATAAGTGGGAACCAGGGTTTTCAGAATTTAAATGATAAATACAGGGTGGGGCAAAAGTAAGTTTACAGTTGTTCATCTGGAAAATAATGCAATTAATAATACAAGAATAAACTCTGTGTTTTGTGTACTCACAACTATACACCTACTTTTGCCCCCACCTTGTATATCCCATAGAAAGGTGTCTGCTATCCAAAAGGGTATTAGCAACCCAGCAGGATTTAGTGATTATTTTAATATGGTGGTGATTGAAATCTTGGCTTAAAAAGTGTGATAGTAGAATATTTCCAAATACTTATACACATTAAGCCAAAGTTTTCATAAAATAAAAATGCATAACTTTCCACTAGGGAGTATTACTACATAGTCAAATTTATTTGCAACGTATTTTTGTGAGTATAGCTGTTTAAAAACAATCTTAACAAATGATACCAAATCACTAAAGAATAGGATTCATATTTTATTTCTGAATTCAGGACCAAAATATGTTGCCTACTTGCTTTTGCAATATGCAATCAATTTTTGTAATGAAAATAAATATTTTAAGTAAAATAGTAAAATTGCATCTCATTTTCAAATAGATCCATGTGCCAACGATTTTTCTAAGTAGCCCTGGGGTTTTGCTAAGTTTTGCTAAGCTACAGAAGGAATAAGACACAAGAAGAGCCAGCCTGGTGTGGCACAGTGGTTGAGTGTCAACCTGTGAACCAGGAGGTCATGGTTCAGTTCCCAGGCAGAGCACATGCCTGAGTTACCTGCTCAGTCCCCAGTGGGGGCTGTGCAGGAGGCAGCTGATCAATGACTTTCTCTCATCATTGATGTTTCTATCTCTCTCTCGTTCTCCCTTCCTCTCTTAAATTAATAAAAACAAAATAAAAACTTTTTTAAAAGACTGAAGAAAAATTGGTATAAATCTTACTTGCTATGAATTGTGTTAGTAACTATTTATGGTACGTTGATATTAAGGTTGAATGACTTAATGCATATGAATCAGTTATGCCAACATCTTGTTCATTTAAGGTCCCAGTAATATTGCCGAGGTATTAAATGTGTTATACCAAAAAAGGAAAAGTATGTAGTTTGATACAAATCACAAACATTGTTTTTAATGTAATTATTTTGGAGTATAAACATATAATAGTTATTATCTAATATAATAATAGAGGAATATGAAAATTAACTGGGACGCCGTAACAACGTCACGACTGATCTACAAGCGGTGGAGAGCTATAGGAGGGCGGGGCAGCGGGTGGAGAGCTACAAGAGGCGGGGAAGGGAGCTACAAGCGGTGGAGAGCTACCAGCGGCGGTGGGCAGGGTGGCCAGCTGAGGCAAGCAGCAGCGAGCTACTTGCACATGGATTCGTGTGCAGGGCTACTCGTATATAATATTTACACATAATATAAATCATGTTTATATAGATTATGTTTGTTATATTTAAATATAATATGTCTAGATAATATATATAGATATGTGATTTGAGTCATATTTCTCTCTGCAATATCATGAAATGAGAAGCACAGATGTATAGAGTTTGAAAGATGATGAAACAAAATTTTCCAGTGATGAAAACTGAAAGAGCTTCTTAAATTAGAAAGTGAAATAACATAATGAGCAAAATAAACTGCTGAACAAAATAGATCCAGAGGCATAGAAGCATGGAACTGATGAATCTCAGAGGGAAGGCAGGGGTGGGGGTGAGGTAGAAAGAGATTAACTAAAGAACTTATATGCATATATGCATCACCCATGGGCACAGACAATAGTGTGGTGAAGGCCTGAAAAAGGGTGTGGGGGGTAGAGGGGGTCATTGGGGGAAAAAGGGGACATCTGTAATACTTTCAACAATAAAGATAAATTTTTTTAAAAAACAGTGCAGTATGGGACTCATATAGAAAAGGTTGTCATCTATCTGCAAGCTATTAAAATTAATGAGTTCATGGAATTTCTGAAACTTTTGATAATGGATAAGGAAGACTGAATAAAAATAGCTGAATTGGGACAGATTATCCTACATTGTATAAATAAGAGAAATAGTATATCAAATATTGCTACATTTCAAGCTAATTTATGGTTAAGACCATATCTTATTTACATCTAAATGCAAGTACAGGACTGCAGCTTGTACAAACAGACCTTTGAGAAGACAGATTTTTTAAAAAGCATCTGGGCAGATAAATTGGGAAAATGTGCCCAGCACAGAGGTTGCAGTCTTACAAGAAAAGCTGAGTGAACAGAGCACTGGCCAATTTCAGGACCTAATTGTCCCTTGTCTTATCACCTTTGGGCATTACAAAAATTACACATCAGTATATGGTGGCCTGTGTGGAGTAAATCGATGGGAAAATGAACAAATAAGTAAAAGAAAAAAACGTACGCAGGGCATTCTAATAGTTTTATAGTTCCTTGAAAGAAGCAGTAGTAGGGTAAGTTTTAGTTTGGATAAATGATCCCAGAAAACTATAGAAGCCACTTTCCCTGATTTGGTGAACATCAGAAAACTTTCTGATTAATTATTTGGTTTTCAGCTACTGTGGTCCTAGAGCCCTGTGAAGCAAGCATAAGTATACTGATTGCTGTAAAGTTGTACTCTGTAGATAAATACTTGAAAGCCTTTTTTTTTCCCTTTCTTTTATGTGGATTTCAGGAGGGTATTGCATTCCCCATGACTACCACATGGTCTTGTGCATTGCACTATTTTATAAAGTGTGTTAAATGTATTCAATTATGTAGGACATAATTAAATCAGGTGTTTGGTTAATGCCAGTCCATATCCCATAGACTAAATACTTGTAAGTGGCTGAAAACAGAATTATAAACTGTAAAACTAGACCTATTCAGAAGTGTCTCTGACAAGTGATTGCTACCTTGAGAGACTCTACCTGAAAATGTCAGTTGATCAATGCTGCATAACAAAAAGCAAAATTCATTTCATCTGGAAGGCTAACCTATCAAAAATTTCAGAAGGAATTCTGTAAAAAAAGGGAAAGGTACCTGAGTGAACTACATAAATGACATAAAAACCATGTACTAAAGTTAAGGCCCATTACTCAAAATCATAAAATGTTAGGTTTTTAATCTCTCAGTCCCCAATAGTGGAATGACATAGTAAAAACCAAAAAAAAAAAAAAACTATAATAGTTGAAAAGTATAGCAGTCTGAAAATGAGTAAGATATTGGAAAACTGTTTCTTGACACCAGACATAATAACTTGAAAGGCCGCAGGGCCATTTCATATATAAGCAAGAAGCCTAGAATATCTCAATGACCCCTGAGGGAACCCCTGCCTTATTAGAGAATTCTACCACCATCCGTCATAATGATGATGCATGAAAGTATTACATTCTGTTCACTTTGTTCAAAAAAGCAGAAAATTTGTAATTTCTACAAAAATCATTAAAACATAAAGTAACTAAATGTTTCTCATTGTAAACATTTTCTTACTATTATAAAAATATGTGTTTGTTTTCGTAGTCAGTTGCAGAAATCATTTCATTGTACCTTGACAACCCTGTAATACTTCAGTGAAGGAAGTTGTAAGTAATAAAGCTGCCACATGATAAGTACTTGCCCAAAGAAGAAGGACCTTAATAATAACAACCCTTTCAGAGGTCACAGCTCTATTGATATCTCCATTCTGGACATTTCATAAGAATGGAAACATAAAATATGGGCCTTTCGTGACTAGCTCTTTTCACTTAGCACGATGTTTTCGAGATTCATCCATGCTGTAGCTGTATCAGTACTTTCTACCTCTTGGCCAATTTTTTAGTTGGGGTGTCTTTTTATTATTTAGTTGCTGAGTGCTAGGTGGAGAAAGGGCAGTAGCTTGAGGTCTTCTCAGTTTGCCTGCTCTGGCATGGAACCACTGCCTCATGTGCTTTAACAAGGGTGATAGGGACTCAGTATTCTCATGGGCACTGAACCCAAAATAGAGCCTCCATTCGAGGAGCAGAGGCTGGACAAAAGAAGGCAGACCCCCCAGCCTCATGACAACACTCACTTGAAACTTAGCCCTAGGAAAGTAGCTGGGGGCAGGATGAAAATGACAGTCTCTTCCTCCCTGAAAGAACGTCTTCTAACTTCAGGCTGTACGGAGAGGAGTCTTTGCCTTGCTGAGCTGGGAGGGCAGTGTGAGGGAATGGTTCAAATACCACATATTCTTGGTGCTTTTTACAGAATTTTATAGATTTTCTTGAATAATGTTTATTCATTTGCGATACTCTTTTAGGACCATTTCCAGAGGCTTTAAGTGGTTGTATTTTTATGTAATTTTTGATGGGGAACAGTTTTGCAAAGCTCTTTATACTATCATGCCAGAGCTTCCTCATTTTTAAAAAAAATATATATTTTTATTGATTTGAGAGAAAGAGGAAGTGAAAGGGATAAAGAGATAGAAACATTGATGAGAGAGGTACCTCAGTGATCGGCTGCCTCCTGCATGCTCCCTACTGGGGATTGAGCCCGAAACCCAGGCATGTGCTCTGACCAAGAATCAAACCAGCCACCTCCTGGTTCCAGTGTCAGCCCTCAATCGCTGAGCCACACCAGCTGGGCCCTCATTTTTTTAAATAGAGATAATAGTTCCTATTTTATGGAGTCGTGAGAATTAAATTAATTAATGCATGTAACATGCTTGTAACAGTGCCCGTGAAGAGTAAGGCATCTGTCAAGTAGTATTACCTACTAGTGACTGTTGTTATCTTTATTTAATTATCATTATAATTTTTGTTAATAGTGCAGTGGTAGATTAAAAACACAGGCCCTGAAGCCAGGATGCCAGCAATACTCTTTTTAATTTAATGTGTATGTTTTCTTTAAATGGAATAAGCACCTAATAATGCACAAGAATGTACCTGCCCCCCAGAAAATCTAGCACTCTGACATACATGTATGTAGCTGATTCTTCTCACCACCCTTTTGTCCTTTGATTCAGATAAATATAATGAGTTACATTCATATTTGTTCACAAAATAGTTTAAATATTACAGTTATATATTTTAAAGGTGTGTTTTTTTTAGATTTAGTACATGAGTTGCAAACATTTGACCCTTAGACCCTATGTATCTACATATAATAACTAGAGGCCCAGTGCATGAAATTCGTGCACAGGGGCGGGGCGGGGTGGGAGTGGGGGGAGATCCCTCAGCCCGGTCTGCACCCTCTCGCAATCTGAGACCGCTGGCTCCTAACTGCTCACTTGCCTGCCTTCCTGATTGCCCCTAACCACTTTGCCTACCTGTCTCATCACCCCTAACCACTCGCCTGCCTGCCTGGTCACCCCTAACCCCTCTGCCTGCTTGCCTTATCACCCCTAACCGCCTCTGCCTCGGCCCATGCTACCATGGCTTCATCAGGAAGGACGTCCTGAATGATGTCCAGAAGGTCCTTAGGCTATCTGGTCTAATTAGCATATTATACTTTTATTATTATAGATAGCAAGTATTTTGGAGTATTTACTATGTGCCAGGTACAATTCTTAGTTTATTCAATCATTTATTTCTTATAATACCCCATGAGTGGGTACTTCTAAAAGCCTATAATTTTAACCCACATGCTATGTCCCATTTATAAGACTACATACCTAGTTTTGTATTTACATATATGCAGATATATTTTTCCCCAGTGTGTGCATAGAGGTTACCTCTAGGTAGTGGGATTTCCGTGACTCTTACTTTCTCCTTTCCATTTTTTGAACTGTTGGCTTTTTTTTTTTTTTTTTTTTTTTAAGCAATGAGCATCTATCATAACTAGAAAGAGTAAAATAAAAATCCTAGTGCAATTCTGCTGGCAAGAGCAAAGCTGAGTTAAGCTCAGTGATGACTAGTGACTAGAGTAATCAACTTGAACCTTTGTATTATACTGTTTTGAATCTTGTTCTGACATCACAGAGTGTGTCGTTGAAAGAAATTAGACATAAATGAAAATAGATTCCATTAATGAAATTAATTATATTTTGCACAACATACATAAGAGAGAATTCTGTGTTGTGCGGTGTTTCTTTCATTTTTTTTCAAGCCCGGTCAAATCCTCAGTCCTGAATTTGTAAGTACCTACCACATTTTATCTTGTGGTTGATACCTAAAATTGAAACTTAATTTCTAGAAGGAAGCATTCGGTGTTCTTCACAGTGTTTTGCTCTCAATGTGACATCAAACACCACACTCTCCCTAAATAGATGAAGAAAGCAAACTCTCTGGTTCCTTGACTTATGATGGGATTGATAAACCCATCATAAATTGAAAAGATTGTAAGTTGAAAATGTGTTTAATACACCTAATCGACCCAACATCATAACTTAGCCTAGTCTACTTTAAATGTGCTACTTTAAACAAACATAATATCCTCCCCTCCCCGCCCCCCCCCCGCCCCCCCCCGCAAAAAAGGCTGGAGACACAGTACACTGTAGAGTGTCAGTTGTTTAAAGGTTGTGTGCCTGACTGGGATCTGCAGCTCATTACCCCTGCCAAGCATCATGGGACAGTATAGTCCTGCATATTGATAGCCCCTGGAAAATATCAATATTAAAAATTCAAAGTACAATTTCTACTGAATGAGTATCACTTTTGTACCATCATAAATTGAAAAAAAATCATAAATCTAACCACTATAAATTGGGGACTATCTATACTTGCTTTCATCTCTTTCAAGCAAAAGCCAAAGGCTAAGGTTAATTGAACAAGAACATATATAGGGTACATTCTATTTATATTTGTAAAAAACAATTTAATTCCTTAAGTCATGTAAATACTACATAACCTGTCCCCTGTAAGTAGGTTAGTCATGGAATATTAGTATTTGCATCAATTTTGTTTGTAATGAGCATACAAGTTGCCTTTTGCATATACCACAAAATATACTGCTGAATATCTTCTCCTTTTTCTAATTAAGTCACTTAAACATAATTTTGCTTTAGGAGAATGAAACAAAATGCCAATTAATTTTAAGTAATCTCCAAATGTAAAATAAGATAAAATGGAAAAAAAATATACTAGCCAAGCTAAAGCTACTTAAGAATGTGATGAGTATTTGTAATATACACATATCAATAAAAATTTCAACTACTTTTATTGCTCATTCCTTCTTTTATTGGCCAATCTTTTTGCTAATGTGAAAAAGAACTGGAACATATTTAACTTATATCAAGACAGATGCCTGTGATTCTAGACCAAATTTAAAGGATAAGTTGTATGAGTGCTCATATATTATTAGAATGCTGGATCCAAGGAAAACTTTTAGGTGAAGCCTACACTGAAAAATGGAATTAATAATTTACCAACTGCCTGTTTAACATTTTTGAGTGACGAGGACCCTGAAATATAAAGTAAGATATAAACCCTGAAATAATGTGCAAGAAATCGAGCTTTGGCAAAGAGTATTATCAACATGACCCAGATTCATGGTATGGTGCTAAAGATTTTAATCAGCTCATTGAGTATATTTTTAAAAGAAAAATACTAAACTCAATTATGTGATTTTGTCCATATATTTTAGAACTGATAGTCCATCATCTCTTTAATGAACTTGTCTTTTTATTCCCCCAATTTATTGCCAATTAAATGATCTAAATCCACATAGTCATAAAGTTTTGGAACTGGGCTTTCAACCAAAGACTGTTTATATAAGAGTAAAAATGTTAAAACACAACTTAAATGTTCACTACCAAAGGCTTGGCTAAGTAATAAAAAATAATACCATATAATGAAATATTATCCAGCTAGTAAAGGCATTCTACAGGCATAGAAATGGTGAGAAAGAAAGTTATATCTAATAAAATTGCATTTAAAAAAAAAACAACAGCCATATATATATACCCAAAAATATATAAGAGGACATACTTCAATATTATAACTGTGATTTTGGGGGAATTGTATGTATTCTTTATTGTCATTGTCTATATTTTGTTTCTAACTTATCACAATTGAATTTGCTTGCTAGGGATACTATCACAAAACATCACGAACTGGTTGACTTAAACAATAGAGATTCCTTTTCTCACAATTCTGGAGGTCAGAAGTCTGAGATGAATTTGTCAGCACAGTTGATTTCTTCTGCGGCCTCTCTTGTTGGCTTGTTGATGGCTGTTTTCTCCCTATAGTCTTCACATTGTTTTCCCTCTGAGTGCAAAGTTCCTCTTGTTATAAGGATATCAATCATATTGGATTAGGCCACACCAGAATGACCTCATTTTAACTTAATTACCTCTCAAAGACCCTATCTCCAAATACAGTCATATTCTAAGGTACTGGGGTTGGAACTTTAACATTTGAATTTGGTGGTGGTGGCAGGGGGTGGGGGCACCATTCAACACATAACAAAAATGTTTATATATTACCTTTGTTAAGAGAAATATAGAAACTTCATTTTGACAAGATAAAGAGGGGGAAACAGACCTTTCTCTCAATAGTCCCACTCTACATTAATTGTATATTTGTTTATAAATCAATCTCTTTAGGATTTGTTTATTATGAGTCTGTCCCAAATCTTGATAAAACCTGTCTAACTATTAAAGCTTCAGTCTAGATCTTGTGTACTCATGACACCATTAGGAACTGCTTGATTGCGAGGCAAACTCCTGAGGTAGCTGTCTAGTCCATCTTGGGTTAGTTTTTGAGTTGTGACACCTCCTTAGCCTCTTGTTTCAGCCTCTTGTTTCCAGTTGTCTTGATATACTACTATACAAAGATTTTTCATTTAATGTTGGGGTAAGCAACAGTTCAAATCTGAAACCCACAGTGAAACAGTGGTCATGTTTTATAGATTACAGTAAATAAAAAGAAAAATGAATTCAAGGAAAATTTTTCTGAAGCCAGCCAAGAAATACTCTTTCTCTTCCCTGGTTTCTCTTAATATGGTACATACTGTGTGGACACCACTAACAGTGGAACCCTAAGAAAAACAAGGGAACGTCATAAAAATTTGGAAACTTACCATAAATATTCTTCTGGAAGATAGTATTGCCTACTTTTTGTTTAGTTAAAAAAAAAAAAAAAAAGGAAGAGGGAAGGATTTCAAAGGAGGACCCTGAAAGAGCAGCAGTGAATACAGAGAAAACTAATGACAGTGGAACAGCAAAGGGAGGAGAATTCAGATTTATTTTTTGTGTAGAATCAAAGAACTATGGACCACATTTATTATTTTTATTTTTAATTTGTTAATCCTCACCTGAGGATATTTTTCCATTGATTTTTAAAGAGAGTGGAATGGAGGGAGAGATGGAGAGAGAGAGAAACATGGATGTGAGAGAGACACATTGATCGGTTGTCTCTCGCATGTGCCAAAAACTAGGGCTGGGGATTATGCCCTTGACCAGAATCAAACCCGAGACCTTTTAGTCTGAGGGCTGACACTCTGTCCACTGAGCCAAACCAGCTAGGGCGACCACATTTATTTTTATAGTCTCTAAAATATGCTTGAAATAAAGGTCTAATATAGATCGCCAAAGAACATATGTTTATATAAATTTATAAAGTTCATTTTATTATACATTTTTCTTTAAAGGGGTACAGTAATTTGAGAAAAATAAAGGGAAAATATTTTTATAACACTTCATCAAATTCTTTTGTGTCTCTTCTTTTAATACAGCATGCTAAGTCATATAGTGTTTCCAGGTCAGTTTTTTCATTGGAGTTAACTTATCGAAATTATAAACAGAGATTTTAGGGGTTAGGAAAAGTAAATATACCAAACTAGACCATGGTTTCTCATTAACTTTATCACAACTAATAAAATAAAGTTTTCTTATTCTCAGGAACAAAATAGTTTATAAAAGTATATGCATGTTAGTAACTGGTTTTATATTCATCCAGATGTAAGTTTGTAATTTATAATACTGACTAAATTCAAATGAACTTGAGACACCTAAAACATATTTGATAACTGACAAACATTAAAATATGAATTCAATATTTTTATTTAAAGTCCTCAATCTACAAAGTATTTAAGATTTAAATGGTCGTAAATATAGATCTTCTGTAACAGGGAAATATTGACAAATGGCAAAATCATTGAATATAAACACACAAAAACAAATATGTCTAAAAATAATTCTAATTTCAACTTCTCTTTTAATACTTCAAATGCTGCCCATCTTTTTTTTTTTTTTTTTTTTTTTTTGGGCAAAGAAACCTATAGCAGAAAATCTCATAATTTGTCTTCCACATATACAAAATGTAAGCATTTTGTTCATTGCTCTACAGTGAGCAAAGTTCTCATTAAAATGTTCCTCTATCCCTATTAATACATTCAATTGTCTGAATTAGTGGAAAAAATATCTATAATGGCTGTCTCCACCCTGATTTCCCCAATGCCTACAGAAGCATTTGTCACCCCAAACAAGATATGATCTTTGGGAGAATACATTATTTGAAAAACTGGTAGGCTTCATTAAAGACACACTCACAAAGTATTTTGTGGGTGGCAACAAAGACACTTTCCTAATTTATAAAGGACCTGGGTAACTTTGGTACTTCTGATGTCCCAGAAATGCTACTTGGCACAGATTATGATGAGAAACAAATCACAAAAGGGTAACTGCAGCCTCATGATGCTCCCAGTTGACTGTGTAGACTAGACCCTGTAAGATTTAGTAATCACCTTTCAGACAAAGGAAACAAACAAACAAACAAAACAAAAAAACTGAAAAATTTTGCAAATGAATAAGAAAGTAGGTGCCTTGGCAGGGTTAAAATGCTTTTCCTCGTCTGGTGTGAAATTCTTTCTATGGTTGCAACTAATTATTAAGCCACAATAGAATCCTAATTTATGACATATTTCTGGACGGTTATAATGAGTAATTTCAGAATGTGCTGTGATGGTTGAAACTGAGAGCAGCTGAGTGAGGCAACAGGGTGTCTTTAGGAATCAGTGAAATAGAAAGAAACGGGGAGGGGAGATGGCTGAGAAAACCATTATGGTCCAGAAGCTAAGTATTGCATGTGAAAATAGATTTGGGGGAATTCAGGAAACCTGAGAAACTGAGAGACCGAATAAGAAAACAGGCTCTGAATTCTTCTGGAAAGAAAATTATTACATTAAGCTCTATCTTTTATTATTTGTAAAGGAGGCAATACAAGCATTTTAACCAAGGATAAAAATGAGAGTCCTTTCAGCCTCTTTTTGGTGTCTGTAACATCAATGTCTAAAACAGTTTTGAACATTCATGGAGGCACAGAACCTTACTGGAAAGGAATTTCATGGTATTAAATGTAAGTAAAGACAACAAAATTCTGTTCTGATTTACGCTGACAACCATACATTTGGTGACTGACGTATTTAAGATTTCTTAGCATTTGGATATACAAGCTAATCTGAATAAATTTTTTTTTACAAAAAAAATATTTTTTTGATTTCAGAGAGGAAGGGAGAGGGAGTGATAGAAACATCAATGATGAAAGAGAATCTTTGATTGGCTGTCTCCTGCACTTCCCCCACTGGGAATTGAGCCTGCAAACTGGTCATGTGTCCTGACCAGGAATAGAATCATGACCTCCAGGTTCATAGGTCAACACTCAACCACTGAGCCATGCAGGCCAGGCCTGAACACATTTCTTTTATTCACTTCTTTTAAACTCATATGAGTAGACCATAAGCTTCATGATTGCTAAGAATTCTTGTCTAGTTTGTTCTGTTGTTTACCCAGCACTGAGTACAGTACCCGACACAGAATAGCTGCTCAATAGCTATTGTAGAGTGAATCAGTTAATCAATCAATTATTAGTATGCACTCACTCTACCAACTCTACAGATAAGTTTGACTGATCTATAGCTGTAAGTGAAATTGGAGAGAAGAGACAAACGGAATATATACCATGATCTAATATCAGTGAAAAGAAACATTGATGTATAGCCATGATAGTGTGGTATTCTGAAAGTCACAGGAAATGCAAATGCCAGGAAATTTTGGATTGTCCACTGGACAAATACTGCAGAAAGGAAAAGAAGGTGAGAAGGAGAAGAGTCATGGGGTTTAGCTTTTAGAAGATTCAGTGGGAGACTTTATCTTATACATTGTGACTAAGAGCCTTTTCTCTGGAACCAAGCTGCTAAGTTCAAATCCCAGCTCTGCCACTCAGTAACTCTGTGCCTGTCTGTGCATTAGTTTCTTCATCTGAAAGATGACTACTAACACTTCCTATCTCTTTGGTACTTTGGAAGATTAAATGAGCTAAAATGTTTGTAAGATGTTTGGAAGAGTGCCTGACATATTGTATATATTATATGATGCTAGAAATGTCAATTATCATTATCAGAGCGGTGGGGAAAGGACCCAGACTTTAAGAATTTTAGGAAAGTATAGTGAAACTTCTCTATACCAACTTTCTATCAGTGAAAGAACCACTTTTATATACCTTCCTAAGATTAGTCATGCACGCCCAAGGGCAGCAATGAGTTTAATCCTCCTATCTAATAAAAGAGAAACATGATAATTAGCCGTACCTCCGCTACCCTTCCCATTGGCTAATCAGGATGATATGCAAATTAACTGCCAGCCAAGATGGTGGCTGGCAGCCAGGCAGCTTGAAGCGAACATGAGGCTTGCTTGCTTCAGTGACGGAAGACTCCAACGTTCCCCGCCTGCCGCTGCCGGCCTCTGAGCTTGCAGTTTGAAACATTGTTACAAATATAGAAGCTAAACAAAACCCCAGAAACATGCTTTCAGCCAGCCGGGATCTCAGAGCTAGAGTTGAAACAGTCTTTCAATTATAGAACCCAAACAAACCAGATACCTGCTTTCAGCAGCTGAGGCCTAAGAGCTGGAGCCAAGCCTCAGAGCTAAAGCTGGCCCAGAATAAAAAAAATAAAAAAAAGAAAAAAAGGAGCAGTTGGGAGCTTCAGTCACCTGCCAGCCTGAAAACAGCCCTAAACCCCTCACCCAGACTGGCCAGGCACCCCAGTGGGGACTCCCACCCTGAAGGGGGTGTGACCAGCTGCAAACAGCCATCATCCCCTCACCCAGGCTGGCCAGGCACCCCAGTGTGGACCCCCACCCTGATCCAGGACACCCTTCAGGGCAAACCAGCCAGCCCTCACCCATGCACCAGGCCTCTATCCTATATAGTGAAAGGGTAACATGCCTCCTAGCACCGGGATCAGCGGAGCCACGAGGCCTCCCGGCACTGGGATCAGCATGACAGGGGGCAGCGCCCAAACCCCCTGATCGCCCTGCGGCTCTGTGTGTGACAGGGGGTGGGGCCACAACCTCCCTATCCACCCTGCTCTGTTTGTGACAGGGGAAGGCGCCCCAACCCCCTGATCAGCCCTGCTCTGTGCCTGATAGGGGGAGCTCCCCAACCCCCTGATCGCCCTGCGGCTCTGTGTGTGACAGGGTGCGGCGCCCCAACCCCCCCCCACACACACACACACACACAGGACCTGCTCTGTGTGTGACGGGGTGGAGCCATAACCTCCCCATCGGCCCTGCCCTGAGTGTGACAGGGTGCGGCACCCCAACCCTCTGATCTGCCCTGCTCTGTGTGTGACAGGGGGCGGTGCCCCAACTCCCCTATCGGACCTACTCTGTGAGTGACAGGGGGGAGCTCCTCAACCCCCTGATCGGCCCTGCTCTGTGCATGACAGGGGGGAGCTCCCCAACCCCCTGATTGACCTTGCTCTGTGCGTGACAGGGGGTGGTGCCGCAACCTCCTCATTGACCCTGCCTTGAGTGTGACAGGGGGCGGTGCCCCAACCCCCCAATCGGCCCTACCCTTAGCGTGATTGAGGGTGGCATTGCAACCTCCTGATCTGCCCTGCTCCATGCATGGCAGGGGGCGGCACCCCAACTCCCCAATCGGCCTTGCTCTGAGCCCGACCAGGGGCTGCACCTAGGGATTGGGCCTGCCCTCTGCCACCCGGGAGCAGGCCTAAGACAGCAGGTTGTTATCTCCTGAGGGGTGCCGTTCCAGAGGGAAGCCGGTGCTGGCAGCTGGGGGAAAGAAGGCCTACTCTTGCACGAATTTCGTGCATCAGGCCTCTAGTACTTAATAACTACAGCCTGCTCGTGTTAGGCAGCTTCAGGTATGAATTTCAGAGATCCCTGCCTCCTAGAATTCATGCCTATGTGGAATCCTCTACTCTGAATGTGGGCTAGACCTAGTAACTGGTTTCTGACATATAGAATATGCAAGTAGGAAGATGTCGTTTCTGTGATTAGGTTACAGAAGACGATGACTTCCATCTTGCTAGCCTTCTCGTGCTGATAGCTGACATTCTCTCATTTGCTCTATGAAGCAAGATGCCATATTGTGCACTGCTCTGTGGAGTTGCCCATGTGGCAAGAAGCAGAAGGAGGCCTCCAGCCAACATGTGGGAGGAACTGAGACCTCAGTCCAACAGCCTAGAAGCAACAGAATCCTGCCAACCACTAAGTGAGTGGGCTAGGAAGTGAATATTTCCAGCCAAGCCTCAAGATAACTGCAACCTCGTGAGAGGCCCAGAGTTAGAGGACAAAGGTAAGCCATGCCCAGATTTCTGGCTCAGAAACTGTAAGATAATATGAGGCTATTTTAATCCACTAAGGTTTGGTGTGATTTGTTACACAGCAATAGATAACTAATGCACAACTACAAGATGTGTGACCTAGCATGCATGTGCACACATGCAAACACACTTATGTAGCTAAAACAACTTTTTCATGAGGTAGTGTTTTTAAAAGGTTTTTTTTTATTATTTATTTTTTGATAGAGAGAAAGGGAGAGGGAGAGAGAGAGAAACATCAATGTAAGAGCAAAACATTGTTTGGCTGTCTCCTGTACACCCCCTACTGGGGATCAAACCCACAACCCGGGCATGTACCCTGACTGAGAATTGAACTGTGACCTCCTGGTTCATAGGTCAATGCTCAACCACTGAACCACACCAGCTAGGTTATGTTCTTTCTGATTACTGGAAAAATACTTCTGTATTCTAGTAACTGCTACCTCTTTTTTTATACTAATTCTGCAGGCATCTGACAGTATTGAAAAGCAATGTGTAAACTCTTTCCAATAATATCCCATAAGAATGCCACTTTAGCTAAATTATTTTTATTTATTTTCTTTGTTTATTGATATTAAATATTATTCAGATAGTGACCTACACATTTAGTGTTTGTGGAGTTATTTTGTAGCAGAACAATGCCTCTGCCAAGAGCAACTCAGAAAATAAGAGATAATATGGTACTTATGTATATACACCCCCAGAGAGCAGGAAACCACAAAGCACAAAGAGGTGAAGAGATAAGGCTGCAAATAGCAAGTGTCTTCTGTTTGGGGAATATTCCAATTACTGACATGATACAATGTCAGGGATGGTCACAGAGAGCCATCAGAGAATTTGGCAATCTCTCAGGGCTAGAGAAAAGAAAAACGGAGTTCTATGATGCCAAGCAAGTCATTTTGAAAATATCATAGTAAGAAATGAGGTACAGAGAGGTTAGCCTGACAGTAGCTAGTTTTTTTCAAAAAAAGAAGAGAATTTTCAGCTTTGAGTAGAAAAACAAATTGTGTAGGACATGCCAAGGTAAAAATTCACTTTGGGTCAGGGCCAGTCCTCAATTGGATGAAGGGATGAAGGTGTCCTGCTCCCACTCTCTCTATTAAATATAAAAGTGAACATTGTCTGGCCAAAGGTAACATCATGATCCTCCCCAATTTTTATATACAATTTTTTTAAATTTAAAAAAGCCAGGCACATTTAGAAATAGGACAAAGAGAAAAACAAACAATGGAAACAGCTGCTGGAGTTATAAGAACCACATTTTAAAGTAATGATGAATAGCATATTCAAGAATATAATTGAAAAGAGAGAATTTTCCTTAACAAGTTGGAGTTTATTGCTAAAACGTATCAGATGAAGAGTCTATATTTCTAAAATTTTATTTAGAACTCAATGGATTAATCTAATGCCAGATTTAAGACAACAGAATAGAGGTCTAGTAAACTAAAAGACAAGGCAATAAAATGGATTTGGTTAAACACAGAGGACAAAAAGATGAGCAATAAAGCAAAGAACATGATATAAATATGGAATATGATGAAAAGTTCTAACATGTGAAATTGCAGACCAAGTATTGATAAGTGATCTTGAGGACAAAAAAATGAAGCTGGAGTCTTTACACAACCATATATTAAGACTTATTTAAAAACTGTGGTAATTAAGATAATGTTGTACTCATGCAAGGGAATACACAAATGCACAAAAGAACAGAAAAGAAAGTCATTAGAAATAGAGTTATTATATACAATCCCTTGTTTTATGATAAAAATGACACAGTGCAGCAGGTAAGGGAAATTATTTTAATTAATGCTGTTGGATCAAATAGATATTTCTACAGCAGAAAATAAAACGTGGGTTATACATTTAAAAGTCAATAGTGAAATAATTTTTAGAAGGAATATGGAGAAAATTTCCATGGATTTGAGGTATTTAATATGTCTTAAATAGGACAGAAAACCACAAATATAAAACAAATCAATAAATTTGACTTCGGTGTTAATCCAAAGACACCATTAGAAGGTAAAATGGCAAGCCACAGAAAAAGTATTTTTTTAATACAAATGATCAACAAAGAATTCATATCTATACATCCAGAACATGTAAAAAAAAAAAAAACTCTTGCAAATCAATTAGGGTAAAGGAATGTCATAAAAGAGACCTATACATATATGAGAAGGCTATCAGTCTATTACATATCAGAGTAATAAGAATTAGTAGCAAAACAAGTTATACTGTGTTACTAGCAGATAGTTAAGTTTTTTTAATGTAATTACTAAATGTTAGTATGGATATGAAGTAATCTGAAATCACATTCACCACTATTGATATTATAAATTGGTACAAATTCTTTGGAAAATTGGTAGTGCAGTTATGCCTTGTTTAATGACAGGGATACATTCTGAGAAATACAATATTAGGTGATTTCATCCTTATGGAACATCATAGAACGTAATTATACAAATATAGATGGTATAGCATACTATACACCAAGGCTATATGTTATAGCCTATTGCTCTTAGCCTACAAACCTGTACAAAATGTTACTTTGCTGAATACTATAGGCAATTATAATATAGTAGTATTTGTGTATCTAAATGTATATAAATATAGAAAAGGTACAATAAGACTATGGTATAAAATTTAAAAAAAAAAAAAAAAGGTACATCTGCTTGAAGCATTTGCCATTAATTGAGCTTTCAGTACTAGAAGTTTCTCCAGGTGAGTCAGTGCATGAGTGGTGCATGAGTATGAAGGCCTAGGACATTACTGTTCGATAATGTGTTGCATTATGATGTTATGATGGCTGCAGCATCACTATGTGATAGGGATTTTTCAGCTCTATTATAGTCCTATGAGATCGTCATCATATGTGTGGTCCATTGTTGACCAAAGTGTCATTATGCTGATATGACTGTGTCTACAAAATTTGAATATACACTCATCCATTGACCCAGCAGTTCTACTCATAGATATAGGACTATAAAAATATGTACATAAGATTACCAAAAGCATGTGAGGACTGTTTATATGGCATTATTCTGAGTATTGGGCACAACCTCCATGTCCCTTAAAAATGTAAGGGATAAACAAATAAATTGTAATACACTCATGAAATAGAACACTATACAACAATGAGAATGAATAAAATGTTACACACACTGTAAATGTGTGACTTTGAATCTAATAAGAAATATATATTTGGTCTTTGTCCTGGTTCCTGCCCCAAGAGTTTCTAAAACCCCTGGAAATTCCCAAGTGCTAGAGGAGAGAGGAGGGTGTTTGTTAGTTCGAAGGCCCTTACCTGAGATTATGCTAATGAGGTTATCCTTCTAGGGCAGCTAGGTAGCTTCAGGATGGGGCTGATTGCCAGAGGAACCAGCTGTGGTTAGAGGGTTGGAACTTTCAGCCCATCTCTGAGGAGGAGAGAGGACCTGGGGATTGAGATAGTCACCGATGACTAATCATTTAATCAGCCATGCCTACAGCTATGAACTGAATGTGTATATCCCCACAAAATCCATATGTTGAAATCCTAACCCCCAGTGTGATGCTATTAGATGGTAGGACCTTTGGGAGGTGATTGGGTCATGAGGGTAGAGCCCTCAATAACGGCATTAGTGCCCTAATAAAAAAGTCCCAGAGAGCTATTCTGTCCTTCTGTCATGTGAGGACAACTCAAAAGAGCCATCTATGGACCAGGAAGCAGACTCTCACCAGGCACCATTTCTGCCAGCACCTTTACCTAGGACTGTCCAGCCCCCAAATGTGAGGAATACATCTGTGTTGTTTATAAGCCACCCACCCAGTGTATGGTATTCTGTGAGAGCAGCCGGAGGTTTGGGGGAGAATCATTTTCCTTGACTTTCCTAGCTTCCAGAGGCTGCCCGTGTTTCATCTCCTGAGCTAGCAAGTGCATTGCTCTTCCCGGCTTCCATGGTCACCTCTCCGTCACTGACTCTGACTCTCCTGCCTCCCACATTACTTATGAGAACCATTGTGACTACACTTGGCCCACCAAGATAATCCAAAATAACCTCCCATTTTAAGATCTTTAATTCCATCACAGCTTCAAAATCCCTTTTGCCGTTCAAATTAACACATTCACAGGTTCTCAGGATTAGGACATAGACATCTTTGAAGGGATATCATCCTGCCTACTGCATGATTCTAAGAAACAAACCCTAAAACTAACAAATAAGTCATTTCTAATTGAATTTTTGTCTTTAACAAGAAAGCTGTGAGAAGAATGGAGATAAAGTCTAAGTAATTCCTTTCAAAATACATCATGAAGGTGGCTCATCACATTTTATGTAGTCTTTGGAGGTGGGGGGAGAGATTCTGGGGATACTCCCTCTTTTAGTTCATCCATCCCCTGATACATTCTGGCTGGATCTGGGGATTTTAAGTCATTTGAAATAGCAAATGTGCATGATCCCTTTCCCTACTAACATACTTACTTTTAGTTTTAAAACTTGATGATGACTAAGGTGGTTTTGTTTCTTTGGTGATTTTTTTTTTGTTTTTAATGTCATTACCCTTCTTGGAGAACAGGGAAGCCAAATAAGAGTTGAGTAATTCTGCTTTGACGCTCTCTTTGTTATTTATACAACATCTCTTCCAGGAAGTGTGTCAACTCTCTGCCTGGCCATTCCTCAGACTCTCTGCACAGCTGCCATTCTAATGTGCTTGCAGCTGCCTGGAGGGGCCATATCGTCTCACAATTCCATGGCTTTGTACATGTTTCCTTCCTGTCTAGAAATGTCTTTCTCTCATTTATTTATTTGACTAACTGCTACTTATCCACTAAGATCCAATTTAGGATTTATCCCATATAAAAAACTATTTCCAGGCCCTTCTCTACCCCCATATAATCTGAGTATATACTCATATTTATGTTCAGATACAATCCTAAATTTTCCTATAAAAGCGTGTATCAAACTATATTATATGGGTGGTTTTTTTTTAAATCTTTACCATTAGATGAGTCCTTTAGGGCAAGATCCTATTTCATTTACCTTTGAAACTCTGGAACTCAGAGCTTCAAAAGAATGAATGAATACATGAATAATATTAAATTAAATAGAATTAAAACCTGTTAGGACCTAGTTCTGGTTATACCTAAAATTGAACTAAATTGATTAACTTCCCTGAGTCTTGGTTTTCTCTTCTCATGAGGATAATAGCTGTTCTTTTTTTTCCTTATTTGTCATTGTGAGGATTAAATAGAATAACATAGGTAAAAGTCCATGTGAACAGTGAAGTTTTACAGAAACCTATTGTTAACTCACTGAGCTGGGTGTAGGCAATACAAGAAAGAATAAAATATATTCCTGCCATTGAGGAACTTAGATATGTCATGAATGTCAAGGAAACAGGGAAAGGAATTATTTCCTCTGCTGTGAGTAGGGAGAATGTCAAAGAGAGATACAAAGAGTAGTATTTGAGCTGGGCCATAAGGCAGACACATTTGCTTGGTTTAGAATTATGAAATGATAAGATTATTACAAATTCAAATAAACAAAAAGCACTATGGGAGTACAGAGAGAGAACTGTTTAATTTTGCCTAGGGGAGTCAGATAAAGAAAGCTTCACAGAAGAGATGACATTTAGGGTAGAACTCGAAGGACAGATAGCACCTTCCAATTCTTTAAAACCCTAGCAGGAGGAAAGAAATTCTAGGCAGCCACCAGACTAGATGACTAGGCTAGTTTGGCTACAACATATGGTGTAGTGTGACAACTGGCTGCCAAGTCCCAGTGGAGGGTGTTTCCAACCTCCACCTGAAGGTATGAGACTGGGTCAATAGCAGCTGAAGCCAAGAAGGGCGTAGAGGATGACTGAATGACAGATGGGGCAAAGTCGCATGAAGACTGATGTCAGGATCGGCCCAAGCTGGAGGAATAACACAATTGCCAAAAGGAAATCTGAGAGCAAAGACCAGTAGTCAGAAATGGATAGATGCCATGGTGTCAACACAGGGGCAGGGCATGTTTCCAAAGGCAAAAGTCCAGTAGCCCAGCTGAGTTTGAAAGCTCTCAGTGAGCACCATCAGGGACAAGACATAAAACAAAGGCTGTTTAGGAAGAAAAGAGAATCTCTGAGGGTTGAATTGTTTTGACAGTGTAAGACAGGGGTGCTGTTATTTCTAAGAGTCCAACGAGGATTCATGGCATGATAACATTCAGTTTTAGCTCCTGGTAGATGGACTTGCTGTCTGCTCTGGGGCAGAAAACACCACCCACTCCATTTGCCCACCTTTGTGTCAGTTATGTGCAAGTATGCTAGTGCAAGAAATAAAGCTGAGTAAACCAGAGAGGGTCTCGTAGGAAGACCCTACAATACCACAGTGAGGAGTCTGTCTATGATTTGGTATGTAATGGGGAGCCATGGAAATATTATGAATAGGGAGGCCACATGATTAAAAGCTGAACTTTAAGAAAATCAGCAGAAAAGCTAATGGCAGATCTAATGATGTTTCAACAAGTAGATTTTAAGTTATAAGAAGTTTAAATTGGAGACTTTTATCTATTCATTTATTAAACCTATATTATCTGACTTGCAATAAGGCTAGATGATGCCATTGTATGGACCAACTAGAGGCCCGGTGCATGAATTTCTGCACAGGTAGGATCTGGCCGGAGGAGGGTAAGGGCTGCAGGAGGTTGGCCGACTGGCCCTGCCCCAAATCAGCCAGTTGGCCAGCTGCAGTGTGCGTCATAGTGACCGGTTGTTCTGGTCGTTCATCACATTCACCACTTTGTTGTTATATGTGTGTAGATGGTAGTGGTGAGTATATGTCTAAAGAGGAATCAGAATTAGCATTTTTGTGAGATCACACAAGTGCATTCTGAATGTAATGCAGGCATATTTATAGGCCTCCTCAAAACTACTTAACTCCTGGAAAAAAAACTTCATGATCTCTGTAAACAGAAGACAAACTGCATTTTCTCTGGGATGTTAATTTATGTTCAAAGAAACACCACAGAACGAGCCACAAGATTCAAGCTCCATCGTCATCATATACAAATTTAGCATCACTAGAAATAAAATCCACTAAAAGGCAATGAATCAAAATACACTATTGAAATTTCCTTTTGGAAACTCCTAAAAGTAAACTATTTCATTCATCAGAAACATAATTTTAAAGTAGTACACTTACTTTCCTTCTTAACACTTTATTTGCACGGGAGACTCAAGTAGGCATTGCCATTGCCATTGAAATAGTTCCTGGTAAAAACCTTCTGCGCATGTGACAAATGTATATGCAGAGATGGGATAAAAGCAGCTTCCTAGAGTGACTCCCATGATGTGTTGGTGGCTAAATAGTTGAATATACTAATTATTTCTACATACCATTGTTTTATTTTATCCTCACTAGAACCCTGAGAGGGAACTATAGAGAATATTATCCCCCTTATAGAGATGAGAAAACTACGGCTCAGGGAAATTAATTACATCACCCAATAGTCAGCATAGTCTAGACTTGCCTGCTAATCCAGTACTAGTAAGAGTTCCATTGTATAAAATTATGTCTTTCCCAGGGTTCAGGCTGAGCAAATAAATTTAGGATTTTAGGCTTATGGGAATAGAAGAGAGCAGCAATAATCTATATCCCCTATTCCTGTTACTACACAGATCTCCAATATATTTGTACATTTGACATAATTTTCATGCATGGACACTCTACTTGGTACTGGAGTTGCAATGATAAATAAAACAAGCATGGTTTCCATGTCCCTGAAATTTGCAATCTAGTGGGAAAGAGAAACAGCAAAGAAATGGTTCCACACATATTTAATGACATTCGTGCTATTTTGTTGGTAAGATGGGAGAGGAACTTTTGTCATAAAGTGACTCAATCATTATCAAGCACTAGCCCCATGCACAATATAATGGATTCAAACATGAAGTTAATTTTCCTTATTTCTTGGTGCTCATTTAGTCACTGAAAGTTGTTCACTTAATTTATAGTATCTCTAGCCTTTGTTGATGCCTATCTGCTAGACCAGGACTGTTCCACTGGAAGCATATGTGTAAAGAATTTATGTTTATTCAAATTTTTAATTCTGGTGGAAATCATTTTCCCAGAGAAATAGCAGTTGAGGACCAAAATGACCTGCAGTCTTTTTTGCTAATACTCAGGGAGAGAAAGAGTATTCCTCCCATGTGTTCAACATTGTTGATGAAATCAGGGCAAAGAAGATCATTGAATTGGGAGGCCAAGAACATAGGGTAAAATTCTGGCTCTTGTCCCCTCATAAGCTATAGGACCAACAGGAAGTTACTGCCTTTCATGGGTCTCAGTGTTTTTCATCTGTAAAAGGTGGCTGGTCTAGATTTTTAAATACTCTTGAATTCTGTGAAATAAACTCACTAAGTGCTAATAAACTTCAGAATTTGTTTAGATCTATATATCTGGCCCATGTATTTAATGAACAAATTATGGGTTTCAATTATTATTTTGCATATGTCTAATGTAAATATAATAGCCATTAGAAAGAAGAAATTTATTTTAAATTTGAGTTACTCTGTATACAAAAAATCACTTACATATTTTAGAACTAAAATTGCCTGACACCTTTTACACCAGTCAACAAATAGCCATAGTGTAGTGGGTAATTGTAAGTTCAAAAGCCCATGTTGAGGTTTCTTTTTATAGCCATAGAGTTCTGAAAGTAATCTAGTAAGGGAACATGATAGGGAGAAACTATTTTCTGGTTGTGTTTCTCAAGCTTTTCATGTAAATCCATAAAAATTAGCTCTCACAGACTTTCTGTGACATTTCTGTGGAGTAGTATGAGCAATTAGGGTTAAAGTATGTGGGGTAAACTGGAGGAAGCATATTAGCATGCAGTATTAAAGCGAACTCCACTTTCTCTTTGGTGACATAAATGAATGATTTGCAAACAGTTGATTATCTAACCTAGCTAAGAATTTCCCATTCTTTGTTCTTTTGTTAAACTCCCTTTTAAAAAATGATGTCTAGCTGGAGTCAATTAGAAAAGATTAGCACATATGGCATACTTGCATAAGCCAAGAAGTCTTAACATTCCTATTTAATTTAATAACCATATTTAATACCTTGTAGTTTTGAAAGTTTAGCCTGAGCTTAAGTTAAGTCAGATTTTATTCTACTCTTTTGTTTTTCTTCTTCCTCTTTCTGAGTATAGATGAAAAAGAACGAAACATTTCTTTTTATATAAAACTGCATAAGCTTTTATAGAAACCCCTCTTATTAAAAACAACAACAAAAGCACCACCCTTAAAAAATAAAGAAATACCAGCAAATAAATTAAATATGATAGGCACTTAAGCTGAGGAACAGAAATAAATTGATAGGAACTTTGAATTCTTGTTTCATTCTTCCATATCATCTTAAATAGTAATTCAGTACTCAATTTCTGAATCAACTGAACTTGGTATTGATTTCACAATGCAAAACAAACCAAAATTATGAGAAACTTTTCATGAACAAATAAATTCTATTTCATTCTAGCCTTAGATCAATGTAGCACTTGCTTTCCAAATTAAGTTTTGATCATGTGGGCTATTGGATTTTTACAAAACTTGAAAGTAGCTCATAAAGTATGCTAATTAAATTTAAGAGTTTGTTATAATGTTGACTTTGTATTCTGATTAGAAAATGGCATATTTCTTTTCTGTGGCTAAATTTCCCATTATTATATGTATGCATGTAGCTGTACCATGTTAGAGACAAAATGATACTTTTTACCCTGATTTTTTTTGGGGGGGGCTCTTATAACCCTAATTTCTCCTTCATGTCTCCATCTTATTTTCAGCCTGAAGTACAGTACCATCTTGTTTAACTCTGGATGTCCCACAGACACCTAGATCTCAGCCTGTCCAAACTGAACTAATTCACTTTCTTTCCCATCAAGTTGGCTTCAAGATCTCTTATTGCTCTTAATTATTGGTGTAATCATGTCAGAAGTCTCCAACTATCCTTTATCCAAATGATCCATTATCCCAATTCCAAATGATTAGAGTCCTGTCACTTGTACTAGAGCAATGCATTTGACATTTGAGCCTCTTGCTCAGTTCCACTACCACAGCTCTAGTCCAGGTGCTTCAGAGTATCTGTGTGGAGTAACACTTCCATTTATTAGCCATGTGACAAGGTAACCCCTCTAAGCCTTAGTTTCCTTAAATATTAAGTGGAGGGTGAACTTACCTCAGAGTGTTGCTGGGAGACTGAAGAAGACTAAAGCATTTAAGGCATTTAGCAAACTTCTGACGTGCAGTAAGCTGAACTTAGTTAGGTGAAAGGTAAAAAAGAAAAGAAGTTTGTACTCCCAGTAGACAGGCTTGGAAACTGCATAGCCCATTCAGGGGTAAAAATTGTGTACTTAGGTATCAATAGTTTTCCATAGCTGTTGCTATTTAACAAACCCATTGAATTCCTAATGAATTCATTGAACTTAACACATCTGAATTCCTAATATGTGCTATAATATTTCTATTTCTAGAAATTCCAGGCAATTTTTTGAAATGTTCCTTGTCATTTTTACAATTGTTCTTTTTTGTCAGTTTGAGGTGCTTTTAGAATGTATTAAGCATAATTACATTTATATATGACAATTCTATAAGTTTCTTACATGTTTGATTCTGAAAATTTTCATTTCAGTTGACTGTCTCTAGCTTGCTTCTTTGGCTATTTGATCTTTTTTTTCCCCTCATAGGCTTATGTTTCTTGGATTTTTATCTATTAGAATTCTTTGAGATCTGAGGTTGAAGTTAATTAATACACTTGTTTTTTTTTAGGTAGTTGAGGGCACTAACAGGACAGCTTTAAATATTCAGTTTAAGGCTTTTTGAATCTGCCAGATATTCTGCCCTAAATTATGTGATGGCTGGCTTATGATTAAGAACCTCTCCTCCCTTCCTCTCACCTCCTTCCACCCCTCCACCACCACCATCCAGAGTGAAAGCTGAGGCAGGCAAAATATTATTTTTTCAACATGAATGTTTTTGGTTTACCCACTGAAGAAACTGCTTTTGGGACACTGGTTTATACAATGGTGTTTCTGTTTGAATTCAGACAATGGGAGTGCCCTGGTTTTGTCTCTTGACCGTCACATAAGACATTTAAAATTCAAGTTCTACCCCAGAAAGAATTTTCAGATGCCCAACAGGCAAGCACCTTTGTAGCCTGCATCTAAGAATGCACCTAGCTTATGCATGCCTATGGAAAGCTGAGTGTGTGTGTGTGTAGTTGATCTAGACGTTCTGTTGCTCTGTACTGGGATTGTGACTTCAAGGCAGCTAAATCACTACAGTGCCAGAGAAAGAAGATAAACTTTTAGGAGAACCACTGTCATAGTGGGAAAAAAAATTGTAAAACTTTTAGCTTTTTAACTAAAGAGCTAAAATTTAAAAAAATTAAAAAAAAAACCTTCAAAATTAAGCTCAGAGTTTACTTGGATTACTTCTTATGTAACAGAGGATTGATCTGGAAGAAATGGGGCCCTGAGAATGAAAATTAGAATGTAGAAGAAAATCAGAAGTCTAACCAGAGAATAGAGAATTCTGAAATTCACCACCTTCTCATTCTTCTTTACCTCAGAAAGCATCACTTCCTCCTTCCCTCTGCCACTGTCTCCCCTTTGCCTCACTAGCCAGTTCCTCCTCTATGATAATTCTATAAATCATTCAGGACAGTGTCATTTCCTTACTTGAGTTAATTACTTTCCAAAAGGAAACCATTTTCTACCTCCTATTTGATAAAAATTTATTAAGTTTGTATTCCAATATGCCCTTGGGAGTCAAATCCAAATTTACACCCTGAGGGCAAATGCTCACACAAGAGAATTACAGAGATCTTTTAATATAGTATTTTAAATCTCAGGAATATGTATGAAAATGAAATCTTCATAGGGTGATCAACTAAGCATAAAATTTAACTTTAGATCTGTTTGAATTTGCCAATACTGATGTGCTTATTGGAAAACCCAGATTCCCATAGTTTGTTGAGTAGACTAATACAGATTTCATTCAATATGGATCAAAAAATAAAAGTGAGACTCAGGAAATGAATTAAAAAAAAAACATAAAATAACAGAAAGCAATTATAATAGACTAGAGGCCCGGTGCATGGATTCATGCACCAGCGGGGTTCCTCATCCTGGCCTGCACCCTCTCGCAATGCGAGACCCCTCAGGGGATGTCGGAGAGCCGGTTTCAGCCTGATCCCTGCAGACTAGGCTGAGGAACCCCACTGGTGCACGAATCCATGTACCAGGCCTCTAATATGCAAATACAATCGTTGGTTAATCTCTTCCATTCCTCCTCCCTCCCCCCTTCTCTCTGAGATTTATCAATCTGTTGGATGTTTCCATGCCTGTGGTTTCCGCTCATGTGTTGAGCATCTGCCCCCTGGTGGTCAATGCGCATCATAGCCACCAGCTGACCAGCTGGTCAGACGGTCAGCCGGTTGCTTAGGCATATATATATATATATATATATCCTATCGATTCACTGTTTATGAGAGACATGCTTAAAACACAAGGGCACACAAAAACTGGAAAAGGAACATTTTATTGGTGAGGACCTTTAGAGTCTGGAGGCAATTTCTACCACATTTGGTGTCCTGCTCTGACCTCATTACCAGGTGGCCCACAAAGCTGCCAGCTTTCAGTGGTGCTCAGTGCAGCAGAAGACTCTCCACTGGCCATCCTGCAATAGAAATATTTCACAACTAAGTCCTTTGACCAAGCAGGCACAATGATACTCAAAGTCTGCTCATCAGGACTTCTGTAGAGACTGTAGCAAGCCCCATAAGAGAATCAGTGTCCTTTGAAGCTCTCAGCAAAGCCAACCTGTTTATGGCAATGTAGTGAATTATTTTTTTTTTTTTTTTGAGAAAGAGTTTCTGTCTTGCTACTGTGTTCGGGGGTTAAGTGAATGAGTGAATCAAGGAAGTATGGAACTCAAACTGACCATCATGAATCAGTTACTACCTCATCTTGTATTTATTTATTTACTCCCTAACTCAGATGTGTTCAATGCCATTTAGTCCTTAAGAAGTGTTTTTCAGACTATTTGAATTGAGATCCATGTTAATAAATATTGTCATCCTCTCTACCATTTAACCTCATTTCATTGAGGTTAAACTAAGGTCTGTAGAGATAAAGTAGCTCACTGAGGTCACATAACCACTCATGTGCAATATTGGAAAAAAATGTTTTGCAAAATTAAACATTCCTTTACTATGTGTAGGATACTATAATATTTTAAAGCAGTATTTAATAGTTTATTGATTTTTAGAAAGAGAGAAAGGGAAAGGGTGAGGGAAAGTGAAACATTGATGTGAGAGCACAACATGGATTGCCTGCCTCCTGCACTCCCCCTGCTGGGGATAAAGTCTGCAACATGGGCATGTGCCCTTGACTGGGAATCAAACTGGCAACCTCCTGGTGCATGGGACGATACATAACCAAATAAGCCACATGGGCCAGGGCTGTCCTATGATATTTTTTATTCTATTTTATACTGTTTTATTTTCAAATATTGTTATAACCCACTGAATTTATTTCACATCCCACTGAAGGTGGTGATGTGCAGTTTGAAATAGTACCTCCAAGGCCTGGTCTTGAAGCCACAAGCAAGTGTAGGACCCCCAGTGGAACGACTTGTGCCCTACTGCCAGGGTCGCATCCAGTATATACCTCAGGCTCCCGGAATGGCTAATGAAGCTGAATAAGACTGGGCTAGGAGTAACGATTCTGTATACTTTGTTTATAAATAAACATACTAGGTTCTTTTTACCACAATCTCTGCCCCATTCACTATTTTATATGGTGAAAGAACTATACCTTGATGAAAACTATCACCATTTGCTATCATTTTAAAGTAATTATATCCTTTTAAGTTAGAACTGCAAAAAAAGATTAAATTTTTTTCTAAGTAAATAACCTAGTTTTAGGGATGCTAGCCATCATCATTACATCGGTGCAATGTGTTGAAAATAATTGATGAAATCTTGTTGAAAATAATTGATGTCCTTAGTATCAAACATTTTAGTACTGAAAGGGTCTTTAGAAATCACTTTTTAAAAAACCCTCATTTCATTGAGGTTAAACTAAGGTCTGTAGGGATAAAGTAATTTACTGAGGTCACATATGTTGAATACTAGAACTGAGGATACAGCTCAGGTCTTCTGATACCTGGACTAGTATTCTTATCTGCTGTTCGTTTCAATATGTCTAATAATGAGCTCCTCATCTACATTCTGTATTCGGCACTGAGTAAAAATAAGCATTTAGCTTCATCAAAATTTCCCAACCGGTGACTAAATTGGTCGCAAAGTGATTCTTACGATCTTTATGCCCTGCTCAAGGACTATTCAGATCCAGAAAGAGGAAAATACCCCCAGAATGGTGTGTTCTTTCATTATTCCACACAGCCCACATAATTATATTGCTGAAACACTAAACATTAATATTTTTCTGAATAAACTTGAAATATATTTTTTTCTAAACACAGCAATGTGGGACAATGGGCAAATACAAAGGTGACTTTTATTATTATTACTTTTGTTTTGGAAAATGCCATAGAGGAACCAAATGTAGTGTCTCTAGTCAAAACTTACATACATAATGAGATTGAAAATATTCTTAAAGGTCTTTAAGAAGGGTGCTCTAATAATAATAATACTATTTAGGAGAACCAAGATGGCGGCATAGGTTAACACCGGAGTTTGCTGCTTTGAACAACTACTTCAAAAGTGAAACCAAAAAACGGAAGGGACATCACCCAGAACCACAGGAACGCTGGCTGAGTGGAAGTCCTACAACTAGGAGAAAAGAGAAACGCACACGGACACTCAGAGGAGGCGCAGTGCTGAAGTCAAATTCTGAGGTGCGGAGTGCGCGGAGCGGGCTGGCGGCGGAGGGCGCGGTTGTTGTTTTCAATCGGGAGGGAATCGCAGACTCTGAGCACCAGATCCGGGCGATTCTTTAGGGACCCAGACTCAAACAGGAGAAGCGGGACTGTCTGGCTTCGGTCAGAGCGAGTGCAGCTTTCTCTCCCAGCTTTGCAGCGGGTGCTGGGACTCAGAGAGGCAGAGCCCCTGGGGACAGGACTGAGAGCCGCCATAACTGCTCTCTCCGGCCCACCCTGTTGATCCTGTGCGACCCGCCCCGCCCAAGCCCTGCACAGAGGCATTTGCCAGATAGCCTCAGGCAAAGGCTAGATTAGCACCTCCCTAGAGGACAGAAGTTCTCTCACTGCTGACACAGCTGATTCTCATAGCCACTTGGCCTGGAGGTCAAACCCTCCCTGGAATTAGCTACAACAATCAAGATTTAACTATAAGACTGCGAACAAAGACCACTAGGGGGTGCACCAAGGAAGCATAACAAAATGCGGAGACAAAGAAACAGGACAAAATTGTCAAAGGAAGATATAGAGTTCAGAACCACACTTTTAAGGTCTCTCAAGAACTGTTTAGAAGCTACCGATAAACTTAATGAGATCTACACGAAAACTAATAAGACCCTCGATCTTATATTGGGGAACCAACTAGAAATTAAGCATACACGGACTGAAATAACGAATATTATACAGACGCCCAACAGCAGACCAGAGGAGCGCAAGAATCAAGTCAATGATTTGAAATGCGAGGAAGCAAAAAACATCCAACCGGAAAAGCAAAATGAAAAAAGAATCCAAAAATGCGAGGATAGTGTAAGGAGCCTCTGGGACAGCTTCAAGCGTACCAACATCAGAATTATAGGGGTTATAGGGGTGCCAGAAGATGAGAGAGAGCAAGATATTGAAAACCTATTTGAAGAAATAATGACAGAAAACTTCCCCCACCTGGTGAAAGAAATGGACTTACAGGTCCAAGAAGCGCGGAGAACCCCAAACAAAAGGAATCCAAAGAGGACCACACCAAGACACATCATAATTAAAATGCCAAGAGCAAAAGATAAAGAGAGAATCTTAAAAACAGCAAGAGAAAGAAACTCAGTTACCTACAAGGGAATACCCATACGACTGTCAGCTGATTTCTCAACAGAAACTTTGCAGGCCAGAAGGGAGTGGCAAGAAATATTCAAAGTGATGAATACCAAGAACCTACAACCAAGATTACTTTATCCAGCAAAGCTATCATTCAGAATTGAAGGTCAGATAAAGAGCTTCACAGATAAGGAAAAGCTAAAGGAGTTCATCACCACCAAACCAGGATTATATGAAATGCTGAAAGGTGTCCTTTAAGAAGAGGAAGAGGAAGAAAAAGGTAAAGATACAAATTATGAACAACAAATATGCATCTATCAACAAGTGAATCTAAGAATCAAGTGAATAAATAATCTGATGAACAGAATGAACTGTTGATTATAATAGAATCAGGGACATAGAAAGGGAATGGACTGACTATTCTTGGGGGGGAAAGGGGTGTGGGAGATGTGGGAAGAGACTGGACAAAAATCGTGCACCTATGGATGAGGACAGTGGGTGGGGAGTGAGGGCGGAGGGTGGGGCGGGAACTGGGAGGAGGGGAGTTATGGGGGGGAAAAAAGAGGAACAAATGTAATAATCTGAACAATAAAGATTTAATTTAAAAAAAATACTATTTAGCATATTCCCTATATCTTGTAAATTGTGAGAGATCATGCCCCCATGTCAGAATGGAACTCATTTATGCTTTGTGGACTCAAATACTTCATATATGCCTTCGTCTTCTGTGTTTCTGCCCACTTCCCCTATTTTTAAAAAATTTATTTTCACAAAACATGTCTGTGTGTAGAAAACAATGGAAACATCTAGGTATTATTAATTATCCTAATGTCTGTTATCATGTCATAGAAATATCCTAGCCAATTACTGAACACCTGTAAGGCTTGGCTGCCAGGTTTGCTTTCTCAATAATGGCTCTGCCAGAAATAGAGAGAAATTTGGCTGTTCATAAAGTTTAATCTTGGTGATGTAAAATAGTAGTCACCAATGTCATTTTTATTGCTTTATGCCCACCTCTGTTTGCTATTACTGATACTTCCTATTTTTTTCTGATTCTTTAAATAAGTCTATTATGTAATACTACTATTTGTATGTAATGGAGTTCCCCACCATTTCTAAAATTACCTAGCTCAGTGTGAAATCTGCCTCTGGCAAATCCAGAATCTCAGAATCTTTTATACAAAGCAAGTTTAATAACACTTGGTAATACTATTACATAATCATAACAATGCACATTTGCTAACATATCCAAAGCCAAAAATATTGATATTGGATAACATGACCTTTATCAGAATCATCAATTTTATGGTTGCATGACGGGTACCGTGAATTCAGCTGAGAGCTCTATGGGCATCAGCTCAGGTCACCCTCACCAACATCATTAAAGAGCGGTGTCTCCGTATTCCATCCTCATTTCTGTGGTTCAGGAAGCTGAGCCACAGGCAAATGTAGTTTGTCACCCCAGGCACAATTGGAGAAATCCAAGTGCATCTGCAACTCCAGCCTGCCATATTCAGCTTAAGTAAAAAATAATTACCCAGGATATATAAAAGAGAATTGATAGAGTACTTTTATTATTTTTAGTAACTTTATCCTGTTAATAAAAATGTTTCCAGAAAACAAAGGCTTCTTTTACACCAATTGTTCATATATGACCCCATATGTGGTAGTTCCTCTTACTTGTGAAAGATGGGCTTTTTCCAAATGAAAAAAATCCTGTCTATTAATTGGTAAAATAATTGCAAGGAAGATTTAAAACAAGAAACACAAACTTAAGTAGTGGCCAGGTGGGTAACACAAGTGAGTGATCAGAAAGGTTAGGGCAGTGGTGATGGAGAACACAGCCTAATCCAGTGGTTCTCAGGTGCAGTTCACTGCCTGCAGCATCAGCACCTGGGAATCTGTTAGAAGGAGACATCCTTTGGTCCCACCCCAGACCTACTGAATCAGAAACTCTAAAGGTAGGAAGTTAAATATTGTCACTGGTCCCAACCCTTTGGGTTTGGCTCCGTGGGTTCCAGTTGATAGTTTCCAGGAGCAAGACCCGCAGATCACTTTGTAAAGCTTTTTGAGTTTTCAAGTTATGCCTGCAATATGGCATTTTATGGGAATTTTTAAATGTTAGCAATATTTCAGTTAGAAACAAATAAGTAAGCAAAATCGCTGAGAGCTAAATAAAATAGTTTTGCCAACCCAACCTTGCCTGGACTGTCAATTTTTGATTTCTGGTTTAGAACATTTGTCAAAAGATACAACGTTCTCATAACACTTAGCTTTTACCAACATTTATTGTATTATTAGGTACACAAGACCCATTTGATTCCTCTTGAGAAGATGAAGAGCTGATTAAGCAGTTTTCTTAAAATTTGAGATTTGTTGCAAGAAGACCAGAAATGAATAATACAATAGTTAAACTTAAAAATAGGTTTATATTTTATAAAAGTAGTGAAAGCACATAATAACATGCAAATACTATTGGAGGGTACCACTGCTAGTTATCTTGTCAGTGTTTAGTATTATGAGAAATACATGATTTTTATTCTTCATCTATCTTTATAACCATTTTTTCTTATTTTAGATCCATCAACTTTGATATTAAATTTTATTGGAGTCTCTATAACAAAAGATAATGAAATTAGTATCTAACCTGTTCCCCCTGTTTGATATTTCACCTGGTGATTTTTATTAGATTATTTTATGATAAAAGTTTATAAGCTTATTTAGTAATTTAGTTTAGTGATTAAAGTTAATTTAAAATAAAATGTAAAAATAATAAATAAATAAATACATAAATACAATATTTTTCAGCTTTTTCTATAAATTTATTTGAAATACTAAGTCCAAATGTCATGATTATATACATTCACAACAGAATTTGTTATTATGATTAGACTCAGAGAAAAGGAAATAGAATACCATATCTTTAAATCTGGGTCACTTGAAAAAAAGAATAGTCATTAAAGCCAATAGGTTTCCTTTTTTCCCCCCTATTATCTTAGATTTTTCTGGATACATTCACTTGTCAATCTTATATACCATATTATCTTATTTCTGAAGATTCTTTATAATTCTGCTTTAATTTCTTACCATTTTTAAATTTACTGTTGCAAGTATTATAGATGTCTCCTTTTTTCCTTCCACTGACTTCCTTCTCCTCACACCTGTCTCCCTCTCCTCTTAGATCTTTTCCACTCTAAAGTCTGTGTGCATGGGTTATTCATATATACATATATGTTCTTTGGTTAATCTCTTCAAGTTTCTCCCACCCCTTCCCCTTTAAGATCTGTCATTCTGTTCCATATACCCATACCTCTGGACCTATTTTGTTTGTCAGTTTATTTTTCTCATCAAATACCACATATAAGTGAGATCATATGGCACTTATCTTTCTCTGACTGGCTTATTTCGCTTGGCATAATACTCTTCAGGTCCATCCATGCTGTTGCAAATGGTAAGAGTTGTTTTTTACAGCTTTGTAATGTTCCATTATGTAAATGTACCACAGCTTTTTTTATCCACTCATCTGCTGAGGAGCACTTGGGCTGTTTTCAGATCTTAGCTATTGTAAATAGCATTGCTATGAACATAGGGGTGCATATATCCTTTCTGATTGGTGTTTTGAGATTCTTAGGATATATTCCCAGAAGTAAGATCACTGGGTTAAATGGCAGTTCCATTTTTAATTTTTTGAGGAAACTCCGTATCATTTTCCACAGTGGCTATACCAGTCTGCATTCCCACCAGCAGTGCACTAGGGTTCCCTTTTCTCTACATCTTTTCCAGACCTTGTTGTTTGTTGATTTATTGATGCAGGTGTGAGGTGATAATGCATTGTAGTTTTTATTTGCATCTCTCTTATGATTAGTGATGTTGAGAATTTTTTCATATGTCTATTGACCATCTGTATTTCCTCTTTGAAGTGTCTACTCAGGTCCTTTGCCCATGTTTTAATATAGGGAAATAAGTGAAAAGTTTTTTCTTTTGGTCCTTGCATATAAACAAAAGCCTTTATTTTATATTAATTAATACTTTACAGTTTGGAAATGTAAAAGCAGATCACAATACATTTCCCATCACAATTTTGAAGATATTATTTCATTATCTTCTAACAGAAAGGATTGCTGATGAGAAATCTGATGTTAGTTTACTTTTATTCCTTATTGCTTATATTTCTTTGAAATATATTACCACTTTCTCCATCCCCTATCCACTGTCTGTCTCTCAGAGTTATGGGTGGGAGGCTGCCTGAGAGCTCTGTGTAAATAGATGATGTATATCAGAAATGAAGACAACCTTAAGGATATGTGGGCAAGGAGATAATTTAGCTAATCCCTTTTAAAATGTTCTATGTAAGGAAGGTTTTATGCTGTCCGTGGAGGGTGTATTTTTATGCTTAGATCTCTTGGTATATTTTCCTTCCCCCCTCCCTTATATCTCCAGTGACAGCTCTGACGTGCCTCAAGTTCCCCTTCGTATTTCTCCCAGAACCAGATTCTAGGAGTTGTAACCCCACTTTATTTAGATGTAAGTTCTTAAAGTTTTAGCCTCAGCCAAAAGCTATCAGTGCCAGCTATGCTGAATACACAGGCAGTGAAGAGAGAACAGGACACAGTGCTGTCTGGTGATAAGAAAGCAGCTGTTAATTAATTTCCATAGTCTAGTTCTTTTGCATTTGTGGATTCTGATACAGCAGCTTCTTCATGGCACCATTTAGTCTTCTGTAAATGTTTGAACTGCTTTGTTTCTTCTTTTCTGAGATCTCTGTCCAGGAAATTACCACTGCTTCACTTTTCAGGTCTCTCTTACACTTGATCTTAGCCAAAAGGCCGAGAAGCGATCAGGTCTCTCTTTTCTTCTTTTTTATAAGCTTTATTGTGATATATTTGATAGACAATTTTAATGCATAAATTATGATGAATTTGCACATATGAATACACCCATCATACCATCACCACTATCAAGGTACTAAACATATCCACCACTTCTAAAAAATTCCCTGCATTCATTTGTGTGTGTGTGTGTGTGTGTGTGTGCGTGCGCGCGCGCGCGTGTGTGTAGGATACCTATTTTGTGGTAAGTATAGTATTATTACGTATAGCACTATGCTGTACAGCAGATCTCTAAAATGTATTAAACTTACATACTCTGGTTTTTCTTCAGATCACATACATCTTTCACCTTTTCAGGTTTCTTTACAATCAGCTTCCATTTGTTTTCTGACATCAGGAATTTTTCATCATTTTTGGTCTGTTCATTGGATTCTTCCTTGCACATTATACTCACTTGCAAAATTCAAAGCCAGGTTAATCCATCTCTGCCTACTATTGAACCGAAATGGACTACTATTTTATGAAAAACTCCTAAATTCTTATAATGGCCTATCAGGCTCTCTCCAGCCTGGCTCCTGGACACCTCAATGACTGTCTCCCTTCATTCCTTGATCTCTCACTCCCTTTGGTCACACTGGCCCTCCTGCCATTTCTCAAACTGGGAGAGCTTGTTTCATCTCCAATACACTCCATGTGTTATACACTCCATACACTCCTCCCAGATGCCCTTACAGGTTAGCCCCTTCCTCCATCCAAACTGTTTGTTGTGCATCACCTTTTCAAAGGAGCTTGCTCAGACCACTCTATCAAAAGTAGTTTCTCTATTTCCTCAATCCTGATAGTATACTATATATTTTTTAAAAAGATATATTTTATTGATTTTTTACAGAGAGGAAGGGAGAGGGATGGAGAGTTAAAAACATTGATGAGAGAGAAACATCGACCAGCTGCCTCCTGCACAGCCCCTACAAGGTTGCCCGCAACCAAGGTACAGGCCCTTGACTGAAATTGTATCTGGGACCCCTCAGTCTGCAGGCCAATGCTCTATCCACTGAGCTAAACCAGTCAGGGCACTATATATGTTTTTTTAATCCTCACCCAAGGACATATTTTTCATTGATTTCAGAGAGAGAGAGGAAAGGGAGAGATAGAGATAGGTAGAGATAGAGATAGCGATAGAGATAGAGATAGAGATGGAGATGGAGATGGAGATGGAGATGGAGATGGAGATGGAGATGGAGATGGAAATGGAGATGGAGATGGAGATGGAGAAACATCAATGTGAGGGAGAAACACCCATCTGTTGCCTCTGTATGCACCCAAAACCCAGGTATGAGTCCAGACTGGGAATGAAATCTGCAACCTTTCAGTACATGGGACAACACTCCAACACACTGAGCAGCACCAGCTAGGGCAGTATATTATACACTTCTTTGTCTAAACTATATCCGGCACATGGAACCATTCTTGACATTTGCAGGAAGGTGATAAATACCTGTTAGTGAACAAATGAAATAATAGTGTCCATTATAAAATCTGACATATGTTTGTATTATGTTTACTTTTGTCATCTATTTCAAATTTAAAAAGTAAAAAAAAAATACTACTACAAGTACAGTTGATTGCTTTATTCAAATAAATAATACAGCAGTAGCTAATACAATACATTCAATAATCTTGAAATCTGAGAACACATGTTGATAAATGATGGTGGAAAAGATTCGATGTCCTGTCTGAAAAGCCTCCAGGATGCACAGCTTAATCATTAAACACAAGCAGGTGAAGAGATTATGGCCCTTCTCCAGTCCTATGCTTTATTTTGTTTCATTTATTAGTTATATAGTGCTTATCACCATTGCATCTTTTTTTCATAGTAAAAGGCAAGCAGGAAAGGTGGGAGTTGAAAAATTATGCCCTCTGAGCTATTCCTTTGAAAGCATTCTGCCCAAGGATCGCAAACAGGAATGATAACTAACATTCTAAGTGACCACAGACTGTCACTTTACCGGTCTGAGCCTCAATTTCTCATTTGTAAAATGAAAGTTGACAATGGGTGACATATAAGGTCTCTTTTATCTCTCTCTGCTATTCAATAACTCTAAACATGGCTAGTTTTAGACACATTTCAGCAATATTTTTCTGTATTCATTTTTATTATATCATAGCAACCACTGATTATGCCGTTTTCAATCAATGATAACTATAAATACAGCATGTATATAAATATACATAAGGAAACAGTGCAGTTTCCATTCAATGTACTCAACCTTAGCCATCTAACATATAAGATAAAAATGCTGACAGGTATTCTTGAAGAAGAAGAGGAAGAAGAAGAAAAAGGTAAAGATAAAAATTATGAACAACAAATACATGTCTATCAACAAGTGAATCTAAAAATCAAGTGAATAAAGAGTCTGATGAACAGAGTAAACTGGTGAATATAATAGAATCAGGGGCATAGAAAAGGAGTGGACTGACAATTCTCAGGGGGAAAGGGGTGTGGGGGGTGTGGGATGAGACTGGACAAAAATCGTACACCTATGGATGAGGACAGTGGGGGCAGAGGGAGGGTTGGGAACCAGGTGGAGGGGAGCTATGGGGGGGGAAAAAAGAGGAACAACTATAATAATCTGAACAATAAAAATTTATTTAAAAATATGTGAAGGCCTGTAATAGGCATATTATATCCCTGAAACTAATATAATATTGTATGTCCACTGTAATTGAAAAATAAATTTAAAATGAAAATGTAAAGGCCTGTAAGGTAATAGTTATCAGCATGAAAAGTAGAGCCACAAAGACTAGGCTAAAATTTGGTTTCGATGTGCGTGTGTGCACGCGTGCACATGAGGTTTGGCAGCTGGTGTGCACATGTCTAAGTCATGGGAAAAATGGTGGAAAATTCACCGTCACCATTGCCAGAAAGAGTTATGACTTTGTTCTTTTCTTAAGCTCCCAGTTTGGCTTCATACTATACCTTGTGTGGGCTTTTACTCCTGAATCTTGACTAAACTCCTTAGTCTTAACCTATTGAACTCAAAAGGATTGGGCAGTTGCATTGCCTGTCTACATCCTCAATACTATAGTTATCGGGTATGTACTCTTTTTTGGAGTAAACATGATGAGTACCTCACCACTCAATTTTATTCATATAATCACAGGTAACTATGCCAAAATTCAATAGCAGAAGAAATTCCAAGAAGAGGTCATCTCAGCATTAAGAGATATTCCTACTAGTGAAGTAAACAAAACGTTCTTTCTTACAGCCAAATAATTTGACACTAAAAACTAAATTTTATGTAGACTAACATCAAACATTTATTATAAGTTTTGACATAATTTTGATCATAATTATTTCTTATTAATTCTAGTATTGAGCTATTTTGAAAAAGGTAAGTTGGACTTCTCTTATATTGTTCCATTAATATTGTATATGTTCTCAAATAGTAGTTATTAATGGATGGAATAAATAGAACACCGCATTACCATAAAAAAATCAGGTTTCAACCACTCTAGATAAATGACTTTGGGAATGTCATCTCACTTCTCTGTGACTCCATTGCCTTATCTATAAAATGAGAAGACTTCATAGGTCTTATGAGAATAAAATTATGTCTCTGAGTGAAGTCCTGACAATAGTGCCTCACATCTAGAAAGCATTATTTAAGTATTTTTCTACTATTATTATATAATTCAAAGGGTTATTAGAATTAAATGAGAAAACACACATTAAAATGACACAATATCTAGCAGAAAGAAATTCATTAATCCAACAAATATTTATTGAGGACTTTCTCTGTGCCAGTGACTGGTTTAGATCCTGGGGACACAATATTGAGTTAAAGGCCCTGCTCTCCTGAGGTTTGCACTCTAGTGGAATGAGACAGAAGATGTACAAATAAGCAATCAATATGATATTTAAGGTGTGAAAATTGCTAAGAACGAAAATTATTTTGGAAAAGAGAATGTTGGGAGTCTTATTTCATTAAGATAGCCAAAGAAATCTCGTCTGACAAGATTTGTTTTTCTCCCTGATAATTCATGATAAAGTAGGGAGAACTTTATAAATGGAGGATGTCAATGCCATTATTGTCATATTTAATTAAAATTTATTATGTTATGAAGTAAAAATTTGAATTTGGTATGCCATTGCTATCATTCTGATAAAAATTAGTGACAAATGTCTTTTTGATAGGTCACTGATGCATTTAGAAAAGATGGTCTCATTTTAGTCATTGTCAGTAAAAACGTTAGCAAAGAGTTTATACTATTAGGAGTAATTTTTAAACATGATATATAATACTAATTTTCAGTGTTCATAGTAATAATGGTAACTTAGAATGCCTATTTAATGTGTGCAAAATACACAAATGCCATAGAGCACTGATTGGGAAATTAAGGATTTCAGAGAGGTCCAAAGTCATACCAGCAACAGAGCAGCATGCCAACCTAGGTCCTCCATTCTAAATTTAGAATTCATTCCACTACTCTACACTGCCCAAATAATAATACATTTAATTAGCTATAATCTACAGTGTCTTACTTCTTAAATGCATATTACTAGTCTTTTCTTCCATTTTATTTTATTCTGAGGACAAGATTGCCCAAGATAATTTTATTTGCTGCATTAGTGGATTTTCATGGCCTTTGCCCTCAGATAAGAAAAATGTTGAATTCATTATTTTTTGTATTATTTATCTCATTTATAATTCAACTGTGTTTTTTCTGCTATAGAATTCCTCATTCCATGGTAAACAGTTTACCCAATATACCAGTTTTACTTCAATGAGTAGTTTATCAGGATAACACAAAAAACACAGCTGTTCTACGAAACACCAAAAGCTACTCATGCTGTGGTAAGACTGAAAGACATATAAAAGTGCAAATGTGAACTGGTGAGATGATGCCTCTACATGCTACAAAGACTCTGATTTTTTTTGAATAGAGCAATACCTGGAGTACCTAGTGGTGACGGGCAGCTCTTAGTCAACTGTGCACCCACGAAAAGAGATTCACGCTTAGGAGAAATGAGCTAAAGTAAGAGGTAGTAATTTAAAATTTTCAATCAAATGTTTTGCCTATGAATTAATAAAATATTTTAAAATAGCAACATGCTTTCAATTCATGAGACTGGCTATATAAGAAGGCATTATTTTAGAAGCATTTTAAAACACAGTCCCATGAAGTCATTGTTTAAAAAGTGTAATAAAGGACATTTTGTTGATTTTTTATCTTTTTTTTTATTATTTATTTATTTTTTATTTATTTATTTTTTAATTGCTTAAAGTATTACAAAGGGTATTACATATGTATCCATTTTATCCCCCCGCCCTAGATTGATTTTTTATCTTATCAAGTTTTTTGACAATGTGATTTTTATTGTTTCTGAGAAACAAAGAGAGAAGAGAAAAAAAATTCTGGTGCCTTACTCTCTATATGTGGTAAAAACAGAAAAGAGGACAAATACTAATCCACACATTCATGTTGCTCTTCGTACTTTTCCCAAAAGTGTTTAATACATTATCTCATTTGGATTTCACAGTTACATGCCAAACATTGAGAAAGAGCATGGCAGAAAGCTAGCGGTTAGTAATGCTGTTTGTTATTTTCAAGCAACTCCTCAACCTCAATATACTGAACTATACTTTTCACTCACCTACCTCTCCAGTCTCTTCCAGTCTTTCTCACCTGACTTGGGGAATGGCATTGTTATTGGTGCAAGTGGAGTTCTTGGGGTGCCGTGAGGAAAAGAATTCCCTGAGTTCCCACAAGTGGATGGGATTTCATGGTAAACTTCATTAATGATGCAAAACCAAGAGGGTTCCCCTCCAAGGCCCCACCTCTGTCTATCTTGCCATACAAGAAGTCCAGTCTTGTCTTCAGCAGGGCCAGAATGAAGGCCACTGCCCCGAATTTCTGTTCCATATTAAAGTACAGTCCAGCATCTGGCTAGCTTAGCTTGTGTTCCCAGCTGCAGTCTATTGCCTGTGGGGGTCAAGAAAGCCATGGGCCATGTGGCTATGGAGAGAGAACACCTGAATGCCTGGGCAAATGTGGGTAACAGAGCAAGAGAGAGCAAGCATTAAGAGAATAAAAGCATAAAAGCAAGCAAGAGAGAGGTAACTCTTTGGGGATTTTAACTTCCCAAGATTTTGTGTGCTTCTGATAGGGTCCAGCCCTTGGCCAATCCATTGTTCCCCTGGCTAGAGTGATAGTCAAGCACCTTCCCTCCATCACCCCAACTGCACTGTGCCTGTGCCCATCTCTCCCTTTCTTTGATCCCTTCTCCCAGTGATCTGCAGGGAATGGATTGGTGGTTCCTTGGGGAGCAGGAAGCTGCCCAAATGACCATGTTTATAATGTATGGCCTCCCCTTTGCTCTCTTATTTTTAACCTGCTAATTACAATGATAACAGCATCACCTAGAGCAGTGATTCCCAAAGTGGGCGCTACCGCCCCCTGGTGGGCGCTGCAGCGATCCAGGGGGGCGGTGATGGCCACAGGTGCATTTGTTTTAACTTTTTTTGTATTACCTTTCTATTCTGAGTTCAATAAATAGTTTCATAATTTCAAACTTCAATGTTTCTAATTTACACCTTTCTTTACTATATTTTACGAAAAAGGTAGAAACATTAATACATATATCTTTCTGTTTAATTGCTATTAAAATTTAAAAAAAAAATTAATTTCCAGGGGGCGCTGAGTAATATTTTTTCTGGAAAGGGGGCAGTAGGCCAAATAAGTTTGGGAACCACTGACCTAGACAGACATCTTGGTCTGAAATGTGAGAGACATCAGTGACTCGGTCTTACCTTTCAACTTAACCACCATCATCTCCTCTAAATTCTCTGTACAAGTGCCTTGGTTTGGGTGCTCATAATTTTTTTGCCCCAAACTATTGTAATCCCCTCTCTCTTAATGTAAAAGAAACCCCATTCTCAACTCCCTTACAATTCAATTGCTACATGGCTTGGGGGAAGTGACCCATCCATGTTGCTGCTTAATTAACCTTAAATATTCCCCCAATCATTTAGCTTTAAGACTCAAACTCTTGAGCTTTTCCTTGTCACTTATCACCAGCCTTTTTACACATTTTCTTACTATACACTCTCTCCATACCCAAATTTCATGCAGTTCTCAGAATACACTATGTTCTCTTTCAAGCCTTCCTTCCATTGCACAATCTACTTCATCAGAGAAGAATACTCCTTCCTCTTTCTTAGCCTGGGAAACCTCTCATCTTCCAAGACTTAGGCCAAGCTCTATTCTCTGTGATGATTATCTTGATGACTTCAGTGAGGAAGCTGCTGCTCTGAGGTTCTGTGCTCATATTGCCTGGCTCGTTTCCATTATGGCCTTCATCCATTTTCACCATGATTCAGTTGTTAAATATTTATTAAATTCTGAATTTCACAGATAAAAGACACAATCCATGTTCTTAATTTGGCAACCTTCAATGTTGGGGCGGGGGGGGGGGGGGGGTAGAGGAAGGGGTGACTAAACAATTAACAATTACCATAACTATTATATTGAAAGTAGGCCTTTTTAAAATGCTTATTCAATGCTGTTCTTCTGCCCTAACTTCCCCACAATGCCTTTTTTACCCCAAAGTTCCATTTCAAAATTTTACTTTTCTCTCTTCCTGTGAAGCCAGAAAAATGTTTTGTAAAGTCAACTCCACTCTGAATAGGATGGGCCAGGTTCCTTATAAAGAGAGTTAAATCAACAGATGGTTGCCTTCTGGACCTTGCCTACCTTGTGGCTGGCTTATGGCCCTGAATGCGGGAGGCATCCTGACTACTTTTGCCTCATTTAATTTTCATGTGCATCTCATCACACTATTTTCTATTTAGGTTCAAACTAGTGATTGGCCCTCCTTTTCTTAGTTCTTTCTTCCCTCCAGTCCTTTTATTTATTTTTTGTCCATCTATCCATAAATATTGAGTACCATCCACTGTGTACCATCCACTCTATTACTTGCTGTGGTAGAATGATGAATAAGACAGATGTGGTTCTGATTTTCATGGAACTCTAATAATCTACATATAAGAAATATAAAATATATTTATTTAAATTATTAAAATATAATATTGGTAAAAGAAAATAAGGAAGAAGTGATTTTTGCTAATGATATTTAGAAATGTAAAGCTTGTGGGCAGCAGTTGGATGAGAGGTGGTTTATGGCCTATTTGCTGACAGTGCTACTTGCCCTCAGGTGCAGCCTGGGAAAGGCAAATTTTCTGACCTTTATTTCCCCCCAAACACTACTTCATTTGTACTTAATTAAACTGATGCTCAGGTCCGACCAACCCACCCCCAACACACGCACAAACACATCTACAACTGAAAGGAAAAGTGGCTTCCAGAATCTCCACTTTTCCTATATTAATGCTCTCGTGAAACTACAGAGAGTTGGCTTATTCGTTTTAATTCCAGTTGTACTCTCAAGGAGGGGCATCACCCTAACTTGCGTGCCTGGTTTCAGTGGGGCTGCATCTTAGTTTGTATAGTGTAATTCATTATAAGCATATTTTAATTTGCGTACGTAAATCATGTACATTGTTTGCCAATGTTTTATAAGAGGGTGGGTAAAATAAAAGGGCTAAGAGCATAAGCTCTGGAGTCATCCTGGCCTTGGCAGTTGCTGGATTTAGAATCTCAAACAAGTAATTTAACACTCTTGTGTTACAATCTCTGTATGTGTACAATGAGATAAAATTAACAATATGAATTTATTGTAAGGATTAAATAAATATGTAGTTACACACAAAGCACTTGGCATAGTACCTGGCAGATGGAACGCGGTCGATAAACAGTTGATAAACATTCTTACAGTTTAATTTTAATTCCAAAGGTGAGAAATAAATCATGGAGCTTGTGCATTGGAAAGGAGAGACAAAGTAGCAAATTGGATATTAATATCCTAAAATGAGCTTCTAACACAGTGTGGTAGACAGAATAATGCCCCCTCTCAACCTCAAGCTGTTTAGGTTCTAGTTCCTGGAACTGTGAATATACTACCTTATACAGCAAAGGGAATTTAGCAGATGTGATTAAGTTAAAACTCTTGAGATGGGAATATTATCCTGGATTATCTGGGTGGGCCCAATGTAATCACAAGGATCCTTACAAAGGGGAGGCAGAAGAGTCAGAGTGAAGAGAAGAGATATGATGATAAAAGAGGCAGGGGTTGGAGAGATGGAATTGCTGGAAGGAGGTCAGGAGCCAAAGAAGGCAGGCAGCCTGTAGAAGTTGGAAAAGGCAAGGAAAGGGATTTTCTCTTAGAGACGCCGGGAGGAACCTGCCCTGCTGACATCATGACTTAACCTGTGTAAATAACCTCCAGAACTGTCGGGTAATACATTTGAGTTGTTTTGTGCCACAAAAGTTGTGGTAATTTGTTGTAGCAGCAATATATATAATGAATACACACAGATTGGCCTAATTTTTTAGGCAAAGCAAATTTCTAAATAAAACTGGAATAATATAATTCCAAATATGTGTTACATACCCTTTAAAAAAACACCATAGCATTTATTTTAGGCTTCATCACATGAGTAATTTAGAAAATTTTCTGCTTTAACTCTCTGGTTAGATCTAAATAAACATATTACCCTTTTTTCTTGTTTATCTTTCAACTCAGCATAATTAGAACTGACAAGGACTAGGTTTTCTTGCTAAAGATTCCAGATTTTAAGTTGGTCAACCTTGAATAGAGAGATTAGTCAGTGAAAAAAAAAAAAATATATATATATATATATATATATATATATATATATATATATATACCCTTGAATAAAGAGTAAAAATAATTACCCTGTGCTAATATTATTGAGTATAATTTTTCCTAAACACTACTCTTAAAAATACCTAAAACTTTTTCTGCTTTCAAAGTCTTGTTTCTTAAATTTGATTTTAACTCTCTCTACTTATTATAATATTTATTATATATCAGGCACATTAATTTCAAAACAGATATTTTCTGGCAATGATTATTTCTGTTATAAAAATGTATTAATATAAGGTTTCTTGAAATAGAAATCTCCCCTAGTGCATTTCTAAATGTTTCAGTTTTATAAACTGACATATATACAGCTTTTCTTAAGCACAGTCACTACACAAAGTGAGGAGCATCTGTGTATATATTGTGTCTGGAACTAGGCATGTTTCTATACATCAACCATATGTATGCACCTAAAAACATGCCATTTAAAAAGCAGAGCAAGTCCTCAGATTTATTTTGTTTCAGAAGGCTAAAACTGCTGTGTCCAGGTACCAAATACCTACTCATAATTACTTCTGTCTCACATACATTGCTTTATAGTCATGGGAGAAATTAAGAGTAATGTATCTAGACCTTAAAAAACAAAAAAAGAATGGAGGGGAAGGTTTTACTTTAATAAATTACTAAGGTAAGTTGTGCCTTTATTTATTTCTGTCTAAAAAATAGACAGGGCCCTGACTGGTTTGGCTCAGTGGATAGAGCGTCGGTCTGGGGACTGAAGGGTCCTGGGTTCGATTCCGGTCAGGGGCATGTACCTTGGTTGTAGGCACATCCCCGGTGGGGGGTGTGCAGGAGGCAGCTGGTCGATGTTTCTCTCTCATCGATGTTTCCAGCTCTCTATACCTCTCCCTTCCTCTGTAAAAAAATCAATAAAATGTATATATAAAAAATAGACAGGTAACCTCTTTAAACACCCTCAAACATATGGCAATATAATAACAAACATTCAAAGATGTACTCAAATATCCACCTGATTTTTTTAAACATAGAGTTTTCGGAGTCAGAGCTGAATAAGACACGCTGATTTTCAAGAATGTGTGTGGGTGTTTGTAAATGTTTTCATATCGTCTCCAGTTTTTTAATATTGCCTGCACAACTGCAGTTCCTTGGCCTCTGGGAATACCCACAGACAAACTGTCCCACTTGCAGGTTTCCCACAGAGGGACTTGTCATTGCTGGAGGAAGGTTGCATGGCACATGCCAGCTCAAACATGGGCATTTCCTCTTTCTGTTTTCCTGCTCCCAAAGGCCAGCCAATCCAGGGTGAAAGCCCTCAGACCTGGCACCTGGGATTCAGAATCTCAATACAAATGATTATGCTTTCATTCCAAAGCCTCCGCAGATGATATAAAGTAAGCTGCCTTCTCTCCAGAAGAGGATTGCAGTCAATATGTTCACAAGTGCTTTTATGTTAGATAGAAAAGGATCTATCAATGCAGGGCAGTGCTGAGAAAAACTGGTAGTCTGCTACTCTAAAAGCAGCGGATATTAAGTTTTAAACCATAGTCAGAGAGTAAAGAGGGATGTGGACTCCAGGTATGGTTCCCTTGTGGATTCCATATTCAGTACATCTAATGACATGATATTTTCTTCCACTTCACATTACCTCCATAATATGACCTTGTGTCTCCAAATCTTTGAAGCTTTCTGATAGAAGAATTTAATGGCAAGTTCCAGGGTAAAATATCCAAGGCATGGATGGTTGTTTTCTTTTCATCCACTTCACACCTCTTATTCATGTTGTGATAAGTATTTGTGAAATGGGCAAAGAGGATCCATGCGTTTATTAATTTTCTGTAGTTGCATAGTAAATAACCACAAACTTAGCAGCTTAATATAACATTTACCTATCATCTCACAGTTCTGCAGATCTGATGGTCATTACAATGTGACTGGGTTCTCTGCTTAGGGTATCACAAGCCTAAAATTGTGTATCAATTGGGCTAAATTCTCATCTGAAAGCTCTGGGAGAAAATGATCTTCCAAGCTTATTTTGATGTTGGCAGAATCTAGTTCTTTGCAGTTGCATGATTGCAGTTTTCATTTTCTTTCTGGCTATTGGCTGGCGATTACTTTCAGCAACTGGAGGACACATTCAAGTCCTTTTCACATGGCCACATTCATCAACAAGTCATCAATGGCATGTCAAATCCTTCTTATACTTGAAATCTCTGACTTCCTCTTCTGCTACCAGCTAGAGAAAAAGTTCTGCTTTTAAAGGGCTCATATGATTAGGTTAGGTCAGTCTGAATTATCTTTCTAGGTTAATTTCAACTGATTAGTAACCTTAATCACATCTGCAAAAACCCTGTTGCCAGGTAATGTAACATAACCATAGGAATAACACCATGGGGTGGATATCATGAGGCCCTTCTCAGGAAAGCCATTTGCTGATGGGCTTACTGATAGAATCAAAAGAGGTAGAAGCATTGATCTTAACCTGACCTTGATGCTGAACACATGAATGAGATCATTCATGAAGCTGTCTCTTTGTTATACTTCATCTTATAATTTTCAGCTATATGGATCAGTGGCCAACATTTAGTCATGGCAAAATTTGTAATTGCATTTTATTTGGTAGTTATTACATAAAACAGAGGCCCAATGCACAAAATTTGTGAAAGAGTAGGCCTTGCTTCCCCCAGCTGCTGGCACCGGCTTCCCTCTGGCACCCGGGACCCAGGCTAGCTTACCTCCGGCCACCAGCAGGTACCTGGGACTAAGGCTTCTGGAAGGACGTCTGGTCTAATTAGCATGTTATGATTTTATTATTATAGATGTTACTGTTTACCATCAACTTTATCTTTATGTAGTATCTTTTAGAGTACTTGGTATAAATCAGGTAACTAGTATACATTAACTATAAAGCAGATGTAAGTACTCATTCTCAAAAGAAATTTTAAGCAACCTAAGTGTTCACTGATGAATGAATAAAGAAAATGTGGTCTATCTATCTATCTGTCATCTATCAGTCATCCATATGTATGCACAATGGAATATTATTCAGTCAGTAAGGAAATCTTGTCATTTGCTACAACATGGATGGACCTTGAGGGCATTATGCTAAGTGAAATAAGTCAGAGAGAAAAAGGCAAATACCATATGATTTCACTTATATATGGAATCTTAAAAAAAACTGAACTCAAAGCTACAGCAAATAGATTGATGATTGACAGAGGTAAGTATGGGGGGGTATGTGAAATGGATGAAGATAATCAAACAGTGCAAATTTCCAGTTATAAAATAAATAAGTCATTGTGATATAATGTACAGCATAGTGACTATGGTTAATAATACTGTATTGTATATTTGAAAGTTGCTAAGAGAGAAAACTTTAAAAGTTCTCAACATAAGAAAAAATTATAACTATATGTGATGATGAAGGTTAACTAGGATTGTAGTGGTGATCATCTTGCATATATATATATATATATATATACACACACACATATATATATATATCCTATCTAATAAAAGAGAAACATGGTAATTGGCGTACGACCGATACCCTTTTCATTGGCTAATCAGCGAGATATGCAAATTAACTGTCAGCCAAGATGGCAGCCGGCAGCCAGGCAGCTTGAAACTAACATGAGGCTTGGTTGCCTCAGTGACGGAGGAAACCAATGTTCCCCGCCTGCCGCTGCCTCTGAGCTGGCAGTTTAAGAAACTCTGTAACAAATACGCCCAACTTCAGCCAGCAGATTCGCAACATTGTAAGCAAAGGCCAGAAACCTACTTTCAGCCAGAGGCCTAAGAGCTGGAGCCAAGCCTCAAGCTAAAGCTGGCCCAGAATTAAAAAAAAAAAAAAAAAAGGAAAAAAGGAGCGTTTGGGAGTTCAGTCACCCCCAGCCTGAAAACAGCCCTCAGCCCCTCACCCAGGCTGGCCAGGCACCCCAGTGGGGACCCCCACCCTGATCCAGGACACCCTTCAGGGCAAACCAGCCAGCCCCACCCGTGCACCAGGCCTCTACCCTATATAGTAAAAGGGTAATATGCCTCCCAGCACCGGGATCAGCGGAGCCGTGAGGCCTCCCGGCACTGGAATCAGCATGACAGGGGGCAGCACCCAAACCCCCTGATCGCCCTGCGGCTCTGTGTGTGACAGGGGGTGGGGCCCCAACCTCCCTATCCACCCTGCTCTGTGCCTGATAGGGGGGAGCTCCCCCCCCCCAAGGGCCCTGCTCTGTGTGTGACGGGGTAGAGCCATAACCTCCCCCTCGGCCCTGCCCTGAGTGTGAGAGTGGCAGCGCCCCAACCCCCTGATCCGCCCTGCTCTGTGGGTGATAGAGGGCAGCACCCCAACCCCCTGATGGGCCCTGCTCTGTGTGTGACAGGGGGTTGCTCCACAACCTCCCCATCGACCCTGCCTTGAGTGTGACAGGGGGCGGCGCCCCAACTCCCCAATCAGCCCTGCTCTGAGCCCGACCAGGGGCTGCACCTAGGGATTGGGCCTGCCCTCTGCCACCCGGGAGCAGGCCTAAGCCAGCAGGTCGTTATCTCCCGAAGGGTCCCAGACTGTGAGAGGGCACAGGCCGGGCTGAGGGACCCCACTCCCCCCCGAGTGCACAAATTTTTGTGCACCGGGCCTCTAGTATATATATATATATATATATATATTTAATCATTATGTTGTACACATGAAACTACTAAACTGTTATATGCCAATTTAAAATTTTTTAAAAAAGAATGGGTTCATCAATTAACTTGACTGGTATATTTTTATATATCTCTTAAAGATATCCAGATCTATTACACAGTTGATTATACTTATCAATAATGATAGGACCAGCATTTTTAGCTGAGTACATTTTACATGAACATTTTGCTTCATTTGTTTCGGAATATCAGAGATGATGTTGAACCACAATGATTGCATGTACAAAAGTTTTTACATTGGAATGCTAATCAGTACCCCAAACCAGTATTTTAGTTTGCTAAAATAATCTCTAATTAGGTAGAAAATATTATTAGAAATTCTCTTTATACATAAGAGTAGTGCTTTAACTATGGAAGCAAAGGAAGAAAAATAGTTAAATTTGCTTTATCCTGTTCATAACGGAGGCAGGAATATATCAGATATTTTTCTGGAAAGAATGTTTTAAAAATACAAATGTCCTAAATTATAGTCAATGAAAAGTAACTTATTCCATAAGAGTACCTCAGCTAACACTGTGAACTTTAGAAGGAAAGCACAAGGCTATAAGGCTATCCTTGGCCTTCATTTTTATTAAGAAAAAAATAATTCTCATAGGAGTCATCCAACCATGACTCATTTACAGTTTTGCATCCGTGAGAAAGGAGGAAGAGGCTGATGCTGAAATCAGGACCAAATGGGTAAAATAAATTTATATTACAGACTTGTGGGAGAGTTACTTCAGCATGATGAATAGTTAGTCATTTCTAGATTCAGTGAGTAGCAAGTTCACCCTTGACCCCTCTCTCAGTGCTGTTTTTTAATAAGGGCGTTTGGCCAAATAAGATCATGCTGCTGTGTTAAAATCATGAAATATAAAGTACTACTTTTAGACTTTACAAGTAGAATACTTCTATTTAAGTAAATTGTGTAAGTTGTGTTTGTTTTATTTGTACTACTATAAAACAAACCCTTGAGATAGTCTCACTTTTAAAAGTGACCTAGTATGATACAAAAAAATATTTATAAATAAGTCCAAAGAACAAATAAAGTAAATGAACACATTTCAAAAAAATCAGTGGCAACTGGCTATAGTTTGTGTTGGTTTTTTTTTTTCAAATACTATCTAAAGCTGCGGTCACATAGACTTGACATATAAATATTACACCTTCCCAGGGTCATTTTCCAATGCCTGTGAACAGTGGAGCTCTCGCACGGTCACATTGAGCTGTACTTTGAATTTCTTGCTTTGATGTGTTCCTGATTTTATTGATGCCTATAGGCAATGTTTGGATTTTATTTGTTTTAAAATCATTAGAGAAATATTTACAGAATGATTGGGTTTATAATAAAGGCTTCTAACAACAGATCAGTTAATAAACCAAGAAAACTACACACTTATGGATTCACTTTGAAAACTGATAGGCTTGCTTAGCTGATTACTCATATATATACATATACATATATATATATATATATATATATATATATATATATATATATATATATATATAGAGAGAGAGAGAGAGAGAGAGAGAGAGAGAGAGAGAGAGATATTACATATGTGTCCTTATCCCCACGTTACCCCCTACCGCCCCCCCCCCCCACTCATGCCCTCACCCCCCCCCCCCCCCCCGTTGTCCGTGTCCATTGGTTAGGCCTATATGCTTGCATAGAAGTCCTTTGGTTGATCTTTCCCTCTTACCCCCACCCTCCCCTACCTTCCCTCCAAAGCCCAACAGTCCAATCAATGCCTCTCCGTCTCTGGATCAGTCCTTGTTCATCAGTTTATGTTGTTCATTATATTCCACCAATGAATGAGATCATGTGGTATTTATCTGCTCTCCAGTTCCATCCATGCTGTGGCAAATGGTAAGAGTTCCTTTTTCTTCTTCCTCTTCTTAAAGAATCCCTTTCAGCATTTCATATAATGCTGGGTTTGGTGGTGATGAACTCCTTTAGCTTTTTCTTATCTGTGAAGCTCTTTACCTGACCTTCTATTCTGAATGATAGCTTTGCTGGATAAAGTAATCTTGGTTGTAGGTTCTTGCTATTCATCACTTTGAATATTTCTTGCCACTCTCTTCTGGCTTGCATGGTTTCTGTTGACAAATCAGCTGACAGTCATATGGGTATTCCCTTGTAGGTAACTGACTGTCTTTCTCTTGCTGCTTTTAAGATTCTCTCTTTGTCTTTTGCTCTTGGCATTTTAATTATGCTGTGTCTTGGTGTAGTCCCCTTTGGGTTCCTTTTGTTTGGGGTTCTCTGCGCTTCCTGGGCTTGTAAGTCTATTTCTTTCACCAGGTAGGAGAAGTTTACTGTCATTATTTCTTCAAATAGGTTTTCAATATCTTGCCCTCTCTCTTCTTCTGGTACCCCTATAATTCTGATGTTGGTACGCTTGAAGTTGTCCCAGAGGCTCCTTACACTATCTTCATATTTTTGGATTCTTTTTTCTTTTTGCTTCTTCGGTTGGGTATTTTTTGTTTCTTCGTATTTCAAATCTTTGACTTGATTCTTGGGATCCTCTTGTCTGCTGTTGGATCTCTGTAAATTATTCTTTATTTCAGTCAGTGTATGCTTAATTTCTAGTTGGTCGTTTTTCATATCCTCCAGGGTCTCACTAAATTTATCAGCGGTTTCCATAAAATTCTTGAAAAACCTTATAAACGTGGTTTTGAACTCTATATCCAGTCATTTGCTTTCCTCCATTTCTGTCATTTGTGACCTGTTTCTTTGTCTCCGCATTTTTTATGCTTCCGTATTGGTAGAGTGGTTTTGTGAGCTAGGTGTCCTGTAGGGCCCAGTGGCTCAGCCTCCCCAGTTACCTGAGGTGGACACTCTTGGTGCACCCCCTTGTGGGCTTTGTGAACTGTCTTGTTGTAGTTATGCCTTGATTGTTGTAGGATCACTGGGAGGAATTGACCTCCAGGCCAATTGGCAGTGAGAATCAGCTGTGTCTGCAGTTGGGAGAACTTCTGTGCTGAAGACACCCTTCTGGGGCAAGACTTGCTTCAGTGGGGCTTTGGTGCTCACTGAGTCTGCCCCCTGAGTGTGTCCCTTATGGATCTGAGGAGTTGTAATCCAGATGGTCCCCCTCTGACAACTGGGTACACTGGCTCTTGGATCTAAGGAGGTGCTAATTTAGCCTCTGCCTGAGGCTACCCGGCAGGAGCTACGAAGAGATCTGCAGATTCCCCTTCCTTTTTGGGGGGTTTGGAGGTGCCCAGATGAGGCCCAGCTGTGAAGCAATGCAAGCTGCTATGGGGCCTTGGGCCTTCTCTTGGAAGTTTGGGTCTGTCTGGCCCAGCTGCAGTTTGTTAGGTAATTTTCAGGTTGCATAGGGCCGGGGCATTCATATGCAAAAGCCTCTGCTGCAGCCTCGGTGGGGCGGGGTCTCAGGGAATCAATGGGCAGAGCAAGCAGCTATGGTGGATCCTCAGCCCTGCCCTAAGGGACCGCGCATCTCAGTGTCCCGATAATTGCTGCAAGCACCTCTGAGGGAAAGCCGCCCTCAAGTTCAGAGTTCTGCCTGCTGTCAGACAGTCCAGTTTCTCCCCGTATGAGTCCTGGGTCCCCAGAGACTTCCCGGAATCGGAGTTCAGAGCAGTCGGGAGCTTGTGACTCCCTCCCTCCCGATTCAAAAAGGCAGCCAAGTCCTCAGGTGCCAGCCCCTTTCCGCGCTCGAGCCTCCATACTTCTGCACTTTACTTCCGCACCTCCTCTGAGTCTCAGTGTGCTTTTCTCTTTTCTTCTAGTTGTAGAATTTCCACTCAGCCAGCCTTCCTGTAGTTCTGGATGATGTCCATTTTGTCTTTTCGTTGTATTTTTGAAGTTGTTGTGGGAAGCAGCAATTTCCCGGTGTTTACCTATGCTGCCTTCTTAGTTTCTCCCAACTGATTATCTTAAACAAAACTTTTTTGAAACTTTTAGAAAGTTCTGTTGGTTTTTCATCCAAGGATAATCAGTTTTAAAATGCATGACACTGTTCTGTTAGTTTTCAACAGATACAATCTTAGAAACTTGTTTAAATACATGTCACCAAAAGGAAGTCAAAAAAGGCATATGGAGCTTTTCTAGGCCAAAATAAGCAGTTACAAGGGGAATAATTCAGTATATACATGTGTGGCCTGCATTATAAGAAGCAATTGTAGCACCAAGTTATTTTACTAAGTTGATATTAGTACTCAACTCAGAGATTCTTTCCTTTGATCAGCCCAGATTTTTTATCACAGAACTTTTCAGTCCCCTCTTGCCCCCAAAGCCCTGTTCAAGTTCAGCTTTGTCCAAAAGTCTTTCTGACTAATTAAAATGTCCCTGATTTCTTCTCATCCATAAACTATCAATGCCATAATTTTTTCACTTGTATATATATTGTGGTGTATTATTTTCAAGGTGTGGGCACGTGTGTGCATGCACACGCATTTGTGTTTGTGTGTACATACAAATGTTGTCTCCTGTGCAGGAGTCTGCCCTTCTCCATGTGGGGATCATGCCTCCTACCTTTGCATTTCCCACCGTGCCTAGAGTCGAATATGTTATTAAGCATGAAACAGTTCCACTGTAAAACTGCAGGCTGCTGCGGCCAAAGGGGTTTTGAATGGGGTACACAGGAAGTATACTGGAGTCCGTGTCTTTTGCCGAGTGGGGGATTCGTTTTCAACTTGCACTGAAGCTGGAATTTATTCTCCCGGCCAAAAGCCGTAGAATATACAGCTCGCCCTTGCAACTGTGACGGTGTTGGCAGAACACAGAGGCAGCAGACAAAGAGCACTCAGAGAAGACAGAAAGTTGTCGGGCGGTTCGACTAGAGACAGAAGCCAGTCCCAGTATCATAAATACTAACAGTAGCCAGTTAGCTGACAGCAAGGAGTGGAACAGCTTTCATACCAAACTACACACAGTTTATGAAGACTCGACATTAAAATCAGAAAACCAACCAAAGATAGAAACTGACTTTTCTGCTATTAGTAATGAGGGATTTGATACAAAGAAGTGATTATCCCAGGATAGAAGGGTGAGGGGTGTAAAAAAAGAGGTTTTGGATGACAAATTAACAGCAGATAAAAAGAGGCACTTCACTAGTCTCATGGAGCTAATAATACAAAATTGGAAAAGAATTCTCAAATTCTACTCAATATTATCTTTAGTTTGTTACATATACTTATTTGTACAGGTAAGTAAACTGTAATTCCATTCTTATTTAATACTTTTTTAAATAGCATCTTGAGATAAAACCCTCTAGGCATCGTTACTTATAGAAATCTGAACGTAGTAATTTGCAGGCATGATTCTGGCTCCTAGGTTGAACATAGCAGGGCAGCATTTTTAAAATAGAGGATGGTTATAAGAAAACTTCCTCTTACAGGATACAATGCACACTACCACCTGGCTGAGCAAACATGGCTCTTCACTAAGTACCTGCTGATTTAAACCCAGATATAATGAAATAAGAGACTTTTCTCTTTTAAGTTTATCTCTAAAATAAAACCGGATAAAGCTATTTAATAACCTGTATACATTGAAAGGATGAGGTTGGATGCTTGAAAGCTTTGGAATTAAAAGAGAAAAATAGCTTGCCCAGTGTGGCTCAGTGGTTGAGCATTGACCTATGGACCAGGAGGTCACTGGTTCAATTCCTGGTCAGGGCACATGCCCGAGTTGCCGGCTTGATCCCCAGTAGGGGGGCATGCAGAAGGCAGCTGATTAATTATTCTCTCTCATTGTTGATATTTTTGTCTCTCTCTCCCTCTCCCTTCCACTCTGAACTTAATAAAATATATATATTTAAAAAAAGAGAAAAACAACTGGCTGTTAATAAGCTTTAGAGGTGACATTTACCTTGGTCAGGTTACCTAAGCTCATAGGTTGACATCCTAGCCAAAATAATCATGTCAGTCACCCAGAGTTTGTGAATGTCAGGGAGGTTAACTTGCATTTTATGAACTCATAAGAGGCTGAAAAATGCCAGCTTTATTAGTTTACTGTGTTAAAACTTAGAACTTGGGTTCAAGTGACAAAAACTCCAATGTGAAGCTGGCTTAAGCACAAAGGATATTCATTGATTTAAATAACCAAAAAAGTTTGGAGGTTTGGTTGGCTTGATGTTGAGGCTTAAATAATACAAAATTACCTGGTTCTCCATCTTGAATTTATTTCCCTCCACATGTTGGATTCATTTGCAGACATGATCTCTTTTCTTGATTATACACTTATCACTGCAGCTCCAGACTTCCCAGCTAGTGAGAAGGGAGCTCCTCTCTCTCCCAACTATCCTGAATGTTGTTGTCATGGCCCCCACAGGGTCTCATACCAGAGAGAAGGGATGTGCTGATTCATGCTGGCCAGCCCTGAAGTTGAATGTGAGTCAACTCCACCTTGATTGTGTGGCTTGAAAGGAAGGATTATTGCTCAAAAGAAATGCTATGTATTATTATTAGAAAGTAAGAAAGATGCTGGGCAAAAAAGAAAGGCGATGATATTATACAAGAAAAATACAATAAAACTAGTTAGTCGCCACAGTTGACCAGCATATTTTTTTTCCCCAAGCAAGCTAAACATGGGGGTACAAATATCAGATTTTTATTTATTTATTTTTTTTTGGTGGACAAGGAATTATATTGCAGGAAGCTTATTACATAATTCAAATATTTTTTTGGCAGCAACCTGTTGTATTCATCTTCACATTGATTATGTGGGTATTAGTTCCTGGGACCTCACTGCAGGCCTATGTATCATCTCCCACACCTATTTATGATGAAGAGTCTAGCTGGTTAAGCAAACTCAGTTTTCAACTTGAGGCAACCAGTTTCTAACAGAGATTAATTTTAGAACTTCAATATAGAACTCTAATGTCTGCCTGTGAGGCTACAGTGAATTCTACAGACTGGCCCATTGCCTAGAACAATTATTATTAATTATCTAACTTTCTCTTGAAAATAATAGTAGTCCATTTACTAAATGTGTAACCTGAGGCAAATCATTTAACCTCTCTAGATCTCAGATTTATCAATTGCAAATGAAACTCTTTAAATTCCACCCATCCTTTCCATAGTCTTCATGACACTTTCTCAATATAGGGGGCATTAAAGGATCTCTCTTATTTTACATATTGTATATATTCATGTTGTACTTTTGCTAAGTTTCATGTTGTATCAAATAAACTTCAAATCTCAATGGAAAAATACCCCTCCTAAAAAATCCAATCCTCAGATGAAAACACAAAGGTTCGTTTCTCTTTTATGATGTTACAGGTCAGCTGGGTCTCTGGTCCATATCAACTTCATTCAAGAACAAGGCCTTTATTCAGGAAATGTCCATTTAATGGGAGCTAGAAGGATGCTGGTGGAAACCCTTCCCTGTATGGATTACTTCTGCTTGCATGTTATTGGTCAAAGCAAGTCACATGGCCAATGGAAGTATCAATCTGGTAGGAAGTGGTCTATTCTCAGCTGATAAAGGCAAGCACACAGCAAAGGTCTGGAATATTTAATTCTCTTATAGAAAGGGTAGGGAAACATTATAAGCTACCCCAGTACTTACTGCCCAAGTACATTAAAAATTATATTATGTTGGCATATATTACCTTATCTTGTCTCTTATGTAAAGTAATATGACATTCAAAAAATATATTATAGTGTATCATAGTGCTCCATTTATAGTTAACCCAATGGAGTAGCTAAGAATATGGGACCACTCTGAGAAAAAAAGAATGTGAATAAGAACCAACTCTTTTCATTGCAAACTAATTATCAATTATGGTTCTTTGCAATTCGGTAGATATGGGGTTGGTAATGAAACCTTTGGAGAATATATATGAGTCCTGGGTTTGTGATTGGCTTTTTACTCTGACTTCTCCCAATTACCTTTCAAATTCTGAGCTTAATGATTATCACTCAACAAATTGAGTATCAACATTATGTGACTGCTGCAAGATTTTAGTGAATTTAGCACAAGTAAACAATATATAAAACTGGGGGCCCTGTGCATGAAGAATCGTGCACTGGGGGTGTGTCCCTCAGCCCAACCTGCACCCTCTCCAATCTGGGAGCCCTCAGGGGAGCCCTCTCCAATCCGGGAGTTTCTGTCTGTCTTTGCAATCATGTGAGCGAATTGTCTGAGACCCTCAACCCAGTTTGGTTTGTTGCTCACAGAATAATAGAGGCATTTTTTTTTTCTTTGTTTCATTGGTGGAGATTTTTGGAAGTTTTAGGATATCGTCCCTTTAATTTTTCCTAGACACTCTGATTTTACTTATGTCTCTCACCTTTGCTTTCCCTCCATCTCCCACCGTAACACTAACTTGCTCCAGGCTCACTTTGCTCCAGTGTCTAGGAGATCCACCTGCCACCAGAACTACGATTCTCAGCATTCCTGGTGCTCCCTGATCTCTGGGCTTCCGCTTCCGGTCCTGGGGCTGCCATCAGAACTACTATTCCTTGAATTCCTGGTGCTCTCTGTGATCTTGGTTTTCCCTTCCTGCTGTCTCAATCCCACGGCCTCCCACTCTGCCAAGTCCTCCAAGTCTCCAGCTCTCCCTCTCTGCTCTCTGTCTGGTGGCTTGGGGAACCAAGTTCCCCAAGCCGTTCCACTCTCTGCCAGCTCTCCCGCTCTGTTTTCTGCCCAGAGGCTTGGGGAGTGACCGAGGGAGCCACATACCCCAAGCTGCCAGCTCTCCTGCTCTGCTCTCCACCTGGTGCCTGTGTATGCAAATTAACCTGCCATCTTTGTCAGGTTAATTTGCATACTCACTCCTGACTGGCTGGTGAGCGTAGCCGAATGACGGTCAATTTACATGTTTCTCTTTTATTATATAGGCTTAGAGGCCTGGTGCACAAAAATTTGTGCACTCGGGGGGTCCCTCAGCCCAGCTTGTGCCCTCTCAGTGTCTGGGACCCCTCAGGGGATGACTACCTGCTGGCTTAGGACCACTCCCTGGGGGATTGGGCCTAAGCTGGCAGTCAGACATCCCTTTGGCAGCCCAGGAGCCCTCGGGGAATGTCCACTTGCCAGTGAGGAGCAGGCCTAAGCTGCAGTTGGACATCCTTAGTGCTGCTGAGGAGGCGGGAGAGGCTCCCACCACCACCGCTGTACTGGCAGCCATCAGCCTGGCTTGTGGCTGAGCAGAGTTCCCCCTGTGGGAGTGCACTGACCACCAGGGGGCAGCTCCTGCATTGAGCATCAACCCCCTGGTGGTCAGTGTGTGTCATAGTGACCAGTCACTCCCAGTCGTTCTGCTGTTATGGTCAATTTGCATATTACCCTTTTATTATTTAGGAGTGCCTGGCCAGCCTGGGTGAGGGGCTGATGGCTGTTTTCAGGCTGGCCACAGCCCCTTCAGGTTGGGGGGTCCTACTGGGGTGCCTGGCCATTCTGGGTGAGTGGCTGATGGAAGTTTGCAGGCTGGCCACAGCACCTTCAGTGTGGGGGTCCCCACTGGGATGCCTGGCCAGCCTGGGTGAGGGGCTGAGGGCTGTTTGCAGGCTGGCCACAGCCCCTTCAGGTTGGGGGGTCCTACTGGGGTGCCTGGCCAGTCTGGGTGAGTGGCTGATGGAAGTTTGCTGGCTGGCCACAGCACCTTCAGTGTGGGGGGTCCCCACTGGGATGCCTGGCCAGCCTGGGTGAGGGGCTGAGGGCCATTTTCAGGCTGGCTACACCCCCTTTGGGGTGGGGGGTCTTGCTAGGGTGCATGGCCAGTCTGGATGAGTGGCTGATGGCAGTTTGCAGGCTGGCCAAGCCCCCCAGTGGGGACCCTCATCCCTTGAGGATGTGGCCAGCCTGGGTGAGTGGCTGATGGCTGTTTTTAGGCTGGCCACAGCCCCTTCAGGGTGGGGGCCCCCAATGGGGTGCCTGGCCAGTCTGGCTGAGGGGCTGATGGCTGTTTGCAAGCTGGCTAAGCCCCCCAGTGGGAACCTTCACCTCATGAGGGTTTGGCCATCCTGGGTGAGGGGCTGATGGCTGTTTGCAGGCTGGCTACGGCCCCCAGCCACCCCAGCTCCCAGTGGGGGCTGGCTGGAAGCAGGTATCTGGGATTTATTTGTCTTCTATAATTGAAACTTTGTTGCCATGAGCGGAGGCTGCAGCTGGCTCAGGGAAGGTGGGAAGCTGGCTTCCTCCATTGCCCAGGCAACCAAGCCTCCTGCTTGCTCCAGCTCCTGGCTGCCTGCCGCCATCTTGGTTTGCTTAATTTGCATATAGTTGCTCTGATTGGCTGGTAGGTGTGGCTTGGGGCATAGTGAAGGTACAGTCAATTAGCATCTTTTATTAGTGTAGATTGCAGTATGGATGTGGCCCTGAGGTTGTCTTCCCTCTGAAGTGTTGCTGTGATATACAAGTCAGTCTAATGCAATAGTTCTCAAAGTGTGTCCAGGAGCTGGCAGAATCAGCAATAGCAGGCAATTTGTTAGAAAGAAAAAATTTCAGTCCACCTTTTGACTCACTGAATAAGAAACTCTGCGGCTGTGACCCAGCCAAGTCCCTCAATTTATTCTGAAATACACTGAAGTTTGGAAACCATTGGTCAGGGGGCATTCTTAAGCCTCTGAGACTTCAAGCCTGAATAGGTGTCAGCTCCGTTTCTGAGTGACAAATGGCACATCGACCCCTTTCCCTTTCATCTCATAATCGAGTGATGTTTATAATCTCCACCTGAAACAGCGCATTCTATATAACACAGGGCCCTAAAACTTCAAGTAGCTCCTTGACATGGATTAGTTTGAGAAATATTTCTATATTGCTGCATATTTGCTTTAAAAATATGTTTCAGCTAGTTGCCTCAGTATGCCACTTTGACCAATGTTATGTGATCTTGAAATAAAAACCCTTGTCTTATTTTAGGATCTGCTTTGCCAAAAATATTTATGGCTTTCCCAGCTTTGCCAGGATAGGAAAGCTGCAGGGGTTTGGTTTATAGCAAGCCGACTTGTGTAGGTCAAGGAGGCCTGTGGAAAAATCTGAACTGTGCCTCTTTCCCAAACCAAATTCAGGCCACGATCCAAGAAGAAAGAAATAAACACTCAGGTGAAGAATTGTTCATTTCTTCTGGAATATTTAAAAGATCTTTTCTAAGAAGGCTTGATTTGGGATCAGAGAAATATGATTAAAAATAAAGTTTCAGTGAGAATTCTTGAGTTCAAAATTTGAGACTGGAAAAGTAGATAATGCTTTATTTCCAGCCTATTTGAAATTGTCAGATCATTTGGGGCAGGGGATGTAATTTCTCTTTAGTAATCTCTAGTTCTTTACTTACTTTAGCACAGACGTATACTCCTTGAACCTACCATTATTGTTATTTTGATGAATGTGTCTTAATATAATTTGAGTATTTTGGTAGATTTCATAAGAAAAACATTTGTCTATTTTAAACCATGTTATTTTTCAAGTAAAAAGATAACTTCTATAACTGAATATTTTATGCTGTTTTCTTCTTTGAAATGTTTATAATTTATGCACTTAGGAAGTCTCCCTGTTGTCCTAATCATGTGGTCCTTCATGATTAGGACCACAGGGAGACCCACTCCTCATCTTTTCCATGCTTCATGGCTGATGCCTGGTAAATCTTCTTAAAAAATTGTCTATCCTCACTTAAAATACCCCTGGTGAAGGAACATCGCTCATTCGCAAAGCTGATCTTTTCCTTTTCAAGTACCTTTAATTGTTGGCAAGTTCTTCCTTCTGTAATCAAGTCACAAAAGCATTTGCTCTACAATATGGTTGTGCAAGCCAAATGTAGCTTCTTTATTGTATCAAAGACTGCATTGTTCCTGGTCATACCTGTTTGCATGAGTTTGTGCCTAGTCACAATAATATTTTACATAATTTCTTCCTTTAGAAAAAGGTACTAACTGGAGGCAGGACATAAAAATATATTTCCCCTAAATCATATGTTGAACTCAATTCCCACTGTGATAGTATTAGGTGGTGAGGCCTTTGAGAGTTAATTGGGTTATGAGGGTAGAACCATCATGATTAGGATCACAGGGAGACTTCTCTCCACCCCTTTGCCATGTGAGGACCCAGAGAAAGTCAGCCATCTGCAGCCAAGGAGGTGGCTCTCACCACGTCCTACACCAGCTATGCCTTGATCTTGGACTTCCAGTCACCAGGACAGTGAGAAACAAATGTTTGTTGTTTAAACCACCCAGTCTATGGTACTTTTGTTACAGCAGCCTGAGCTGAGATCATCCCCCAAAATGTGGTGGCCAGGGAGGAGCAAAGGGACCAAAGTGCAGAAACTTAAAAAGGAGGTCAAGATCCAAGGTAGTAGGTGAAGTATTTTATTGACTAGAGCACTGTAGTGGGGGAGGGACAAGGACATGATGGTTGGGGAATGACATCAGTAGACATTAAAGAGATTAATGGGTCAAAGTTTCAGAAACACACTGAGGTCCACAACCCATAGCCTTTGTAACAGCTATTCCAGACCTACATAAGTAATATTTCACCTTCTTTTCCATTATTAGGAATTTTGGAGTTTCCTTAGACTTTACTTTGGGTATTAGAGTGCTTTGTCTATTGAATTCAACTTTGATAAACCCTGAATCAACCGTTCATTCCTTTATTTTAACTTTCTTCCTTTTATCTACTAAATGCTTCTCTCTGTGTTGCATTTGAGTGTCACCTTCACCCCCACTCCTCAAGCCAAATGTAGCTTCTTTATTGTATCAAAGACTGCATTGTTCCTGGTCATACCTGTCCACGCCACGCACAGACATACCAGATAGTGTGAACATTGTAGACTTACCAATGGACATTATTTGTGTCTCCTACCATTCAAAGCAGAAGATTAATTTTTTTCTAAATTTTAACTCCCTTTGATAGCTGATTTCAATAATAAATTTTGATGACTGCATTTCCTTAGGTAACTGCTTAGCCTTTCAGATTTTACTCTTGTCTGTTTGTTCCCATCAAATGTATATGAGACCAGCTTACTATATTTTCTTGTCATTAGGGAGGAAGATTTCTCAGATCCACGATATCTTCCAGACATCTGGTCTCTGAAACCATTGGGAAGTACCATCCAATCTGCCTTTTAGACTTGAGAAATCTGAGGGGCAAGTAATCCCATATAGTATTTTAGGCATATATTAAAGCATGTTGGAACCACAGGACCCCCTAAACACCAGACACAAGCCAAGGGACATGGCCTCATCTTGATAGATACATCCAATATACACAAATGCCTCTGAGATATCTCTCCTTAGCAATGTTGGACCTAGCTCTCAGCTGAAGCCTGTCACTCTTCTTGGGCCTAAAACTTCTCATTGCTACATGGGGAGAAAGCTATCCCTATTGTTAACATTTATAGCCATTCTCAGTCACTGCACTTAAAGCTCAACAACAGATTAAGAGAAACAGAGGCCAGTATCTGGCACTTGATCTACTTTGTCATCTTTCTTCCCAAAGTTCCCCCTGCCCCCCATTTAATATCTGTCCCCTACACCAGGTTAGCAAGCATAATGGCCAGTGGTGTGCTAATAAATGTTTAACAACTGGTACTTGTGTGGGGGATGGGGGTTGGGGGGATGGGGGGCAAGGGGAGGCAGAAAACTGATTTGTTATGGTTTGCAGATTTCCATGCTACCAACATGATCTCTATAGAGTTGAGGAGAGATGCATATAATCAGCTCTTGGAGGCCAGCACCAGCTGATTCCAGCACACAGCTAGTCCAGCTTGTGAACTAGGGATCATACATAAAGCAGTAGATTTGTTGTAGTATTGTTTGTGGTATGAACCCTTTAGGTCTCCTTAACTGATACAGTAAGAAGATATTAAAAATTCATTTTTCCCTTTTTATTCCAGTTTAACACAACTACTCTGCTCAAACAGGGAGGACTATGTTTTATGCAACTTGTCTACCATTTCAAGAACCATTTTCATGGTATTTGACCATCCAATAAATTACATCTTTGTCAGTCTGCATTTATCTTTCTTGAGATTCATGTCAATTGACATTATAGGTAAAATTTTATTATCTTTTTTTAATATATTTTTTTAATTGATTTCAGAGAGGAAGGGAGAGGGAGAGAGAGATAGAACATCAATGATGAGAGAGAATCATTGATCAGCTGCCTCCTACATGCCCCACACTGGGGATCCAGCCTGCAACCTGGGTATGTGCCCTGATTGGGAATTGAACCGTGACTTCCTGGTTTATAGGTCGATGCTCAACCACTAAGCCATGCAGGCCAGGCTCATTATCTTCTAAGTGCAAATACCTGATAATTTACATATTGAAATACATATTAAGTTATCATATAAAATTTTTTCTTTATGTTTTTCACTTTATTGAAGTATAACTGACAAATAAAAGTATATTTAAAGTGTACAACTTGATGATTAGATATATGTATACCTTGTGAAAGGATTCTCCCATTGAGTTAATTAACATTTCCATCATTTTATATATTTGACACGCCCCCCCCTTATTTGATGAGAACATTTAAGTTCCCTTCTCTTAGAAAATTTCAATTGTATTACACAGTGTTATCAAGTATAGTCATCGTGTTATACATTAGATCCTCAGACCTTATTCATATTGTAACTGAAAGTTTGTACCCTTTGGCCAAACTTTTCTGTTTCTGAGTTCCACTCTTTTTTTTTTTTAGATTTCACATATACTGGTACTACACAGTATTGATCTTTCTCTGTCTGGCTTATTGCACTTAACATAATGCTCTTCAGGTTCATCCATGTTGTCACTATGACAGTAATAACTTCTTTTAAAGGTGGAATAATATTCTATTGTATATATTACCCTATTTTCTTTATCCATTCCTCCATCTATAGACATTTAAGTTGTTTCTGACCTTGATTATTGTGAATAATGCTTGTCTTTTTTTTTTATTTTTATAATAGCCATCATAACAGGTGTGAGCTGGAATCTCCATATTAAAACTGGGAAATTATATAGATTTTCTAGGTGGGTAGGTTACCTAATCTATGAACTTTATTTTAGTAAAGTAAAGGTGACTGCCTCAGGTTAGGAACCCCAAGAAGTGAACCAAGAGACAAGGATTTGAATGTAAGATGTTTATTTGGGAAATGATCCTCAGGATGCACTAGTGAGGGAGTGGGGAAGTGAGACAAGAAAAGAAAGGAGCCGAAACCGGTTTGGCTCAGTGGATAGAGCGTCGGCTTGCGGACTGAAGGGTCCCGGGTTCGATTCCGGTCAAGGGCATGTACCTGGGTTGCGGGCACATCCCCAGTGGGGAGTGTGCAGGAGGCAGCTGATCGATGTTTCTCTCTCATCGATGTTTCTAACTCTCTATCCCTCTCCCTTCCTCTCTGTAAAAAATCAATAAAATATATTTAAAAAAGAAAAGAAAGGAAAGAACGCAGGTGCATTAAATAGCAGGTTCCCATCAATGGGCAGCTGACGCACAGTCGAATTGGGAGCTTCAGAGACTCTCTATCAACTAGCTCACCTGAGGTGTCAGGAAGACAGTTTTAATTTATTGTTAATTTATTGTTCCCATTTGTTATTGATGGAGGGCTACTCCCAGAAACATTAGTTTTCCAGTACCTCTGGCTTGTCTCAAGTGTTGGTCAAGCATGGACTTGTGGCTGAAGAAACAACCCATGCAGGTAGGCACATGTGTTTATAAAAAGAGGCTGTAGGCATTTTCAGGGAGTGTGAGTGCTGATAGGTGGGATACTAACATCTGCTATAGTTCACCTCTTGCACCACCCAGATCCACTCCCACCCTGCTTGAAAGCTTGAAGTTAATCTGTTATCTGTTACTGATTCAACATTTCTCTCTCTCTCTCTCTCTCTCTCTCTCTCTCTCTCTCTCTCTCTCTCTCTCTCTCTCTCTCTCTCTCTCTCTCTCTCTCTCTCTCTCTCTCTCTCTCTCTCTCTCCCTCCTTCCCTCTCCCCTCCCTCCCTCTCTCCATACACATTCACACTTTCTAAAACAAAGCTAATTCTTCTACCACCCATTCTAGAGTCTCCTCCCCCTCAGCTAGCACTTCTGCTGGCCTATTTCTTTTTTGTATTTAATAGAGGTGTATGCTTTTTATTTTTTTAAAACTGATTTTAGAGAGAGAGGAAGGGAGAGGGGGAGAGAGAACATAGATCAACTGCCTCCTGCATGCCCCCTACTGGTGATCAAGCCCAAAACCTGAGCATGTGCTCTGACAAGAAATAGAAGCAGCAACTTTTTGAGTCACACAGGCCAAGACTGGCCTAAGTTTCTTGCCTGGTGGATCACAGACCTAGATCAATGAGGGCTCTGAGACCTAAACTGCCTTGATTTTGTCAGATTAACCCATGGGTTGGAAAGCACCAAGAGGCTCCTCAGTGAATTCCTTGAGTTCCAGTCATATTCCTTCCTGCTATTATGCAGTAGCAACGCTATATCAACACTAATCAATGTTGCAACTCCTTTCTTTCTTTACTGATCTACTGGCATGAGATGCCCAATGTCTAGGCAGCAGCAAAGTTTTAGGTGTAGTGAAATCCTGACTGTGCCCAAGTGGAGGCTCAGCCCTTTCCCAATCTGTCTGCACCCTTCCTCATGAGCTCACTCTAGCATTCTAACAGGCTAGCTAGCATCTTCTGGTTTGCCACAGTGTATATGGAAAAGTCCCCAGGCATATATTGGGAATAAGAAGTTAGTGGTGTGTACAATGGAGGGGTAGAGGAATGAATCAACGTCTGTTATATTGATATCACAAAGTATTTGTTATAAGTGAGGGCTGTTGTGATTTATAATATGAAAGATATAATTAGTGTTCATCCTATTTCTGGTACAGAGTTCCTAATACTCTTGGATTTCCTAAGTGTTGAGAGCAATAAAGGAGTTTTTTGTTATGTTAATAAGGTGACTTTTGGAAAGCACCTTGGAGGGGGCTGGTTGTCAGAAGAACCAACCATGTGATTACAGGATTGGAACTTTCAGTCTCACCTCCTTGACCTCCAGGGAGCAAAGAGGGCCTGGAGGTTGAATCAGTAACTGGTGGCCAAGGATTTAATCAATCATGCCTACTTAAGGAAGCCTCCATAAAAACCCTAAGGAGGGGGTTTGGAGAGTTTCCAGGTTGGGGAGCACATGGAGAGTCCGGCACAGTAGTGCACTCCTAGAGAGTATGGAAGCTCTGGCTCTTCCCACATACCTCACCTTGCGTGCTTCTTCCATTTGACTATTCTTGAGTTATGTCCTTTTATAATAAATTGGTTAACTATTAAGTAAAATGTTTCTTTGAGTTCTGTGAGCCTCTCTCACAAATAAATTGATTCTGAGAAGGAAGTTGTTTGAAACCTTTTATCTACTAGTATAGCTGGTTGGTCAGAAGCACAGATGAGAAACTGGGCTTTCACCTGGTATCTATAGTGGGGGTTGGGGGGAGGATGCTTTGTAGGACTGAACCCTTAACCTGTGGGATCTAAGACTATCTCTAAGTAGACATGTCAGAATTGAATTGAATTGTAGGATACCCAGCTGGTGTTTGAGGACTCTTTGCTTGATAGTGTGGGCACACTGGAGGGGCATTAGATATGAGGCAGAGAACTGCTGTGCTATACTATGAACTATACATTAATGACACATATCTTGTTTTGATATCTGGACTCTGCTTTCTACTGCTTTTATCACTCAAAGTACTCTTTATTTTATCTTTTATTTTATGTTATCATTTGGACACCAATTTTCTTTTTAATATAAGAAAGGTCAGAGGTCAGAGGAAAGGAAATAGAGCGAAACACATACAATCCATTCCCTTCCAGTTTTCAGGAGCTCTTCAGGGATAACAGAGAAAGGCAGTTATAAATGTGAGCAGGACTTGAAGTACTCAGTTACTGTGCACAACGTGTGAGTTTTCTGCAATCAACTGGTAACAGAGAGTAGTCTGTTCAGATCCCACTTAGTTCGACTGCTTGGGTGCAAGAGGGAACTTATTTTAGCTGACAGCCCGAATATATTGGTTAAATTATTACCATTTTAATTTAGAGGCAGCTGAGAAAATATATGCCAATTACTCCCGGTGACCACTGGATTTAAGATGTCTTTTCATTCATTAATTATTAAGGATTGGGCTTTTGTAAGAGGAGGTGATGGTGACCTCTCTCTTCCTCTCTAACACCTTCTTCATAGAGGTGTTGTGAGGATTTGTGCCTGTGTGGTAATGAAGTTCAGTAACCTGCTTTGAATTTCTTAGTGGAGGAGGTGTTATATAAAATTTTAAAGTAAAAAATATACTTCTGCTAATAAGGATGTTGATCTTGAAATGCAACATGAAAACCAGAGACTGGACCTTTAAAATCTGTAATGAAACGCTCTCAGGCTGTGATCTCCTCAGGCCTTGGGAGTTCCGCAGGGGTGGGCCCAGGGAAGACTTGGATGGGAGATGCTGCAGGATGTGGTGGCGGTGATTCAGTAGGTGGCCCTCTTCCATCCCAAGGTGGTCCGCAGCCAACTCCCAGCCCCGGGTTATGGCGCACTGTGGTGCAGGAGAACCACCTATTGAATGAGATGTGTGACTGAGGTTCTAACCACTTCTGCTCATTAAAAATTCCAGGGCATTTTTATAAGGTTAAGGATATATCCTGGTGTTCTACAGTCTGCTTCCAGTTGGGTAGCAGTATTGGCTTCTCAGTAATTTCTAGAAAAAGAATACACATGAAAATTTCAGGAACATGATTTAACATTTCTATGGGAGAGAATTCTCATAGATTGCTTTAAGATTTTATCCTAAACTCTTCTTTTATGAGGCAGCAAAACAGAACACCTGTTTGAGTAAATTTCTTATTGGGGTATACATGTACTTATGGATGAGAAATAAATCCCCTTTCTTAATAAGCTTATATAATTAGGATTAATTTAAGGAACTGCTCCGGTATTTGTATATGGTGATGGAATTACTTATATTTTAAGGATTTTATCTGGGCTTTTAAAGTAAAAAATATATTTCTGCTAATATTTTTCAGTCCCTTGAATAATTGATATTGGGGATAGGAAATGGAATAAGATACACAGTTAATGATAACTATCTTAATTTCAAATAATCTGAAAGCTTTTCCTGACTCTGTTCAGCTATATGTCACCTGTACCTTCCTGACCACTTTCAGTTATGTGTCACCCATAATTTTACATGTAATGCATTAGTTATAATTTAAAAATTAGAACAAGAGTTCCAAATGTATTCTTAGTTGTAAGTGAACATAAACAAAAGACAAAAAATAAAATCAATATAGAGATTAGGTCAGAGAGAGGAGAGTGATTATCAGAGGAAACTTACACATTCTTTTGAGAACTTACTCGTCTTTTGAAACTTACACATCTATTTAGAGTCACTTCTTTTCTGGGGTGAAAGGAGAACCACACTGCTTTCTTCCATGCATCACTTACTATTCTTACTGAGCTCAAAACGCCCCATTTCTAGATTTTGGTTAAAGGAAATCATTGAGCCTAAGCTCTGTATGTAATTTGCCATTTCTGTGGAAAGTTACCATAGCTCTGTGGTTCCAGTAGGACGAAAAAAATGCCGCACAGTTTCAGGCAGAGAACAACTCAGATTGACTAACATGGCACTTCTTTCTCGGTACCTGAATACAAGATATTGATTATATTAAGGAGCTCAGACAATGCCTGTTTTTTTGAACTCCATACTAGCTTTTTGTATTTGAGTTTGTCTTTAAGAATAAATAGGAGTTATCTGTAGAAACGGATTACTTCTTTTCTACAGTTTCTAGAGTTAGGTAATTATTTTTTAATGCTGTATTTAAAAACTTTTGCTATACTCTTACAACATAGTTATTGTGTTCAAGCCAACCAGATATGCCATAGTCATAAATAAGATTGCCCTTTGGGGGCTAATGCTTTGGGGGAGGCAAGAATTTAAGAGACAAATAGTCCTAGATTCTGTAAGATTCAATGTAACTGCAAATAAAAAGAACATTGTAAGTGGACGAAGTGTAGGATAACTAGTCAAATGCCAACATTCTTTAGCTACATTTACTTAAAGATGAAAACTTCAAAATTGCTGGATTATGGCATCAACAGACCTGGAATCCAGACTAAACTATAGAGTATTTTAAGTGAGGCATCTGAAATATCTGTGCCTCTGTTTTTATATTTATCCAATCAGGATGCTATCATCTGCTTCACCCATTTCATATAGTTCATAGTGAGCAATGTTAAGAAATCATCTTTGAAAGCAAACCATAAAACTATACTTAAATACTTATAAGTGATTTTTAGGACATCAACACTAATAAAAGAGAAAAATGGTAATTGGCGTACGAGCTACCCTTTTCATTGGCTAATCAGGGCTATATGCAAATTAACTGCCAACTAAGATTGGCAGTTAACTGCCAACTAAGATTGGCAGTTAACTGCCAACAAGATGGCGGTTAATTTGCATACGTAGGCACAATGCAGGGAGGCGAAAGGGAAAGCAGGAAGAAGCCCCCTGCCACTGACAGTGATCGGAAACCCAGGGGGGAGCTAAGAGCTGGGGGGCAGGGCAAAGGCGGCCCTGGGGCCGCCTTTGCCCTGCCCCCCAGCCATGATCGGAGAATCAGGTGCCTTTTCCACCCTGGCCAGTGATAGCAGGAAGTAGGGGTGGAGCCAGCAATGGGAGCTGGGCACAGTCGAAGCTGGCAGTCCCAGGAGCTAGGGGTCCCTTGCTTGGGCCTAAAGCGAAGCCCACGATCGCGGGGCCGCTGCAGCTGTGGGTCCCTGCTGCCCGGGGCCGGACGCCTAGGCCAGAGGCGTCAGGCCTGGGCAAGGGGCCGATGCTGCGATTGGAGGGTGATGGGGGTCAACGCCTGAGGGCTCCCAGTATGTGAGAGGGGGCAGGCTGGGCTGAGGGACACTCCCCCCACACACACACCCAGTGCACGAATTTTGTGCACAGAGCCCCTAGTAGTACTTTATAATAGCCAAAAAGATTTTATTTTATTTTCTATATATTTTTAGTTATACGTGTGTTTTATTTACATGATATATAGCAATTATTTCAAAACAAATCAACCAAACATCAAAAGAATTTCAATATGTAAACAGTACAGAGAAAACCACTAAGTTTTTTAAAGGGCATACCTAAGCACCAAAAGAGAAAATATTGATTGCCCCTTTACTATGGTCAGAAATCCTGTAATATACATATTTTTTCTTTTTATATTGGAGATCCGTATGCTGTTGTAAGAAATAATTCAGAGAGACTTATGTACCTAGTTCCCCCAAGGTAATATCTTGAAAAGCTATAGTACAATATCACATGCAGGATATTATCATTGATACACAGAGCAGATTCTGCACGGCAAGGAGCCCTCCAGCTATGCTTTTATAGACACGCACACTTCCTTCCCACATGACCCACGCCCTGACCTCTGCCAACCTTTTTTCACGCAGCATAATTCCCTGGAAATGTATCCAAGTCAATGTGTGTGTATCAGTCGTTTTCCCTTTTAATTGCTGATTAGTATTCTACCAAAATATACTTTATAAACTCCCAATACCTTACTGGGAATGCTGCTTTATCTATAAGACCCTTGTTTTTGACTAAAGTGTGCAATGAAAGAATCCTAATACATCATGAGAGGGCGATCTCTTGCTGCAATTTTTTAGAATTCTGGTAGTTTAAATGAATTACCAATGGAGGGAGTCATTGATAGGATGTTATTTCTGATTGAACCGGGAGCTAGACCCAGGCAATCAGAGACTCCTCACTCTTGTCCTTGGATATACCTTCTAGTTGCCTTCCTTCTCCCCTACACTAGCAATTGCTCCAAAGACACAGGCTTGGAGACAAAGTGTTGTTGAGGTCATCTGGATGGTATACATGACTGAATTCAGTCAAGTCCTCTGTAATAAATTTTACCATTCTGGCCGCTCAAGAGAAGCCGTGTATGTAAGTTTCCTCCCTTATTAAACCTGCCACATAGCAATCTGGAGTGGTCTGCCCTTTTCCTACAATTTTGAGCAACAGCAACATGGAAACACACAGTGAACAGAGTTTTAGGATTCCATTTATATAAATATGTATCCATGATCATAGGAAGTAATGCAATAGTTTTGCTCTCTTCTGCATCAGCAAAAGTCAGCATTCCAGAATGGTGCTGACAAGCAGGCATGAAAGCTACAAGGATATTGAAGGACCAAAATTCACGTTGGCAAATAAATTGTTCTACGAACTGGGAATTAATCTTAGAAACCTTCCCCATTATATAACAACTAAAAGCCTTGAAGTAAATAAGGCTTCATAAAGATTTCAAATATTTTAAGTGTCTCTATTTATAAAAAGTAGCAACATCATATTTTACATTTCTCCAAAAACAGAACTGGGAAATATATGTGAGAAGAGGAAGATTTTTTTTTCCAGTGCTCCGCCCCCCCCCCCCCCAGTTTTATTTCGATATAATCTATATATAGAAAAGCCTAAGCAACAAAACGACCAAATGACTGGTTGACTGGTTGCTATGACATGCACTGACCACCAGGGGGTAGACGCTCAAAGCAGGAACTGCCCCCTGCTAGTCAGTGCACTCCCCAGTGGGAGTGCCGCTCAGCTGACCAATAGGTGCCAGATGCTGGGCTCACAGCTGGCAAGTGCAGCTGCAGCAGCCCGAGCCTCTCCTACCTCCACAACAGCACTACTGAGCAAGCTCACGCTCCTCCCTGGCCACCTGCTGCTTCATGCACTACTACATCCCTGGGGGGGGGGGGGGATGTCGGACTGCTGGTTTTGGCCTGAGGGGTCCTGGATTGCAAGAGGGTGCAGGCCAGGTTGAGGGACCCCACTAGTGCATGAATTTGTGCACTGGGCCTCTAGTTGCTATATAATGGGGAAGGTTTCTAAGATTAAGTACTCTCTTATCTGTCTTTTGGTAAATTTGGCTTATTAAATTATTAAATTTATTAGGAAAAATAATCTTTCTTTTTGTTAATCCTCACCAGCCAGGGTGGAAAAAAATAATCTTGCAACAAATTGTGTTAGAATAGCTAGACATCCACATACAAAAGAAAAAAATTGGACCCCAACTTCACACCATATGCAAAAATTAATTCAAAATGCATCAATAACCAAAATGTAAGAACTAAAACTACAAAGTGCTTAGAAGAAAACAAGATGAAATCTTCAAGTCCTTGAATTTTTACAATGGTTTCTTAGATATAATACCAAAAGCACAAGAAACAAAAGAAAAGAAAAAATTCTTTTTTCTTTTAATATATACATATATATGTATGTGTGTACATATATATATATATATATACACACACACACACACACACATATGTACACACACACACTACGTTCAAAGGCTGTTAAATCGCGTTGTTTACCCATATCATCAGAAAAATATCACTTCTGTTGTGGTAAACAACCTGCTTCCCTATTTGGTCTTGTCCTCTAGCAACTTCAGAGCGAAATTATAGCTAATTTGCCTACAAACGTCAGGTGTTCATAATAATCTGGCCTCTCAGTGTGTGTGTATATATATATATATATATATATATAAAGATTTCATGAAAGTCAATTTATATATATATAAAAATTGACTTTCATGAAAACTTAAAATTTTATGCTTTAAACTATTTCATCAAGAAAGTGTCAAGACAACCCATAGAATGGGAGACAACATTTGCAAATCATCTTTGATAGGTAGTTGTTTCCAGAATATATAAAGAACTCATAATGCTATATCCATTCAATGGAGTATTATTAAACCATAGAAAGAAATGAGTATTGACACTTGCTTAAAAATGGATGAACACTGAAAACATGCGAAATGGAAGGAGTCAGACACAAAAGGCCATATATTATATGGTTTCATTTATATGGAATGTTCAGCACAAGTAAATCCATAGAGATGGAAAGTAGATTAGTAGTTGCCTAGGGCTGGAGGGACTGGGGAATGAGGAGTGACTACTAATGGGAATAGAGTTTCCATGAAAATGCTCTGGAATTCAATAGTAGTGATGGTTGCATAACTTGGTGAATACACTGAAAACCACTGAATTTTACACTTAATTTAAAGAGGTATATTTTTATGGTATGTGAATTATACTTCAGTTAAAATTTTTTACATGTAGTGGAATTTCCAAAATTTTTAAGCTGTAAGAATGTTGATCAGGTCAAAGACAGAAGGTGACTTCTAAATTCTTTTAGAGTCAAATTATATTGGGGAATGATATTTTGTATTAATTAATAACCAGTCCTGGAATCAGGAAACAGGAGAGTTGAATTCTGTTGTCTTTGCTGTTTTATGAGCAAATTCATCCCTCTGGGTCTTATATTTTTTTCCCTTTGTGTAAAATAGGGATGATAATATGTTCCATTGATATCACGTATATTATGAAGCTTAAATAAATATAAATTTATTTAAAAATGACAAAACTTGCTATAAATGTTTTATTAGAATATTTGCAAAATTATATATATTTTTATGAGTAAATTTTGAATCCACTTTATAATTTTATTCTATTTTTATTTATTTATTTATTTAATATATTTAATTTAATTAATTAATTAATTAATTTATTTATTTTTACAGAGAGGAAGGGAGAGGGGATAGAGAGTTAGAAACATCCATGAGAGAGAAACATCGATCAGCTGCCTCCTGCACACCCTTTGCTGGGGATGTGCCCACAATCAAGGTACATGCCCTTGACCAGAATCGAACCTGGGACCCTTCAGTCTGCAGGGCAATGCTCTATCCACTGAGACAAACTGGCTAGGGCTATTCTATTTTTAAATGTACTTTCTCCTTAGGTTAGTTTTAAAGGAAACGAGCAGTAGGTGCTGGGTTATTCGGGATAGGCGTTCAATGACTAAATTATCCACATTTTTTCTTTCTTTTTTTTTTTTAATCTCTCCTTTCATTAATTTATTCATTCTAGACATTGAGCTGAGGGTAATTTCCTCCAAGATGATAAGGAAGCTTAAAACACTTGATTAACCTTTAGATACACTGGTAGGTTTCATATAAAAGAGGATTAATTTTATAGATCAAAGATGTTTCTGGGCTACATATAAATTTTATCCTGGCATCCTGCTAGCACATGCACAGCAAGTAATAGTTTTGGTGCTATTATCATTTCGGATGGTGAAATAAAAACTAACTTAAAGTTTAGTGGTGTTGGAATCTCAAAAGAAATAGTGTACCGTTGCACTTTCCTCTCTATCAAGTAACCCTCAAATGTGTCTCTATAAATATGCTCTAATTGAAAACACAAATCATCCTTAAGTTACAATATTTTAGAATGGTCCACACATTAGTAGCAGCTGTAGAACTGAGCAACTGATATTTGCTCATGCAATCAGTAAGAGCTGGGTCTTAGACAATTTATCAGTAATTTACTTGGCAGGCACTGTATTTTCGTTCTTCTACTTCTCCCCCCCCCCCCAAGTAGATATTTTAAAAATACTATTACTTATTCCTTTTATATTTTAGTAAAATTCATTTCTCTTCATGAAATAGCACTCGAGGTGTTCTATTAATAGAGGCCCATTTTTGTTGACTATGGTATATATGGGCTGTAAATCATTCATGAAGATGATGTTATTGAAAATTCTCACCAACTCTTCCCATATCGCATGCTTCCTTGCCCACCTTTCCCCCCAACAACAAGATATTTAATTTGTTTGATTTTGTATACTATCATTGTCTGGCTCTTAAAAAATAAGACACAAGAGCAAATCTTTATTACTCTCAGGCATTGGCCAACATAGTTTCTATTTTGAGATTAGTATTATTTTTAAAGTAATTATTACTGAACAGAAATAAGTTCACGTTCAGTCCAACCCCCATCCTTTCACCACCATTTACTTCTATCGATACAATTAAATATTACTATTCATAATGATGGATCTTGCCGGAGTCCATGCATTGTCTTCACTAGCTGAGTTTAGACAGAGGCCCCCCCAAAAGCTAGTAACCTTTGAAGTTCTAGCAAAGGTCAGAACTGTGCACCACCCAGTTAATCTAGGAACCACCCAGTTAATTTAGGTAATAATAGTTGAAGCATCCCCACCTTAGTTCCCTTAATTCCTTAGATACTTATGTAGATCCTTGTTGATTATTGTTAATCAGATACTCTGCCTACTCCCGGAAATCTATTGATGAGCTAATCAGATACTTTGTCTATTCCTGGAAATTGTCTGCTGATCTGTGTGTCATTGAAACCTCCTTACCCTAAGGGCAACTCCAGATCAATAAAAGATTGGAGCAGCCTGAGCAGTGGTGGAAGTCCTTCGGGACTTGCCCGCCTGGTCCCCCAATATTGCAAAATTATCTCGTGTCTTTTTCTCTCATTTGTTGTGCGGCTCCTCTTTCAGATACTGAACCCTACTCCACGCAGAACATGGAGGTAGTCTTACTCGACAGGATCTGACACATTTTAAGGCTGAATCACCCCAGAAAAAGTTCATTAAACTTGCCATGCTGATGGTGGTAAGCAGAGAATTCAAATAATCTATATATATAAAAGCCTAAGTGACTGCTATGACTGAATGACCGGAGCAACTGGTCCACCAGTCGCTATGATGCGCACTGACCACCAGGGACAGACGCTCAATGCGGGAGCTGCCCCCTGGTGGTCAGTGCACTCCCACAGCCAACCGCTCACGGCCCCTCCCCCCTACCCCTCCCATAGGTCCCAATGGGGGGGGCGGGCTGGCCAGCCAACCTCCTGGGGTCCCTCCCTCTGGCCGGCCAGCCCCCTGCTAGGCCTCGATCACCAGCCAGGCTGAGGGACCTCAGCTGTGCATGAATTCATGCATCGGGCCTCTAGTTTATTATAATAGCACTCTTTAAATAGTAATACAAGCAATTTTAAAGCTCTTATTACTCATACTATTTATTATATTTTGCTATTTTTATGTAGCAGATACCCAATAAATGTATAAATATCAATAAACAGATATACAATAAATGCATTCATGTTCTTTTGTTTGACTCAGGTACTCTGTTCCCCAGCTTTCATGGTTCATGATTTCTTGCCTCTTTAGTAAATGGCCTTTGCCCCTGTAACTGGAGACTATATCATATATTATGATGTGAGGTATGAGTCTTTAGTTAGTAATTTACATTCAGACATCTCCTAATTCTGGCTTTCTCAGCTAACTTGCTACTCAGGTGCATATGTTTAAACTGCCTTTTCCCTGTTCTTACCAGAAAACTGCTGTGGATTGTGGACTTTCACCTGAGAATTAATGCAGTTTCTAAAATGTATATTTCTCTTACAAATGAGTAATTTATATAGCCATTATTTAAAAAGCAACATTTTGTTTGCCTGATTTTACCTATTGGTCTACTCTGGGCAACAGAGACTTCTATATAAGATTTTGAGGAATCTGGCCACTGGACCAATTATATGTAAAAACATGTGGAGATTGTCTTTAACTTAGGACTTTATAAAATAACGAGAGGCCCGGTGCACAAATTCATGCACTGGTGGGGTCTGGCTGCCCCCACCCCCCCATGTGGCCAATTGGGGCTGATCAGGGCCAATCTGGTGGGCTGGCCGGGGGGAGGGGCCATGGGCAGTTGGCCATCCAGCCCCACCCCCTGGTCGAACTCCTGATCGAAAGGACAATTTGCATATTAGCCTTTTATTATATAGGATAGAGATTTTGTTTTCACTCTGAAGTGTCCCAGGTAGGCTCTGGCATATGAATCAAATGTCTAAAAAGGAAACTCAAAAAAGTACGTGTGCATGCTAGGGGGCTCATTTGTCTTTGGCAAAGACATTGCTGCTCCTGTTACCTTAATTATTAAACAGATGGTGCTCACTGCCATTGACTAGCTGCCCAACTTGTTCTCCATGTGGTAGCCCAATTCTGGGCATCTGAAGGGATAAGCTGTATCATCACAGCTCCTCATATCCGTTTGTGTCGTAATATTAATATTAATATCTGCCTCTAACTAGAGCAGGCTATTTCCCATGAAGCTAAGTTTAAGCCATCTTCTCCCCTACTCCTGAGAATTAATTTTATCTCAATAATCTTCCTTGGCTTTTCTTTAAATGGACTCATTTCTACATAAAATATATATATATATATATATATATATATATATATATATATATATATATATATATATATATATATATGGTGGCATGTTAAACCAATTATCCAAATACTCCAGGCTATAAATACTCTTTAACCTGGAATGTCAAGACAATTAAGACAAAATTGGATTCTTATTGACATTGTTATTATTGAGGGCAAATGACATCGGTAAAGTAGTCATTAAAAATGAACAGGAGTGGACTCTCACATTCTTGTTCTAAGTGTAAAATGAAACTAGCCCCCGATATTGGTGGATTTTTAAAAGTCTGTTGAACAGACATTGAATTATTTTTCATAATCTGCAAAAAAGTTAGCTTTAAAATTTCCTTTAAGTTTCTCGCCGAAACCGGTTTGGCTCAGTGGATAGAGCGTCGGCCTGCGGACTGAAAGGTCCCAGGTTCGATTCCGGTCAAGGGCATGTACCTGGGTTGCGGGCACATCCCCCAGTAGGGGGTGTGCAGGAGGCAGCTGATCGATGTTTCTCTCTCATCGATGTTTCTGGCTCTCTATCTCTCTCCCTTCCTCTCTGTAAAAAATCAATAAAATATATTAAAAAAAAAAAAGAATTTCCTTTAAGTTTCTCAATACTACATTACCACAGTACATGAACAGTACAACCTCTAAACATTAATGACTAGAGTCTGATTTTTTTCTCATAAACTTTCTTCATGGTAGACATAGTATTTCACAACACTACACAGTCTTCTCAAATCTTTCCTAGTGTTAACCTGCCTGTCCTCACCAATTCCCCTTGAGGTTGCTTTCTATTACTTTCTATTCGGGCTTCCTAACTTTGTAAACCCTCTGGAAGCTAGGGTCACTTAATCTCAGGGCAATTTACCATCCACCACCAACAACTGTTGACCGATACTCCTAGATTTTTTTAAAGTAACCATTTTTAAAATATGGATGCCCCTCCCCCTTCTCTTTAATAATGCTACTATGGTCTAGGTAACTTGCTGACATTTTCGGGAATTTAAACCATCAGGACAGGTTTAGGTTCTCTGTTGAAAGACAAAAAAACCCCAAAACCTTGGAGCTATTGTAACTGACTTGAGAACCTACTAGCATCTTTGAATCACTCAGACAGGAGATGCAGCTGTCATTTTTAATGACACTAGGAAGTATGTTGATTCCCTTCGCCTGCCAAGTAGCCACGCACAACCCTCCTTTTCCAGGAAAGCTCAGCCTGAGGGCCAGCCGCAGAACCAGCACCCCGAGAGCCGCTGTTGCAGCGAGCTGGGCGGTGGACCCCCGTCGGCAACCCTTTCTCCGGGGTGCCGGAGGTGCGGCCGGCTCCTGGTGAAGGAGAGGGAGCTGAGAGCAGCGCCTCCTTCGGGGAAGGGGGCGGGAGCAAGGCTGGGAAAGCTTTCCTAGGGAGTTGCCTTAAAGAAAGAAAGAGGAATTGTCGATCACTCCAGTTGCCTGCTCTTTTATCCAGTTTTAACCAGTGATCTTCATTCCTTTCCCTCTGCAAAACTGCAAATTACCACCGACTACGCACTGCAAAGAGGGGGTGTGGGGAGAGAGAAAATCTCCTTCTCCCTCTCACCTTCCTTTCCTCCCACCCTCCCTTCCTCTCCAACTCGCTCTCCCTCCCTCCCTCCCTCCCTCCCTTCTCTGGCGGCGGCAGCCGCTCGTCTTTTGAACTGCGTCTCTCTCCGACGGGGCTCAGCAACTTCTTGGTTATTTCTCATCCCTCTTAACCTTTTTTCCACCCTTTGCCATGAACGGGACCGACAGACGCAGGGGAGGCTTGGCTTTCGGCCCCGGGGAATGGCGGTTCGCTTCCTGGGGCCGTGCCGGGGAGGATCGGCCGAGGAGAAAGAGAGAGTGATAGAGAAAGAGCTGCAGGAAGGAAGAGAAGGGGGACCTCCATCTGCCGCGGGCCGGGCGCGCTGCAGCGCCGCGCTGAGCTGCGCCCGGGATGGCCCGGAGCCTGCCCTTCGCCCCCGGCTCCTCCGGCGTCTGCGGCCCCCTGGCGCCCGAAGCGTCGGGCGACCTTTAAAATCCTGAAGTGGACAGAGACCCCGGAGGGTATCAGTCGGGGTGGGGGTGGAACGGAGAGTTTTTAAGCGCGTTTCAAAGAGAGAAGAGGAGGAAGTGTGTTTCTGGCGGTGCTAGCTTTCAACTTGAAGGCGAGAGTCTCCTTGGAGCATCCAGTATTCTCCAGGAGTTATTCGAAAGCTGAAACTTTCAGTGGCTCGCGGGCCTGGGAGAGAAGGAGGGATCCCGAGGGTGGGACTGGGAAGAGAGAGGGAGTGTGTGTGTGCGTGTGTCGGAGTGGGCGCGCGGGAGGGGCCGGGGGCGGTGGAGAGTCCGTGGAGAGGACGCACCATGGCAGTCCCCGCCGAGGCCGCCCGAATCAATGACAAGCCGGGCCCCGGCGGGGTGAGTCCAACCCCCGCGGCTGGCCCAGGGCGCGCGGGCCCCGCATCGCCCCGGGACTCCCGCTGCCGCAGCTGCTGGGGAGACCTGGTGCCGCGGCCGCTCGGGCGCTCGCGGAAACTTTCCTCCGCGCTGTGCGCGGGGTCCCTGTCCTTCCTGCTGGCGCTGCTGGTGAGGCTGGTCCGCGGGGAGAGCGGCTGTGACCTGGAGCCGAGTCAGGAGGCGGCGGCGGCGGAGGAGGAGGAGGAAGCGGCCCCAGGAGCAGAAGGGGGCGTCTTCCCGGGGCCTCGGGGAGGTGCTCCCGGGGGCGGCGCGCCGCTCAGCCCCTGGCTGCAGCCCACGGCGCTGCTCTTCAGTCTCCTGTGTGCCTTCTTCTGGATGGGCTTGTACCTCCTGCGCGCCGGGGTGCGCCTGCCTCTGGCCGTCGCGCTGCTGGCCGCCTGCTGCGGGGGGGAAGCGCTCGTCCAGATCGGGCTGGGCGTCGGGGAAGATCACTTACTCTCGCTCCCCGCCGCGGGGGTGGTGCTCAGCTGCTTGGCCGCCGCGACATGGCTGGTGCTGAGGCTGAGGCTGGGCGTCCTCATGATCGCCTTGACTAGCGCGGTCAGGGTCGTGTCCCTCATTTCCTTGGAGAGGTTCAAGGTCGCCTGGAGACCTTACCTGGCGTACTTGGCCGGCGTGCTGGGGCTACTCCTGGCCAGGTACGTGGAGCAAATCTTGCCGCAATCCGCGGGAGCGGCCACGAGGGAGCAGCTTGCGTCCCAGCTGATTGCTGGGACCAAAGAAGAGATCCCGGTGTTCAAGAGGAGGAGGCGATCCAGCTCCGTGGTGTCCGCCGAGATGTCGGGCTGCGGCAGCAAGTCCCATCGGAGGACGTCCCTGCCGTGCATACCAAGGGAACAGGTAAGCACTGGCGGGCCCCCTCTCGCCTCTCGGGGAAACTTGAAACGTTTGGGAAGGCGCGAAGTGGAGGGAATCCCAGCGCTGGGAACCAAAGGAGAGAGAGCCTAGAAAAGTGGTTGAACTTAAGACAGAGAAGAGTGGCGACTTTTACTCCCCCTCGCAGACAGTCTTTTATAACCTGGACAACAAGAATACGAATAGGTGATAAAACCAGATGGCGTTCGCAGGGTCTTCCCCAGCTGGGCCAGCTTTTTAGATCTGCCACACCTGGTGTATGGCTTCCCTACACTTTTAAGTACTCTCACGCTTTCCTACTTTAGCAGGAATTTTCTAATTAAGTTCAGTATTTCAGCAGTGGGCGATTTTTTTCAGCACGTGGATTTTTACTAGATTTCCTTCTATTTATTTTCATAAAATTTTTAATTCTGCAGTGACAGGTAAACATTTATGGAAGTCGGCAGAGAAAGATTCTAAAGTAAATCAAGGAGTGTTTGAAGGTGAGGTATTGACACACACACTGGTTTTGCAGTAAGTTTTACTTGAAGAGACTGCGTCTGGTGGTGCCCAGTTTGTTTTTCGATGTAATTTGGGGACATATGCTATTACATGCTAATGTGTTTTGTAGCATAATTATAAACTTCAATATTTGGGAACAATCAATATATCTGATCTTCAGAACTTATCAAAATCGTGAACTGTGCTGTTAGTGTCAACTAAAAAACAACATTTCTCTTCCGTACCTACATACTTAAGTGGGTATTTAGAAATTCAAATAGATGTATACAGGTTATTTGGGAAACTAATTCAGGAGGACATTTCTAAGATTGCTGGTGATATAAATCTTTCAGAAAGGAGGAAGAGGAGGAATCCAGAATTGTGAGTGAAGTTGTCCTTAGACAAATTTCAGAGAATTTGGGAGATGAATCTCCTTTTTATCATGGAATATAGTTGCTATAATGGACATAAAAAACCCACAAATCTAATTTAAAATTCAAATTGTATGTGAAAAGGAATACTTATGTGTTCACTTCTCTATTCCAAGCAGACTTGACACTTGGGGCGCAGGGTGGTGGAAGCTGGTTATGAACAGCAAGTGGAAATTTACACTTTTCCCATTTAAATGTGTGCCTACTTATGGCACTATTAGGGCAATGTTAGGGTGGGAGAGGACATCCTAGGATATAGTAAGCATTGTCTTTTTAGGTTATTCTGTGGATAATCATTTAGATATTTCTAAGAAATAGCAGTCACCATATGGTGTGGGTGGCTAGTTTGTTTCTGAAATGGAGTTGATTACACAGAATGTGATTGTTTGACATTATTTAGCAGAATGGATGCCAGCATCATAGCCCCTGTGTTTATTTTAAAACAAATGTACTTATTTAGCTTTTTTTGTTTAGATAAAGCAAATATTTTGTGGGTTTAAACATAAGAGTGAAGTTTTAAAAGTGCAGCTTTAAGAGTCAAGTTAAAAACAGGGCACTGACTGATACTTAGTTTTGGTAAAAATTTTGAAATCACCAGAATAAAGTAAGCTACATTTAAGATAATTTAAACCAATTAGCAGGAAAGCACATTTTTTCCCCATGTTATAGGAGAGAATGTTCTTTAAATGAAAATACTACTACTTTAAATATGTTTAGAGCATACTTTTCTTTGAGTTATAGGGAAATGTGATCTGATCGCTGCAAAATTGAACCGTAATTTCCAAGGCAAATCCATGATTTAATCATAAATAACTCAACTTCAGATTTGTATAATTCAACCTCTAAAATTAAATTTCTGAAATTCCACCTTAACTTTTAGAACTTAAAGAGTTTAGGGTGAATTTAAGATAAGAAGGTGTTTAGATGAATTAGCCAGCGGTGTTATTTAACCCCCAGACAGATTTGCATTGGTTTACTCTGGTTTGAATTGATACATGGAAAATTTGAATAATCTGCAAAGTTATAAGAAAATAACCGAGCATTGCATTTTTAAATATTTTGCTGATTAATGCTGTTGAAAACCCATATTCGTAATCTATTTTGGCCATTTTCTTTGGTTACTATGTTTTTAAGGGTTGTGTTTATGAAGAATATTCGAAAGGGAGAGACTTCATTTCTGATGGTTGATGGAAAAACAAGGCTACATTTAGCAGAAGTTTAGATCTTGACATTTTAATGAGGGCATGGATGAGTGTGTACGTGTTACTGAAGACTAGTTTATATATATATATGACCCATTAAAGTTGCTGCTGAGAGTGGGTGGCAACTAACGTGGAACAATATCTTCTGAAAGAGGGCAATATCTCATACATTAGCATAACTGTGAAAAGTTCAGGAGCCATGTAGGAAATGGCTTATCTGTTTTATCACAAGGAAACAAACTTCTGGGTAAGGGTGCAAAGTGTACCACTGTCCTCTGCACACTTTTTCAGCAACCAAAGTAATTATCAAACCCATGTATAACACTCACCCGAATGCTACCTGATTAGGAGTTCCTTTTCTGAAAGAATGTCTACTCTTCAATTCAAGACAATACTCAGGCAACAAGTGGATTTTAAGTACAGGTCTAAAGACAAAGCGCAGAGTCTCGCAGAGGCCTCTTGAGAATGTATTTGGACTTTGCTCACTGGGAGGTTTAAAGGTGAGAGAATTTCAGCCTTTTCTTCTGCATATGAATGATCGTAGCCACCTGCTTATGAACTATCTCTCTTCAATGACTCAATTCTGAAAGGTCAAGGAGAATAGGTGATAAAATTCTCATAAGACAAACCAACTGACAGATATATTTCCTTCCCTCCCTCCCTCCCTCCCTCCTGTCCTTCCTTTTTCCCTTCCTGAATCATACTTGTCTATAGATTGAATATTACCCATGGGATTGAGTTTTACAGTTCTGATGATAAAGATGACTTCAAGCAAAGAAAGGAGACACAGGTCTAATCACACTCACTGAATTTACCCAGCACTGGCTGTGTCTGAATGCAAGTGAAGGTGTCTTTACCCTCAGTAAAGAACAGACAAAGTTTGTAACATTTGCGGGGCTTTTAGTTCAGGACTGAGGATGATTTTGTAGATCAGTGTGTCCAACAGTACTTTTTTGTTTGGCAGCATTAAGAAGGCAGAGGTTTCCCTTAAGGTGTATGTATCTTTTCTAAGCGGATGTTCACATTCAAGAGCAGGCATGTCTCTTTCAAGTTACCCCTATACCCACCAAAACCGGAATATAGAGGTACCTAGAATGTCTTGTATGATTAGATAATATATGATTGATAAGTATAATACATTTCAACATGAAATTTTAATTATGCAGTTTTTACCATTTGGAAATTGTATTTGAAGGGGTGTATCTCTAGTCTTTTATACATCAAAGGACACAGTTGCCTAGTCATTCCTCTCTAATTACAGTGACCACTTTACAGGTACATTTTTGAAAGATTCTAAACCAGTGCCATTTTATTCATTACGTGTTAAGAAGAGTTTAATAATGTTGCCAATGGCTTCACATAAAATAAACACAAGACAAATAGCTCTCTTCATTAATGCATTTATACCATTTAATTACAATTTTTTGTGATGGATATAATATCAATCAGAAATGTGCAGCTATTTGCTATATATTATGTAATTAAAAATAAAAATTATTTCCCAAAACCTCTCAGTTAAACATCTCTGGCAAAAAAGGATTGTTGTAAGCAGAAATGTAATGGAGTTTGGTGGTTGGTTATCAAAGGTGGAATCAAGTTTTTCATCATTGACATAAGAAAGATATTCTTTTTTTTTCTTTTTTTTAATTATTTTTTTTTATTGCTTAAAGTATTACAAAGGGTATTACATATGTATCTATTTTATCCCCCCGCCCTAGACAGTCCCCTAGACTCCCCTATCCCCCAGTGTCTTATGTCCATTGGTTATGCTTATATGCATGCATACAAGTCCTTCAGTTGATCTCTTACCCCCCTACCAAGAAAGATATTCTAAGCATAAAAATAAACACCAAAAACAATAAAACAAAAATAGGAGGAATAGGTATGTTTTTTGATGGTAGGCCTCATTATGTCTTTGGTGAAAAGTATTCGTACTTGTGTTTATAGTACAGTTATGAAATATTGAAGTATTTCTTCTGAAAGTATAGAATATATTATCCTTTAAATTCCTAAATACATTTTAGTAAAATATATATTCTAAATTGAATACATTTCAGAAGCAATCATGGGTTTTTAATTAATTGTATGATTAGATAGAATATGTACAGTAGTACAGCTCAGCTGATACAAAGAACAATATAGATTATTTATGACCTGCTGACAGAATTAAAATTAATTAATGTCAACTTCTGAAAACATTAAAAAGGAAAAACAAGATTTTCTTATCCCTTGGGAAAGGTGAGGGAAAAGAATTTGTGTGTGTGTGTGGGGACAAAATTGTGATTTTACTTTGTGAATACAGATATTTAAAGCACACTGAAAAACCGTTTTAACTGACAGAAATAGTTAGTGAATCTATATAAATTCACAGAGGTTGGAAGCAGTCAAACAGTAATTTTACTCTTTCTGTATTGAGTCTAAAGTGTAAAAAGTTAAAACTGTAGAACTGAAAGAAATGCTGTGTATGCTGGGCTGTCATGTTAATTAAATAAACAACCAGAACAGTGACTCTGTGTATGAAATACATTTTGAAAAGCCTGGGGGAGGGGGTGCAGGCAGGCCAGGGTGAGTGACACTGGCATGAAAAAACATTCATTATATCTGCAGTGACATTTGTGTGAATTTGTTGTATTCTATTAGGAATACAGTTCTGAGAATAATCTCTTCAGGACTCTAGTTGAATAAAGGCTTGACCACATTTAATTTCACTTCAGTGTTAAATAAGTTTTATTTATTATGTTGGAGCAAAATGTGTATGGGCCTCAAAATGAGAAATATGCCTATATATAATAAGATTTTCAGTTAATATGGTTTGTGCCAGTAACAGCCCAGTAGAATGTCTGTAGACCTCATTGAAAACTTGTGTTGTTCAATCCATCAAAAAATGAGTTTATCTTGGGTTTATGGTAGGAGTTGTATTTTTCAGAAGACCTTATTTTTTGAGAGACATAATCTCATGGATGAAGGTAATCAATGCAACTATTGTATCAGGTGGAATCTTAAGAGATTCTGACACACTGAGGCAGTGCCTTGCACAGGGCAGGTTTCTTCAGCTTTGCAAAAGTAGGCATAACCCTTTACATTTATGAATTATTTATTTAGTTGGCCTGGTGTCTCCTATTCCATGAAGTCTTTCTCCTTCCTCTTCTTTGTGTGATATTTATAATTATAGCTTCTATGACAAACCTCAAATATATGAGATTGAAAACTTAATTTATATATTTTTCTACATTTATGCTTTCCGTAAAGCTCTATCCGGTAGTTCAGAATGAACTCCAGAAGGTTCAGTTATCTCCATATTCTTGTACCTAAAGATATGCTCTGTTAATAGTCAAATGAACATTATTTTCTTTACATAGAAATGTAAATGCTTTTAGTAATTATTATATACTAAAGGCCCGATGCATGAAATTTGTACAAGACTAGGCCTTCTTTCCCCTGGCTGCCGGCACAGGCTTCCCTCACAGCCTCGGCTTTGTCTGGAAGGTAACCGGAAGGATGTCTGGTCTAATTAGCATATCATGCTTTTATTATTATAAATATTATTATAGATACCTTTTACTATCGGTGATATTTTTTTAAAGGGAGGTTCCTTGCCCCTTTCCCCCCTCCCCCTCCCCAGGCTACCCCATGGAATTGTCTTAACTTTGAACTGAGAATGCATGTTTGCACTGTTGTCAACATAAAATACACAAGTTTAATCTCTAGAGCAAAACAATCTTAAATATGTACTTAAGTGGTAATTAAAAGAAAGATCTGTTGGATAACAATTGTCAAAAATATTAGTTGGCCATATGTGTTCACCATTCAGGTATACTATTGTTTTAAAAGAAGATGCTATCCTTAGCTGATGTTATTATTTGGTCAGTAAACCTATCAAATGTCATATCAACGCATTTTATCTGTGCATTAGGCCTTGTACTAAAAACCATATAAATTATACACAGATATGGTGTAGCAACTATCTTTCCAGAGCTTAGAGCCTAGTTATGGAAATGAGATGTCAACATAGAAAAGGAGAAATCCCAATAAAATATCTAAATGACCTCTTAGACTTAGATACATGTTGAAGGAATGCATATAATAGCATAAGGCAGATTCTCAATGTAGATCCAGAACCATTCATCTCTTCTCTGAAAATGTATGAAAACTTTAATCTGTTCATTTTTCTGGGTATAAAGTTTATATAGTGTCATAGATTTTTCAGAAAGTCCTCAATACATAATACTTAAACATAAATGTTTTAGATTTTGAGCAGATTTACATTTTGAGCAACTTTACATTTTGATGATAGGGAGAATTTTTTCTTTGAAATGGAAATTAATTTAGTGTACACTTATAGTAGTTCTGAGATAAAGGTAGAATATTATAGGATTTAGGGCATGTTATACTTCAGTATAGTACAGTGATTGTTCATTTTCATATCTTGAGATGGTTTATGGCTGTAAGTAACTTGCTGCAATGAAATCTGAAACTGGTTAAGTCTGTGCAGGCTATAGTAGGGAGACTAGAATTAGTCTGCTTTTAGAGGGAAGGAAGCTGAGGGGGAAGCTGCTAAATGTATGTAGCCAGGGTGAGGCAAAATGTTGGCTTTTATCCAGTTTTCTAGGACTTGAATATGTTGCTGAGGAAATGCAGTAGAAAAAGGTCCAGACTGGTCATTTTAAGCCTATGTGTCACTTGTGATTTTACACACTTGGAGCCAACTCTAAATCCCCATTCAGAATCAGAGGGTTGAGTAAACCCTATTGGATACACAGATAACACAAAACTCTTGAACCCTTACAATGTACTTTCTGGTCATCAAATGTACCAGGCAGCCTCTGGGATGTATTATTCGGGACTTTGCATCCCATGAGTGAATATCAATTGCAATGCAAAGTCTAAGTTTGTGGAGTCTATCTATCTCAGTATGCAATGGTGGCTTACATATTGAATTTTGTTTTCATTTTAGTTTTGCAATAACTGATTTAAAAATGTTCAGGATTCAAAATTCAAGGCAAAATTAATCTGCAGATCAGTAAAGCATTTCTTTGTTAGCATAGGCAGCTGGTTGTTTTTGTTCACCTAAATTATTTTGCACGGTTTACTCGAGAATCCATTAAAATACAAGTAAGTAGGATCTAATATTAGAGGAGGTTCTGAAGAGCGTTCCCATTTAGAAGGCAGAAAGCTATTTTGGAAAAGTCACAAACTAAACAACTTCTACCTGTTTTATTTGATTAGAACTTTTATTTATTATTGAATTTAAATGATTAAGATTTTAAGTATCATCAGTCCTGCTAGGATAGTAATAAAATTACTTAAGTGTAGTTATGTTCTTTCATCATAAGAATACGAGTAGTCATAAGGACCACATAACGGCTGTTGGTGTGTGCGTATTTGTGTGTATATTAATGCATGCGTGTGCAAGAGTGCATGCCTGTGTACATGTGAGACTTTTCCTCTGCCAGGAAATTGCGTTGGTTGTATCAGTTTAGTGGGGAAACAGTGTCACCCAGTGGCTTCAAAGAAAACAGTTCTGTAAATATTATAGGTAAGCGCTGTCCAATGGAAATATAACACGAGCCATATATTTAATTTCATATTTTCAAATAGCTACATAAAAAAGTAAAAAGAAACAGGTGAAATCCATAATAATAATGTTTAATGTAATACAACACATCATGTGACCATAATACAAATATAAGAAAATCAAGAAATGTTTGCATTCCGTATTTTGTACTAGGACGAAATGTCAATATCTAGTGTGTGTTTTACACTCACAGCACACATCAACTTGGTGTAGCCACATTTACACTGCTCAATAGATACATGTGGCTAATGGTTGCCTTAGTGGACAGTGCAGCTATACACTGTATTTAAACAAATGAAGTACTTGAAAACGAATGTCACCTCTTCAGGTACAATGGGAAAATCTATGTGGATTTAATGATAGCACTTAATATACAGTCATTCAAATTTATTTGTAATCTTGATAGCTCATTTTTGTACCACTAACTACCCCAATACTTGGCAAGTCTGTTTTCCCTCTTTTCCTCGGTTCCTATTATTGCACCTATTTTAAAATATGATTCTTGTATTAGAGGGGGAGTTTAACTGAGTTCTTACTCAGGAGTCTTTATGGTAAGCTGATTTATAGCACAGTATCGAGTTTTCCAGTTACTTTTTTGTAAAATTTATTTTTATTGTTGAAAGTAATGCAGATGTACCCTTTTCTCCTCCATTAATCCCTGCCCCTGCCCCCCCCCCTATCCAGTTAATTTTGAATTTGCCTTCCAGAGATTGATTCTTAACAGGGATTACTTATGTATACAGTGTGAACATGTGATTCGTCATGTTCACGGTAATTAGTCTGCAATGGGGTTATCTAATGTCTCTTTAGAAATGAAAGTGCTTATGTTTATAGTGCAGATCCTTATCTTTGTAACTTAGGAAACTAAAGTGACAAACCTTCTAGCAACTTTAGTGGATGAAAAATATAACAGATGACTTTTCACTCTTTCTTATGTAAACACCACTCTCATGGATATAGAAAATGAAAATATTTCCATTTTGTGTGTAGAGAGGACTGGAGATTTTGACAGAGTGGAATTTGTATATATATATTTCAGAGAGAAAGGGAGAGGGAGAGAGAGACAGAAACATCAATGATGAGGGAGAATCATTGATCGGCTCCCTCCTGCATGCCCCACACTGGGGATCAAGCCCACAACCTGATGAATTGAACCGTGACCTCCTGTTTCATAGGTGGACACTCAACCACTGAGCCACACTGACTGGGCAATAGAGTGGAATTTTTAAATTAGGAACTAGGAATTGAGATTAGGTGGCTTTGGAGCTCTATGTGATTTCAAACTTCAGGGCAAACTCAGAAAAATGTACAAATAAAAATGACAATAACTATTAAATGTCACCTTACTTCCATTTCCTCTCCCCAAACTCTACGAATTCATTAACTTACTAGCCAAAGTTCCTATGTTATATTGAGAATTTTGAGGTTTATGAGAATTAATTTATATATGGCATGTTTGTTTATATACATAAATATATAGAATGATTTCTAAAGTATGCATTTATTTTGCACATAATATTTATAGCTGTGTGATGCTTATAGTGACTTGATTTACAAATTTCCCTTTGTTTAAAGCAAGACATATTTATCTTTGCATTTCTAAATAAAAATAGTGAGATACACAGATTTTCACATATCACTTAGGAAATAATCTGGAGAAAACAAAAGGCAATAGAATCATAGTATAGGAAGAAGCACATTTGGTTAAAGTGAAGCTGGCTTTAGTAGACTTCTTTTTTTTTAAAAATATATTTTTATTGATTTTCCACAGAGAAGAAGGGAGAGGGATAGAGAGCTAGAAACATCGATGAGAGAGATTGATCAGCTGCCTCCTGCACGTCCCCCACCGGGGATGTGCCCGCAACCAAGGTACATGCCCTTGACCAGAATCAAACCTGGGACCCTTCAGTCCGCAGGCCGACGCTCTATCCACTGAGCCAAACCGGTTTGGCAAGTAGACTTCTTGAAGTAGCAAGTTGAAGAATAAAATACCATCCTATATAATAAAAGCCTAATATGCAAATCAACCGAACTATGGAAGGACCAGAGGAACAACTGGTCGCTATAACATGCACTGACCACCAAGGGGCAGACGCTCAACACAGGAGTTGTCTCCTGGTGGTCAATGTGCTCCCACAACAGGAGCGCCACTTAGCCAGGAGTTGGGCTCACAGCTGGCTAGCGCAGCGGCGGTGGCAGGAGCCTCTCCCGCCTCTGTGGCAGTGCAAAGGAGCAGTGAGCCAAGAGCTTAGGAACAGTGAGCAGGCGGGTGGTAAGGAGCAAGCGGTCCTGGACTGTGAGAGGGATCCTGGACTGTGAGAGAGCACAGGCCGGGCTGAGGGACCCTCCCCAACCCCTAGCCCCCAGTGCACAAATTTTGTGCACAGGGCCTCTAGTATTAATCATAACTGTTACTTGAAATAGTATGTATTTGAAAGTAACTAGTCATTTGTCTTGGCTAGTTTTGAAGCTGCTCTAAATTAATATAGTGGTTGGTCTTATATCTATATGTATGTTGTGTGTGTGTGTGTGTATTCATTTAAATTCATTTTCCTTCCATTTTAACCTCATTTTCTTTCAATTTTAACCTAACAGATTCTTCTTGCTTAGAGAGTATTTAAAAATTTAAGAAATGCTTTTCTATCCCCCACACTCCACAGTACCTTGTCAGAGTATTAAAATAATTTTATCCAAGAAGGTTATGGTTTTGATTTAATAGGATTTTAATAAAAATTTTCCATCTTCTGTAGTAAGCTTAAATAACTGAACATATGCTATGTCTGTGGCAAGTGTTTCTTCCTCTCCAGGTATAATCCACTTAAATAAACCTAATGGAAATTTGAAATCATAGAAACATAATTTGGGGGGGATGTTTTATTTTATGGCAACTCATGTGGAGTCAGAGTCCCTAGGACATTTTTAAACTAGTGTGAAGACAAAGGAAATAGTTCTTATTTAAACATGAAGTATTTTGGAGATTCAAATGAACAGCTCGGCTTAGGAAATGCTCCCCGGGAAGCAGTGTTGGTCCTTGTGATAGGAAGCATCCCCTTGTTTGGGGAGTTAGTATTTAGAGGTCCGACTCAGCATCAGTCTCTTAGAAAGTTTGCAAAGGAGAGAACCTGTTGAGTTGCCTGTGCTGCCTTGAACATTTACTTTCTAGGCTCAGAAACTAAGGAAATAAGATTCACATCATACAGCTTTCATTATAAAAGGAATCAAACTTATTAGCCTCCTTGTCTCAGCCAGAAGTATTTCCTTTAGAAAATTCTGGCCCAATGTCTTGCTCATTGTGGGTGCTGGCTGGCAGGGTAAATGGATGGAAAAGAAATAAATGACTTTTAATCTGAAATATTTATCTACCTAATCTTCGGAGACTGGGGTAGTGATTAAACCAATTTAAGTATACTTCTGTAGAGAGAGAAGAAAAGAAATAGTCTGTTAAACTAGTTTATGAGCTTACATTTTATATTTTTGTTGCTTTAAAAATATTCTCTTGCATGTGTCAGATAAAAGGCTGAATTTGCTGTGCCCTTACTGGTAGGAAATCCCACATTCAGCATGAGTCCTAGATATTTATTTTTAGCTCACTCCCAACTGAAAATAACCAACCAAAGCTACCACAAGATCACTGTAGTGTAAACTTTAGAAAGATCTCTGAAATTAAGGTATATATTTTAGAAAAATAAAATTGTCTCTTTTTTAGTTCAACTAGCAAATTGAGAATGAATAAACTTTGACTTCATTTGTTCCCACCGCTTCCTACAAAGTGCTGGCAAGTGTTCTTCAATGAAGATTCTTAGTGAATAGCTGTGTTTCCTGAAAAGGCTAATGTAAATAATGTCTGCGTTTTATCTTATAATTGTGCTCATTAATTACCAAATATATTTTGAGCCAGTTGCTTTCAGAAATGACTTCGTGATATTAACTTATTTAAGATGTCATCTAACTGTAGTCCTACTGGAACTGTACTGAATATTCTAGAGGTTTGGTAGTGTAATTTCAGTCCCGATGAACTGAAAAATCAAAAACAATTTACAAGGTTTTATTAAAAGGACAAGTTTTAGTTTACCCTGTCAATTTCTTGGTCCATCTAGTTTTTAACAGAACTTAACTTGCTAAAATAGAACATTTCAAGTTAAATAAGAATATTTTGTTGCTGTGGTTTTGATACTTAATGACAATATTGTCAGATCCTCTCACTGAAATCAGAGTATGTTTTTTTGAGTATGTGGGGCAAGTTATCATGCCTTTAGATAAACCAGGAGTACAGTGTTTAGATAAAAAAAGTTATTTTCAACTTACTTTTATAGAGATGTGGTTTGCTTTTTTTTCATCTTTGGAAGTCAAATGGTAGATATTTTAGAAAGGTTGCCATTACTAAACACTTTTTAGAGTTTGAGATTTTTTGGAATATATCATTTTGTAAAACTCTGAATATTGTTTCCATTTGAAAAAATATATTGCAGAGTGAGAATTTAGTTACAAATTAATTTATATTTTGAGATAATCAAAATATATTCTTATAGACAAGCCATTTATAAATTTATTTGATATTTTTATGAAAAATTTAGAAGCAAAACCTTTTTAAACTATATTTTCATTTCGGGATGGGAAAGCTAACTCTGTGTCTGTACCATCTTGAATAGTGTCTGCTTTTACTCTTCATGATTTTTTTGGCTAGATAAACAGGGCCTAAGTAATAGCACAGTTATCCTTTGCTTCTCTTTATTCCTTTTTACTTTAATAATAATTGGGATTGGATCTTCTTAACCCTTTCAGAGAATGACTAAATCTTTTAAAATTTTCAGTGCAACTTCTGCAAGGAGTTAACTAGTTCTACATGAAAAGTGTGAGAATTCGGTTGGGAATGTTGCATACAGATATAACTGAACACTGATTATGTTATCTGAAAAACAATGTGGCATTCAGAAATCAATTTTAGCCCATAATAACTTTGTGAGAGAAATTAATGCTAGTATTTTACTCTGCAGAAAAAAAGACTAGATCAAAATGAAAACTAATTTCTCCATTTTTTAAAAGAATATTTATCGTATGGTCTTAGGGTGCACTTTTAACTTAGAACTCCTTATGGTTTAGAAAGAGGGGAAGAGCCTGAGAGAGTCACTCCTGGACACGGGGCAGGTAGTCTGGCCATGGATTGGCTCAGGATGTCTTTAGACCAAAAACACTTCCATTGTTTTTCATGCTATTCACGAACTTTCCTGAGATTCAATACTTTCCAAGACATTGATTCTTATACTTTTAATTCTTTAGTCCATTTATCACTTTGACTTATAAAATGTACCTTTGTGGCAAGCTTGTGTAAACTTTTACTGCTTATGTGACCAGCCTGACTAAAAATGTCAGCAAGTAAATGTATCTTCTTTAAGATCTAGGACTCTTTCACATTCATTCTTTGTTTCCTTCTGGGTATTTCAATTTGCCTAGATTCTTATCTTCTTTTCTCTGGTGCTAAATAATCTGATATAAGTATAACGTGATGTTCATCAAACTATTGTTTATGAATTCTAACAATAAATGCCTCTTGGTAGTAGGTTAATAGACGTCCTTCAGATGCTTTCAAAATTTGTGAGGGAGTAGCCTGACCTCACCTACTTATGATGACACATTATCTGGCACCTTCTAAGTTGGACTGCATTCTATAGTTCTCAGATTTTAGTATGAATAAAAATCATGTAGGAAGCCTAGTAAGATGCAAATTCCTAGGAACTGTGGTCTGATATTCTGATTTAGTTATATGTAGAGTAAAGCCCAGAAATCTAAAGTGTTAAGGGATATTTTAGGTGCCTTAGTGGAGAAGCACTATAGACATACAACTATATGCCTACTAAAACTGGACAGCAAGTTCTGACTTTTATAATCTGATTAAACATATAGTTAAAAAGTAGTTGGCTCAGTATCATGGGGAAACAATGTATTTATATACACACAGAAATACATTAATACACAGAGAGATTCATGAACCTATGCCATTCATAAATTTTTACTTTGATTTCCGCATTGTGTATACCTCAGGGAAGTTCTTTGACTATTCATCATATCAATTTCTTCTGTAAAATAGGAATAGCAATTTGTCTAATTATCTCATATTGCTGCTATAAAGCTTACATAAAAACAAATTGCTATACGAATGTTAAGTAGAAAGAATATAAGGCACTGAACTGAGACAAGGCAGACCAAGGGTTTGTAATGTATTCAAGTTTCTTCAACTTTCTGAACTTTAATAATCTCACCTATAACGTAGGAATAATATGTCTTATTTATTAAAGGCATGAAGATTAAATTAATAGAAATAATGGATATCAGTTCTTTTCAAACATTAAGAATAGTATCAATTGCTACCTATTAGGGCCATACCATTGAATGTTGTGGGCTAAATGTAAGAAAGTACAATGTAAAACAATGCCAAAATAATTTTGCATTTGATAAAAATACATACTTGAAAGTCTTACAAAAGATGCATGTCTTCTGGAGGTTAATTAAAATATTAGAAAGTTGCTTAAATTACAATCAAAGCCACGGACAAATGAGCGTAGAAAGCCTGACAAGTTAACAGTGGGAAGAGAAAAGCCTGACAAAGATGTTCACAGGTCCTTCCAAAGAAGATGTGAATAAAAAGGGGTGCCGGGAGATATTTAGAAAAATTGATGGAGTCTTGGAGATGTTTGTGAAAAATGACTGATGATGTTGTTGAGAGTCCGTTGTGGAATCAGGTGTTAAAAAACCCCATCTGAAACATGATTTGTGCTCTCTCTGCCATTGTTAGGCATATTTTGATTCCGCTCTATGTTGTTGCTCTTGATTTGAAAAACCTTTTCTTAAAAGAATTTTTAGTTTCATTTTTTTATGGTAAAAATTCTAGTCCTACCCTTCCTTTTCTCATTATTTGCCAACGATACCATTATTCTCACATAACAGGGACTTCTTGCTTAAAATCTCTGGAAAGCAACTAGTACAGTGGTGGTCCTCAGTAGAAGGTAGTGATTGTTTATTTTATCACATAAGTAAATTCCCCTCCTCTTTTAACCAGCTACCTGTAGGCCTCCATACTCAGACTACATTTCTTTCAGATTTCCCCACTTATTGAATAACCTTCAATCTAGTCTGAAGTGTTACTGGTTTGACCTCAGCAGGAGCAGGACTCCTGTATCATCCTACTCTACTGGTTTCCATTTAGAAATTCTGCCTGCAGTAATCATCTTTTTTTCCAATGTGGTCATTGAAAGGTCTCTGGATTTCACTCTGTGATATAGGAAGATGTCAGAGAGGTGATGGGAGAGGTTCAGCAGATCAGTAGGCCATGGGAATCATTGCAGGACTGTTGGCCCAAGCAAAATGGGAAGCCATGGAAGGGTTTTAAGTGGAGAAAGGATATAATTAGACTTGTGTTGAATAGGATCTCTCAGTCTCTCCTAGCATAGGTGCTAGGATGGAAGAAGAGAGAACAGTTAGAAGACTGTTTTGCAATAATCCAGGGAGGATTGGGAATTAGACCAAGAGGTAGTGTTTGTGGGAAGATTGTAAATATATATTTTAGAATAGGAAGAGAGTTCCTTTAATATTTTCTCTTTTGTTTAGGAGTCTAATATTAAGGATATTTATTTATTTATTTTACTTGCTTTTAGAAAATCTGTATGGGTTGACTCCCCCCCCCCCCCCCCCACAACATTCCCCCCCTCCCCCACAGTGTTATCTTCTGCCTTTGCCATCCAGAGAACATACAGTGTGTGGGCCTGACTTTCTGGAAAGCCATCCGATCTCCTTATACTGAGACAGGTTCTAAGAAAGTATCTTAAAATCTTCAAAAGGTATAAGTTTGTTAGAGTATTATGACATTTGGTATGATAAGATTGGTTTTGAAATTTCATTCTTATATAAATGTCTTTTTATTTTAAAATAAATGTTTAATAAATTCAGGTGTTTTTTTTTTCCAGATGTATTTGTAGCTCATGCTCTAAAACCTCAAGCTCTGATATAACAAAACCATTAGACTGTTCAAAGAAAATTCAAACTTTTCTTTCTTACTAGTCTTTGAGTAGTCTGACAAATCCCATTTTTATCTAAAGGCATGTTGCCAATGCATCCCAGACCTTCCTATAGAGGAAACGCTTCTATTTTGTTTTCATATTAACTCAGACCATTTGTCAACCTACAGAGTACTTCAGTGATAGGTGCTATATAAATATTTAAATTATGATAGCTTGATTGCACTGTAACTTCACAGAGTTTGCTAACTCTACACTGTGGTTAATATGTGATGATGACGTATTTTATATACTGCTTGAGAGCAACAAAAGATAAGGACTTTTATAGAATGCTAAATGACGAGTTTTTAACCACATAAGAAAATACTTTGATTAATGGAGAGGTACATCCGAGAAACAAAACTGAGGGCACGGCATACTAGCTATCACCTTCAACAATGAAATGCGTAGAAGAAAGGAAAGTTTTCAAGATGTTTGTTGTTTGTATGAGGGTATCATGGTGATTTTTATTTAGTTTTGTATTTTTTCTGTGTTTCCTAAGTTTCTCAATCTGTACACATATTTTAACAGGAAAACAAAACTTTATGGTGAAATATAGTCATATGACATTGTTACTCTGGATTTGTTCATAGACCATTTTTATGGCCACTTGTCTAGTAGTTGTTGAACTTGCAGAAATGGAAATGGCAACTCCAGGTGCTTTTATGAATGGTAATGTGATTTTCAGTACTTGGTAAAATACCTTCTGAGGTAAAATCTTTCTGCATGCCTAATTCTTCACCCAGATGGCTGTACAAGCTTAAGTTTCTTAAAATGTTGGAGGTTCAACGGGTACATGATCCCCAAAATGGGTCTCCACAACTATAGATTGACATATACATGAATCTTGTAACATTACCTGAAAGTATAGTTTTATGAAAACATACGCATACACATGTGCTGAAATATGTTCATATGTTGCAAAGAATTTGGGCCTATTTTTGGTTAAAAGGTAGCAACAGGACTATAGCACCATGACTGTGATATGAAAACAAATCATGTTCTACCAAAGAGATAGAATTCTCTTTAAAAAAATATATTTTTATTGATTTCAGAGAGAAAGGAAGAGGGAGAGAGATAGAAACATCATTGATAAGAGAGAATCATTGATAGGCTGCCTCCTTCACACCCCCTACTAGGGATTGAGCCCACAACCGGGCATTTGTCCTTGACTGGCATCGAACCTGGGACCCTTCAGTCTGCAGGCCAAAGCTCCACTGAGCCACTGAGCCAAACAGGCTAGGGCAAAAGAGAAAATTCTTTATAAAACATATGTAAGGAAGATATTGAGCCTATCTCACTGATTATTGGCCTGGGGATTGGAAATCAAAATCAAGTTTGTAATGATTGTTTTTTAAAGTAATGAACACTTAAAAATACTTTTTTCTTGCCTGAAAGAATTCTGTGTACCGTAGTTATTAAATACATAGTATAATTTTTCTAATATTTTATGCATAGTCTATAAATAAAATATAGGCATATTAAATTTATAATAATTTTAAATTTTATCTATAATTCATGCAGCAATATTATAAGTTATTTCAATATTTTGCTTTTTTTCTGCATCTGAGTTTGTACAGTTTTGCTTCTCAGGATCTTGTTGATTATTCTTTGAATTTTCTGCATAAGACTAGGGAACTTTGTATTTTTCCATTTGCTGTTGCTTGTTTAAATAAATGAATAGGGGAAGAAAGAAGTAATATTTGAAAAATTACTTCCACATCTAGGATTATTAACATGCTTTCTCATTTGAAGAACTATAAATTTTGGTGGAAATAAATTTGAAAATATTAAACCAGAGTCTGTATCTACCTAAGTGGGGGTGGGGCGGGGGTGGGGGGAGGGAGGGAAAGCACTAAAATGACCATGGTCTCACTTAACCTCTCTCCCCACCCAACATTTCCAGAAATAAATATAGAATCAGAGATGGTAGTTAAACAACAATAACAAAAAATAACCTTTACTCAAGCATTCCACTCTCTTTTTACTATCCAAGGAGAATTAGCAGATTATGTTTGTGATGGTTGAAACTGGTAGGCATTTCTCTGCCAACTGTCTGTATGGATTGGTGGGAGCTGGTAGGGGGAGGGGAGGGCAGGGGTGGAACCATGGATGACTGGCACTGGAGTCTGCATTTGGCTGGAATCTAGTTCCCAGCCTTTCAGAGATGCACTTTTCCCATAGAACCAGAGAGTATCCCTTGCTGCAGCACACGGATGATAAAACTGTAACTCATCAATCAGAATGTTGGGTTTTAATTTACACTAGGGAACTTAACTGTGAGGAAGACCAGCGTTTTCCAGCAGTTACTGGTGAATGCTTCTTGTTTTTAGTGGGAAGGTCACCTTTAGCATGGTTAGCTTCTGGACTGCAACTGGGGAATCTCTGGATTGTGGGAATTCTTGGAAAACTCGCACTGTTCATTATTTTTATTCCAGAATGTTTGAAGAGTGCCCACAGCTCACCAGAAAGGGTGGGATTGTTGGGAGAGGGTTTAAAATGGATGGGCCTTGCACCCCCTCCTGGAGCTCATAGTAAAGACGGTGTATTAACAAATGATTACAGTGCCAAGTGATAAATGCTTTGAAATACAGATAAGTCATGAGAACTTTGGTCCCCAGAAAGGTCATAACTAAATTTAATACTTGAATACCATCATCCTCTTAACATGAACTTCTGGTAAAATTATTTCTTCCTTTTCTTTCTGACTTCTCTTTTCGATTTATATTTAACTTTTCCCCCATGTGTTTATGTTAATAGTAAGCTGACTATAATCAATTTGGTGCAATGTGAGGAATATATCTAAAAAAGGAAAAAAAATAAGAATATATCTTTCAGAGAATGTTTTGCTCTATTCCTCTTGTGGGCATGAGGTCCAGAGGGAAGGAGGGAGGGAAAGGGTAAAATGTGTGTGGAGTTACCAGTAGATGCTAGGTGTGGAGGGATATGTTCTGGAAATGACACGTGGAACAGGTAGCTCAGTGTTTGTGGTCAGGAAAGAGGTGGGATGGTAGGAAATTTTTAAGAGATAAGACAGAGGTTGGAAGACAGTATGGAGTTTCCTCAAAAAACTACAAATGGAACTCCCATTTGACTCTGTGATCCCACTTCTAGGAATATATCCCAAGAAACCGGAAACACCAATCAGAAAGGATATATGCACCCCTATGTTCATAGCAGCACAATTCACCATAGCTAAGATCTGGAAACAGCCTAAGTGCCCATCTGTAGATGAATGGATTAGAAAACTGTGGTACATCTACACGATGGAATACTATGCTGCTGTAAAAAAGAAGGAACTCTTACCATTTGCAACAGCATGGATGGAACTGGAGAGCATTATGCTAAGTGAAATAAGCCAGTCAATGAAGGAAAAATACCACATGATCTCACTCATTTATGGATAATAGAGACCATTATAAACTTTTGAACAATAATAGATACAGAGGCAGAGCAGCCTCAAACAGATTGTCAAACTGCAGCGGGAAGGCCGGGGAGGGTTGGGGGGCAGGAGGGAGGGGGGTAAGAGAAAAAAAAAAAAGACAGAGGGGACTCTTTCCCCCTCCTCTCATGGGAGTCTGTACTTGTTCTTCAATAAATTTCCACCTTTGCTATATATAAAAAAAATGATAAGACAGAGAAGGTTGGGGGTGGGGAATGAAAAACAGAGTGTCTTAAGATTAGGTTGAGGAATATGAACATTGTTCTGTCTGCACCAAAAGTTATTAAAAATTTTAACCAGAGGGTGATGTGAACAGATGCAACACATAATTTTGAGAGCAGTGGACCAGGAGCACACTGGACACAGATGAAGAGCACACTGGACACAGGAGACATTTAAGAAGCTGTGGTGAAAGTCCTGGGCGCTGAAGATTTATTAGGACAGCGGGGGTGGACAGGAAAGATGATTTAAGAAAAAATGAAGAGCTGCAATCTGTAGGATTAGTCAGGGATTGATGGTGGAAAAGGTTAACAAAGTGCATGAATGTCCTGAAAGTCGTGAATCCTCACAACTGGAAAGTTTGGGATGCTGTTGTTTGAGAGAAAAATATCAGAGGATCAGCTTTGGTTTGTTTTAGGTTCAGAGTGAGGAAGGGAGGATTTTGGACATAGTCACTGTATGCGACTTATGCACCTCATGTGGCCACGTGTGCTTGAAGGAGCCCAATTTCATTCACAAAAATTTTATAATAATAAAAGCACAATATGCTAATTAGACCAGATGTCCTTCCAGATGAAGTTGGGGCTGCAAAGGAAGCCCGGGTCCTGGGTGCCAGAAGGAAGCCAGTACCGGCAGCCGGGGGGTGGGGGTGGGGGGGCGCGGGGAAGGAAGGCCTACTCTTGCACGAATTTCGTGCATCGGGCCTCTCGTATATTAATATCAGAGTTGCGGTTGCTCACCATGTTCCCATACTCACTATGTACATGCTTTCTGGATCCAGAAGCTTCTGTGGCTGGTCTGTAACTGCAAGCACAGAAAAGTTGCAGGCTTTTTAAATAAGTATAAAGACTACCACCTTATTTAAGATTAGGGTCCTAAATCTTTCAGGGCAGACAACTTTGCACTCTTGGTGCTGTTTTTACCAATGAAATAGCCCAGCTGGATCAGTAGAGGCTGTAGCTTCTGTGTAACCCTCTGAGAATCTCCTAGGTGAGGGACTGTCATAATCCCTGGTCACATTTTAAAAGGTAAAGGGCAGAATTCGTATCCTTGAACAAATGAATGCTGGATCATATGACTAGTTAAAAATTACTTTATCAGTTGAGCAATCTAGGCAGTCTAGAGCTGTTCACTTTGTAAAATTATCATGTTGAGTTTCACTTTGTTTTTTCTTGGGTAATTCTAGATCTTACAATGGTTTGTCTTTACAAACATATATTACATATATGTATGTATATGTGTGTGTATCTGTATAAATTGGGCTGTGCATTCTAGGTCAAAATTCTATAAATGCAGTACGATGTCTATCCTTTGTCCACATGTTAAAGATTTTCATCTGGTAAAATCTTCATTGCTTTCAGTATTCTTCTAAACTTGTCTCTATAGTTCAGAGTGGATTTTTAGAGGACATTTTTTCTTATTTATGTTCCTTTTCTTAGAAAGCAATACTGCTATTATATCATAGGGTTGGTGGGAAATTAAAGGTAGATAATATGGGAAGGTGAACTCCCTGACAAATGGTCCTCGTTCAACTTTTGTTTAATCGCTACCAAGACAGGGAGCCAAGGTCCCTTCCGCACATTTCCATTCTCCCTCTTCCTCATCCTGTATTCCTGTATCTCTCTACCTTCCCCTACCACCACCCCCCATCTGTGTGTGTGTGTGTGTGTGTGTGTGTGTGTGTGTGAGAGAGAGAGAGAGAGAGAGAGAGAGAGAGAGAGAGAGAGAGAGAGAGAGAGAGAGAGATGGTGATCTTTTGAAATTCAGAAGTCCAGAACCTGGTATAGTAATTTAGGTACAGTGTAAGTGGAACAAAACAGAGTGTAACTATCACCCTTTTGTGTACTAAATAATTTTTGGATTTTTTTTTCAACATACACTCACCTAAGCACCAATCACAAACCTAAACTGTATCAAAATGTGGGTGAGCAGGCAGGGTGTGTGGGATTCTGTCACATTACAAATCACTAATCTAAATAGTAAGACTCTAATGTACTAAGACTGCATTTGCTTTTTTTTTTTTTGTAAGCAAAGTAATATATAAAATTACAGAATTACATTTAATTTTTAATATTTGATCAGCTAAAGCTTTGAAGACTTTCACATGAGTTAACACTAAGCTCTGTCTATCTGTACTGCGTCTTTAGTACTTTGGACCTTCTGCTCTTGTTTGGTATAGTTGGAACAGGAAGAAAGCCAAGATTTCTGCTCTATTAAATATCTTCTGGTGATTTATGTGTGACGAGTGGTGAAAAGTGGGAGGAAGAAACATTATGCGTATAGAACTTGGTTGAGTTTTAGAGAATTAAACCAGTTCCATTTGTCTACTTTTCTCTTTATTTAATGTAGACCTTTAACACAAATAGAAATCTACAGTAGACTTAATAATGCCTTAGATTCTCCTTGGTTACAAAACCATGGCTAGGAAAAGAAGCAACATGTTAATATCACAATTTGCCCACGATTTCATACTTAATACAAATACTAAAACAATTGACAAATTTATAACTGTCACTTCCATATTGGTCTTAAATGTAGTTGGAAAAGCTAGGTTTGAGGTTTGATGTACCAAATTATGGGGACTTTGGAAGTATTATGAGCATAAGATGGCACCATCAGTGGCGAAATGAACTTTACATCCTGGGGAGCTCTTTTGAGATGCCAGTACAGCGGTTCTTTGTCTTCTGCAAAGGTGTTTTTCACATGGTAAGCTTTTTCAAATTCTAACCTTCTTTTGATTCCAGTATGCTCTCTAGTTAGACTTCCCCACCTCCTGAATCAAGGTTGTAGTGAGCCACAGTAACTAATGCGCGTGTCACCTCCATCAGGTATATTAAAGTGAGGGGGGAAAAAGTTTCCAAATCACAGCTTCATAACGTGATCTAAGAAGGACATGAACCTAATCTGTGGACCAAATGAACATTTACTTCCCTGTACAAAGTTCCTGTTAGGAGAGATTTAAATAAATACACCTTAGAGGAAGGTCCTTTTCAGAAGTTTCATTTGACACCAGTGAAATATTCTTGTAAGAGGCAGTATTTGCCTCGATGTTTACAGTCATTTGGGTTTTACTTTTGAGTTTTATGACTGGTTTTCTAACCTTGAACAGTAGACCATCTCATAATTTTTCCCATAAAGTTATGCTTTATTATTTACTTTCTATAGTTTATGAGTTATAGGGGAATGATGAAAAAATGGGGAAGGGAGTAACTAGAACACTGAACATTCTAAAAGGATATCTGTGAATTAAAGATAGTATGACTTTTTCATGAGTTCACATAAATAAGAAACCTCTTTGTGGCATTTGGGCAATAAATGAAGATTTATTTCATCAAGCATTGAAATGAAATGGACTTCTAGTTTCCTAAAGAGTTGCATCTGAAACATTTTTATCTAATTTAGTTTAATATTGATCATGTATAATACATGAGCTATCAGAAAAGCATTACAATTGTGTAGAACTTTACATATTATTCCAGAAGTTCCAAACTCTATGATTTTAATCTCTATAGAAGAAAATGTCATTTTCAAATGTAAATAAAATATACCAGACCTTGATTTAGTTGTTTTGGTTTGCGTACTCTGTGTTTCCAAAGTTTAAAACAGAGTGTTGCATTGTTATCAACTGGAGCTAATTTTGCCCCCATGGAACTTTTGGCAAACTCTAAAGATATTTTTAGTTTACAGGACTTGGGGGGAGAGGGGTGCTCTCAAGGTACAAGTAATAGGTAGAGGCCAGGAATAATGTTGAACATCCTACAATGCACAGGATAATCCCCCAAACAAAGAATTATCTGACCCAAAATGTCAGTGGTGCCATGGTTGAGAAAACGTAAGAGTATTGTGCATTTATTTTTATTAAATCTCTATATGGGAAGGAGGATAAAATGAACGGAAATAGACTATTTTCTTATTCTAAGTGTGAAAATACAAATAGCAGGATCCATTGGTGGAGGGATTCAAGAACAGTGCAGTGATTAAGATGCAAGATTTATTATCAGGTTTGTGTTTTAATCTTCACTCCACCCACTTATTAGCTGTCTGGCTTTGGGTAAAATGATTAATCCCTCTGAGACTGAATGTATTCATTTATAAAATGTGGATAATAAATTCCACCTTACAGTCTTGCTCTGGTAAATAAAATTATGTTTATAATCTGGAAAATATTACATGTTCAATGAATGGTAGCCACTGTTACCATACCTAGAATATAATTTGAGATAGTGTAGTATTTATATGGTCATATAGAATGAGATGGAAGAAGTGCTATTATAGAGGTAAATTTATTGAATGAAATATAAAGATTTCTCTGCTATTTATGGAAGCAATGTAGTCTTTAAATATATCTATATATCTTTATCTGAAGAACTGGAAAAAGGATATTTAGCAATCCAGGGAAATCTATAAAAATGTAATCTTTAAAACAGGAAACTAACATTAAAAAATGCTGAATTATTAATGGAAATTACCAATAGGGCTTTTCAAAAGAAAAAAAAGGATCTTTAAAATAATTTTTTATTCTTTTGTAATGTTTAAATATTTTTCAAAAAGCCTATATTACTTTTGTAATTAAGAAAAACATTACCCCCCAAAAAAGAAACATTACAACAAAACCCTCATACTTCCCCAGTACAAATGTTGAAAATACACTTGTTAAAACATACCTTTTCTAACTTATAGTTACCCTTTATGCTAGTTTATCTCTTTTAGTTGGTTTCCCTTTTTAGTCACCTTTCTTAAAGTGGTTAAGCTGTGGAACCCATTAAAATTTTACTGGCATGATAAAGTTGGTCATATTGATGCCTTTATCTCTATGTTGGCATGTGGTGTTGTCACTGGAGCCAGTGAAATTTGGTCTGGGTGGTGAGGAAAGAAAAGGACAGGAGAATTTATAACTTGACTCTTCAAAGCCAGGACTCTTCAAAGCCAGGTCCTCTTCAACCGTTTATTAAGAACTAGAATAAAAATAGAAGCATATTTATTAAATTTCTAGTTTTAAAAAAATGGGAAGGTGTAGATAGATAATGCTCTGGAGGATTGGATATCAAAATGTGCATAGATTTGAACTGTGGGCAAAAATTAAGAATATTAAATTTAATAGTAAAATTGTAAATTTCTATTTAGTTTTAGAAATTATTGTAGAATTTCATGATGACAGAGTTTGGACCATTATCAAATTCCTGTTTAAAGAAGAATTAATACGTAAGGTGGGATGGCTGCAAATTCAGTGAATTGACTGCCTCTTAGACTCGGCCTTGGCAGCATAATTTTCCAGAATTCCGCATTTGTAGCATTGTGACCAATTCTGCTTGCCATATTTTAAGAAGAATATTGGCCACTATAAAGTGGTCAGAAGGCCTAGAATTAGTCAAATCCCTGCTCTGCCATGTAGTGACTGTGTGGCTTTGGGTAAATTGTAATGCTTAATCTATAATGTTTAGGTTTGTTATATAAAAACATGGGTTTTTGTTTTTTTTAAAATACCCCATAGGAATCAACTGAAGTGATGATGATAATAATAATAACCATTATTAAATATTGTGGATTGATTACTCTAAGCCAGACCAAATTCTAAGAACTTTATAGTTATGAATGCATTTAATGCTTATTAGTAATTTTTTTAGGTTGGTCCCATTATTCCCATTTTACAGCTGAGGAAACTGAGGCATGGTGAGATTAATGTCCCTAGATAGTCTACCAGTAAATCATAGCCTCAAATTTTGCACATATACAATGCCAAGCACTGTGATATGTGTGTCATGACAATGACATGTGTTTTTACATACCTTCGTGGCCTTTGGCTATGATTAGGGAGTTGGGCTCATTTCAAGAAAGGTTCTGAGTCCCATTGGTACCTTTGAAGACTTATATTTACAATGTATTTCAAGGCATCTATTTCCCCTATAGCCATAGACAATGATTTATTAACTTAATATAGCAATAAATTATGTAAGGATAATTGTATAAAATAAGATATATATGATGGTAAATTATCAAGTTAATATAGTTCATATAGCATAATTAGCAAAATCAGAATTGGGTTCAAATGGTACGTTCAAATGATACTTTAACAGCCTAAGTGCCCATCAGTAGATGAGTGGATTAAAAAACTGTGGTACATCTACACAATGGAATACTACACAGCAGTAAAAAAGAAGGAGTTCTTACCATTTGCAACAGCATGGATGGAACTGGAGAGCATTATGCTAAGTGAAATAAGCCAGTCAGAGAAAGATAAATATCACATGATCTCACTCATTTGTGGAATATAATGAACAACATAAACTGATGAACAAAAACAGATCCAGAGACAGAGAAGCATCAATCAGACCATCAAACCTCAGAGGGAAGGTAAGGAAGGGTGGGGGTAAAGGGAAGAGATCAACCAAAGGACTTACATGTACGCATATAGGCCTAACCAATGGACACAATAGGGGGTTGAGGGCATGAGTTGAAGGGAATGTGGGGATCAGGACACATATGTAATAACTTAATAAAGAAATTAAAAAAAAATATTTTCTGGCCAGCCAGTGTTGCTCAGTCCCTGAACATTGACCCATGCACCAAGAGGTCACCAGTTGGATTCCAGGTCAGGCACATGGTCGGTTGCAGGCTTATTCCCCAGTATGGGACATGCAGGAGGCAGCCACCCAATGTTTCTCACTAATGTTTCTCTCTCTCTCTCTCTCTCTCTCTCTCTCTCTCTCTCTCTCCCTCTCTCCCTCCCTCCCTCCCTCCCTCCCCCTTCCTCTCTTTCAAGAATCAATAAAAATGTATTAAAAAATATTTTCCAAACACTATTTATACTGTATCATTTACTTTGAACAAAGTAAAGATTTTCTTTTAAATTCAAACTGTAAATAATTCCATTCTGGGCATTTATTTTAAAGATGGTCTATAAATTATATTCATTAATTCAAAATTATAAAAATACACAATTTAATCAAAAGGAGAATCAGCCATTTTCCTAAATGCCAACTATACTAATTTTAAGAATTCTGAAAAAAAAAAGCAGACTGCAAATAGCAAAGGAAGGGTTTTTTATGACAATACTGATGAACTATAGGGAGGCTTAGAAAAGTAGAGGATTTGGTGGATACTTATTGAATTTACTTGATTCTTTAATTCATTTTATAGAAACATACTGATATCCATTTGCCCATGAGAATGCCCCCCCCCCTTATTTTTCTAGAGTGCTGTCAATTTCTATTCAATTCAATCTAACATTTTAATTTTATTTTTTATTTTTTACAAGAGCAGAAACTCTGACCTTTATTTCCAAATGTCAATTTCTATTCAATTCAGTCTAACTTATTTATTTTATCTTTTATTTTTATGTTTTTACCAGAGCAGAAACTCTGACCTTTACTTCCAAATGGGTAATCCATAAGGCTAAGCCAACTTAAAGTAAAGTAGAAAAATACCTGGCTGCCTTTCGGTGGAGAAACAGGGGCATTCCTGGGAGGAAGAACTTAGTGTTGTTCTGGAGGAGAAACAGCAGGGTCCATTTACTCAACTTTTGCCATTATTTCAGGTTGTTTTGTTTTAATCTTTAGTGATAATTGTTAATAACAATACCTTATTTTCATTTTCTCAATTAAGACTTCTCAGGTATCTCATTGCCTATCATCAGCTGATTCATTCATGTTCACCTCCAAAACGTTAATCCTGATCACCTTGCCAATACTGTTTTTGTTTTTTGGTTTTTTTAAAATATATTTTATTGATTTTTTTACAGGGAGGAAGGAAGAGGGATAGAGAGTTGGAAACATTGATGAGAGAGAAACATCAATCAGCTGCCTCCTGCACACCCCCTACTGGGGATGTGCCTGCAACCATGGCCTTGACTGTAATCGAACCCGGGACTCTTCAGTCCGCAGGCCGACGCTCTATCCACTGAGCCAAACTGGTTAGGGCAGCCAATACTGTTTTGAACATCCATAATGAGTTTCTGAGTTATAAAAAGCCTAATGTTTTCATAAAAAAATGAAAAGGGGCTAGCTAAATAAATGTACTTTTATATTAGCCTACATATGTCAGAATCCCCTCAAACGATATAGCCTGGTAAGAGAGTTTTAGTTTAGTGGTCTTCATTCTAGTCTTTGTGAGAAAAATGATTCTTACATATATAAATTAAATGAATGAAAAGAAGCATGTGGACAAGTTTGTTTAGCACCAATGATCAGATATATTATTCTGGAACCAGAATTTCGGTCTACTCATTTACTCCTCAAACTCCAATATCTTTAAGAAGTTTTAGTGCTAGAGGATAATTTTATTTTTTTAAAATTATTGTAACATCCGTAATATAAAATTTACCACTGAAACATATATAAATGTACAGTTCAGTGTCACCAAGAACCTTCACATTGTTGTGCAACCATCACCACCATCCATCTCCAGAATGTTTTGTTTTTATCTTTTCAAACTGAAACTCTGAACAGAAGATATTAACAACTCCTTATTCCCACCTCCCTCCAGTCCCTGGTAGCCAACATTCTATTGGCCTACTATGAATTTAACTACCTTAGGTACCTCTTCTAAGTGGAATCATACAGTATTTTACATTTTTAACTGGTTTATTTCACTTAACACATGGTCTTCACGATTCATTCATGTTGTAGCATGTGTCAGGATTTCTTCTTTAACAATGAATAATACTCCATTGCATGCATAGGTCACATTTGTTTATTCATTGATGAATACTTGGATGCTTCTTTTTGAATAATAACATGGTTGTACAAATAATATTTTTATATTAATTAAAATGGCAGTAATGTAAACCTTTTATATAAAACCCCCAAATTGACAAATGAGCTGCAGCAAATATGGGTGACTTAACTGCATTTATTTGACTAGGGCACTTTTCCCAAACTAATCCTAATCAATCACCTGGAAAGAGGAGAAATTATAGGAAGAGAATAAGGGGCATATGTGAGACAGTTTAGAACATTAATTATGACCTGTAAATTTTGGGTTGAAACTGAAATTTTATTGCTTGGCTGGTCATTACATGTAGGATTCATACTGCTAAAGAATTGATTATTAAAGCTAAAAAGTACTGTGACCTTAGTTCTTTTCTACTAGAGAGGCAATGAAAGCTCTTAGAAAATAACAAAACTGGGGGCAGAAATAGCACATTTGTTTCAAGAACATTTAGTGCTTTGCTTTTCACTACTTTACTTTGTTTCAGCAAGGAGGAGATAAGCTTTTTTTCCACCTATCAGACCAGTATACTAATATTCTGAGTTCAACCTGGAGTAGGATGATTTAGCCATATTTGCCAAACCTTTTACAAAATTTTTGAATGTTGCTTTAAACACTCAATTCTATATTCATATTAAATTTTAATCTAGTCATTCCAAATGAGGCAAATTTTTGTTTAAGAATGACTGAATTGGGTGGAGGAAAGAGTATGTCATTTCTTCTAGTTTGAAAGCTTTGCACAGTTTTCCCTCAGTCCTATTATGTCCACTTTTAGTTTGAGACATCCATTAGCAGATACTTGAACACTGATCCCTTCTCAGTCCCAAATGTGTATGAGATCAGGAGCCAGGGCTCCAGGCGTCATTTTACCTTCTGGAGGTCTATTTCTGTGTTCTGGCACACATCCCACCCACTGCACTCTATTTTTAAAATAAGGAATTACTACCTGAAGCCAGAGAGATACTGAAGAGTGGAAAGCCTTGGGACTCCCGCTGTCTGAAGGAGCAACACAGCCAGACACTGATGAATGTGGACTGTCATTGCTGAGCTCTTTGTTATAAAAGCCCATTTTGACTTCTTAACATTGTTAATATTTTAATCCATATTTTTTTGTTTCTCTGTTTTTCTATTGCTAATATCCCCCAGATATGCTCAACATTTTCCAGATATCACAACTAATTCTTGCAGCACCATCAAAGTATATATATTATTATTCCTGTCTGAAGCTCAAGGAGATTAAGTAACTAAGCCAAGATGTCATTGTTTATCAGATGCAGAGCCTGGATTTGAGTCCAGATCTGTCTGGCTCTGAAGGCTTCCTGTTTCCATTGCACTAGATAGCAAAAACATCACCGGAATTTACAGGATATAACTTTCTCCAGAGCGATAATTATTATGTCAAGCCCTTCCTTTTCTACTTTCCCTGTCCTAGTTTATGGCCTGGGCACCTCATGGTTGAATGGACTATTGTGGGAGCTTCCCAGCTGGTCATCCCGCTCCCATGCTTTCTCAGTATTAACTCATCCCCTGCACTACTGCACTGTGCCTTCCCCATGGACAACTCTCACCATGACAGTTTTGTTGAATGCTAACATAAAATCAGGTCGATCCTTTCATATAAAATGAATACCTCTTAATTTGGGATCCATGACCCTCTCTCATCTGCCTTTTCTACTCTGGACCTTTTCAAATGGCGACTTCTTATGTCACATCTATTTTCTAACTAATTTTAATTGCTGGTGCGTGCACTCTCTCACTTGGCTGTTCTCCCTCTCTCTCTGTTTTCCCATAGGCAGACCTCTACTCCTTGATTTTCTATTTCAGTGGCCAGATTATTGCCCCCTGGAGATCTCTATCCTGATCTCCAACCATTGTGAATAAATCTACCCATCTCCTACCTGCTTCATGATGCATTTTCTGATCATCCCATTTGGAAGTACCTCCTTTTTCTGCATCTCCATAGCACTCTATCTGTTACTCTCCTGTGACACTTATACTTTCCATCTTGGATTGTGAATATTTTTATAAGTAAAGTGAGGTCTTTGAGGGGGGGTCTACGTATAATTGGCCCACATTTCCTTTGCTCTACATTGTTTATCATAGTGCCTTGTGGATAGTCAATAAATGTCTTTGGGTGAATGCGATAGTATAATTTACATATATATAGTACTTGGGAATTTAGAGACTACCATCTTAAGTGTATATTTCTCCTTAAATCTGATACCAAAGTGTGGATTTTGGTGGTAATCCCTCTTTTGTAGATGGCATCTGGGAGTTTATGGAGATAGGGTTGGGAAATGTCTATGGAGCTTTGTGAGCAATTCCGCTCCTGGTGAGTGGCGAGATGGGACTCTGAAATAAGCAGTGTAGAGATGAAAGGACCTCCGGGGCAACTAAATTCAAGGTTCTGAACCCTGGTTGCACCTTGGACTCACCTGAAGGTAATTAAAGATAAAATCACAACCTTCCCCACCCCCCCACCCCCGCCCCAACTAAGATGCTGATCTGATGGTCTGAGGGTGGGATCCACCCATTGGTATTTTTACTTTTAAGTACAGTGATTTTGAAAAGTATTTTATTTTATGGGAGAAATTTATGAATAGAGATTTATGCTTTCTATTATAAACACATTAAACATTTTGAACTAATCATTTAGAGAGTATTTTTTTTTTATAAAATGGAATTTTTATTTTTTCCTAGTTCTACAGTATTGTTAAAAATTATTTCCTGATGCCGGTTTGAAAAATAGGTCTATATACTGGTTGTAAGAGAAAAACTTTTCAGAGGCACAGATTTATATTGATCTAATCCTAACTCTCAGCTATCAGAGTTAAACGATTTATAATGTGGTACTTTAAGTCAGCACACATTTCTGAGAAATATAAACTTTTGAACCAGTAAAAATTATATTTAAAGCTCACGAAAGGATATAACTTTTTATATTAATGAGAACTATTTGTTGAAAGAGAATTATAAAGGAATTGAGAAATAATATGTAACTCCCACTCACATAGTAGCATCTTATTTTTCTCTTAAGGAATGCCATTCCATGGATTTTTATTGTTGCTGCTAAATTGGTAACTGAATTTATTTCATTTTCTTAGTGT